>NC_062547.1:51712218-52312218 GCF_016906955.1 Phacochoerus africanus
TGGACAGAAGAAAGGAAACCAAAAAGACAACTTACAGAATGGAGAAATAGCTTCAAATGATACAACTGACAAGGGCCTATCTCTAGAATATACAAGAATTTATACAACTCAACAGAACAAAGCCAGCCACCCAATTGAAAGATGGGCAAGGACCTGAATAGACATTTTTCCAAGGAAGATGTACAGATGGCAAACAGGCACATGAAAAAATGCTCAACATCCCTGATGATTAAGAAATGCAAATCAAAACTACCATAAGACCCCACCTCACACCAGTCAGAATGGCCATCATTTAGAAGTCCACAATAACAAATGCTGGAGGGGGTGTGGAGAAAGGGAACCCTCCCGCACTGTTGGTGGAATGTGGCTGGTACAGCCGCTATGGAGAATATGGAGGTATCTTAGAAAACTATACATAGAACTACTATACAACCCAGCCGTCCCACACTTGGGCATATGTCCAGACAAAACTCTTCTTAAAAAAGACACATCCTCCCGCATGTTCATGGCAGCACTATTCACAATAGCCAAAACGTGGAATCAACCCAAATGTCCACTGACAGATGATTGGATCAGGAAGAAGTGATATATATACGCAACAGAATTCTACTCGGCCATAAAAGAGAACAAACTAATGCCATTTGCGCAACATGGTGGAACTAGAGACTCGCCATACTGAGTGAAATCAGTCAGAAAGAGAAAGGCAAATACCATATGATATCACTTAACTGGAATCTAATATACAGCACAAATGAACCTTTTCACAGAAAAGAAAATTATGGACTTGGAGAATAGACTTGTGGTTGCCAAGGGGGAAGGGGAGGGAGCCGGAGGGACTGGGAGCTCGGGGTAAATAGATGCAGACTGTTGCCTTCGGGATGGATTAGCAATGGGATCCTGCTGTGTAGCACTGTGAACTCTTGTCTATTCAATTATGATGGAAGACGTAATGTGAGAAAAAACAATGTATACATGTGTGTGTAACTGGGTCACCATGCTGTACAATAGAAAAAAACTATATATATATATATATATATATATATATATTATATATATATATATAAATAAATGATTTAAAAAACTGGAAGAAAAAAGAAAATGAAAGGTAAAGGAGAGCTGCACCTACCTTCTTGGAGATGGAATGAAGTTTATTAATAGCTAGACCTATAGTCCCATTAGCTTTATTAAAAGTGGCTTTTTCCTGCCGTTTCACGCCCCCTGCAGGAATATATGTGTCATTCCACCAGCACCACTCCCCTGCCTCCCCGCCCCCATTTTCCCCTGTGGTCCCCAAACCAGGAAAAGAGTTTCTGTGTGGACCAAGTTGGCTTGGCTTCTCCCACCTCCATCGGCACTGGGCCTGGTTAGAATTCACCCCTGGGTCCTGAGGAGGCTTGAGTATTCTCTCTTCTCTTAGACCACCTAAGACAAGACACCACCCTGAGTCTGGACCAAGTCCCTGGAATCGTGGGGGACAGATCATTTTTCCATCTCCCCACCCTTTCCCCACCCTCCCCAAGCAAGCCTCCTGCTTCCCAGGCCCTGGGGCTGTGCACACCATGTTTTTAGGTCCCCTAAGCCTTCAAAATGGCATCCACCCAAATCAAGGATAATTTGGTTCAAGTCTCTGACTGTAAACCAAGTCCCTGGGGCTTTTACAGTTTTCATAGCTATATCACCCTGTTCAGGCTGCAAGGGGTAGTTTGCAGGATCAGTCACCTCCTCACAGTTTCCCTAATTCTCCCATTCTTTGCTGGGAAATGTCCTTTTTCCTCAGTATTGGGGAAAGGATTATGTAATGTAGCTGGAAGTTCCTCCTGAGAACCAGGCCTGTCAAGCCTGGTCCTTTAGGATGGTGGGGCGGGGTTCAGCAGTTCACCTGGTCCTTTGGGATGAGGGAGATAGAAAGCCAGGTGCTTCACGGTACGACAGGGGAAGAAGGAAGTGACATGTTTGGGGCAGAAAAAGACTTAAAATCAGTGAAATAGATGGGGTTGGGTCTTTTTTTTTTTTTCTTTTCTAGAGCCACACCCGCAGCATATGTAGGTTCCCAGCAGGCTAGGGGTCTAGTTGGAACTATAGCCGACGGTCTATACCAGAACCAAGCAACGCCAGATCTGAGCTGCATCTGTGACCTTCACAGCTCATGGCAATGTCAGATCCTTAACCCACTGAGCAAGGTCAGGGATTGAACCTGCAACCTCATAGTTCCTAGTGAGATTCATTAACCACTGAGCCATGACAGGAACTCCTGGTTTGGGTCATTTCACACACAGTAGTTATTCACTGAAATCATCTTTGTGTCAGGCTTTGATACTCTCAGAGTGCACTAGTGAAGAAAATATCTCTTGCCTCAGGAGCTGACCATCTTCGCCTTCCCATTCTCCTCCCCCACTTCTCCACTTGCTTTTAACATTTTTATTGATATACAATTCACATGCCACACAATTCACTCACTTAGTGTGTACAATTCAGAGGTTTTGGGCCACAGTCAATTTCAGAAGAGGAAGGGCTTGGAGGATCATTCATGGGACATGTGCAGGGCCAAGGCTGAGAGTTGCTTGGGACATACATTTTAGCCTTAGATCACATCCGTTGGCTTATCTCAGACAGCACACCTTTGAATGCAAGGCAGCTTGCCTGACTGTATAATTAGATCAGAGACAAAATGGGCCAATCTCTGCCACATTGTTATTTTTAAAAAATAATTCAATGAATTTTATTGTATGTATAGTTGTACAACCGTCATCACAAACTAATTTTACAACATTTCCATCTCAAATCCTCACCTGCCACATTATTATTAATTTGTTCTTAGCATATTGAAGGTATTTTTCCATTGTCTTCTGGCTTCCACTGATGTTTTTGATGAATCCTAACATTTTCCCTCCTGCCCCATGAGATCCACAATCCAGACTAGCTGCCTTGGACTCAGAGGAACCAAGAGCACCAGGCCTGAATTACTCACCCTGGATTATCATAGAAGAGTGAAATAAACTTCTTTCTTCTTTAATCCACTCTGCATTAGATCTTGTTAGTGGAACCATTTGGAATGAATACAGAATAACTTGTCTAATTCAGTGGAGTCCCTGTGAATCCCCTATGGTGTGAGCAGCATTAACATTGCAAATCCCTGCTGTCTCACACAGAGCTTTGCATGAAAATATATGGCATCTAGTAACTCAAACTGAGTCACCAAATAGCAAATTCCAATTGAATTTCAAGTACTTTTGCTTCTTTCAGTCAAGATATGTGCCTTTAACATATTTGAAAACAAAACATATTTAAGACTTTTTTTAGAGACAAAAACAATGATGATTTTACCATTAATCCAGATTCAGGTAAAATAACAAAATGAAGGCAATTTAATACATACATTTTAATATTTATGGGGGGCAATGAACAAAAGAAAATATGAAATAGAACTTTGAGGAATGAAAACTCTTATCATTGAGTTAAAAACTTAATGAAATTTTAAGCAAAAACTTTAAACATAGAGGAAAGAATTTGTGAATTGGAAGAAAAATTCAATGAACTAATTTATAATTCATCCAGAAGAAAGAAAATATATTTCTGTAAAATATAAATTTAAATGTACTCATTAAAATATAGAAATAGAATGAACATCTAAATTATTAGTAGAAAAATAAAAGGGAAAAGGAAAAAAGAATCACTGAAGAAAATTGAAGATCAAAAAGAATTATACCAAAAAAGGAGTGCGAGAATTTTTAAATACATATTTAGAAATTAGTCTAATTATCAATGATTGCAAAAAATGCAAATGGATTAGGGTTGTAAGAAATACTCCAATCAGGAAATAAAATCAATTAAGATGCTGATTAATGTGAGTCACTCCTACAAATTTATGCTACAAAAACTTGAAAACAAGATGGGATAGAAATTACATATTTCAGGTAAAAATGAACAAAAGATTGCTGAAAACACAATATACATGCTAGTAAAAACAATATTTAAGACTAAAAACCCGGTTTTAAATGTTTATTATTTAAACTAAAATAGAAATGATTCTCCAGTTATAGGTAATATTCTCAAATGTGTAAATGCATATAAGAAAGTCTCAAACCACATAAAACAAAATTTTAACAGAAATAAAAAGAGGAAATTACATACTCATACTTCTGTGAGATAGTAAAACACATTTCTTAATAATTCATCTGTCAACCAAAGAAAGATTTAACTGCTACAAGTCACACACTTGATAGAATAAACACATGCAAAACCTTGCCCTGACAGTTAGTGTGGAGTACCTATGCAATATGGAGAAATCTTGCTCAGAAGGGGCCTGGGAATAACTTTTCAAAGGGGCCAATAATCATGCACTGCAGAGACCATATTTTCCGACTGTGGTTGGAAGACCTTAAGATGCCCCCAAGACTCCTGCCTCATCATATACACATAGCATCTCCCAGGTTTTCCAACACTAACTAGGTGGTGCTGCAAAGGGATTCTGCAGATAGACTCAAGGTCCCAGTTCAGTGGGCCTTAATATAGTTACCCAGGTAAGCCTGACCTAATCACATGAAGTGCATTAAAAAGAGTTTTCTCCAGTTGTTACAGAAGGGGAGTCTGAGATTTGCAGCTTGAGAAGGATTTGACCTGCCGCTTCTGCTGTGAAGATAGAGAGGGCCACAGGTCAAGGAACACGGGTGACATCTAGGAGCTCAGAGTCTAGACCTGGCTAACAGCCAGAAAGGAAATGGGGGCCTCATTCCTGCTGCTGCAAGGAACTGAATCCTGCCAATACTCTGGATGAGCTAGGAAGAGCACAGATGAGGACAAAGCCTGACAAACACCTTCATTTCAGTGTTTGAGACCTTAAGCAGAGAACCCAGTCACACTGTGCCAGATTCCCGACCTACAGAACTGCGTGCTCACAGATGGTATTGTTATAAATCGTTAAGTTTGTGCTAATTTTTTGTGTGGCAATACAAAAAGAATACACCAAGATAGAAATTACTTAAAAAATAAAAAGTAATGAAACATTCTGTTCAATTTTAAAGATACATCATTAGATAACCACAGAATCCCATACGATAAAAGTAGCCTGTACCTGGGCAGGGAACAGCAGCCCCCGTGACTCTGAGCTCAGGGAAACAACTCTTGCCTCTTTGTCCCCAGACCCCCTGCTATCCGTAGGTCAAAGGAGGGTCTGGGCCGCCTCTTGCTCCGTGGGCCCTGGGGGTTGACTCCTGGTCTCCTTAGCCTGAAACCCACTTCAACCATGGTCTGATTAGTGACCATGTCTGATGGGTCCTGAAAGTGCCTTGCGTGCCCTCGCCCTAGCTATGCCACCTGGGCCAGCTGGACAGATCTCCCCCTAGGGCCAATCTCAGAGATGGAACCAAACTAGCTTCGGGGAGCTGCATTCCGGAGAGTTAAACTTGACTCGGGGAAGGAACTACAGACTCTATGCCTGTTAGCTCAGGCAAGCACCGCCTGCATGTTTCCTACCTAGCCCTCGGCTCTCCATAGGACAACGATGTCCTGGGCTGCCTCAGGCTCCGTGGGCACTGGGGTTGTGCTGGGGGTCCCCTGAGCTTGAAACCACCTCCAACGTGTTCTGCTGAGGGAACAAGTCTGATTTGGCATGATCATGCCTTGGTGGCCCTCGCCCAGCCCTCCACCCAACTCCCTCTAGAGAAATCAGCACCTAGGGCCAACCTACAGTGGAACAAACCCAGCCTCTGGGAGCCGCACTGGGCAAGCTTAGACTCGACGCGGGCCGGGAACCACAGCCCCAATGCGTGTGTGCTCAGGCCAACACCACCTGCCTGTTGCTCACCTAGCCCTCTGCTGTCCTTTGGGCAAAGGAGGGTCAGGGCCGACTCGACCTCCATGTGCACTAGTGGCGTGCTGGTGGTCTCCTTAGGTTGAAACCCACTCCAAACCTCTTCTCTTTAGTGCACATGCCGGATTTGGCCTTACAAGGCCTTGGTGCCAATCTCCCCACCAATCGACCCTAGCTTAGCAAGGGCGATCCGCACCTAGGGCCAATCTCAGAAACGGCACAAAACAAGCTTCTGGGAGCTACCTGTGGGAAAGGTAAAATCTCCTCGGGGAACCAACAACATCCCCAGGGCGTGTTTGCTCCGGCAAGCACCGCCTGCTTGCCTCTCACCTAGGCCCCTGCCAATGTCCGGGCAAAAGAGGGTTTGGGCCGCCGCTGGCTCCGTGGGCACTGAGGGTTTGCTGCTGGTCTCCTTAGCTTCAAACCCTCTGCAAGCGTGTTCTCCTTAGTGAACAGCTCCCATTTGGCATGACCATGCCTTGGTGGCACTCTAAGGAGCCACCCAAAAGGGGCCAGCCTGGGAGACCAGCACCTAAGGCCAATTTCTGAAGCGGCTGAAAGCCAGCTTCCGGGAGCTGCATTTGGGAAAGGTAGACTCTATGCTGGGAAGGACCCACAGCACCGCTTGCCTGTTTCTCACCTAGCCCTCTGCCACCCATAGGGCGAAGGAGGGTCGATGGTGCCTCTTGCTCCGTGGGCACTGGGGGTTTGCTGCTGGTCTCCATAGCTTGAAACCCATTGCACACCTGTTCTCCTTTGTGAACACGTCTGAGTTGGCCGGTGCTCCTCCCATCCATCCTCCCTCGGGTACCTAGGGAGAATGTCCCTTAGGGCCAATCACAGAAACGGCAGGAACATCAATTCTGCAGCTGTCTCTGCCAAAGCTCGGCTCGACTTGGGGAAGGGACCACAGCCCCATTGTGTGATTTCTTGGCATGTATGGCTTGCGTGTTTCTCCCCAGGCCCTTTTCTATGCACAGGGCCAAGGAGGGCCTGGGGTGCCTCTTGCCCCGTGGGCCCTGGGGCTTTGCTGCGAGTCTCCTTAGCTTGAAAGCCAATGCACACGTGTTCTATGTAGTCAACATGTCTGATCGGTCATGAAAAGGCCTTGAGTGCATCAGCCCCAGCAATTCACACTAGGCCAGCCCAGGGAGATCAGCAGCGAGGGCCTATCTCATTAACAGCACAAAAGTAGCTTCTGGAAGCTGCATTGAGGAAACTTAGCCTGTACCTGGGCAGGGAACAGCAGCCCCCGTGACTCTGAGCTCAGGGAAACAACTCTTGCCTCTTTGTCCCCAGACCCCCTGCTATCCGTAGGTCAAAGGAGGGTCTGGGCGGCCTCTTGCTCCGTGGGCCCTGGGGGTTGACTCCTGGTCTCCTTAGCCTGAAACCCACTTCAACCATGGTCTGATTAGTGACCATGTCTGATGGGTCCTGAAAGTGCCTTGCGTGCCCTCGCCCCAGCTATGCCACCTGGGCCAGCTAGACAGATCTCCCCCTAGGGCCAATCTCAGAGATGGAACCAAACTAGCTTCGGGGAGCTGCATTCCGGAGAGTTAGACTTGATTCGGGGAAGGAACCACATACTCTATGCCTGTTAGCTCAGGCAAGCACCGCCTGCATGTTTCTTACCTAGCCCTCGGCTCTCCATAGGGCAACGATGTCCTGGGCTGCCTCAGGCTCCGTGGGCACTGGGGTTGTGCTGGGGGTCCCCTGAGCTTGAAACCACCTCCAACGTGTTCTGCTGAGGGAACAAGTCTGATTTGGCATGATCATGCCTTGGTGGCCCTCGCCCAGCCCTCCACCCAACTCCCTCTAGAGAAATCAGCACCTAGGGCCAACCTACAGTGGAACAAACCCAGCCTCTGGGACCCGCATTGGGCAAGCTTCGACTCGACGCGGGCCGGGAACCACAACCCCAATGCATGTGTGCTCAGGCCAACACCACCTGCCTGTTGCTCACCTAGCCCTCTGCTGTCCTTTGGGCAAAGGAGGGTCAGGGCCGACTCGACCTCCATGTGCACTAGTGGCGTGCTGGTGGTCTCCTTAGGTTGAAACCCACTCCAAACCTGTTCTCTCTAGTGCACATGCCGGATTTGGCCTTACAAGGCCTTGGTGCCAATCTCCCCACCAATCGACCCTAGCTTAGCAAGGGCGATCAGCACCTAGGGCCAATCTCAGAAACGGCACAAAACGAGCTTCTGGGAGCTACTTTTGGGAAAGGTAAAATCTCCTCGGGGAACCAACAACATCCCCAGTGCGTGTTTGCTCTGGCAAGCACCGCCTGCTTGCCTCTCACCTAGGCCCCTGCCAATGTCCAGGCAAAAGAGGGTTTGGGCCGCCGCTGGCTCCGTGGGCACTGAGGGTTTGCTGCTGGTCTCCTTAGCTTCAAACCCTCTGCAAACGTGTTCTCCTTAGTGAACAGCTCCCATTTGGCATGACCATGCCTTGGTGGCACTCTAAGGAGCCACCCAAAAGGGGCCAGCCTGGGAGACCAGCACCTAGGCCCAATCTCTGAAGCGCCCGAAAGCCAGCTTCCGGGAGCTGCATTTGGGAAAGGTAGACTCTACGCTGGGAAGGACCCTCAGCACCGCTTGCCTGTTTCTCACCTAGCCCTCTGCCACCCATAGGGCGAAGGAGGGTCGATGGTGCCTCTTGCTCCGTGGGCACTGGGGGTTTGCTGCTGGTCTCCATAGCTTGAAACCCATTGCACACCTGTTCTCCTTTGTGAACACGTCTGAGTTGGCCGGTGCTCCTCCCATCCATCCTCCCTAGGGCACCTAGGGAGAATGTCCCTTAGGGCCAATCACAGAAACGGCAGGAACATCAATTCTGCAGCTGTCTCTGCCACAGCTCGGCTCCACTTGGGGAAGGGACCACAGCCCCATTGTGTGATTTCTTGGCATGTATGGCTTGCGTGTTTCTCCCCAGGCCCTTTTCTATACACAGGGCCAAGGAGGGCCTGGGTTGCCTCTTGCCCCGTGGGCCCTGGGGCTTTGCTGCGAGTCTCCTTAGCTTGAAAGCCAAGGCACACATGTTACATTTAGGCAACATGTCTGATCGGTCATGAAAAGGCCTTGAGTGCATCAGCCCCAGCAATTCACACTAGGCCAGCCCAGGGAGATCAGCAGCGAGGGCCTATCTCATTAACAGCACAAAAGTAGCTTCTGGAAGCTGCATTGAGGAAAAGTAGCCTGTACCTGGGCAGGGAACAGCAGCCCCCGTGACTCTGAGCTCAGGGAAACAACTCTTGCCTCTTTGTCCCCAGACCCCCTGCTATCCGTAGGTCAAAGGAGGGTCTGGGCCGCCTCTTGCTCCGTGGGCCCTGGGGGTTGACTCCTGGTCTCCTTAGCCTGAAACCCACTTCAACCATGGTCTGTTTAGTGACCATGTCTGATGGGTCCTGAAAATGCCTTGCGTGCCCTCGCCCCCGCTATGCCACCTGGGCCAGCTAGACAGATCACCCCCTAGGGCCAATCTCAGAGATGGAACCAAACTAGCTTTGGGGAGCTGCATTCCGGAGAGTTAGACTTGACTCGGTGAAGGAACCACAGACTCTATGCCTGGTAGCTCAGGCAAGCACCGCTTGCATGTTTCTTACCTAGCCCTCTGCTCTCCATAGGGCAAGGATGTCCTGGGCTGCCTCAGGCTCCGTGGGCACTGGGGTTGTGCTGGTGGTCCCCTGAGCTTGAAACCACCTCCAACGTGTTCTGCTGAGGGAACAAGTCTGATTTGGCATGATCATGCCTTGGTGGCCCTCGCCCAGCCCTCCACCCAACTCCCTCTAGAGAAATCAGCACCTAGGGCCAACCTACAGTGGAACAAACCCAGCCTCTGGGAGCTGCACTGGGCAAGGTTAGACTCAACACAGGCCAGGAACCACAGCCCCAATGCATGTGTGCTCAGGCCAACACCACCTGCCTGTTGCTCACCTAGCCCTCTGCTGTCCTTTGGGCAAAGGAGGGTCAGGGCTGAATCGACCTCCATGTGCACTAGTGGCGTGCTGGTGGTCTCCTTAGGTTGAAACCCACTCCAAACCTGTTCTCTCTAGTGCACATGCCGGATTTGGCCTTACAAGGCCTTGGTGCCAATCTCCCCACCAATCGACCCTACCTTAGCAAGGGAGATCAGCACCTATATTTGGGAAAGTTAAAATCTCCTCGGGGAACCAACAACATCCCCAGGGCGTGTTTGCTCTGGCAAGCACTGCCTGCTTGCCTCTCACCTAGGCCTCTACCAATGTCCGGGCAAAAGAGGGTTTGGGCTGCCGCTGGCTCCGTGGGCACTGAGGGTTTGCTGCTGGTCTCCTTAGCTTCAAACCCTCTGCAAACGTGTTCTCCTTAGTGAACAGCTCCCATTTGGCATGACCATGCCTTGGTGGCACTCTAAGGAGCCACCCAAAAGGGGCCAGCCTGGGAGACCAGCACCTAGGGCCAATCTCTGAAGCGGCCGAAAGCCAGCTTCCGGGAGCTGCATTTGGGAAAGGTAGACTCTACGCTGGGAAGGACCCACAGCACCGCTTGCCTGTTTCTCACCTAGCCCTCTGCCACCCATAGGGCGAAAGAGGGTCGATGGTGCCTCTTGCTCCGTGGGCAGTGGGGGTTTGCTGCTGGTCTCCAAAGCTTGAAACCCATTGCACACCTGTTCTCCTTTGTGAACACGTCTGAGTTGGCCGGTGCTCCTCCCATCCATCCTCCCTCGGGTACCTAGGGAGAATGTCACTTAGGGCCAACCACAGAAACGGCAGGAACATCAATTCTGCAGCTGTCTCTGCCACAGCTCGGCTCCACTTGGGGAAGCGACCACAGCCCCATTGTGTGATTTCTTGGCATGTATGGCTTGCGTGTTTCTCCCCAGGCCCTTTTCTATGCACAGGGCCAAGGAGGGCCTGGGGTGCCTCTTGCCCCGTGGGCCCTGGGGCTTTGCTGCGAGTCTCCTTAGCTTGAAAGCCAATGCACACGTGTTCTATTTAGTCAACATGTCTGATCGGTCATGAAAAGGCCTTGAGTGCATCAGCCCCAGCAATTCACACTAGGCCAGCCCAGGGAGATCAGCAGCGAGGGCCTATCTCATTAACAGCACAAAAGTAGCTTCTGGAAGCTGCATTGAGGAAACTTAGCCTGTACCTGGGCAGGGAACAGCAGCCCCCGTGACTCTGAGCTCAGGGAAACACCTCTTGCCTCTTTGTCCCCAGACCCCCTGCTATCCGTAGGTCAAAGGAGGGTCTGGGCCGCCTCTTGCTCCGTGGGCCCTGGGGTTGACTCCTGGTCTCCTTAGCCTGAAACCCACTTCAACCATGGTCTGTTTAGTGACCATGTCTGATGGGTCCTGAAAATGCCTTGCGTGCCCTCGCCCCAGCTATGCCACCTGGGCCAGCTAGACAGATCACCCCCTAGGGCCAATCTCAGAGATGGAACCAAACTAGCTTCGGGGAGCTGCATTCCGGAAAGTTAGTCTTGACTCAGTGAAGGAACTGCAGACTCTATGCCTGTTAGCTCAGGCAAGCACCGCTTGCATGTTTCTTACCTAGCCCTCTGCTCTCCATAGGGCAACGATGTCCTGGGCTGCCTCTTGCTCCTTGTGCACCGGGTGTTTTTCTCCTGGTCTCCTTAGCTCTAAACCCATTCCAAACCTGTCTCCATCATGGAGAAGTGGGATTTGGCATGAAAATGCCTTCTTTGCACAGGCTTCATCAATCAACCCTTAGCCCGATTAGAGATTTACACCTGGGCCCATCTCACTAATGGCCCAAAAATAGCTTCTGGGAGCTGCATTCTATAAAGTTAAACTCTCCTCAGAGAACAGACCACAACCCCAACATGTCTTTTCTCTGGAAAGCAACACTTTCCTTTTTCTCACCAATTCCTATGCTCTCCAAAGGTCAAAGGAAAGTCTGGGCTGCCTCTTGCTCCTCCGGCACTGCTGGTTTGCTGGTGGTCTCCTGAGCTGGAAAGCTACTCCAAATGTGTTCTCTTTCATGGAGATGCAGTATTTGGCATGAAAACGCCTTGTTTCCACAAGCCCCATCTATCCACCCTTATCCAGAGAGGGAGATCTGCACAAAGGCCCATTTCAAAAACGGCCCAAAATAGGCTCTGGGAGCTTCCTTCTGGAAAGTGAAACTCTCCTGCAGGAACAAACAACAGCCCCATGGCATCTTAGCTCAGGAAGCAACACGTACCTTTTCTCCCCTAGCTCTCTGTTCTCCATAGGGCAAAGGAGAGTCTGGGCTGCCTCTTGCTCCCTGGTCATTGCTGGTTTGCTGGTGGTCTCCTGAGCTGGAAACCCACTCCAAATGTGTTCTCCTTCATGGAGAAGCAGGATTTGGCATAAAAAGGCCTTCTTTGCACAGGCTTCAGCAATCCACCCTTAGCCAGATAGGGAGATCAACACCTAGGGCTCATTGCACAAACGGCCCCAAACTAGCTTCTGGGAGCGGCATTCTGGAATGGGAAACTCTCTTCTAGGAACAAACCACAGCCCTCATGCTTCTTTGCTGAGGAAAGCAAAGCGTGCCTTTGTCTCACCAATCCCTCTGCTCTCCAAGGGCAAAGGACCGTCTGGGCTGCCTCTTGCTCCGTGGGCAGTAGTGGTTTGCTTGTGGTCTCCTTAGCTTGAAACCCACTCCAAACGTGTTCTCCATTATGGAGAAGCAGGATTTGGCATGAAAAGGCCTTGTTTGCACAGGCCCCATCAATTAAGCCTGAGCCTGCTAGGGAGATTAGCACCTGGGCCCATCTCAGAAACAGCCCCAAACTAGCTTCTGGGAGCTGCCTTCTGGAAAGTGAAACTCTCCTCAGGGAACACACCACAGCCCCAAGGCATCTTTGCTCAGGCAAGTGACATGTGCCCTTTTCTCCCCATCCCTCTGTTCTCCATAGGGCAAAGGAGGGTCTGTTCTGCCTCTTGCTCCCTGGGCCCTGCTGGTATGCTGGTGGTCTCCTGAGCTGGAAAGCTACTTCAAATGTATACTCTTTTGTGGAGAAGAAGGATTTGGCATGAAAAGACCTTCTTTGCACAGGCTTCAGCAATCCACCCTTATCCAGATAGGAAGATCAGCACCAAGGGCCCATCTCAAAAACGGCACAAAACTAGCTTCTGGGAGTGGCATTCTGGAAAGTGAGACTCTCCTCAGGGAACAAACCACAGCCCCCATGTATCTTTGGTCAGGAAAGCAACGCTTGCCTTTTTCTCACCTAGCCCTATGCTACCCATAGGGCCAAGGAGAGTCTGGGCTGCCTCTTGCTTCCTGGGCACTGCTGGTTTGCTGGTGGTCTCCTTAGCTTGAAACCCACTCCAAACGTGTTCTCCATCATGGAGAAGCAGGATTTGGCATGAAAATGCTTTGTTTGCACAGGCCCCACCAATCCACCCTTAGCTGGGGAGATCATCACCTAAGGCCCATGTCACAAATGTCACAAAACTAAGTTCTGGGAGCTGCCTTCTGGAAAGTGAAACTCTCCTCAGGGAGCAAACAAAAGCACCAATGCATCTTTGCTCAGGAAAGCAACTCTTTTCTCACCTTTTTCTCACCTATCCCTATGTTCTCCTTTGGTTAAAGATGGTCTGGGCTGCCTCTTACTCCCTGGGTACTTCTGGTTTGCTGGTGGGCTCCTGAGCTGGAAACCCACTCCAAACGTGTTCTCCTTCATGGAGAAGCAGGATTTGGCATGAAAGGGCCTTGTTTTCAAGGCCTCAGCAATCCACCCTTAGCCAGATAGGGAGATCTGCACAAAGGCCCATTGCACAAATGGTCCCAAACTAGCTTCTGGGAGCGGCATTCTGGAATGGGAAACTCTCTTCCAGGAACAAACCACAGCCCTCATGCTTCTTTGCTGAGGAAAGCAAAGCGTGCCTTTGTCTCACCAATCCCTCTGCTCTCCAAGGGAAAAGGATGGTCTGGGCTGCCTCTTGTTCCGTGGGCAGTGGTGGTTTGGTTGTGGTCTCCTTAGCTTCAAACCCACTCCAAATGTGTTTGCCTCCATGGGCACCCAAGATTTGGCATGAAAATGCCTTGTTTCCACAGGCCCCACCTATGTAACCTTAGCCAGATAGGGAGATCAACACCTAGGACCCATCTCACAGATGACACAAAACCAGGTCCTGGTAGCTGGAAAGTGAAACTCTCCTCAGGGAACAAACAACAGCCCCAAGGCGTCTTTGTTCAGGAAAGCAACACTTGCCTTTTTCTCCCCTATCCCTCTGTTCTCAATAGGGCAAAGAGGGTCTGGGCTGCCTCTTGCTCCCTGGGCACTGCTGGTTTGCTGGTGATCTCCTGAGCTGGAAAGCTACTCCAAATGTGTTCTCTTTCATGGAGAAGCAGGATTTGGCATGAAAAGGCCTTGTTTTCACAGGCCTCAGCAATCTACCCTTAGCCAGATAGGGAGATTAGCACCTAGGGCCCATTGCACAAATGGCACAAAACTAGCTTCTGGGAGTAGCATTCTGGAAAGTGAAACTATTCTCAGGGAACAAACCACAGCCCCAAGGCATCTTTGCTCAGGAAGCAACACGTGCCTTTTTCTCCCCTAGCTCTCTGTTCTCCATAGGGCAAAGGAGGGTCTGGGCTGCCTCTGGCTCCATGGGCACTGCTGATTTGCTGGTGGTCTCCTGAGCTGGAAACCCACTCCAAACATGTTCTCCATCATGGAGAAGCAGGATTTGGCATGAAAAGGCCTTCTTTGCACAGGCTTCAGCAATCCACCCTTAGCCAGATAGGGAGATAATCTCCTAGGGCTCATCTCAAAAATGGCCCCAAAGTAGCTTCTGGCAGCTGCCTTCTGGAAAGAGAAACTCTCCCCAGGGAACAAACAACAGCCCCAAGTCATCTTTTCTCAGGAAGCAACGTGCACCTTTGTCTCCCCTAGCTCTCTGTTCTCAATAGGGCAAAGGAGGGTCTGGGCTGCCTCTTGCTCCCTGGGCACTGTTGGTATGCTGGTGGTCTCCTGAGCTGGAAACCCACTCCAAACATGTTCTCTTTCATGGAGAAGCAGTATTTGGCATGAAAAGACCTTCTTTGCACAGGCCTCAGCAATCCACCCTTATCCAGACATGGAGATCAACACCTAGGGCCCATTGCACAAACGGCACAAAACTAGCTTCTGGGAGCTGCCTTCTGGAAAGTGAAACTCTGCTCAGGGAACAGATAACATCCCCCATGCATCTTTGCTCACGAGAGCAACACGTGCCTTTGTCTCCCCTATCCCTCTGTTCTCTTTAGGTCAAAGAATAGTCTGGGTGGCCTCGTGCTCCGTGGGCAGTGGTGGTTTGCTGGTGGTCTCCTGAGCTTCAAACCCATGAGAGATGGGCCCTAGGAGCTGATCTCCCAAGCTGCAAAGGTTGGATGGCTGGGGCAAGTGAAAAGACTGAATGTTCTTCTCTCCCATGTTCTACCTGGGGAGAAGCAGGATTTGGCATCTAACTGCCTTTTTTGCACAGGCCACATCAATTAAACCTGAGCCAGATAGGGAGATTAGCACCTGGGGCCATCTCAGAAATGGCCCAAAACTAGCTTCTGGGAGCTGCATTCTGGAAAGTTAAACTCTCCTCTGGGAACAAATAACAGCCCCAATGCATCTTTGCTCAGGAAAGCAACGTGTTCCTTTTTGTCAACCAGTCCTATGCTACCCATTGGGCAAAGGAGGTTCTGGGCTGCCTCTTGTTCCCTGTGCCCTGCTGGTTTGCTCGTGGTCTCTTTTGCTTTAAGCTCACTCCAAAGTGTTCTGTTTCATGGAGAAACAGGATTTTGCATGAAAATTCCTTCTTTGCACAGGCTTCAGCAATCCACCCTTAGCTATGTTCTTAGATCAGCACCTAGGGCCCATCTCTCTAATGGCACAAAAGTAGCTTCTGGGAGCTGCATTCTGGAAAATGAAACTCTCCTCAGGGAACAAAACACAGCCCTAATGAGTCTTTGCTCAGGAAAGTGATGCTTGCCTTTTTCCCACCTAGCCATATGCTCTGCATAGGGTCAAGGAGGGTCTGCACTGCCATTAGCTCCCTATGCACTGCTGGTTTGCTAGTGTTCCCCTTTGCTTGAACTTAATACAAATGTGTTCTCCTTAGGGAAGAAGTCTAATTTGGCATGAAATTCAGTCTTTTCACTTGCCCCAGCCATCCAACCTTTGCAGCTTGGGAGATCAGCTCCTAGGGCCCATCTCTCAAACTACAAAAAACTATCTTTGGGAGCTTCATTCTGGAACATTAAACTCTCCTTGGGGAACAAACCACATCTCCAATGCTGGTTTGCAGCGGAAAGCAATGCTTGCATCATTCTCGCCTTGACCTGTGCTATCCTTGGGGCCAAGGAGGTCCTGGGCTGCCTCTTGCTCCCAGTGTACTGCTGGTCTGATAGTCATCTCCAGAGCTTGAAACCCACTGCAAACATGTTCTCCTTAGGGAACAAGTCTGATTTGGCGTGAACATGCCTTGTTTTCACATGCCCCAGCAATCCACCCTTAGCCAGCTAGGGAGATTAATCTAGGGCCCATCTCAGAAATGGCACAAAGCTAGCTTCTGGGAGTTGCATTCTGGAAAATTAAACTCTGCTCAGGAAACAAACTACAGTTCCAATGTGTCTCTGCTGAGGAGAGCAACACTTTCCTATTTCTCACATAGCCCTATTGATACATAGGGCCTCTTTCTCACCTAGCCCTATGCTACCCATAGGGCCAAGGAGAGTCTGGGCTGCCTCTGGCTCCGTGGGAACTGATGCTTGGCTGGTGGTCTCCTTAGCTTGATACCCACTCCAAACATGTTATCCTTCATGGAGAAGCAGGATTTGGCATGAAAATGCCTTGTTGGCACAGGCCCCAGGAACACACCCTTAGCCAGCTAGGGAGGGACCCACATAGGGTCCATCTCACAAATGTCAAAAGACTCACCTCTGGAAGGTGAATTATGCAAAGGTAAACTCTGCTCGGGGAACAAACCACAGCCCCAATGCGTCTTTGCTCAGGAAAAAAAGATTGCCTTTTGCTCACCTAGCCCTATGCTACCCATAGGGCCAAGGAGGGTCTGGGCTGCCTCTTGCTCCGTGTGCACTGCTGCTTGGATGGTGGTCTCCTGAGCTTGAAACCAACTCCAAACGTGTTCTCCTTAGTGAAAAAGTCTAATTTGGCATGAACATGCATTGCATTCCCCTGCCCCAACCATCCACACTTAGCCAGCACTGAGGGCCCATCTCACAAACGGCACAAAACTAACTTCTTGGATCTGCATTCTGGAAAGTGAAACTCTGCTCAGGGAACAAACCACATCCCAAATGCATGATTTCTCAGGAAAGCAACGCTTGCCTTCTTCTTACCTAGCCCTCAGCTGCACTTAGAGCAAAGGAGGGTCTGGGATGCCTCTTGCTCGTGTGCACTGAAGATTTGCTCATGGTCTATCACTTGAAACCCACTCCAAACATGTTCTCCTTAGGTAACAAGTCTGATTTGGCATGAATATTGCTTGTTTCCACATGCCCCAGACATCCACTGATAGCCAGCTAGGGAGATCTGTTCCTAGGGCCCATCTCACAAACGGCACAAAAATCGCTTCTGGGAGCTGCATTCTGGAAAGTTAAACTCTCCTCAGGGAACAAAACACAGCCCCAATGCATCTTTGCTGAGGAAAGCAAAGCTTCCCTTTTTCTCACCTAGCCCTTTGCTATGCATAGGGCCAAGGAGGGTCTGGGCTGCCTCTTGATGCCTGTGCACTGCTGGTTTGCTGGTGGTCTCCTAAGCTTGAAACCCACTCCAAACATGTTCTCCTTAGGGCATAGGTCTGATTTGGCATGAACATGCCTTGTTTTCCACGCACCATTAATCCACAATTAGCCAGATAGAGATTTCAGTATCCATGGCCAATCTACAAAATGGCACAAAACTATCTTCTGGGAGCTGCATTCTGGAAAGTTAAACTCTCCTTGTGGAACAAACCACAGCCCCAATGCATCTTTTCTGTAGAAATCAATGCTTGCCTCTTTCTCCCCTAGCCCTTTGCTATGCATTGGGCCACGGAAGGTCTGGGCTGCCTCTTGCTTCCTGTGCACTGATAGTTTTCTGGTTTTCTAAATATCTTGAGACAAAATCCAAATGTGTTCTCCATAGTGGAGATGTCTGATTTGGCATGAACATGCCCTGTTTTCACATGTGCCAACAATCTACATTTAGCCAGCAAGGGAGATCAGCTCCTAGGGCCCGTCTCTGAAATGAGACAAAAATAGCTTTTGAGAGCTGCATTCTGGAAAGTTAAACTCTGCTGGGGGAGCAAACCACAGCTGCAATGAGTCTTTGATGAAGAAAGCAATGCTTGCCTCTTTCTCACATAGGGTCTGTCCTGCCTCTTGCTCCATGTGCACTGCTTGTTTTCCTGTGGTCTTCTTAGCTTGAATACCACTTGAAACGTGTTCTCCTTAGTGGACAAGTCTGATTTGGCATGAACACGCCTTGTTTTCTCATGCCCCAGCCATCCACCCTTAGCCATCCTGGGATGTTAGACCAAGGCCCATTCTCACAAACCTCAAAAAACTAGCTTCTAGAAGCTGCATTCTGGAAAGTTAAACTCTCCTTGGGGAACAAACCACAGCCCAATGTGTGTTTGCTGAGGAAAGCAATGCTTTACTCTTTCTCACCTAGCCCTTTGCTATGCATGGGGCCAAGGAAGGTCTGGGCTGCCTCTTGCTCCCTGGGCACTACTGGTTTGCTGGTTGTCTCCTTACCTTGAAACCTACTCCAAACATATTGTCCCTAATGGACAATTGTGATTTGTCATGAGTATTGCTTGTTTACACACGCCCCATCCATCCAAACTTTGCCAGCTAGGGAGAGTAACACCTAGAACCCATCACAAAAATGGCACAAAACTAGCTTCTGGAAGCTGCATTCTGGAAAGTAAAACTCTCCTCAGGGAACAAACAACAGCCCCGTGCATCTTTGCTCAGGAAAGCAATACTTGCCTTTTTCTCACCTAGCCCTATACTCTACATTGGAACAAGGAGGGTCTGGGATGCCTCATGCTCCTGGTGTACTGCTGGTTTACTTGTGGTCTTCTTAGCTTTTTTCCCACTCCAAACATGTTCTCCTTAGTGGAAAAGTCTGATTTGTCATCAACATGCCTTGTTTTCACTTGCCCAGCAATCTGTACTTAGCCAGCTAGGGAGATCAGCTCCTATGGCCCATCTCACCAAAGGCAGAAAGCTAGCTTCTGGGAGCCTGAAAATGCCTTGTTTCCCTTTCCCCAGGCATCCACATTTATCCAGCTATGGAGATCACTACTTATTGCCAAGCTCCAAAACAGCACAAAACTTGCTTTTGGGACCTGCATTCTGGAAAGTTACACTCTACTCGGGGAACAATCCACAGTCCCAATGCGTGTTTGCTCAGCAAAGCAACGCTTGCCTTTTTCTCACCTAGCCATATGCTATCCATTGGGCCATGGTGGGTCTGGGCTTCTTCTTGCTCCCTGTGCACTACTGGTTTGCTGGTAGTCTCCTTAGCTTGAAAATCACTCCAAACATGTTCTCCTTAGTGTACAAGAATGATTTGTCAAGAAAATGCCTTGATTTCCATGCCCCAGCACTCCTAACATAGCCAGCTTGCGAGGTCACCACCAAGGGCCGATGTCACAGATGCAAAAACTAGTTTCTGGGAGCTGCATTCTTGAAAGTTAAACTTTAATCAGGGAACAAACCATAGCCCCAATGCATCTTTGCTGAAGAAAGCAATGCTTACCATTTTCTTACCTAGCCCTATGCTATTCTTAGGACCAAGGAGGGTCTGGTCTGCCTCCTGCTCCTTGTGCACTAATGGTTTTCCAGTGGTCTCCTTCACATGAAGCCCACTCCAAATGTCTTCCCCTTAGTTCACATGTATGATTTGGCATGAAAATGCCTTGTTTTCCATGACCCAGCAATCCACCTTTAGTCAGGTAGGGAGAATAGCACCTAAGGCCAATCTTACAAAAGCTTAAAACTAGCTTCTGGGAGCTGCATTCTGTAAAGTCAAACTCTACTCAGAGAACAAACTACAGCCCCAATGTGTCTTTGCTCAGGAAAGTAATGCTTGCCTTTTTCTCACCTAGCTCTTTGCTATCCATAGTGCAAAGGATGGTCTGGACTTCCTCTTGCTCTGTGTTCACTGCTGGTTTGCTTGTGGTCTCCTTAGCTTGAAACCCACTCCAAAGTTTTTCTTCTTGGTGGAGAAGTGTTATTTGGCATGAAAATGTCTTGTTTTCACGTGTGCCAGCAATCCACACTTAGCCAACTAGGGAGATCAACACACATGGCCAATCTCACAAATGGCACAAAACTAGCATCTGGGAGCTGCATTTTGGAAAGTTAAACTCTCCTTGGGGAACAAAACACATCCCCAATGTGTCTTTGCTCAGGAAATCAATGCTTGCCTTTTTCTCACTTAGCCCTCTGCCATCCATAGGACCAAGGAGGGTCCTGGCCTCCTCTTGCTCCCTGTGCACTGCTGGTTTGCTGCTGGTCTCCTTAGCTTGAAACCCACTCCAAATTTGTTCTCCTTAGTGAACAAGTCAGATTTTGCATGAACATGCCTTGTTTTCACATGCTCTAGCAATCCACCCTTTGCCAGCTAGGGAGATCAGCTGATATGTCAATCTCACAAATGGTCAAAATTAGCTTCAGGGAGATGCATTCTAGAAATCTAAACTCTACTCAGGGAGAAAACTACAGCCCCAATGCACCTTTGCTGAGGAAAGTAATGCTTGCCTTTTTCTCACCTAGCCCTATACTACACATTGGGCCAAGGAGGGTCTGGGCTGCCTCTTGCTCCATATGCAATGATGGTTTTCTGGTGGTCTCCTTCTCTTGAAACCCACTCCAAACTGGTTATGCTAAGGGGAGAAGTCTGATTTGGCATGAAAATGCCTTGTTTTCCTTCCCCAGGCATCCACCTTCATCCAGCTAGGGAGATCACCACATATGGCCAATCTCTGAAACAGCACAAAACTAGCTTCTGGAGCTGCATTCTGGAAAGTTAAACTCTACTTGGGGAACAATCCACAGTCCCAATGTCTGTTTTCTCAGCAAAGCAGTGCTTGCCTTTTTCTCAGCTAGCCCTATGCTATACATTGGGCCATGTATGGTCTGGGCTGCCTCTTGTTCCCTGTGCACTCTTGGTTTGCTGTGGTCTCCTTAGCTTGAAACCCACTCCAAACATGTTCTCCTCAGTGTACAAGTATGATTTGTCAAGAAAATTCCTAGTTTTCCATGCCCAGCACCTCAAACTTAGCCAGCTTTGGAGGTTACCACAAAGAGCCATTTTCAGAAATGCAAAAAACTAGTTTCTGATATCTGCATTCTGGAAAGTTGAACTCTCCTCAGGGAACAAACCTCAACTCCAATGCATCTTTGCTGAGGAAAGCAACACTTGCCTTTGTCTCCCCTAGCTATATGCTATCCTTAGGGCAAAGGATGATCTGGCTGCCTCTTGCTCCTTGTGCACTGCTTGTTTCCTGGTGGTCTCCTTAGCTTGAAACCCACTCCTATGATTTTCTCCTTAGTGCACAAAAGTATGATTTGTCATGAAAATGCCTTGTTTTCACATGCCCCAGCAATTGACCCTTAGTCAGCTAGAGAGATCAAATCCTAGGGCCCATCTCACAAACATCACAAAACTAGCCTTTGCCAACTGCATTCTGGAAAATTATCTTCTACTCTGGAACAAACCACAGCCATGATGCGTCTATGCTGAGGAAGACAACATTTGCCATTTCTCCCATAGGTCCCTGCTATCCATAGAGCAAAGGAGCTTCTGGGCTGCCTCTTGCTCCCTGTGCACTGCTGTCTTGCTGGTGTTCCCCTGAGCCTGAAACCCACTCCAAAGTTGTTCTCATAGTGGACAGGTCTGATTTGTCATTAGATTGCCTTGGTTTCTATCGTCCCACTGTCCAACTTTAGCCAGCTAGGGACAACAGAACCTAGGAAGAATCTCAGAAACTGCATGAAACCAGCTTCTTTGAGCTGCATTCTGGAAATATAAACTCTACTCTCAGAGAAATGATGGTCCCAATGCTTTTTTGCTGAGAAACGTAACACTTACATTTTTCTCACCTAGCCCAATGCCATAGATAGGGAAAAAGTTTGATCTGGGCTGCCTCTTGCTCCCAGTGCACTAGTGACTTGCTGATGATCTAGGGAGCTTGAAAATGACTCCAAACATGTTCTCCTTAGTCTACAAGTGTGATGTGTCATGAAAGTGCCTTGTTTTCACATGCCCAAACTGTCCACCCAGAGACAGCCAGGGAGATAATCACCTAGGGCCAATCTCCGTAATGGCACAAAACTAGCTTCTGGGAGCTGCATTCTGGAATGGTAAACTCTACTCAGGGAACAAACTACAGCCCCAATCTGTTTTTGCTGAGGAAAACAAAGCTTATCTTTTTCCCATCTAACCCTAAGCTATCCATAGGGCCTGGGAGGGTTTAGGCTGCCTCTTGCTCCCTGTGCACTGCTGGTTTGCTCGTGGTCTCCTTAGCTTGAAACACACTCAAAATGTGTTCTCCTTAGGGGATAAGACTGATATGGCATTATAATGCCTTTTTCACATGCACTAGCAATCCACACTTAGCCAGCTAGTGAGATCAACACCAAGGACCAATCTCACAAACAGCACAAAACTAGATTCTGGGAGCAGCATTCTGGAAAGTAGAACTCTACTCTGGGAGCAAACAATACCCCCAATGTATGTTTGATCAGGAAAGCAAGGCTTGCCTGTTTCTCACCTAGCCCTATGCTATGCATAGGGCCAAGGAGGGTCTGGGCTGCCTCTTCCTCCCTGTGCACTGCTGGTTTGCTGGTGGTCTCCTTCACTTGAAACCCACTCCAAATGTCTTTTATTTAGTGCACAAGTCTGATTTGGTGTGAGAATGCCTTGTTTGCACATGCCCCAACAATCCACCCTTCGCCAGCTAGGGAGATAAGCTCATCTCAGAAATGGTAAAAACTAGCTTCTGGGAGCTGCATTCGGGAAAGGTAAACTCTACTCTGAGAGAAAACCACAACCCCAATGGGTGTTTTCTCAGGAAAGCAATGCTTGCCCTTTTCTCACATTGCCCTATTCTATCCAAATGTCCAAGGATGTACGGGGTTGCCTCTTGCTCCCTGTGCTCTACTGGTTTGCTGGTGGTCTCCTTAGCTTGGAACACATTCCAAACATGTTCTCCTTAGTGGACAAGTCTGATTTGGCATGAACATGCCTTGTTTTCACATGCCCCAGCAATCCACCCTTAACCAGCTAGGTAGATCAGCACCTAGGGCCCATCTCAGAAATGGCACCAAACTAGCTTCTGGGTGCTGCATTCTGGAAAGTTAAATTCTACTCAGGGAATACACAATAGTCCAATGTGTGTTTAAATGCTTAGGAAAGAAACGCTTGCCTTTTTCTCACGTAGCCTTATGCTATCCATAAGACAAAGGAGGGTGTACACTGCCAGTAGCACCCTGTGCACTGGTGGTTTGCTGGTTGTCTCAATAGCTTGAAACCCACTCCAAATGTGTTCTCCTTAGTGGACAAGTCTGATTTTGAATGAAAATGCCTTGTTCTCTCATGGCCCATCATTCCACACTTAGCCAGCTATGGAGATTAGCACCTAGAGCCAATCTCACACAAGGCACAAAACTAGCTTCTGGGAGCTGCATTCTGGAAGGTTAAACCCTACTTGGGAACAAACAACAGTTCTACAATGTGTCTTTGCTGAGGAAAGCAATGTCTGCCTTTTTCTTACCTAGTCCTCTTCTATCTATTGAGCAAAGGAGGGTCTGGGCTGCCTCTTGATCCCTGTGCACTGCTGAATGGCTTGTGGTCTCCTTAGCTTGAAACTGACTCCTAACATGTTCTTCTTAGTGGAAAATTCTGATTTGGCATGAAAATGCCTTGTTTTCACATGCCCCAGCAATGCACCCTTAGGCAGCTAGGGAATTTTATACCTAGGGGCAATCTCTTAAGCTGTACCAAACCTGCTTCTGGGAGCTGCATTCTGGAAAGTTAAACTGTATACAGGGATTAAAAAACAGCCCCAATTCCTGTTTTCTCAGGAAAGCAATGCTTGCCTTTTTCTAACCTAGTATTATGATATCCGTAGTGCAATGGAGGGTCTGAGCTGCCTCTATTTCCCTGGGCCCTGGTGCTTTGCTGGTGGTCTACTTAGCTTGAAAACCACTCCAAAGTGTTGTCTTAGTGGACAGGTCTTATTTATCATGAGCATGCCTTGGTTTCTACCATCCCAGCAGTCCAATATTAGCCAGCTAGGCAGATTAGCACCTAAGAAGAATCTCAGTAACTGCACAAAACTAGCTTCTTTGAGCTGAATTCTGGAAATATAAACTCTTCTCTGTGAGGAAGCAATGGCCCCAATGCATCTTTGCTGAGGAATGCAACCCTTGTCTTTTTCTCACCTAGCCCTATGCTATTATTAGGGCAAAGGAGTGTCTGGGCTGCCTCTTGATCCCTGTGCACTGCTGGTTTGCTGGTGTTCTCCTTAGCTTGAAACCCACTCCAAAGCTGTTCTTCCTGGTGGACAAATCTGATTTGGTGTGAATATGACTTCTTTTTGCTTGTCCCATCAATCAACCCTTAGCTTGCTAGGAGATCAGCACCTGGGGCCAATCTCAAACACGGCACAAAACTAGCTTCTGGGAGCTGATTTCTGCAATATTAAACTCTCCTGGGGAACAAACCCCAGTTCCAATGCATCTTTGCTGAGGAAAGCAACGCTTGCCTTTTTCTCACCTCTCTTTGGTATACATAGGGCAAAGGAGAGTCTGGGCTGCCTCTTGCTCCCTGTGCATTGCTGGTGTGCTGGTGGTCTCCTTATCTTGAAACCCACTCCAAACATGTTTTCCTTAGTGGACAATTCTGATTTCTTGTGAAAATGCCTTGTTTTCACATGCCCCAGCAATTTGACCTTAGCCAGCTAAAGGGATCAGCAACTAGGGCCATCTTCAGAAGCTGCACAAAACTAGCTTCTGGGAGCTTCATTCTGAAAATTTAAACTCTACTTGGTTAACAAACAACATCCCCAATGCTTCTTTGCTGAGGAAAGCAACGCTTTCTTTTTTCTCTTCTAGCAGTGTGCTATCCATAGGGCAAATGTTTGTCTGGTTTTCCTCTTGCTCCGTGTGCACTGGTGGTTTGCTGGTCATCTGAGTAGTTTGAAACCCACTCCAAACATGTTCTCCTTACTTCACAAGGATGATTTGGCATGGAAATGCCTCATTTCCACATGCCCCAGCAATCCACCCTTAGCCAGCTAGATCCAATCTCAGATATGGCACAAAAGTAGCTTCTGGGAACTGCATTCTGGAAAGTTAAACTCTACTCTGGGAACAAACAGCATCCTCAAGGCATGTCAGCTCAGAAAAGAAACACTTGCCTTTTTCTCACCTAGCCCTATGCTATCCATAGGGCAAAGGATGGTCTGGGCTGCCTCTTGCTCCATATGCACTGGTGGTTTCCTGGTGGTCTCCAACACTTGAAATCTAGTGCAAACATGTTCTCCATAATTGAAATGTCTGATATGGCATGAAAATGCCTTGTTTTCCAATGCTGTAATAATCACTCCTTTGCCAGGTATGGCCATATTCTCCTACAGGCAATCACAAAAGTGGTCAAAAGTAGCCTCTAAGAGCAGAATTCTTGATAGGTAAACTGTTTTCAGGGCACAAATTGTAGCACTGTAGTGAGTTTGTTCCATAATGCAACCCTTGCCTTTTCCTCAACTATCCTTTTCTCTATCTATGGCAAAAGAGTGTCCCTGCTACCTCTTGCTCCAAGTTCACTGGAGGTTTTCTGCTCTCTCCCTTTCCTGAGGAACAGTAGGACATGTTTCCTCCAAATGTGTTCTCCTTAGTGGAGAAGTTTGCTTTGACATGAAAATGCCTTGTTTCCGCAGTCCCCAACAATCAACTTTTAGTCAGCAAGGACCCTCAGGACCTAGGACCAAACTCAGAAATAGCACAAAACTAGCCTCTTGGAGCTTCATTCTCGAAAGTTAAAGTGTACTCTGGGAAAAAAACAGCATCACTAAGGCAAGTTTGATCCAGAAAGCAACCCTTGCCTTTTTCTTAACTCGCCCTATGCTCTACCTATTGCAAAAGAGGCTTGGGGCCGCTTCTTGCCCCAATTGCACTGGTGGTTTGTTGGTGGTCTCCCTTTCTTGAGACTAACTCCATACCTGTTCTCCTTAGTGGAGAACTTTGATTTGGCATGAAAATGTCTTGTTTTCACATGCCCCAGTAGTCTCCCTTGAGCCAGCTGTGGCCATCAGCAGCTAGAGGTATTCTCAGAAATGGCACAAAACTAGTCTCTGGGATCTGCATTCTTTATATGTAAACTGTACTCAGGGAACAAACAGCAGCACTATTGTGAGTTTGTTTGAGAAAACAACCCTTGCCTTTTTCTTAAGTAGACTATGCTCTACCTATGGCAATAGAGAGTCTCAGCTATCTGTTGTTCTGAGTGCACTGCTGATTTGCTGGTGGTCTCCCTTTCCTGAAACCCACTCCAAATGTGTTCTCCTTAATGGAGAAGTCTGATTTGGCATGAAAATGCCTTGTTTCCACACACCACAACAATTACCCCTTAGCCACCTAGGGCCCTCAGGTCCACTGCCAAACTCAGAAATGGCACAAAACTAGCCTCTGGGAGCTGCATTCTTGAAAGGTAAATTCTGCTTGGGGAAAAAACAGTGGCACTAAAGCAAGTTTCTTCATGGAAGCAATCCTTGCCTTTTTCTCAACTCACCCTATACTCTGACTAGGGCAAAAGAGGCTCTGGGCTGCCTTCTTCTCCGTGTGCACTGTTGGTTTTCTGTTTTTCTCCCTCACTAGAAACCCACTCCAGCATTGTTAACCTTTAGCATGAAAATGCCTAGCTTTCACATGCCCCCCAAATCACCCCATAGCCAGCTAGGGCCCTCAGCACCTAGGGGCAATCTCAGAAATAGCACAAAACTAGTCTCTGGGAGCTGCATTATTGAAAGGTAAACTATATTCAGGGAACAAAGAGAAGCACAAAGGTGAGTTTGTTCCAGAAAGCAACCCTTGCATTTTCCTCAACTTGCCTAAGGTCTACCTAGGGCAAAAGATGATCTCGGCTACCCTCTTGCTCAGAGTGCACTGGTGGTTTGCTGGTGGCCTCTCTTGCCTGAAACCCACTCCAAACATGTTCTCCTTAGTGGAGAAGTCTGATTTGGCATAAAATGCCTTGTTTCCACATGCCCCAACCATCACTCATTAGCCATTTAGGGCCATCAGCACCTAGGGGCAACCTCAGAATCGGCCCAAAGCAGACTCTGGGAGCTGAATTCTTGAAAAGTAAACTGTACTCTGGGGACAAACAGCAGCACTAAGGCGAGTTTGCTCCAGAAAGCAACTCTTGACCTTTTCTCTACTCACCTTTTGCTCTACCTATGGCAAAAGAGGCTCTGGTCTGCCTCTTGTTCCGTGTGCACTGGTGGTTTGCTGGTGGTCTCCCTTGCTTGAAACCCACTCCATACCTTTATCCTTAGTGGAGAACTCTGATTTGGCATGAAGATGCCTTGTTTTCACACACCCCAACTATCATCCCTTAGCCAGCAAGGGCCATCAGCACCTAGGATCAAACTTAGAAATGGCACAAAACTAGTCTAGGAGCTGAATTCTTGAAAGGAAAACTGTACTCAGGGAACACAAAGCAGCACAAAGGCAAGTTTCTTCCAGAAAGGAACACTTGCCTTTTTCTCAACTAGCCCATTTCTCTACTTAGGGAAAAAGAGGGTCTGTGCTAACTCTTGCTGTGTGTGCACTGGTGATTCCTTGTCTAAAACCCACTCCAAACATGTTCTCCTTAGTGCAAAAGACTGATTTGGCATGAAAATGCCTTGTTTTCACACGGGTCGACAATCACCCCTTAGCCAGCTAGGACGATCAACTCCTGAGCCCAAGCCCAGAAATGGCACAAAACTAGCCACTGGGAGCAGATTTCATGAAAGGCAAACTGTACTTGGGGAACAAAGAGCAGCACTAGAGTGAGTTTGTTCAGAAAGCAACCCTTTCCTTTTTCTCAACTCCCCATATGTTCTACCAAGGGCAAAGAGGGTCTGGGCTACCTCTACTCCGAGTGCACTGGTGGTATGCTGGTGGTCTCCCTTGCATGAAACACATCCAACAATGTTCTCACTAGTGGAGAAGACTGATTTGGCATGAAAATGCCTTTTTTCGAGAAGCCTCAACAATCACCACTTAGCCAGCTTGGGCCCTCAACACCTAGGGGTGATCTCAGAAAAGGCACAAAACTAGCCTCTGGGAGCTGGATTCTGAATGTTAAACTGCACTTTGGTAACGAAGAGCAGCACTAAAGCAAGTTTGTTCCAGAAAGCAACTCTTGCCTTTTTCTCATCTCTTCTTATGCTCTACCTAGGGCTGCCTCTTCCTCTGAGTGCACTGCTGGTTTGCTGGTTGTCTCCCTTGACTGAAACCCACTTCAAACTTGATCCCCTTAGTGTAGAAGTCTAATTTGGCATGAAAAAGCCTTGTTTTCACCACCCCATATGTCACTCCTTAGCTAGCCAGTGTCATCAGCTCCAAGGGGCATTCTCAGAAAAGGCACAAAACTAGTTTCTGGGAGCTGAATTCCTGAAAGGTAAACTGTATTCAGGGCAAAAACAGTAGCACTAAGGTGATTTTGTCCCAGAAAACAACCCTTGCCTTTTTCTCAACTAGCCCTATGCAAAAGAGGGCCTGGACTGCCTCTTGCTCCGAGTGCACTGGTGCTTTACTGGAGGTCTTCCTTGCATGAAATGAACTCCAAACATGTTCTCCTAGTGGAGAACTCTGATCTGGCATGAAAATGCATTGTTTCCACACAGCCAAACAATCACCCCTTAGCCTGCTAGGGCCATCAGCACCTAGGGGCAATCTAAGACACATCACAAAACTAACCTCTGGGAGCTGAATTCTTGAAAGGTAAACTGCACTCAGGGCAAAAACAGCAGAACTAAGGCAAGTTTGTTCCAGAAAGCAACCGTTGCATTTTTTTCAACTAGCCTATGGTCTACCTAGTGCAAAACAAGGTCTCAGCTACCTCCTGCTCCAAGTGCACTTGTGGTTTGCTGGTGGTCTCCCTTGCCTGAAACCCACTACAAATGTGTGCTCCTTAATGGAGAAGTCTGATTTGGCATGAAAATGCCTTGTTTCCACATGATGCAACAATCACCCCTTAGTCATCTAGGGCCATCAGCACCTAGCAGCAATCAAGAAATAGCACAAAACTAGCCTCTGGGAGCTGCATTCTTGAAAGGTCAACTGTATTCAGGGAAAAACAGCAGCACTAAGATGAGCTTGTTCCAAAATACATCCCTTGCCTTTTTCTCAACTAGCCTGTTCACTCCTTAGGGCAAAAGAGGCTCTGGGCTGCCTCTTCCTCCAAGTGCAATGGTTGGTTGCTGTTGGTCTCCCTTGCCTGAAACCCACTCCAAACATGTTCTCCTTAGTGGACAAGTCTGATTTGGCATGAAAATGCCTTGTTTCCACATGCCCCAACATTCGCCCCTTAGCCAGCTAGGGTCCTCGCACCTAGGGCCATACTCAGAAAAGGCACAAAACTAGTCTCTGGGGGCTGCATTCTTGAAACACAAACTGTACTTGGGATACAAACAGCAGCACTAACTGGATTTGTTCCAGAAAGCAACCCTTGCCTTTTTTCTCAACTAGCCCTATGCTCCATCTAGGGTAAAAGAAGCTCTGGGCTGCCTCTTGCTCCAAGTGCACTGGTGGTTTGATGATGGTCTCCCTTGCCTGAAACCCACTCTAAATGTGATCTCCTTAGTGGAAAAGTCTGATTTGGCATGAAAATACCTTGTTTCCACATGCCCCAGCAATCACCACTTAGCCAGCTTGGTCAATTGCAGACATGGCACATAACTAGCCTCTGGGAGCTGCATTCCTTTTTTTTTTCATTTAAAAAAATTATTGAAGTATAGTTGATTTACATGGTTGATAGTTTCTGCTGTACAGCAAAGAGATTCAGTTATACCTGTACATATATCCATTCCCTTTCACTTTCTATTCCCACATAGATTATCACAGAATATTTTTTTACAGAAAAAAATTCATATATTTAAAAACAATTACATTCACATAGATTATTATTTCATGGATCTTAAGAAACAGATTAAATATCTCCCTCTGGAGAAGTGGAATGGAAAATATTATGAGACAAATAGGAAATTTATTCTATGCTTTATCCCATTTTGTATGGCTTTCATCTTTACTATTTAGTATTATCTATTACATTTCAATTTTTCTTTAAAAATTAGCATTATATTAAAATTGTGTAAATTATGCAACTAAAATTTATAAAGGAGAAAACCTTATATACCATTAAATATTTTATATAGCATAATAAAAAGAATAACAACTGGTAAAAATAACAAAAATAATACACCCTCTGAAAATAAGTAAAATATAAAATGCATAAATTGTTTAAAAAACATTGTAACTATATAAATATGTCCTCACAATTTGCTACATCTTATTGATTCTTCAATATAGGCATTAAACCATTCTAGGTGATGTGATAAACAAGACATTATATACCTTACATTGTACCATAGAGAGAAATGGTTATTAATAACACAATTATAGAACTGTATTATTTAATTGTACAGTTGCATTATTTAATTATAATTATCATAAATTATTTGATGGAGAGGAAACCAGAATCAGATCTAAGAAGACTTCAGCATTCCAAGAATAATGTCAAATAACCCCCTTCATGGTGGATTACGCATTTATTTACTATGAGATATATTTCTTCTCCAGAGATTCCTTGTTTGTGTATCAATTGTAGATTTTTGGTTTGATATGAGTCTATATGTATATGAGATTTTTTAAGTTGTTGTTCTCTTAATTGTATGTTCATCTCCAGTATTCTGCATTTGTACCCACCTCTTCTCCTAATTTCTGCTTTTGGTGGTATAATTGTACATGGATGATTTCATATCTTTACTGTGTATATACCTTTACTGGGGAGCCTTGTCATTGGCGGAATTTTTGTTTCCTGTTGCTGGCTTGTCTTTTCTGCCTAGAGAAGTTCCTTTAGTATTCGTTGTAAGGCTGGTTTAGTGTTGCTGAATTCTCTAAACTTTTGCTTATCTATGAAGGTTTTGCTTTCTCCTTCAAATCTGAATGAGAGCCTTGCTGGGTAAAGTAATTTTGGTTGGATGTTTTGTCCTTTTATCATGTTAAGTATATCATGCCACTCCCTTCTGGCCTGCAGAGTATCTGCTGAAAAATCTGCTGATAAACTTATCAGGGTTCCCTGGTATGTTACTTGTTTCTTTTCTCTAGCTGCATTCAAGATTTTCTCTTTGTCTTTAAATTTGGTCAGTTTGATTATTATGTGTCTCGGTGTATTCCTCCTTGGGTTTATTTTATATAGTACTCGTTGGGCTTCCTGGATTTGAGTGAGTGATTCCTTCCCCATGTCAGGGAAGTTTTTGGCTATTATCTCTTGGAATATTTTTTCTGTCCCCTTCTCTCTCTCTCTTCTCCTTCTGGCACCCCTATAATACAGATGTTGGTGCATTTAATGTTGTCCCAGAGTTCTCTGAGACTCTCTTCATTTCTTTTCAATCTTTTTCTCTTTTCTGTTCTGCATCCATAATTTCCACTAATCTGCCCTCCACCTCGCTTATTGGTTCTTCTGCCTCCTGTATTCTGCTTCTAGTGAATTTTTTATTTGTTATTGTATTTTTCATCTCTTCTTATTTAAGTTTTATATCTTGTATCTCTTTGGTCAGTGTTTCCTGTAAGTTATCCATCTTTGCCTCCAGTTTATTTCCAATGTCTTGCATCATCTTCAGCATCAACAGTCTAAAGTCTTTCTCCTAGAGGCTGAGAATCTCCTGATCACTTAGCTGATTTTCTGTTTTTTTTCCTTACTCCCTCATCTGAGTTATAGTTCTCTGTCTTTTCATTTTTATAGGTTTTTGGTGTGGTGACCTTTTTACAGATATTAGAGTTGTAGCCTCTCTTACTTCTGGTGTCTGCCCCCCTTGTGGCTGAAGTCAGTATGGGGGGCTTGCTATAGGCTTCCTGATGGGAGGGGCTGATGCTTGCCCACTGGTAGGTGGAGCTGATTCTAATCCCTCTGGTGGGTGGGGCTTAGTCTCTGGATGGGATTAGAGGCAGCTGTAGGCCTGAGGGGTCTTTAGGCTGCCTGTTTACTGAGGGGTGGGGCTGTGGTCCCACCTGGATTGTTGTTTGCCCAGGGGCTTCTCAGCACTGACTGAGGGTGGGGCCAGATTTTCCCAAAATTGCCCCCTCCAGATAAAGGCAGCTGCTGAATATTTCCAAGAGCTTTGCCCTCAATGTCCCTCCCTCACAACAAGCCACATTCACCCCTGTTTTCCCAGGATGTCCTCCAAGAACTGTGGTCAGGTTTGACCGAGATTCTTATGGAGACCTTGCTCTGCCCTAGGATCCAGTGCATGTGAATGTCTGTGTGCACCTTTTAAGAATGGGGTCTCCATTTCCCCCAGTCCTGTGGAGCCCCTGCACACAAGCCCCACTGGCCTTCAATGCCAGATGTTCCAGGGGCTCTTTCTCCTGGTGCCAGATCACTACATGTGAGGGTTTGATGTGGGACTCAGACCTCTCACTCCTGTAGGTGAGTCTCTGTGTACCAGTTAGTTTTCTGTCTGTGGAGCTTCCCACCCAGGAGGTATGGGTTTTTTTATATCATGAAATCACCCCTCCTACCTCTTTATATGTCCTCCTCTTTTTCTTCTGGGGTAGGGTATATTTTTTAAGGTCTCAGGTCCATTCAGGTGGGGATTTCTCAGCTTTTAGTTGTGAATTTTGTTGTTTTTAGGAGAGAAGTTGAGCTCCAGTCCTTCTATTCTGCCATCTTAATCCTCTCTCAAGGGAGCTGCATTCTTGAAAGGTAACAAACAGCAGCACTAAGGTGAGTTTGTTCCAGAAAGCAACCCTTGTCTTTGTCTCAACTAGCCCTATGCTCTACCTAGGACAACAGATGGTCTGGGCTGCCTCTTGGCCCGAGTACATTGATGGTTTGCTGGTGGTCTCCCTTGCCTGAAACCCACTGAAAACATGTTGTCCTTAGTAGAGCAGTTTGATTTGGCATGAAAATACCTTGTTTTCACACACCCTAACAATCACCATCTGTACCTAGGGGCAACCACAGAAAAGGCAAAAAACTAGCCTCTGGGATCTGCATTCTTGAAAGGTCAAAAGTACTCAGGGAACAAACAGCAGCACTAACTCAACTTTGTTCCAGAAAGCAACCTTTGCCATTTTCTCCAAAATAGCCCTATGCTCTATCTAGGGTAAAAGAATCTCTGGGCTGCCTCTTTCTCTGAGTGCACTGTGGTTTGCTGATGGTATCACTTGCTTGAAACCCACTCCAAAAGTGTTCTGCTTAATTGAGACATATGATTTGACATGAAAATGCCTTGTTTCCACACACCCCAACAATCACCCCTTACCCAGCTACGGCCTTCAACACCTAGGGCCAAACTGAGGAAAGGCAAAACTAGACTCTGGGAGCTTCATTCTTGAAAGGTAAACTGTACTTCAGGTAAACTGAACTTCAGGAATGCAGCAATACATCAAGTTCCTTTCAGAAAGCAATCCTTGCCTTTTTCTCAATTCACCATATAATCTGCCCTAGCACCAAAGGGGCTCTGGGCTTCTTCTTGCTCCGAGTGAACTGGTTGTTTGCTGGTGGCCTCCCTTGCCTGAAACCAACACCAAACATGTGAATATTCTTGTTTGCACATGGGCCACATTCCCCCCTTAGCAAGCTATGGCCAGCAGCCTCTAAGGCAAACTCAGAAATGGCACAAAACTAGCCTCTGGGAGCTGCATTCTGGAAAGGTAAATTCAACTTGGGGAAAAATAGCAGCACTAAAGCAAGTTTGTTCCATAAAGCAACACTTGCCTTTTTCTCAACTAGCCCTTTGCTCTATCTAGGGCAAAAGAGGATCTTGGCTGCCTCTTGCTCTGTGGGCACTGATGGTTTGCTGCTGGTCTCCCTTGTCTGAAACCACTTCAAATGTGTTCTCCTTAGTGAAGAAATCTGATTTGGCATGAAAATGCCTTGTTTTCACACGGGCCAACAATTACCCCTTAGCCAGCTAGTGCCAAGAACCCCTAAGGCCAAACTCAGAAACGGCACAATACTAGACTATGGGAGCTGCATTCTTGAATGAAGATCTGTACTCAGGGAAGAAATAGCAGCACTAAAGTGATTTTTTTTCCAGAAAGCAACCCTTGCCTTTTTCTCTCATACCCCTATTCTCTACCTGGGCAAAAGAGGCTAGGGGCTACCTCTTCCTCCTTGTGCACTGGTGGTTTTCTGGAGGCCTTCCTTGCCTGAAAACCACACCAAATATGTTCTCCTTAGGGGAAAAGCCAGATTTGCCATGAGATGTCCTTGTTTTCACACACCCAAACAATAACACCTTAGCCAGCTAGGGCCATCAGCACCTAAGGACAAACTCAGAAACAACACACAACTAGCCTCTGGGAACTGCATTCTTGAAAGGTAAACTGCACTCAGGGAACATACAGCAGCACCAAGGTGAGTTTGTTCCAGAAAGCAAGCCTTGCCTTTTTCTCAACTAGCCCTATGTTCTACCTATGTCAAAAGATGGACTTGGCAGCCTCTTGCTCCAAGTGCATTCGTGGTTTGCTGGTGGTCTCCCTTGTCTGAAACCCACACCAAACGTGTTCTCCTTATTGGAGTAGTCTGATTTGACATGAAAATTCCTTGTTGTAACATGCCCCATAATTCACCCCTTTGCCAGAGAGGGCCCTTATCACCTAGGGGCAATCTCAGAAACTGCACAAAACTAGCCTCTGGGACCTGAATTCTTGAAAGGCAAACTGTACTTTTGGAAAAAACAGCAGCACTAAGGCGAGTTTGTTCCAGAAAGCAATCCTTGCCTTTTTCTCAACTTGCCTAATGCTCTACCTAGGGCAAAAGAGGCTCTGGACTGCCTCTTTCTCAGAGTGCACTGGTGCTTTTCTGGTGGTCTCCCATGATTGAAACCCACTCCAAACATATTCTGATAGTGGAGTAGTTTGATTTAGCATGAAAATGCCTTGTTTTCACACACCCCAACAATCACCCTTTAGCCTGCTATGGCCATCAACACCTAAGCCAAACACAGAAACTGCACAAAACTAGCCTCTGGGTGCTGCATTCGTGAAAGGAATACTTTAATTGGGGAAGAAACAGCAGCACTAAAGTGAGTTTGTTCCAGATAGCAACCCTTGCCTTTTTTTCAACTATCCTCTGCTCTCCCTATGGCAAAGGATGCTCTGGGCTGCCCCTTGCTCCATGTGCACTGGTGGTTTGCTGGTGGTCTCCCTCACTTAAAACCCACTCCAAATGTGTTCTACTTAGTGGAGAAGTCTGATTTGGTTGAAAATGCCTTGTTTTCACTTGGGCCAGCACTGACCCCTTTGCCACAGAGGGCCTTTAGACCCTTTGACCAAACTCAGAAGTGGCACAAAACTAGCCTCTGGGAGCTGCATTCTTGAAGGTAAACTGTACTTGGGGAACAAAGAGCAGCACTAAAGTGAGTTTGGTCCATAAAGCCATCCTTGCCTTTTTCTCAACTAGCCCTAAACTCTACCTATGGCAAAATATGCTCTGGGCTGCCTCTTGCTCCATGTGCACTGGTGGTTTGCTGGTGGTCTCCTTAGCTTTAACCCCACACCAAATGTGTTCTCCTTAGGGGAGAAGTCTGATTTTGCATGAAAAAGCCTTGTTTTCACATGCCCCAACAATCACCCTTTAGCTAGTTATGGCCCTGAGCACCTGGGCCAAACTCAGAAATGGCACAAAACTATTCTCTGGGATCTGCATTTTTGAAAAGTGAACTCTACTTGGGGATCAAACAGCAGCACTAAGGTGAGTTTTTTCCATAAAGCAACCATTTCCTTTTTCTCAACTAGCCCTCTGCTAAACCTAGGGCCACAGATGGTCTGGGCTGTCTCTTGCTCCGTGTGCACTGGTGGTTTGCTGGCAGTCTCTCAATTGAAACACACTACAATAGCATTCTTCTTAGTGGAGAAGTCTGATTTGGCATGAAAATGCTTTGTTTTCCATGCCCTAATAATCACACCTTAGCCAGCTAGGGACATCAGCACCTAGAGAAAAAATCAAAAACGGCAAAAAACTAGTCTCTGGGAACTGCATTTGAGAAAGCTAAACTGTACTTGGGGAGCAAACATCAGCACAAAAGTGAGTTTGTTCTAGAAAGCAACCCTTTCCTTTTTCTCAACTGGCCCTTTGCTCTATCTAGGTTAGAAGAGGGTCCTGGCTGCCTCTTGCTCTGTGTGCACTGGTGGTTTGCAGGTAGTCTCCCTTGCCTGAAAACCATTCCAAACATATTCTCTTTAGTGGAGACATCTGATTTGACATGAAAATGCCCTGTTTTCACATAGGCCAGCAGTCACCACTTAGCCAGCTAGGGCCCTTGACACGTATGGCCAAACTCAGAAACGGCACAAACTAGCATGTGGGAGCTTTATTCTTGAAAGGTGAGCTCTACTCAGGGAACAAAGAGCAGCACTAAAGCAAGTTTGTTCCTGATAGCAACCCTTTCTTTTTCTCAACTAGCCCTATGCTCTACCTAGGTCACCAGATTGTCTGGGCTTCCTCTTGCTCATTTTGCACTGGTGTTTTGCTGGTGGTCTTCCTTGCTTGAAACCCAATCCTAACATTTTCTCCTTAGTGGAGAAATCTGATTTGAAATGAAATTGCTTTGTTTTCATCCCAGCGAACATTCCATTCTTAGAGATCATGGGTGATTAGCACCTAGTGGCAATCTCAGAAAGAGCACAAAACTGCATTTGGGATAGGTATAAATTCTGCTTGGGGACCAAACAGCAGCACTAAGGTGAGTATGTTCCAGAACGCAACTCTTGCCTTTTTCTCAACTTGCCCTGTGCTCTTCCTAGGGCAACAGATGGTCTGGGCTGCCTCTTTCTCCGAGTGCACTTATGGTTTGCCAGTCATCTCCCTCACTTTAAACCCACTCCAAATGTGTTCTCCTTAGTGGAGAAGTCTAACTTGTCATGATTATGCATTGTTTTCACAAGACCAATGATTCCACACTTAGCCAGGCAGGGCCTTTAGCACCTAGTTGCAATCTCAGAAACAGCACAAAACCAGCCTCTGAGAGCTTCATTATTGAAAGATAAATTCTATTCATGGTTCCAAGAGCAACACTAAGGTGAGTTTGTTCGAGAAAGCAACCCTTGCCTTTTTCTTAACTATGACTTTGCTATACCTAGGGCAAAAATTGCCTGGACTTCTGCCTGCTCCGTGTGTGCTGGTGGTTTGCTGGTGGCCTCCCTCACTTGAAACCCACTCCTAATGTGTTCTCCTTAGTGGAGAAGTCTGATTTGGCATGAAAATGCCTTGTTTTCACATGCCACAACAATCACCCCTTAGCCAGCTAGGGCCATTAACACCTAGAGCCAATCTCACAAATGGCACACAACTAGCCTCTGGGAGCTGCATTCTTGAAAGTTAAACTCTACTTGGGGACCAAATAGCAGCACTAAGGTGAGGTTTTTCTGGAAAGCAACCCTTGCCTTTTTGTCAACTTCACATCTGCTATACATAGAGCAAGTGATGTTCTGGAAAGCCTCTTGCTCCGTGTGCATGGTGGTTTCCTGGTGGTTTCCCTTACTTGAAACCAACACCAAATGTGTTTTCCTTAGTGCAGAATTCTGATTTGTCATGAAAATACCTTGTTTTCACACCCCAACTACCAATAAATGGAGTATAGTTTGCCAGGGTGCAGCTCCAGACTCTTGTTTCATGGAGTTTCTGAGATCACAATCAGGCCCTGATCATCCTAGCTTGCAATCTGCTGCTGCCTTCCATGTGTGAAAACAAGGCATTTTCATTCCATATCAGGCTTTTGCACCAGAGATTACATGTTTGTGTCATTTTCATTCAATGTATTCCCCTCCATACCCCAGGGACAAGGGACCATTGGGCATCCAAGTTGCTGCCTCATCCTAGGCACATGAGAGGCCTAGGTGAAAAAAAGAATATGGTTGTTTGCCAGAGAAAACCCATATTGTGGCTTGTGTTCCCCCACTGATTAGAATATACATTGCCAGGAGGCCTCTTACAATCTTTAGTTTTGTGGGGTTTGTGAGATTGACATCAGGCCATGATGTCCCTAGCTTGCTATCTTCAGATCTTTCCTGCTTGTGAAAAGAAGGCATTTTATAGCCACATCAGACATCTCCACACAAGAGAACACATTTGGAGTGGGATTCAAGCAAGGAATACTCACTGCACACAAGTAGGGCTGAGGAAGCATAGGGCAGCAGAGGTGCTGCCTCACACTAGCCATATGAGAGGCCAAGTGGGATAAAGGCTAGGATGGCTTTCCTGAGAAAACCCCAATTGGGGCTAGTGTTACATCACTGTTTCCAACATACTTTGTCAGTAGTTACTTCGAGACACCTGTTTTGTGGTGATGGTGAAAGAAACATTAGGCCCTGAAGGCCCTAGCTTGCTATGTGTGACTCCTTCCTGCTTGTGAAAAGAAGTCACTTTCAAGCCAAATCAGGCTCCTGAACACAAGAGAATGTGTTTGGAGTGAGTTTCAAGCAATGGAAATCCCCTGCACACAAGCAGGGCCAAAGGAGCATTGTGCAGGCAAGGGGCTTCATCAACTTAGGAATAAGAGAGGCATAGGTGGAAAAAGTCTAGGTGGCTTTCTGGAGCAAACCCCTATTGGGGCTGGTGTTCTATCACTGAGTAGAGTATATTTTGCCAGGAGGCAGATTTTGATTCTTGATTTGTGGAATGTGAGACCCCAATAGGCCCAGGTGGCCCAAGCTCGCTCTCTGTGGCTCTAACCTGTTTGTGAAGAGAAGGCATTTTCAAGCCAAATCAGGCTTCTGTACAGAAGAGCACATGTTTGGAGTGAGTCTGAAGCAATGACAAGCCCCTGAACACAAGCAGGGCCAAAAGAGCCTTGTGGATCTGAGGGGCTGCATCGCCCATGGCATAACAGAGGCCTATGTGGGAAAAAGGCTAGGGTGGCATTCCAGAGCAAATCCCCATTAGGGCTGGTGCACTCAATGAGTAGAGTATACTTTGCTAGGAGGCAGCTTCCAGGCTCATGTTTTGTGGAGTTTGTGAGATAGACATCAGGCACTGAACCCCATAGTGGGCTATGTTTGGCTATTTCCTGCTTGTGAAAATAAGGCATTTTCAAGCAAAATCAGGTTTCTGCACACAAGAGAATATGTTTGGAGTGACTTTCAAGCAACAGAAATACCCTGCACACAAGCAGAGGCAAGGGTGCATTGGGCAGCTGAGGGGCTGAATCGCCATAGGCATAAGAGAGGCCTAGGTGCTAAAAAGGCTAGGGTGGCTTTCCAGAGCAAGACCACATTGGGGCTATTGTTAATTCACTGAGTTGAGTATACATTGCCAGGAGGGGAGTTTGGGGTTTGCTATCAGTACCTAATGGCCATAGCTTGCTATCTGCGACTTTTTCCCACTTGTGTAAAGAAGGCATTTTCAAGCCAAATCAGGCTGGTGCACACAAGATAACAGGATTGGAGTGAGTTCCAAGCAATGAAATACCCTGCACACAAGCAGGACCAAGGGAGCCTTGGGCAGCTGAGAGGCTGCTTCACCTTTGGCATAGAGAGGCCTATGTGGGTAAAAAGCCAGGGTGGTGTTCCAGAGCAAACCCCCATTGGGGCTAGTGTTCCATCACTGAGTACAATATACTTTGCCAGGAGGCAGATTCCAGACTCTTGTTTTTTGGAGTGTGTGAGATAGCCATCAGGCCCTGATGACCCTAGATCAGTATATGTGGCTCTTTCCCACTTGAGAAAAGAAGGAATTTTCAAGCCACATCTGACTTCTCCACACAAGAGAAAATGTTTGGAGTGAGATTCAAGCAACTCATACTCACTGCACAGAAGCAGGGCCAAGGGAGTATTGGCCAGCTGAGGGGCTGCCTCACCTTAGGCATAGGAGAGGCCAGGTGGGATAAAGGCTAAGGTGGATTTCCTGATAAAACCCCAATGAGGCTAGTGTTACATCACTGAGTACAATATACATTGCCAGGAGTACCTATGAGAATCTTGTTTTGCGATGTTTTTGAAAGAGCCATAAGGCCCTAAAGGCCCTATCTCACTATCTGCCACACCTTCCTGCTTGTGAAAATAAGGCATTTTAAACCTAAATTGGGCTTCTGAGCACAAGATAACATGTTTGGTGTGAGTTTTAAGCAACAGAAACCCCTGAACACAATCATGGCAAAGGGAGCATTGGGAAGCCACTGGGATGCATTGTCCCAGGGATAGGAGAGGCCTAGGTGGAAAAAAGGCTCAGGTGGCTTTCCAGAGCCACCTGCTATTTGGGCTAGTGGTCTATCACTGAGTAAAGTATATTTTGCCTGGAGACAGCTTTCAGATTCTTGTTTTGTGGAGTGTGTGAGATCCCCAATAGGCCCAGGTGGCCCTAGCTCGCTATCTTCGGCTCTGTGCTGCTTGTGAAAAGAAGGCATTTTAAAGCTAAATAGGCTCATGCACACAAAAGAACACATTTGGAGTGAGTTCAAGCAATGGAAACCCCAAACACACAAGCAGGGACAAGGGAACACTGGACAGTCGAGCTGCGGCATCACCTTAGGTATAGGAGAGGCCTAGGTGGGAAAAAGGCTAGGGTAGCTTTCCAGAGCAAACACCTATTGGGGCTGGTGTGCATTCATTGAGTATAATATACTTTGCCATGAGGCAGCTTTCAGACTCTAATTTTGTGGAGAGTGTGAGATAGCCATCCGAACCTGATGGCCCTAACTTGCTCTCTGTAGCTCTATCCCACTTATGAAAAGAAGGCATTTTCAAGTCAAGTCAGGCTTCTGCACACAAGAGAACATGTTTTGAGTGGGTTTCAAGCAATGGAAACCCCCTGCACACAAGCATGGATAAGGGAGCAATGGGCATCTGAGGAGCATCATCGGCCTAGTAATAAGTCATGCCTAGGTAGGAAAAAGGCTAGGGTGGCTTTCCAGTGCAAACCCTACAGGGTCTAGGGTTCTATCACTGAGTAGTGTATACTTTGTTAGGAGGAAGCTTCCAGACTCTTGTTTTGTGGAGTGTGTGAGATCACAATCAGGCCCGGATGGCCCTAGCTCGTGATCTGCAGCTCTTTTCTGATTGTGAAAAGAAGGTATTTTCAAGCCAAATAAGGCTCCTGCACACAAGAGAACAGGTTTGGAGTGAGTTTCAAGTAACAAAAACCCCTGCACACAAGTATGGCCCAGGGAACATTGGGCAGGCAAGGCACTGCATCACCTTAGGTATAAGAGAACCATAGTGGAAATATGCTTGGGTGGCTTTCCAAGCAAACCCCCATTGGTGCTGGTGTTCCTTCATTGAGTAGAGTATACTTGGCCAGGATGAGGATTCCAGACTCTTGTTTTGTGGAGTTTGTTATATCACCATCAGGTCTTTATGGCCTTAGCTTGATATATGCAACTCTTACTGCTTGTGAAAAGAAGGCATTTTCAAGCCAAATCAGGCTGGCTTGTGCACATAAGAGAACACATTTGGACTGAGTTTCAAGAAACAGAAACCCCATGCACACAAGCAGGGCCACGGGAGCATTGAGTAGCTGAAGGGATGCATTGCTCTGGGCTTAAGAGAGTCCTAGGTGGGGCAAATGCTCGGGTGGCTTTCCAAGGCAAACCCCCATTGGGGCTGGTATTCATTCACTGAGTAGGGTATATACTTTGCCATGAGGAAACTTCCAGACTCTTCTTTTGTGGAGTTTCTGAGATCACCAACAGGCCCTGAAAGCCCTAGCTCACTATAATGCGTCTCTTTCCCACTTGTGAAAAGAAGGCATTTTCACACAAAATCAGGCTTATGCACACAAGAGAACACATTTGGAGTGAGTTTTAAGCAACAGAAACCCCTGCACATGAGTGGGGACAAGGGAGTATTGGGTAGCCAAGGGGCTGCTTTGCACTAGGCTTGGGAGAGGCCCAAGTGGGAAAATGTTAGGGTGGCTTTCCAGAGGAAACCCTTATTGGTGCTAATGTTCCATCACTGAGTAGATTATACTTTGTGAGGAGGCAGCTTCCAGACTCTTGTTTTGTGACATTTTTGATATTGACATCTGGTCCAGAAGGCCCTTGCTTGCTATGTGCAGTTCTTTCCCGCTTTTGAAAAGAAAGCATTTTCAAGCCAAATCAGGCTTGTGCACACAGGAGGAGACTTTTGGAGTATGTTTCAAGAAATGGAAACCACCTGCACACAAGCAGGGCCCAGGGAGTTTTGGGCAGGGAAGGGGCTGCATCACATGAGGTAAGAGAGTGGCCTATGTTGGAACAAGGCTAGGGTGGCTTTCCAGAACAAACCTCTTTAGGGGTTAGTGTTCCATCACTGAGTAGATTATACTTTGCCTGCAGGCAGCTTCCAGACTCTTGTTTTGAGGAGTTTGTGAGATAGCCATTAGGCCCTGATTTCCTTAGCTTGCTAAACAAATCTTTCCCTCTTGTGAAAAGAAGGCATTTTCAAGGCAAATCAGGCTTCTGCACCCCAGAGAACAGGTTTGGAGTGAGTTTCAAGCAATGAAAACCCCTGCACACAAGTATGGCCCAGGGAGCATTGGCAGCCAAGGACTGTTTCGCCTTAGGCATCAGAGATGCCTAGGTGGGAAAAAGGCTAGGGTGGCTTTCCAGAGAAAACCCCTATTGGAGCTAGTGTTCCATCACTGAGTAGATTATACTTTGCCAGTATGCAGCTTCCAGAATCTTCTTTTATGGAGTTTGTGTGACTCCCTGCAACAGGACATGATGGATTAGCTCTCCATTTCTGCCTCATTCTCACTTGTGAAAAGAAAGCATTTTCAAGCCAAATCAGGCTTCTGCACATAAGAGAAGATGTTTGGAATGAGTTTCAAGAAATGGAAACACCCTGCACACAAGTAGGGTCCAGGGAGCTTTAGGCAGGAGAAGGGCTGCATCACCATAATCTTAACAGAGGCCTACTTTCAAAAAGGTAGGGTGGCTATCCAGAGTAAACCTCTATAGTGGCTAGTGTTCCATCACTGAGTAGAGTGTCCTTTGCCAGGAGGCAGCTTCCATATTCTTGTTTTGTGGAGTTTGTGAGATAGCCCTCAGGCCCTCATGGCCCTTGCTCACTCTATGCAGCTGGATCCTTCTTGTGAAAAGAATTCATTGTCAAGCCAAATCAGGTGCTGTACACAAGAGAACAAGTTAGGAGTGAGTTTCAAGCAACAGAAATCCCCTGCACACAAGCAGGGCCAAGGGAGCTTTGGGTAAGTGAGGGGCCCTTTCACCCTAGGCACAAGAGAGACCTAGATGGGGGAAATGCTATCATGGCTTTCCAAGGCAAACCTCCATTTGGGCGGGTGTTCATTCATTGAGTAGTGTATACTTTGCCAGGAGGCAGCTTCCAGACTTTTTTTTGTTGGGTTTTTGTAACTGCCATTGGGCCCTGATGGCCCTAGCTCGCTTTTTGTGTGGCTCTTTCCTGCTTATGACAAGAAGGCATTTTCAAGCCAAATGAGTCTTCTGCACACAGGAAACTCAAATAATGAGTTTCAAGTAACAGAAAACCCCTGCACACAAGTATGGCCCAGGGAACATTGGGCAGGTGATGGGCTGCATCGCCTTAGGCATAAATGAGCCATAGTGGAAATATGCTTGGGTGGCTTTCCAAGGCAAACCCCCACTGGCACTGGTGTTCTTTAATCCTTGACCAGTATGAGGATAACAGACTCTTGTTTTGTGGAATATGTTATATCACCATCAGGTTCTGATGGCAGCTCAATATATGCAATGCTTTCCCCCTTGTGAAAATAAGGCACTTTCAAGCCAAGTCAGGCTTGTGGACATAAGGGAACACATTTGGATTGAGTTTCAAGAAACATAAACCCCCTGTATACAAGCAGAGCCCAGGGAGCTTTGGGCAGGCAAGGAGCTGCATCGCATGAGCAAGAGAATGGCCTATGTTGGAACAAGGCTAAGGTGGCTTTCCAGAGCAAACCCCTATCGGGGCTAGTGTTCAATCAGAGTAGAGTATCCTTTGACAGGAGGAAGCTTCCAGACTCATTTTGTGGAGTTTGTGTGACCGCCAACAGGACCTGATGGCCGAGCTGTCCATATTTACTCTTTCCCACTTGTGAAAAGAAGGACTTTTCAAGTCAAATAAGGCTTCTGCACATAAGAGAACATTTTTGGAGTGAGTTTCAAGCAACAGAAATTCCCTGCACACTAGAAGGGCCAAGGGAGCTTTGGGCAGTGAAAGGGCTGTATCATCCTAGACATGAGAGACCTAGGTGGGAAAAATGCTCAATTACTTTCCAAGGCACACCCCCATTGGGGCTGGTGTTCCTTCTTTGAGTAGTGTATACTTTGCCAGGAGGCATTTTGCAGACTCTTGTTTTGTGGAGTGGTGAGATAGCCATCAGGCCCAGAAGGCACTATTTCACTCTCTGTGGCTCAAAGCAGGTTAAAAGAAGGCATTTTCAAGGCAAATGTGTCTTCTGCACACAAGAGAACACATTTGGTGTGAGTTTCAAGCAACAGAAACCCCCTGCACAGAAGCAGGGCCCAGGGAGTATTGGGTCACTGAGAGGCTAAATCACCATAGATGTAGGAGAAGCCTAGGATGGAAAAATGCTTGGGTGTCTTTCAAGAGAAAATCCCTATTGGGGCTAGTGTTCCATCACTGAGTAGAGTATCCTTTGCCAGGAGGCAGCTTCCAGACTCTTGATTTGTGGAATTTGTGAGATCATCATCAGGTCCTGATGGCCCTAGCTTGCTCACTGTGGCTCTTTCCTGCTTGTGAAAAGAGGGAATTTCCAAGCCAAATCTGGCTTCCGCACACAGGAGAACATGTTTGGGGTGAGTTTCAAGTAACAGAAACCCCATGCACACAAGCAGGGCCCAGGGAGCATTGGGTAGGTGAGGGCCTCTTTTACCATAGGCATAAGAGACCTAGGTGGGGAAAATGGTAGTGTAGACTTCCAAGGGAAACCCCCATTGGGGCTCATGTTCCTTCAATGAGTAGATTATACTTTGCCAGGAGGCAGCTTCCAGACTCTTGTTCTATGGAATTTGTTGCATCAATATCAAACCCTGATTGCCCTAGTTTGCTCTCTGTGGCTCTTTCCCACTTGTGAAAAGAAACATTTTCAGGACAAATCAGGCTTCTGCACACAAGAGAATATGTTTGCAGTGAGTTTCATGCAATGGAAATCCCCTGCACACAATCAGGGCCCAGGGAGCTTTGGGCAGGCATGGGGATGCATTATATGAGGGCAGAGAGTGGGCTAGGTTGGAAAAAGGATTGGGTGGTTTTCCAGAGCAAACCCCTATTGGAGCTAGTGTTCCATCACTGAGTAGAGTATCCTTTGCCAGGAGGGAGCTCCCAGACTCTTGTTTTGTGGAGTTTGTGTGACCACCAGTAGGACATTATGGCAGAACTCTCCATACTTTACTCTTTCTCACTTTGAAAAGAAGGCTTTTTCAAGCCAAGTAAGTCTTCTGCACACAAGAGAATATTTTTTGGGGTGAGTTTAAAGCAATGGAAACCCCTTGCACACAACCAGGGCCAAGGGATCATTGGGCAGACGAGTGGCTGCATCACACTAGACATAAGCAAGGCCTAGGTGGGGAAAAGGCTAGGGTGGCTCTCCAAGGCAAACCCTCATTTGGCCTGGTGTTCACTCATTCAGTAGAGTATATGTTCCAGGAGGTATCTTCCAGACTCTTGTTCTGAGGAGTTTGGGAGATCACCATCAGGCCCAGAAGGCCCTAGCTTGCTATCTGTGGCTCTTTCATGCTTGTTAAAAGCAGGCATGTTCAAGACAAATCAGGCTTCTGCACACAAGAGAACACTTTTTGAGTGACTTCAAGCAATGGAAACCCCTAGCACCCAAGCAGGGCCCAGGGAGCATTGGGCAATTGAGTTTCTTCCTTGACCTAAGCATAAGAGTGTGTTAGGTAAGAAAAATCCTAGGGTGGCTTTCCACAGCAAACCCCTATGGGGCAATAGTTCCATCACTCAATAGAGTATCCTTTGCCGGTAGACAGCTTCCAGACTCTTGTTTTGTGGATTTTGTGAGATGACCATCAGGCCTTGATGGCCCTAGCTTGCTCTCTGTGGCTCTTTCCCACTTGTGAAAAGAAGGCATTTTCAAGCCAAATAAGGTGTCTGCACACAAGAGAACAGGTTTAAAGGGAGTTTCAAGTGACATAAACACCTGTACTCAAGAAGGGCCAAGGGATAATTGGGCAGCTGAGGGTCTACCTCAACAGAGGCATAGGAGAGGCCTAGGTGGGAAATAGGATAGGGTGGTTTTCCAGAGCAAATCCCCATTGGGGTTAGTGTTCTCTCACTGAGTAGGTATACTTTGCCATGAGGTAGCTTTTCAGACTCTTGTTTTGTGGAGTTTCTGTGAACACCAGCAGGACCTGATGGCCGAAGTCTCCATTTGTGGCTCTTTTTTATTGTGAAAAGAAGGTTGTTCAAGCCAAATCAGGCTTCTGCACAGAAGAGAACATATTTGGAGTGCATTTCAAGCAATGGAAACCCCAGAACACAAGCATATCCATGGGAGCACTGGGTAGCCGAGAGGCTGAGTCTCACTAGACTTGAGAGAGACCTAGGTTGGAAAAAGGCTAGGGTGGATTTCTAGAGCAACACCCTATTTGGGCTAGTGTTCCATCACTGAGTAGATTATACTTTGCCAGGAGGCATCTTCCATAATCTTGTTTGTGGAATTTCTGAGATAGCCATCAGGCCCTGTTGCCCTGAGCTCACTGTCTGTGGCTTTTTCCCACTTATGAAATGAAGGCATTTTCAACCCCATCAGGCTTCTGCATACAAGAGAACATGTTTTGAGTGAGTTTCAAGCAATGGAAACCCCCTGCTCACACGCAGGGCCCAGGGAGCATTGGGTAGTTGAAGGTCTGTTTTGCCCTAGGCTAAGAGAGAATGAGGTGGGGAAAATGTTAGGGTGGCTTTTCAGAGCAAACACCAAATGGGACAAGTATCAATCACTTATTAGTGTATGCTTTTCCAGGAGGCAGCTTCCAGACTCTTGTTTGTGGATATTATGGGAGAGCCATCAGCCACTTATGGCCCTAGCTTGCTATTTGTGGCTCTCTCCTGCTTGTGAAAAGAAGGCATTTTCAAGCCATTTCAGACTTTTGCACACAAGAGAACATGTTTGGAGTGAGTTTCAAGCAACAAAAACCCCCTGCACAATATCAGGGGCAAGGGAGCATTGGGTAGCTGAGGGGCTTCATGGCACTAGGCATAAGAGAGGCCTAACAGGAAAAAGGCTACAGTAGCTTTCCAAAACAAATCCCCATTGGGGCTGGTGTTCATTCATTGAGAAGAGTATGCTTTGCCAGGAGGCAGCTTCCAGACTCTTGTTTGTGGAGTGTGGGAGATCACCATCAGGCCCTGAGGGCCCTAGCTGGTCATCTGTGGCTCTTTCTTGCTTGTGAAAAAGTAATTTTCAAGCCAAATCAGGCTTGAACATGTTTGGAGTGAGCTTCAAGCATAGAAAACCCCTACACACAAGCAGGGCCAAGGGAGTATTGGGCTGCCCAGGGGTTGCCTCACCCTAGGCATAAGAGAGGCCTAGGTGGGAAAAAGGCTAGGGTGGCTTTCCAGAGCAAACCCCTATTTGGGCTAGTGTTCCATCACTGAGTAGAGTACCTTTGCCAGTAGGCTGCTTCCAGACTCCTGTTTTTTGGAGTTTGTGAGATCTCCATCAGGCCCTGTTCGCCTTAGCTTGCTTTCTGCGACTATTTCCTGCTTCTGAAAAGCAGGCATTTTCAAGCCAAATCAGGCTTCTGCATACAACAGAAAATGTTTGAGGTGTGTTTCCAGCAATGGATAATGCCTGCATGCAACCAGGGTCTGGGAGCATTGGGCCACCAAGGGGCTGCATCACCCTAGGCATAAGAGAGGCCTAGGTGGGAAAATGGCTAGTGTGTGGCTTTCCAGAGCAAACCCCTATTGGGGATAGTGTTCCATCTCTCAGGTAAGTATCTTTTGCCAGGAGGCAGCTTCCAGACTCTTGTTTTGTGCATTTTGTGAGATAGCCATCAGGCCCTATTGGCCCTGGCTCACTCTCTGTGGCTCTTTTCCACTTGTGAAAAGAAGGCATTTTCAAGCCAAACCAGGCTTCTGCACACAAGAGAAGATGTTTGGAATGACTTTCAAGCGTAGAAACACCTGCACATAAGCAGGGCCAAGGGAGTGTTTGGCAGGTGAGAGGTTGAATTACCCTAGGCATAAGAGAGGCCTAGGTGGGAAAAAGGCTCCAGTGGCTTTCCAGGGCAAACCCCTATTGGGGATAGTGTTCCATCTCTGAGTAGAGCATCCTTTGCCAGGAGGCAGCTTCCAGACTCTTGTTTGTGCATTTTATGAGATAGCCATCAGGCACTGTTGGCCCTTGCTCGCTGTCTGTGGCTCTTTACTGCTTGTGAAAAGAAGGCTTTTTCAAGCCAAACCAGGCTTCTGCACTCAGGAGAAGAATTTTGGAATGATTTTCAAGCATAGTAAACCCCTGCACACAAGCAGGGCCAAGGGAGCATTGGGCAGCAAAGGGGCTGCATCACCCAAGGCATAAGAGAGGCCTAGGTTGGAAAAGGCTAGAGTGGCTTTCCAGAGCCAAAACCAATTGGGGCTAGTGTTGCATCACTGAGTAGAGTATACTTTTCCAGGAGGCAGCTTCCAGACTCTTGTTTTGTGGTGTTGTAAGATAGCCAACAGGCCCTGATGGCCCTAGCTCGCTCTCTGTGGCTCTCTCCCACTAGAGAAAAGAGGAATTTTCAAGCCAAAACAGGCTTCTGCACACAAGAGAACACTTTTGGAGTGAGTTTCAAGCACCAGATATCGCATGCACACAAGCTGTGTCCAGGGAGCATTGGCAGGTGAGGGGCTGCTTCACCCTTGACATAAGAGAGGACTAGGTGGAAAAAAGGCTAGGGTGGCTTTCCACAGAAAACACCTATTGGGGCTAGTGTTCCATCACTGAGTAGACTATCCTTTGCCAGGAGGTAGCTTCCAGTCTCTTCTATTGTGGAGTTTGTAACGTAGAAATCAAGCCCTGTTGGCACAAGCTCACTATGTTCAGCCCATTCCCTGTTGTGAATAGGAAGCATTTTGACACCAAATCAGACTTTTCCAAAGAAGGGTACATGTTTGGTGTGATTTTCAAACAACAGAAACCCCCTGCACACAAGCAGGGCCAAAGGAGCTTTGTGTTGCCTAGGTGATGCATCACCCTATGCATAAAAGAGGACTAGGTGGCCAAAGGCTAGGTGGCTTTCCAGAGCAAACCCCTATTGGAGCTAGTGTTTCATCACTGAGTAGACTAAACTTTGCCAGCATCCAGCTTCCAGACTCTTGTTTTGTGAAGTTTGTGATATTACCATCAGGATATGTCACCATTGCTCGTTTTTTGCGGCTCATTCCTATTTCTGAAAGTGAGGCATTTTCATGCCAAATCAGGCTTCTGCACACAAGGGAACATGTTTGAGGTGTGTTTGAAGCAATGGATAATTCTCCACACAAGGATGATCAGGGAGCATTGGACAATTCCGGGGCTGCATCACCCTAGGCATGAGAGGCCTAGGTGGGAAAAAGGCTAGGGTGGATCTCCAGAGCAAACCCCTATTGGGACTAGTGTTCTGTCACTGAGTAGAGAACATTTTGCCATGAGGCAGCTTCCAGACTCTTGTTTGGTGGAATTTGAGAGATTGCTATCAAGCCCTGAAGGCCCTAGCTCACTATATGCAGCTCTTTCCCACTTGTGAAAAGAAGGCATTGTCAAGCCAAACCAGGCTTCTGCACACAACAGAACATTCTTGGAGTGAGTTTCAAGCAACAGAACCCCTAGCACACAATCAGGCCCAAGTGAGCATTCTGTTGCCAAGGGGCTGCATCACCCTAGGCATCAGAGAGGCCTAGGTGGGGAAAAAGCTAGGGTGGTTTTCCAGTGCAGACCCCTAGTGGGGCTAGTGTTCCATCTCTGAGGAGAGTATTCTTTGCCAGGAGGCAGCTTCCAGGCTATTGTGTTCTGCATTGTTTGAGCAAGGTATCCTCCTCTGATGGCCCTAGTTCTCATGTTCAGCCCTTTCTCACCTATGAAAAGAAGGATTTTTCAAGCCAAATCAGCCTCTGCACACAAGGGAACATGTTTGGAGTGAGTTTCAAGCAATGGATATCACCTGCACACAAGCAGTGTCCAGGGATCATTGGGCAGGCTAGAGGCTGCTTTGCCCTAGGCATAGAGAGGCCTAGGTGGGAAAAAGGCTAGGGTGGCTTTCCAGAGCAAACCTGTATTGGGGCTAGTGTTCCATCACTGTGTAGACTATCCTTTGCCAGGAGGCACCTTCTAGCCTCTTCTCTTGTGGAGTTTGTAAAATAACAATCAAGCCCTGATGGCACTGGCTCGCTATGTTCGGCTATTTCCTGCTTGTGAAAAGATGACCTTTAGAGACTAGTCAGACTTCTGCACACAAGAGAACATGTTTGTATTAAGTTTCAAGCAACAGAAACCCCCTGCACACAAGCAGGTTTACGGGAGCATTGGGCCACCTAGGGGCTGCATCACCCTAGACATAAAAGAGGACTAGGGGGCTAAAGGCTAGGGTGACTTCCCAGAGCAAACCCCTATTGGGGCTAGTGTTCCATCAATGAGTAGACTATACTTGGCCAGCAGCCAGCTTCCAGACTTGTTTTGTGGAGTTTGTGAGATCTCCATCAGACCCTCTTTGGCCGAGCTCACTTTCTGCGGCTCATTCCTGTTTTTGAAAATGAGGCATTTTCAAGCCAAACCAGGCTTCTGCAAACAAGAGAATATGTTTGAAGTTTGCTTGCAGCAATAGGTAGTTCATACACACAAGCATGATCATGGAGCATTGGACAGTTCAGGGGCTGCTTCACCCTAGGTGTAAGAAAAGCCTAGGTGGGAAAAAGGCTAGGGTGGATCTCCAGAGCAAACCCCTATTGGGGCTCATGTTCCATCACTGAGTAGAGTGACATTTTCCAGAATGCAGCTTCTAGACTTGTTTTGTGGAGTTTGTGAGATCACCATCAGGCCCTGTTGGCCATAGCTCACTCTTTGCAGTACTTTCTCGCTTGTGAAGAGAAGGCACTTTCAAGCCAAATAAGGCTTCTGCTCATAAGAGAACACATTTAGAGTGAGGTCCAAGCAGTGGAAAGCTCCTGCACACAATCATGGCCAAGGGAGCATTGAGCAGCCAAGGGGTGTGTTGCACCAGACATGGGAGAGGCCTAGGTGCAAAAAAGTCTAGGATGGCTTTCCAGAGCAAACCCCTATTGATGCTAGTGTTCCATCACTGAGTAGAGTGTACAGTGTCATCAGGCAGCTTCCAGACTGTTGTTTTGTGGAGTTTGTGAGATACACATCAGGCCCTGACAACTCTTGCTTGCTATTTGCGTCTCTTTCCCGCTTGTGAAGTTAAGGCATTTTCAAGCCAAATCAGGCTCCTGCACATAAGAGAACACTTTTGGAGTGAGTTTGAAGCAATTGAAAGCCCATGCACAGAATCAGGGCCAAGGTAACATTGGGCAGCCATGGGTGTATCGCCTCAGTCATGGGAGAGGCCTAGGTGGGAAAAAGGATAGGATGGCTTTTCAGAGCAAAACTGTATTGGGCCTAGTGTTCCATCACTGAGTAGTATATAGTTTGCCAGGGGGAAGCTTCCAGACTCTTGTTATGTGGAGTTTGTGAGCTAGCCATCAGTACCTTATTACCTAGCTTGCTACATGAGTCTCTTCATGCTTGAGAAAAGAAGACATTTTGAAGATAATTCAGGCTACTGCACACAAGAGAACACATTTTGAGTGAGTTTCAAACACCTGAAAGAACTTGCACACAATCAGGGCTTAGGGAGCATTGGGTAGCTGAGGGGGTTAATTGCCTTTGCCTAAGCAAGGCCTAGGTTGGAAAAAGGCTAGGGTGGCTTTCCAGAGCAAACCCCTATGGGGGCTAGTGTTCCATCACTGTGTAGAGTATACATTCCCAAGAGGCAGCTTCCAGACTCTTGTTTTGTGGAGATTGTGACTAGCCATCAGGCTCTGTTCACCCTAGCTCAGAACCTGCGACTCTTTCCTGCTTTTGAAAGAAAGCATTTTCTAGCCAAATCAGGTTCTGTACCCAAGAGAACACGTTTGGTGTGAGTATCAAGCAAGCAAAACCCCATGCACAGAAGCTGGGCCAAGGGAGTATTGGGCAGCCCAGGGGCTACATCACCATCAGCATAGGAGATGCCTAGGTGGGATAAAGGCTAGTGTTGCTTTCCAGAGCAAACCGCTATTGGGGCTAGTATTCCATCACTGAGTAGATTATACTTTCCCAGGAGACAGCTTCCAGACTCTTGTTAGTGGAAGTGTGAGATCGCCATCAGGCTTTGAGGGCCCTAGCTCGCTATCTAAGCTATTTCCAGCTTGTGGAAGGAAGGCATTTTCCAATAAAATCAGTTTTCTGCACACAAGAGAACACATTTGGAGTGAGATTCAAGCACCGGAAAGACCTTGCACACAAGCATGGCCAAGGGACCATTGGGCAGCCAAGGGTTTGCATCACCTTAGGCATGGGAGAGACGTAGGTGGGAAAAAGCCTAGGTTAGCTTTCTACAGCAAACCTCTATTGGGGCTAGTGTTCCATAACTGATCAGAGTATACAATTCCAGGAGGCAGGTTCCAGAGTCTTGTTTTGTGGAGTTACTGTGATCACAATCAGGACATGATCGCCCTAGCTTGCTATGTGCAACTTTTTCTGGCTTGTAAAAAGAAGGTATTTTCAAGCCTTATCAGTCTGGTGCACACAAGAGAACTCTATTTTATTGACTTTCAAGCAAAGTAATGACCCTGTACACTAGCAAGGCCAAGGGAACATTGGGAAGCCGAGAGTGTGCATCACACTTGGCATAAGAGGCTTAGGTGGGAAATAGGCTAAGGTGTTTTTCCAGTGCAAACCCCTATTGGGGCTAGTGTTCCATCACTGAGTAGAGGATACTTTGCCAGGAGGCAGGTTCCAGACTCTAGTTTTGTGGGGTTGTGACATTACCATCAGGCCCAGATGGCACTATCTAGCTATCTGCAGCCCTTTCCCACTTTGAAAAGAAGGAATTGTTAAGCCAAATAAGGATTCTCCACACAAGAGAACACTTTTGGAGTGAGTTTCAAGCAATGAAAATCCCAAGCACACAAGCAGGACCAAGGGAGCATTAGGCAGCCGATGGGCTGCATCACTCAAGGCATAAGAGAAACCTAGGTGGGAAAAAGGCTAGGGTGGCTTTCCAGAGCAAACCCCTAGTATTCCATCACTGAGTCAAGTATATTTTGCCAGAAGGTAGCTTTGAGACTCTTGTGTTGTGGAGCTTGTGAGATAGCCGTCAGGCCCTGATCACCCTAGCTCGCTTTGTGTGGCATTTTACCACTTGTGAAAAGAAGCATTTTCAATCCAAATCAGGCTTCTGCACACAAGAGAACACATTTGGGGTTTGTTTCAGCAACTGAAAGCCCATGTACACAATCAGGGCCAAGGCAGCTTTGGGCAGCCATGGGCTGATTCGCCTTAGGCATCAGAGAGGCTTAGGTGGCAAAAAGGCTTTCCAGAGCAAACCACTAGAGAACAGAACCCCCTTTCACACAATCAGGGCACATGGAGCAAACACCTACTGGAGCTAGTGTTCCATCACTGAGCAGTGTACACATTGCCAGCAGGCAGCTTCCAGACTCTTGTTTTGTGGAGTTTGTGAGATAGCCATCAAGCCCTTATGGCCCTAGCTTTGTCTCTTTGGCTCTTTCCCACTTGTGTTAAGAAGGCATTTTCAAGCCAAATCACACAAGAGAACATGTTTGGAGGAAGTTTTACACAACAGAAAGCCCCTGTACATATGCAGGGCCAATTGAACCTTGGGCAGCCAAGGAGTTGCATCATCCTAGGAATTAGAGAGGTCTAGGTGGTAAAAAGGCTAGGGTGGCTTTCCTGAGAACACCCCTATTGGGGCTAGTGTTCCATCACTGAGTAGATTATATATTGCCACGATGCAGATTCCAGACTCTTGTTTTGTGGAATTTTTGAGATTGCCATCAGGCACTGATGGCCCTAACTCACTTTCTGCATCTCTTTACTGCTTTTGTAAAGAAAGCATTTTCAAGCCAAATCAGGTTCTGCTCACAAGAGAACTCATTTGGAGTGAGTTTCAAGCAACAGACACTCTGCACAAAGTCAGTCCCAATGGAGCATTGTTTAGCCAAGAGGATGCATTGCCCTAGGCATAGGATAGGCCTAGGTGGGAAAAAGACTAGGGTGGCATTCCAGAGCAAACACTTATTGGTGCTAATATTTCATCAGTGAGTAGAATATCCATTGCCAGGAGGCAGATTCCAGACTCTTGTTTTCTGGAGATTGTGAGATTGCCTTCAGGCCCTGTTCACCCTGGATCACAATCTGTGGCTCTTTCCCGCTTGTGAGAGAAGGCATTTCAAAGCTAAATCAGTCTTCTTCACATAATAGAACATGTTTGGAGTGAGTTTCAAGCAAGGGAAACCCCATGCACAGAATCTGGGCCAAGGGAGTATTGGGCAGCCCGGGGGCTACATCACCATCGGCATTGGAGATGTGTAAGTGGTAAAAAGGCTAGGTTGGCTTTCCAGAGCAAACCTGTTTTGGGGATAGTGTTCCATTAATGAGTAGATTATATGTTGCCAGGAGGCCAGCTTCAGAGTCTTGTCTTGTGGAGATTGTGAGATTGCCATCAGGACCTGAGGGCCTTAACTAACTAGGCTATTTTCAGCTGTGAAAAGAAGGCATTTTCAAGACAAATCAGGTTTCTGCACACAATAGAACATTTTTGAAGAGAGTTTCAAGGTACAGAAACTCCATACACACAGGCAGGACCAAGGGAGCATCTGGAAGGCTTGGGGCTGCATTGCCCCAATCATGGTAGAAGCCTAGGTGGGAAAAAGGCTAGGGTGGCTTACCAGAGCAATCCCCTATTGTGACTAGTAGACATCACTGAGTAGAATATAATTTGGCAGGAGGCAGCTTTCAGACTCTTGTTTTGTGGAATTTGTGAGATCACCATCAGGCCATGATGGCCTTAGCGTGCTGTCTGCAGCTCTTTCCAGCTTCTGAAAAAAAGGCATTTTTCAACCCAAATCAGGCTGATGCACACAAGTGAATGTGTTTTGAATGAGTTTCAAGCAACAGAAACCCCCTGCACAGAATCTGGGCCAAGGGAGCATTAGGCAGCCGAGGGGCTGCATCGCCCAATGCATAAGCAAGGCCTAGATGGGAAACAGGCTAGGGTGACTTTCCAGAGCAAACCCTTATTGGGGCTAGTGTTACATCACTGAGTAGAGTATAATATCCCAGGAGGCAGATTCCAGACTCTTGTTTTGTGGACTTTTTGATATTGAAATCTGGTCCTGATCGCCCTAGCTCGCTATTTGCATCTCATTCCTGCTTGTGAATAGAAGGCATTTTAAAATCAAATCTGGGTTCTGCACATAAGAGAATATGTTTGGAGTGAGTTTCAAGCAACAACAAGCCCATGCACACAAGCAGGGCCCAGGGAGCTTTGGGCAACCAAGGGGTTGCATTGCACTAGGAAGGAGAGAGGCCTAGGTGGAAAAGGCTAGTGTGGCTTTCCAGAGCAAACTCCTGCTGGAGCTAGTGTTCCATCACTGAGCAGTGGACAGATTTCCAACAGGCACCTTGCAGATTCTTCTTTTGTGGAGTTTGTGACATCACCATCAGGCCCTGATGACCCTAGCTCACTCTCTGTGGCTCTTTCCTGCTTGCGTAATGAAGGCATTTTGAAGCCAAGTCAGGCTTCTGCACACAAGAGAACACATTTGAGTGAGTATCAAGCAATGGAAACCCTCTTCACACATTCAGGCCCAAGGGAGCATTGTTTAGTCGAGGGGATCCATTGCTCTAGGCATCAGAGATGCCTAGGTGGGAAAAAGGATAGGGTTGCATTCCAGAGCAAACCCACATTGGGGCTGGTGTTCCATCCCTGAGTAGAACATACATGGCCAGAAGGCCAGCTCCAGATGCTTGTTTTGTGGAGTTGGTGAGATAGTCATCAGGCCCTAATCACTATCTCGCTATCTGTGGCTCTTTCCCTCTTGTGAAAAGAAGGCATTTTCAAGCTAAATCAGGCTTCTGCACACAAGAGAACACATTTGCAGTGATTTTCAAGTAACCAAATCCCTGGCATACAACAAGGGCCAAGGGAATATTGGGCAGCCTATTGGAGGTACCCCACAAGTTCTAGGAGAGCCCTAGGTGCAAAAAAAGGCTAGGGTTTCTTCCTGAGAAAATCCACATTGGGGCTGGTGTTCTATCCCTGAGTCTAATATACATTGCCAGGAGGCCACTTCCAGACACTGGTTTTGTGGAGACGATGTGATCACCATCAGGCACTGATCACCTGAGCTCACTATCTGCTACTCTTTCCTGTTTGGAAAATGAAGGCATTTTCAAGCCAACTCAGGTTTCTGCACACAAGATAACATTTGGAGTGAGTTTCAAGCAATGGTAAGACCCTGCACACAAACATGGCCAAGGGAGCATTCAGCAGTTGAGGGGCTGCATCAGCCATCATCTAGGAGAGTCCTAAGTTTGGAAACAGGCTAGGGTTGCTTTCCAGAGTAAACCCACATTGGGCCTGGGGTTCCATTACTGAGTTGAATATATGTTGCCAGGAGCCCGCCTCCATTCACTTGTTTTGTTGTGTTTGTGAGATCACCATCAGGCCATGTTTGCCCCAGTTTGCTTTATGCTGCTGTTTCCCACTTGTGGAAAAAAAGCATTTTCAAGCCAACTCAGGCTTCTACACATGAGAGAATGTGCTTGGAGAGATATTGAAGCAAGGAAAATCCCCTGCACACAATCAGGGCCAAGGGAGCATTCCACAGCCAAGGGCTTGTATACCCCGAGTCCTAGGAGAAGCCAAGGTGGGAAAAAGGCTAGGGTTGCTTTCCAGGGCAAACCCATATTGGGGCTGGAGTTCCATTCCTGTGTAGAATATACATTCCTAGAACGTTGCTTTCAGATGATTGTTTTGTTGAGATTTGGAGATCACCATCAGTCCCTGAACATCCTAGCTCATTATATGCTGCTGTTTTCTGCTTGTGATAAAATGGCATTCAAGACATATCAGGCAGCTGCTCACAAGAGAACACTTTTGGACTGATTTTCAAGCAACAGAGACCAACTACACACAACCAGGCCCAAGGGAGCATTCAGTAGCCAAGGGCCTGCCTCACCTGAAGACTAGGAGATGCCTAGGTTGGAAAAAGCTTAGGGTTGCTTTCCAGAGAAAACCCACACTGGGGCTGGTGTTCCATCCCTGATTAGAATATACATTGCCAAGAGGCTACTTACAGACACTCATTTTGTTGAGATATTGAGATCATCACCAGGTCCTGAACATCCTAGCTTGCTATGTGCTTCTGTTTCCCACTTGTGAAAAGAAGGCCTTTTCAAGTGAAATCTGTTTTTTGCACACAAGAGAACATACTTGGTGTGATGTTCAAGTGACAGAAATCCCTGCACACAACCAGGGCCAAGGGAGCATTTGGCAGCCAAGGGCTTTCATCACCTGAGTCATATGAGAGGCCTAGGTGGAAAAGGGCTAGCATGGCATTCCAGAGCAAACAAATATTGGGGCTGGAGTTCCATCCCTAAGTAGAATATACATTGCCAGGAGGCCACTTCAAGACACATGTTTTTTGGAGTTTGTGAAATTGCCATCTGGCCTTGATTGCCCAATCTCACTACATGTGGCTGTTTCCTGCTTGTGGAAAGAAGGCATGTTCAAGCCAAGTCAGGCTTCTTCACACAAGAGAACACATTTGGAGTGAGTTTCCAACAACAGAAACCCACTTCACACAACCAGGGCAAAGGGAGCTTTGGGCAGCTGAGGGCATGCATTACTCTATGGCTAAGAGTGGCCTAGGTAGAAAAAGGCTAGGGTCATGTTCCAGAGCAAACCCACATTGGGGCTGGTGTTCCATCCATCCCTGAGTCAAGTATACATTGTAGGTCTCTGCTCCCTGATGCTTGTTTTGTGGATTTTGTGGGATCACCATCAGGCCCTCATCACCCTAGCTCACTATATGCTACTGTTTCCATTTTGGAAATGCAGGCATTTTCAAGCCAAATCCAGCTTCTGCACACAAGAGAACACTTGTGGAGTGATTCTCAAGCAACAGAAAAACCATAAACACAACCTCAGCCAAGGGAAATTTGGGAAGCCAGGGGCTGCAAGGCAAGATGACTAGGAGAGGCCCAGGTGGGGAAAAGGCTAGGGTTGCTTTACAGAGCAAACCCAATCTGGGGCTGGTGTTACATCCATGAAAATAATGTACATTGCCATGAGGACTGTTCCAGATAGTGTTGGTCGAGGTTCTGAAATGGCCATCAAGCCCTAATCACCATAGCTCACTATCTGCTGTTTCTGTTTGTGAAAAGAAGGCATGTTCAAGCCAAATCAGGCTTCTGCACACAAGAGAACACATTTGCAGTGAGTTTCAAGCAACAGAATCCCAATGCACACAACCAGGGCAAAGGGAGCTTTGGGCAGCTGACATCCTGCATTGCCCTATGGCTAGGAGTGGCCTAGGTGTAAAATGGCTTGAATGGCTTTCCAGAGCAAACCCACATTGGGGCTGGTGTTCCATTCCTGAGAAGAATATATTGTAAAGAGGCCACTTCCAGATGTTGTTTTGTTGAGGTTGTGAGATGGCCATCTGGCCCTTATCACACTAGCTCAAAATCTGCTGTTTCCATTTGAGAAAAGAAGGCATCTTCAAGCCACATCAGGATTCTGCACACAAGAGAATATGTATGGAGTGATGTTCAAGCAATGAAAACCCATTGCACACACCCAGGACAAAGGGAGAATTGGGCAACTGAGAGCCTGCATTTCCCAAGTCATAGAATATCCCTAGATGGGAAAAAGGCTAAGGTTACATTTCAGAGCAAACCCACATAGGGGCTGGTGTTCCATCTCTGAGTAGAATACATATTGTCAGGAGGCCACTTCCAGAAGTTTGTTTGTGGAGTTTGTGATTTTGCAATCAGGCCCTCATTGCCCAAACTCACTATATGTTGCCTTTCCCACTTGTGAAAACAAGGCATCTTCAAGCCACAACAGGCTTCTGCACACATAACAACGTGTACAGCATGATTTTCAAGCAATGGAGACTCCCTTCACTCAACCAGGGCCAAGGGATTATTGGGCAGCCAATGGGCTCTACCCCCATGTCCCAGGAGAGTCCTAGGTGGGAAAAAGGCTGGGGCTTCATTCCAGAGCAAAAAAATAGTGGGGCTGGTCTTCCATGCCTGAGTAGAATATATGTTGATGGAAGGTGGACAGGAAATACTTTTTTTGTAGAGTTAATTAGATCACAATTAGGCCCTGAATATCCTAGTTCACTATATGCTACTGTTTTCCACTTGTGAAAAGAAGGCCTTTTCAGGCCAAGTCAGCTTTCAGCACATGAGATAAACTATGTAGTGATTTTTAAGCAACTGAAACCCCCTGCACACAGCCAGGGCCAAGGGAGTATTCTGCAGCAGAGGGTCTGCATCTCATGAAGCTTAAGAGTGGCCTAGGAGGGAAATAGGGTAGGGTTATATTCCAGAGCAAACCCACATTGTGGCTGGTGTTCCATCACTGAGTGGAATACATGCTGCCAGGAGGCCATTTCCAGAAGCTTGTTTTGTGGAGTTGTGATTTTGGAATCAGTCCTTCATCGCCCAAACTCACTACATGCTGCCTTTCCTGCTTGTGAAAACAAGGCATTTTTAAGCCAAATCACACTTCTGCACACAAAACAACATGTCTGGTGCAATTTTCAATCAACAAAAACTCTCAGCACTCAACCAGGGCCAAGGGATTATTGGGTAGCCGAGGGCATATATTCCCCATGTCCTAGGAGAATCCTAGGTGGGAAAAAGGCTAGGGTTTCATTCCAGAGCAAAGAAATAGTGGGGCTGGTCTTCCATCCCTGGGTAGAATATTTGTTGATGGAAGGTGGACAGGAAATGCTTTTTTTGTGGAGTTAATGAGATTACAATTAGGCCCTGAACATCCTAGCTCGCTATATGCTACTGTTTCCCACATGTGAAAAGAAGGCATTTTCAAGCCAAATCAGCTTCTGGCACACAGGAGATAAACTATGTAGTGATTTTTCAGCAGCTGAATCCACATGCACACAAATAGGGCCAGGGGTATATTTGGCAGCAGAGGGTCTGCATCACCTGAGGATTAGGAGACACCTAGGAGGGAAAATGACTAGGGTTACATTCCAGAGCAAACCCACATTGGGGCTGGTGTTCCATCATGGTGAAGAATAGATTTTGCCAGGAGGATGCTTCCAGATGCTTGTTTTGTGGATGTTGTGGTATGACCATCAGGCCCTCATCACCTAATCTTGCTATATGCTGCCTTTCCCACTTGTGAAAAGAAGGCATTTGCAAGCCAAATCAGGCTTATGCACACAAAACAAAATGTATGGAGTGATCTTCAAGCAACAGAAACGCTCTCCACACAATCAGGCCCAAGAGAGTTTTGGGAAGACAAGGGGCTGCATTGCCTGAGCCCTAGGAGATGCCTAGGTGGGAAAAAGGCTAGGGTGGCTTTCCAGAGCAAACCCATATTGGGGCTGGAGTTACACCCCTGAATAAAATATATGTTGGAAGGAGGCCACTTCCTGATGCTTGTTTTGTGAACTCTGTGAGATTGCCATCAGTCCCTGATCTCCCTAACTCACTATATGCTGCTGGTTCCCACTTGAAAAAAGAAGGCATCTTCAAGCCCAATCCAGCTTCTGCACACAAGCAAACATGTTTGGAGTGATTTTCAATCAACCAAAACCCCTGAAGACAACCAGGGCCAAGGGAACATGGGGCAGCCATGGTGCTGCATTGCCTGAGGCATAGCAGAGGCCTAGGTGTGAAAAAGGCTAGGGTTGCTTTCCAAAGGAAACCCACTTTGGAGCTGGTTTTCCATCCTTGTGTGGAATATACATTGCTAGGAGGCCACCCCCAGACTCTCGTTTTGTGGAATTTTTGAGATCACCATCAGGCCCTTGTTGCCCTATCTTGCCATCTGCTGCTGATTCCCACTTGTGAAAAGAAGGTATTTTCAAGCCACATCAGGTTTCATCACACAAGGGAACATGTATTGAGTGATGTTCAAGCAATAGAAACCCATTGCACACACCCAGGGCCAAGAGAGCCTTGGGCAGGCAAGTGCCTGCATTGCCCAAGTCATAGAACATCCCTAGATGGGAAAAAGGCTAGAGTGGCTTTCCAGAGCAAACCCACATTGGGGCTGGTGTTCCATCCCTGAGAAGAATCTACATTGTCAGCTGGATGCTTCCAGACATTTGTTTTGTGGAGTTGGTGAAATCACAATCAGGCCCTGAGCACCATACCTCACTATTTGTTGTTTTCCACTTTTGTAAGGTAGGCATTTTCAAGCCAAATCTGACTTCTCCACTCCATAGAACATATGTGTAGTGAAGTTCAAGCAACAGAGTCCCCCTGCACACAACCAGGGCCAATGGAGTATTCGGCAGCAGAGGGTCTGCGTCGCCCAATGCTTAGGAGAGGCCTAGGAGGAAAAAAGTCTAGGGTTGCTTTCCATAGCAAACCCACATTGGGGCTGCTGTTCCATCAATGAGTAGAATATACATTGCCAGGAGGCCACTTCCAGACACGTGTTTTGTGGATTTTGTGAGATCACCATCAGGAACTGATCTCCCTAACTCACTATATGCTGCTGGTTCCCACTTGTGAAAAGAAGGCAACTTCAAGCCCAATCCATATTCTCCACACAAGCAATCACGTTTGGAGTGATTTCAATCAACCAACCCCCCTGAGGACAACCAGGGCCCAGGGAGAATTGTACAGCTGTGGGGTGCTTTGCCCGAGGCATAGGAGAGGCCCATGTGGGAAAAAGGTGAGTCTCACTTTCCAAAAGAAACCCACTTTGAGGCTGGTGTTCCATCCTTGAGTAGAATAAATGTTGCCAGGAGGCCACTCCCAGACACTTGTTTTGTGGAATTTGTGAGATTACCATCAGGCCCTTATTGCTCAAGCCTGCTATCTGCTGCTGATTCCCACTTGTGAAAAGAATGTATTTTCAGGTCAAATCGGGTTTCCACACACATGGGAAAACATACGGAATGATGTTCAAGCAACAGAAACCCATTGCACAACCCAGGGCCATGAGAGCTTTGGGCAGCTGAGAGCCTGCATTGTCCGAGTCATAGAACATCCCTAGATGGGAAAAAGGTTAGGGTGGCTTTCCAGAGCAAATCCAAATAAGGGCTGTGATTCCAAACCTGAGAAGAATCTACATTGCCAGATGACTGCTTCCAGGTGTTTGTTTCCAGCTGACTGCTTCCAGATGTTTGTGGAGTTGGTGAGATCTCATTCAGGCCCTGAGCACACTAGCATACAATTTGCTGCTGTTTCCCACTTGTGAAAAGAGGGATCATCAAGCAATATCTGGCTTCCCTGCATCATAGAATATGTGTGGAGTTATGTTCAAGCAACGAAGGGTCAATGGAGCATTGGGGAGACAAGGGATTGCATCGCCTGATGCCTATGAAAGGCCTAGATGGGAAAATGGCTGGGGTTGCTTTCCAGAGCAAACCCACATTGGGGCTGGTGTTCCATCACTGAGTAGGATGTAAGTTGCCAGGAAGCTGCTTCCATATGCTTCTTTTACAGATTTTGTGTCGCCCTCAGACACTGATAGCCCAAGCATGCTACATGTGGCTGTTTCCTGCTTGCAAAAAGAAGGCATACTCAAAACAAATCAGGCTTTGGCACGCAGGAGAACAAGTTGTTTTGAGTGATTTTCAAGCAACAGAAACCCCCTGCACACAACCAGGCCCAAGGGAGCATTGGGCAGCCAAGGGGCGGCATCACCCTAAGCCTAGGAGAGGTCTAGGTGGGAAGAAGGCTAGGGTTGCTTTCCAGAGTAAACCCATATTGGGGCAGGTATTCCATCACAGAGTAGAGTATACATTGTGAGGAGGCCTCTTCCAGACCATCATTTCTTGGAGTTGGTGAGACAGGCCTCACTCCCTTATCACACTAGATTGCTATCTCCTCTTTCCTGCTGGGGAAAAGAAGGCATTGTCAAGCCACATCAGGCCTCTGCACACAGGAGAACACATTTGGAGTGATTTTAAAGCAATGGAATCCTGTACATACAACCAGGGCCAGGGGAGCTTTGGGAAGCCAAGGGGCTGCCATGCCTGAGGCATAGGAGAGGCATCAGTGGGAAAAAGGCTAGGCTTGCATTCCTGAGCAAACCAACATTGGGGCAGATATTCCATCACAGAGCAGAACATACATTGCCAAGAGTCCACTTCCAGATGCCTTCTTGTGGAGATGGCGTAATCGCAATCAGGCACAGATCACCTGAGCTCGCTATTTGCTGCTGTTTCCTACTTGTGAAAAGAAGGCATTTTCAAGCCAAATCAGGCTTTTGCACACAGGAGAACACATTTGGAGTGATATGTTCAAGCAATCAAATCACCTTCCACCCAACCAGGGCTAAGGGAGTTTGCACAGCTGAGGGGCTGCCTCACTGTGCATTGGACATGCATAGGTGGGGAAAAGGCCATGGTTGCTTTCTATAGAAAACTCACATTGGGGCTGATGTTCCATTCCTGAGTAGAATATAGGTTGCCAGGAGGTTGCTTCCAGACACTTGTTTGTGGAGTGTGTGAGATGGCCACTGGGGACTTATCACCAGCTTGCTCTTCACTGCTGCTTCCTACATGTGAAAAGAAGGCATTTCCCAGCCAAATAAGCCTTCTGCACACAGGAGAACACATCTGGAGATATTTTCAAGCAAAGGAACCCCTGAACACAACTAGGCCCAAGGGTTAAATGGGCAGCCAAGGGGCTGGATCCCCCAATGCCTAGGAGAGTCTTATGGGCGAAAAAGACTAGGGTTGCTTTCCAAAGAAAACCCATATGGGGTCTGGGGTTCCATCCCTGAGTAGATTATACATTGCCAGGAGGCTGCTTCCAGATGTTTGTTTTGTGTAGTTGGAGAAATATCCATCAGGCCCACATTTCCCAGGCTCTCTATATGCTGTGGTTTCCAACTTGTGAAAAGAATGAATTTTTAAGCCAGATCAGGCTTTTGCACACAAGAGAACACGTTTGGAGTGATTTTCAAGCAATGAAAACCCATGCCCACAACCAGGGCCAAGGTTTGGGTAGCCAAGGGGCTGCATTGCCCTAAGCCTAGGAGAGGCCTAGGTGGGAAAAAGGCTAGGGTTTCTTTCCAGAGCAAACCCACTTTGGGACAGGTATTCCATCACAGAGTAGAATATACATGGTGAGGAGGCCACTTCCATACCCTCGTATTGTAGAGTTGGTGAGACAGCCCAAACTCAATTTTTGCACTTGATGGCTACCTCTTTCTGTTTCCTGCTGGTGAAAATAAGGCATATTCAAGCCATATCAGGCTTCTGCACACAAGATAACATGTTTGGAGTGATTTTAAAGCAACAAAACCTCCTTGAACACAACCAGCTTCAATGGAGCATTTATTGGGCAGCCAAGGTGAGAGAGAGCCCCAGGCACAGGAGAGGCCTAAGGTGGAAAAAATGCTCAGGTTGCTTTCCAGAGCAACCACATTTGGGCTGGTGTTCAATCCCTGAGTACAATATACATTGCCTGGACGCCACCTCCAGAGGCTTGTTTTGTGAAGTTTTTGAGATGGAAATCCGGCCTGGATCCCCCTACCTTGCTATATGCTGCTGTCTCCCACTTGTGAAAAGAAAGCATTTTCAAGCCAAATCTGGATTCTGCTCACAAGAGAAGATGGTTGGAGTTATTTTCAAGCAATGAAAACCCCCTGTACACAACCAGGGCAGATTTGGGCAGCTGAGGGGCTGCATCACCCAATATGTAGAAGTCTCCTAGCTGGGAAAAAGGCTAGAATTGCTTTCCAGAGCAAACACACATTGGGGTGGGTGTTCCATCCCTAATTAGAATATACATTGGTAGGAGGACACTTACAGAATCTTGTTTTGTGGAGTTAGTTAGATCACAATCAGGACCAGATCTCCCTAGCTCACTCTTTGCTGCTCCTTCCCACTTGTGAAAAGAAGGCATTTTCAAGCCAAATCAGGCTTCTTCATATAAGAGAAGATGTTTGGAGTTATTTTCAAGCAACAGATCCTCCCTGGAAAAAAAACAGGGCCAAGTGAGCTTTGGGCAGCCAAGGGGCTGCATTGCCCAAGGCATAGGAGAGGCCTAGGTGGGAAAAAGGCTAGGGTTGCTTTCCAGAGCAAACCCATTTTTGTCAGGTTTATAATTACAGATTATAATATACATTGCCAAGAAGCCACTTCAAGACACTTAGTTTATGAATTTTGTGAGATTGCCCTCAGAACCTGATGGCCAAAGCACACTATATTTCACTGTCTCCTGCTTGTGAAAAGTTGGCATACTCAAGAAAAATCAGGCTTCTCCACACAGCATAACAGGTTTGGAGTGATTTTCTAGCAACAGAACGTCCCTGCACACAACCAGGGCCAACTGAGAATTAGGCAGCAGAGGGGCTACATCACCATAAGCATAGGAGAGGCCAAGGTGTGAAAAAGGCTTGGGTTCCATTCCAGAGTATACCCACATTGGGTCAGGTATTCCATCACAGAGTAGTATATAAGTTGCTATGAGGCTGCTTCCAGAAGCTCGCTTTGTGGAGCTTGTTAGGAGCTCTCCATCAGACCCTGCTTGCCATGGTGTGCTATACCCTGCTATTTCCCACTTGTGGAAAGAAGGCATTTTCAAGCCAAACCAGGCTTATAAACACAACAGAACATATTTGGGTGATTTTCAAGCAACTGAAAACCCATGGACACAAGGGAGCTTTGGGAGCTAAGGGACTGCATTGCCTTAAGCCTAGGAGAGGCCTACTTGGGAGCAAGGCTAGAGTTTCTATCCAGAGAAAACCCACATTGGGTCAGGTGTTCCATCACTGAGTGGAAAATACATTGCCAGGAAGCCACTTCAAGATGCTTAGTTTATGGGTTTTGTGAGATTGCTATCAGACACTGATGGCCCAAGCATGCTACCTGATGTTTTCCCCTGCTTGTGAAATGAAGGCCTACTCAAGACAAATCAGGCTTCTGCACATAGGAGAACATGTGATTTCCAAGCAACAGAAACCCTCTGCACGCAACCAGGGCCAAGGGACCATTGGGCATTTGAAGCACTGCATTGCACGAGGTCTAGGTGAGGACAAGGTGGGAAAAATGCTAGGGTTGCTTTCTAGAGCAAACCCACATTGGGGTTGGTGTTCCATCAACTGAGTAGAATAACATTGCCAGGAAGCCATTTCCAGGGCTTGTTTTGTGGAGTTGGTGAGATTGCTTTCCTGCCCAGAGTTCCCTAACTCACTCTCTGCTGCTGTTTCCCACTTGTGAAAAGAATGCATTTCCATGCCTGTTCAGGCTTCTGCACACAGGAGAACACATTTGGAGTGATTGTCAAGCAACAGCAACCCCTGCACACAACCAGGACAATAGGCACATTGGGCAGGTGAGGGGCTTCATCTATCTAGAGCTAGGAAAGGCCTAAGTGGGAAAAAGGCTAGGGTTGCCATCCAGAGAAAACCCATATTGGGGATGGAGTTCCATCTGTGAGTAGAATATATGTTGCCAAGTGGCTGCTTCCAGATGCTTTTTTTGTGGAGTTAATGAGCTTTTGTGAGCTTTGGGACCTGAGGGGCCCTAGGAGAGGCCTACTTTGGAGCAAGACTATGATTGCTATTCAGAGCAAACCCACATTGTGTCAGGTGTTCCATCACAGAGTAGAATATATGTTGCCAGGAGGTGGCTGCCAGATGCTTGATATATGAATTTTGTGAGATTGCCATCAGATAATGATGGCCCAAGCAAGCTATATGCTGCTGTTTCCTACATGTTAAAAGAAGGACTTCAAGACAAATCAGGCTTCTGCACACAGGAGAACATGTTTGGAATTATTTGCAAGTAACCAAAACCCCTTGCACACAACCAGGGCTAAGGGAGAATTGGGCACCCAAGAGGCTGCATTGCATGAGGCCTAGGTGAGGACTAGGTGGGAAAAAGGCTAGGGTTGCTTTCCAGAAAACACCCACATTGGGGATGGTGTTCCACCACTGAGTAGAATAACATTTCCAGGAGGCTGCTTCCAGATGCTTGTTTTGTGGAGTTGGTGTGATCACCTTCATGCACTGAGTGCCCTAGCTCACTATCTGCTACTGTTTCCCACATGTAAAAAGAAGGTTTTTTCAAGCCAACCAGGCTTCTGAACACAAGAGAACACATTTGGAGTGATTTTCAAGCAACAGAAACAACCTGAACACAACCAGGGCCAAGGGAGCATTGGGCAGCCCAGGGGCTGCATCGCCCTAAGCCTAGGAGAGGCCTAGGTGGGAAAAGGGTTAGGGTCACTTTCCAGAGCAAACCCACATTGGGGCATGAATTCCATCACAGAGTAGGATATACTTTGTAAGGAGGACACTTCTAGACCCTTGTATTTTGGTGTTGGTGAGAGAGAACTCACTTCCTTACCGCACTAGATTGCTCTCTCCTTCTGTCTCCTGCTGTTGAAAAGAAGTCATATTCAAGCCAAATCAGGCATCTGCACACAGAAGAACATGTTTGGAGTGTCAAGCAACAGAAACCCCTGCACACAACCAGGTCCAAGGGAACATTGGGCAGCCAAGGGGCTGCATCGCTCTAGGGCTAGGAGAGGCCTAGGTTGGAAAAAGGCTAGGGTGCTTCCAGAGCATACCCATATTGGAGCTGGTATTCCATCCCTGAATAGAATATACATTGCCAGGATGCTGCTGCAGACCCTCATTTTGTGGAGTTTGTTTGATTGCTATCATGCCCATATCTCCCTATCTTGCTTTATGCAGCTATTGCCCACTTGTGAAAATAAGTCATTTTCTACCAAAATCAGGATTGTTCCCACAACAGAACATATTTGGTGGGATTTTCAAGCAACCAAAACCCCATGCACACAACCAGGGTACAAGGGAGATTTGGGAGCTGAGGAGCTCCATCACCTTAGGCCTAGGAGAGGCCTACTTGAGAGAAAGGCTAGGGTTGCTATCCAGAGCTAACCTACATTGGATCAGGGCTTACATAACAGAGTAGAATATACGTTGCCAGGAAGCCACTTCCAGATGCTTGGTTTATGGGTTTTGTGAGATTGCCATCAGATCCTGATGGCCAAATTATGCTACATTCTTCTGTTCCCCACTTGTGAACAGAAGGCCTACTCAAGACAGTAAGGCTTCTGCACACACAAGAACATGTTTGGAGTCATTTCCAAGCAACAGAAACCCCCTGAACACAAACAGGCACAAGAGAGAATTGGTCATCTAAGTGGCTGCATTGCATGAGGCCAAGCTGTGGCCTAGGTAGGTAAAAGGCTAGGCTTGCTTTCCAGAGTAAACCTACATGTGGGCTGGGGTTCCATCCCTCAGTTGAATATACACTTCAAGGAGGCCACTTCCAGATCCTCGTATTGTGGATTTGGTGGGACAGCCCTCACTCCCTTACCACACTAGATCACTGTTTCCTTCTATTTCATGTTGGTTAAAAGAAGCCATATTCAACCAAAATCAGGATTTTGCACAAAGGAGAACATGTCTGGAGTGATTGTCAAGCAACAGAAACCCCCTGCACACAACCAGGTTCAAGGGAACATTGGGCAGCCAAGGGGCTGCATCGCTCTAGGGCTAGGAGAGGCCTAGGTTGGAAAAAGGCTAGGGTGCTTTCCAGAGCATACCCACATTGGGGCTGGTGTTCCATCCCTGAGAAGAATATATGTTGCCAGGAGGCCACTCCAGATCCTTGTTTTCTGGAGTTTGTGCAATTGCCATTACACCCATATCACCCTAGCTCGCTATATGCTGCTGTTTCACACTTCAAAAAAGAAGTCATTTTCTAGCCAAATCAGGCTTGTGCCAAAAAGACAACATATTTGGAGGGATTTTCAAGCAACCAAAACCCCATGAACAAAACCAGGATACAAGGGAGCTTTGGGGGCTGAGGTGCTGCATCCCCTTAAACATAGGAGAGGCCTACTTGGGAGAAAGGCTAGGATTGCTATCAAAAGCAAACTCTCATTGGGTCAGGTGTTCCATCACTGAGTAGAATATAAGTTGCCAGGAAGCCACTTCCATATGCTTCTTTTATTGACTTTGCAAGATCATCATCAGACCCTGATGGCCCAAGCATGCTACCTACTGCTGTTTCCTGCTTGTGAAAAGAAGGCATTTTCAAGCCAAATCTGGATTCTGCACACAAAAGACATTTGGAGTTGTTTCAAACAACAGAACCTCCCCAGACACAACCAGGGCCAAGGGAGAATTGATTGGGCAGCCAAGGTGAGAGAGAGCCCCAGGCATAGGAGAGGCCTAGGTGCAAAAAATCTCAGGTTGCTTTCCAGAGAAAACCCACCTTGGGGCTGGTGTTCCACCCCTGAGCACAATTACATTTCCAGAGGGCACTTCCAGATGCTTGTGTTATGGAGTGTGTGAAATGGAAATCAGGCCCGGATCCCCGAAGCTTGCTATCTGCTGCTGTTGACCACTTGTGAAAAGAAAGCATTTTCTAGCCAAATTCATCTACTGCACACTAGAGAAGACCTTTGGAGTGATTTTCAAGCAATGGAAATCCCCTGTACACAACCAGGGCCAAGGCAGCTTTGAGCAGCTGAGGGGCTGCATCACCTGATGTGTAGAAGAGTCCTAGCTGGGAAAAAGGCTAGGATTGCTTTCCAAAGCAAACCCACATTGTGGCTGGTATGCCGTCCCTGAGTAGCATATACATTGCTAGGAGGACACTTTCAGAATCTTGTTTTGTGGAGTTAGTGTGATTGCAATCAGGACCATATCTCCCTAGCTTGCTCTTTGCTGCTCCTTCCCACTTCTGAAAAGAAGGCATTTTCATGCCAGATCAGGCTTCTTCATACAAGAGAAGATGTTTGGAGTTATTTTCAAGCAGCAGAACATCCCTGACAAATCTATGGCCAAGGGAGCATTAGGCAGCCAGCTGGCTGCATTGCCCAAGGCATAGGAGAGGCCTAGGTGGGAAAAAGGCTAGGGTTGCTTTCCAGAGAAAACCCACATTGCGGCTGGTGTTCCATCCATGAGTAGAACATATGTTGCCAAGAGTCTACTTTCAGATGCTTGTTTTGTGGAGTTAATGAGATCGAAATCAGGTCCGGATTGCCCTAGCTTGCTATCTGCTACTCTGTCCTGCTTGTGAAAAGCAGTCATTTTCACACCAAATCAGATTTATTCCCACAAGAGAACTTATTTGGAGTGGTTTTCAAGCAACCAAAAACCCATGCACACAACCAGGGTACAAGGCAATTTTGGAGCTGAGGGGCTGAATCACCTTAAGCCTAGGAGAGGCCTACTTGGGAGCAAGGCTAGGGTTGCTATCCAGAGCAAACCCACTCTGGGTCAGGGCTTCCATCACAGAGTAGAATACACATTGCCAGGAGACCTCTTCCACATTCTTGTTTTTGGAATTTGTAAGATTGCCATCAGGCCCTGATTGCCAAAACTTGCTATATGCGGCTGGTTCTTGCTCATAAAAAGAAGGTATATTAAAGACATATCAGGCTTCTCCACACAGGAGAACACTTTTGGAGTGATTTTAAAGCAATGGATTCCTGCACACACAACCAGGGCCAAGGGAGCATTGGGCAGCCATGGTCCTGCATCGCCTTAGGCATAAGAGAGGCCTAGTGTGGGAAAGAGGCTAGGGTTTCTTTCCAAAGCAAAGCCACATTGGGGCTGGTGTTCTATCCTGGAGTAGAATATATGTTGCCAGGAAACCTCTTCCAGGATCTTGTGTTGTGGAGGTTGTGAGATCGCCATCAGGACAGGATCCCCTATCTTGCTATATGTTGCTGCTTCCCGCTTGTGAAAAGAAGACATTTTCAAGCCAAAACCATTTTCTGCAACCAAGAGAACATGTTTGGAGTGATTAATAAGCAAGGGAAAACTCCTGCACACCACCAGCACCAAGGGAGCATTGGGCAGCCAAGGGTCCGCATTGCCCAAGGCATAGGAGAGGCCTAGGTGGGAAAAAGACTAGGCTTGCATTCCAGAGCAAACCCACTCTGGGGCGGGTGTTCCATCCCTGAGTAGAATACACATTGCCAGTAGGCCTCTTCCACGTGCTTGTTTTTGGCCTTTGTAAGATCACCATCAGGCGCTGATTGCCATAGCTCGTGTTATGCAGCTGGTTTCCACTTGTGAGAAAAATGCATATTAAAGACACCTCAGGTTTCTCCACACAGGAGAATCCCTTTGGGATGATTTTAAAGCAACAAAATCCCGTACACACAACCATGGCCAAGGGAACATTAGGCAGCTGAGGGGATGCAATGCCTTAAGGCTAGGAGAGGCCTAGGTAGGAAAAAGGCTAGGATTGCTTTCCAGAGTAAACCCACATTGGGGCTTGTGTTCCATCAGTGAGTAGAATATACATTGCCAAGAAGGTGCCTCTAGATGCTTGTTTTGTGGAGTGTGTGAAATATCTATCAGGCCCTGATCATCATTGCTTGCTATATACTGCTGTTTCCTGCTCTGAAAAGAAGGCATATTCAAGACAAATCAGGTTTCTGCACACAGAAGAACACATTTGGAGTGAATTTCATGCAACGGAATCCCTCTCGCACAACCAGATCAAAGAGAACATTGGGCAGCTGAGGGGCTGCAAAACCAGAAGCATAGGATGGGCCTATGTGGGAAAAAGGCTAGGGTTGCTTTCCAGAGTGTTACAGGTGTTACATCACAGAGTAGAATATACCTTGCCAGGAGGCCACCTCCAGACACTAGTTTTGTGGACTTAGTAAGATTGCCATCAGTCACGGAGAGCCCAATCTCATTATCTGTTGATATTTCCCACTTGTGAAAAGAAGGAATTTTCAAGCCAAATCCAGCTTATGCACCCAAGAGAATATGTATGAAGTGATTAACATGCAAGGGAAACCCCTGCACACAAACAGACCCAAGGGAGCTTTGGGCAGGAGAGAGGCTTCATCGCCAGAAGAATAGTAGAGGCCTAGTTGGGAAAAAGGCTAGGCTTGCTTTCCTGAGCAAACCCACATTGGGGCTGGTGTTCCATCCCTGAGTAGAATACACATTGCTAGGAGGCCTCTTCCAGATGCTTGTTTTTGGATTTGGTGAGATCACCATCAGGCCCTGATCACCCTAGCTCCCTATATGCTGTTGTTTCCTGCTTGTGAAAAGATTGCATTTTCAAGACAAATCAGGAATCTGCACAAAGGAGATGTTTGGAGTCATGTTAAAGCAACAGAATCATGTACAGACCACCAGGGCCAAGGGAGCATTGGTCAGCCTAGGGGCTTCAATTCCTGAGGCATAAGAGAGGCCTAGGTGGGAAAAAGGCTCGGGTTTCTTTCCAGGGGAAACCCACATTGGGGCTTGTGTTCCATCAATGATTTGAATATACGTTGCCAAGAGCCCACTTCCAGATGCTTGTTTTGTGGATTTTGTGAGATTTCCATCAGGCCTAGATCACCCTAGATCACTATTTGTGGCTATTTGCTACTTGTGAAAGAAGGCATTTTCAAGCCAAATCAGGATTTTGCACACAGAAGAACATGTTTTGAGTGATTTTCAAGCACCTGAAACCCCCTGCACACAGCCAGGGCCTAGGGAGCCCTGGGCAGTTGAGGGGCTGCATCACTCAAGGCATAGGAGAGGCCTTGGTGGCAAAAAGGCTAGAGTTGCTTTCCAGAGCAAAGCCACATTGGGGCTTATGTTCTATCCTGGAGTAGAATATATGTTGCCAGGAGGCCTCTTCCAGGCTCTTGTGTTGTGGGGGTTGTGAGATCACCAAGAGGGCAGGATTGGCCCTAGCTTGCTATCTGTTCCTGCTTCCCTCTTGTGAAAATAAGGCATTTTCAAGCCAAATCTGGCTTTTGCAAACAAGAGAACACATTTGGAGTGACTATCAAGCAAGGGAAAACTCCTGCACAACCAGGGCCAAGGGACCATTGGGCAGCTGAGGGTCTGCATTGCCCAAGCCATAGGAGAGGCTGAGGTGGGGTAAAGGCTAGGCTTGCTTTCCAGACAAACCCACACTGGGACTGGTGTTCCATCCCTAAGTAGAATACACATTGCCAAGAGGCCTCTTCCACATGCTTGTTTTTTGGAGTTGATGAGATCACAATGAGGCCCTGATCACCCTAGCCTACAATATGCTGCTGGTTCCCGCTTGTGAGAAGAAGGCATATTAAAGACATATCAGACTTCTCCACACAGGAGAACCCCAATGGGGTGATTTTAAAAAATATAATCCCATACACACAACCAGGGCCAATGAAACATTAAGCAGCAAAGGGGATGCATCACCTTAAGGCTAGGAGAGGCCTGGATAGGAAAAAATTGTAGGATTGCTTTCCAGAGTAAACCCACATTGGGGCTTGTGGTCCATCACTGAGTAGAATATAAGTTGCCAGGAAGCCCCTTCCAGATGCTTAGTTTATGGATTTTGTGAGATCACAATCAGACTCTGATGGGCCTAGCATGCTACATGCGGCTGTTTCCTGCTTGAGAAAAGAAGGCATACTCAAGACAAATCAGGTTTCTGCACACAGGAGAACACATTTGGAATGATTTTCAAGCAACAGACACCCCCTGCACACAACCAGGGCCAAGGGAGCATTGGGCATTTGAGTGACTGCATTGCAAGAGGCCTAGATGAGGCCTATGTGGGAAAAAGGCTAGGGTTGCTTTCTAGAGCACACCCACATTGGAGCTGGTGTTCCATCACTGAGTAGAAATTACTTTGCCAGGATGCTGCTTCCAAATCATTATTTTGTGGATTTTGTGAGATCCCCATCAATCCCTGGACTCCAAACTCATTATCTCCTGCTGTTTTCTGCTTGTGAAAGGAAGGCATTTTCAAATCAGGCTTCTGCATACAAGAGAAGATGTTTTGATTGATTTTTGAGCAACATGAACCCCCTACACACAACCAGGGCCAAGAGAATAGTGGGCAGCCGAGGGGATGCATCACGTTAAGGCTAGGAGATTCTTATCTGGGAAAAAGGCTAGGGTTACTATCCAGATCAAACCCACATTGGGGCTAGTATTCCTTCCCTGAGTAGAATACACTTTGTCAGGAAGACCCCTCCAAATCCTTGCTTTGTGGAATTTGTGAAATCTCCATCAGGACCTGATTGTCCTAGCTCACTATATACTGCTGTTTAGCACTTCTGACAATAAGGAATATTCAAGAAAAATCAGGATTCTGCACACAGGAGACCACATTTGGAGTGAATTTCAAGCAACAGAAACCCTTCATGCACAACCAGACCAAAGGGAGCATTGTGCAGCTGAGGGACTACAATGCCCAAGCCATAGGAGAGCCTAGGTGGGAAAAAACCTAGGGTTGCTTTCAAGGGCAAACCCACATTGAGGCTCACATTCCATCCATGAGAAGAACATATGCTGCTGAGGCCTCTCCCTGACACTTGTTTTATGGACTGAGTCAGATCACCATCAGTCCCTGATCACCCTAGCTTGCTAACTGCTGCTCTAGACTTCTAGTGAAAAGAAGGCATTTTCAAGCCAAATCAGGCTTATGCACACAAGGAACATATTTGCAGGGATTTTCAAGCAACCAAAAACCCATGCACACAACCAGGGTACAAGGGAGATTTGGGAGCTGAGGGGCTGCATCCCCTTAAGCCTAGAAGAGGCCTACTTGGGAGCAAGGCTAGGGTTGCTATCCAGAGCAAACCCACAGTGGGTCAGGTGTTCCATCACAGAGTAGAATATACATTTCCAGGAAGCCACTTCCAGATGCTTGGTTTATGGGTTTTGTGAGATCGCCATCAGACTCTGATGGGCCTAGCATGCTACCTGCTGCTCTTTCCTGTTTGTGAAAAGAAGGCATACTCAAGATGAATCAGGATTCTTCACACATGAGAACATGTTTGCAGTGATTTCCAAGCAACAGAAACCCCTTGCACACAACCAGGGCCATGGGAGCATTGGGCAACCGAGAGGCTGCATTGCACAAGGCCCAAGTGAAGCCTAGTTGGGAAAAAGGCTAGGGTTGCTTTCCAGAGCACACCCACAATGTGGCTGGTGTTTCATCACCGAGTATATTATTTTTTTCAAGAGGCCACTTAAAGAGGCTTCTTTTGTGGAGTTTGTGAGATCACCATCAGGCCATGATCACCCTAGCTTGGTACTTGCTGCTGTTTCCTGCCTGTGAAAAGCAGGCCAATTCAATCCAAATCAGGCTTCGGCACACAAGAAAACACATTTTGTGTGATTTTCAAGCAATAAAGCCCCCCTGCACACATCCAGGGCTAAGGAAACATTGGGAAGCTGAGGGGCTGCACCATCTGAGGCATAAGTGTGACCTAGGTGGGAAAAAGTCTAGGGTTGCCTTCCATAGCAAACCCACATTTGGGCTGGTGTTCCATCCCTGAATAGAATATACATTGCCAGGTGACCAGCTACAGATGCTTGTTTTGTGGAGCTTGTGAGATCACCATCAGGCCCCAATAACAAGCTCGCTGTATGCTGCTGTTTCCCACTTGTGAAAAGAAGGCATTTTAAAGCCAAATCAGGCTTCTACACAATGCAGAATACTTTTGGAGTGATTTTAAAAAATGGAAACCCCCTGTACACAACCAGGGCCAAGGGAGAATTGGACAGCTGAGGGGCTGCTTCACCATATGCATAGGTGTTGCCCTGGTTGGAAAAACCTAGGGTTTCTATACAGATAAAACCCACCCATTGGGCTGTTGTGCCATCCCTGAGTAGAATATACATGGCCAGGAGGCCGCCTCCATAGGCTTCTTTTGTTTAGTTTGTGAGATCGCAATCAGGCCCTGAACATCCTAGCCTGCTATGTGCCAATTTTTCCACTTATGAAAAGAAGGCATATTCAAGCCAAATCTGGTGTCTGTACACAAGAGAAGACTTTTGGAGTGATTTTCAGGCAAAGGAAAGCCCCTGCATACAACCAGGGCCAAGGGAGTTTTGGGCAGCTGAGCAACTGCATCACCTTAGGCCTAGGAGAAGCCTAGGTGGGAAAAAGGCTAGGGTAGCTCTCCAGAGCAAACCCATATTTTTCTGGTGTTCCATCCCTGAATAGAATATATGTTGCCAGGAGGCTGCTTCAGATGCTTGTTTTGTGTGGTTGGTGAGGTCGCCAACAGGCCCTGACGGCCATTGCTCTCTATATGTGGTAATTTTCCTTTTGTGAAAAGAAGGCATATCAAGCAACATCCAGCTTCTGAACACAGGAAAATATATTTGGAGTGATTTTCAATAAATATAAAACACCTGCACAAAAGCAGGACCAAAGGAGCATTGGGCAGACAAGGGGATGCATCGCCAAAGGCATAGGAGATGCCTAGTTGGGAAAAAGGCTAGGGTTACTTTCCAGAGCAAACCCACATTGGGGCTGGTGTTCCATTCCTGAGTAGAATATACTTTGCCAGGAGGCAAATTCCAGGTGCTTTTTGGTGGAGTTGATGAGATCGGCATCATGCCCTGATTGACCTAGCTCACTATATGCTGCTATTTTCCCCTTCTTAAGGAAAGCACTTTCAAGCCTAAGCATGAATCTGCACACCAGAGAACACATTTGGAGTGATTTTCATGCAAGGAAAAAACCCTGCACACAACCAGGCTCAAGAGATAATTGGGAAGTGGAGGGGCGGCATTGCCCAAGGCCTAGGAGAGTCACTGGTTGGAAAAAGTCTAGTGTTGCATACCAGAGCAAAAATGCATTGTGAGATGCAGAAAAAGCATTTGACAAAGTCAAATATCCATTCATGATCAAGACCCTCACCAAAGTGGGTATAGAGGGAACATTCCTGAATATAATCAAAGCCATTTATGATAAACCCACAGCAAATATAATACTCAATGGGGAAAAACTGAAAGACTTCTCACTGAAATCTGGAACAAGACAGCAATGCCCACTCTCACCACTGTTATTCAACATAGTTTTGGAAGTCCTAGCCATAGCGATAGGACAAACAAAAGAAATAAAAGGCATCCATATAGGAAGAGAAGAGATCAAACTGTCACTGTATGCAGATGACATGATACTATACATATAAAACCCTAAGGACTCAACCCAAAAACTATTTGAACTGATTAATAAATTCAGCAATGTAGCAGGATATAAGATTAACATTCAGAAGTCAGTCGCATTTCTATATACCAGCAATGAAATATTAGAAAAGGAATACAAAAATACACTGTCTATTAAAATTGCACCTCACAAAATCAAATAACTTGGAATACACCTGACCAAAGAGGTAAAGGACTTATATGCCAAGAACTATAAAAGTTTAATCTAAGAAATCAAAGAAGGTGTAAAGAAATGGAAAGATAGTCCATGTTCATGGATTGGAAATTCAATATTGTAAAAATGGCCATACTACTCAAAGCAATCTATAGATTCAATGCAATCCCTATCAAATTACACATGACATTTTCCACAGAACTAGAACAAACAATCCAAACATTTATATGGAACCACAAAGGACCCACTGAATCGCCAAAGCAATCCTGAGAAACAAAAACCAAGCAGGAGGCATAACTCTCCCAGACTTCAAGAAATATTACAAAGCCACAGTCATCAAAACAGTGTGGTACTGGTATCAAAACAGACAGACAGACCAATGGAACAGAATAGAGAGAACCCAGAAATAAATCCTGACACCTAGGGTCAATTAATCTTTGACAAGGGAGGCAAGAACATCAAATGGGACAAAGAAAGTCTATTCAGCAAGCATTGCTGGGAAACCTGGACAGCTGCATGCAAAGCAATGAAACTAGAACACACCCTCACACCATGCACAAAAATAAACTCAAATGGCTGAAAGACTTAAATATGAGACAAGACACCATCAAACTCCTGGAAGAGAACACAGGCAAAACACTCTCTGACATCAACATCATGAATGTTTTCTCAGGTCAGTCTCCCAGAGCAACAGAAATAAGAGCAAAAATAAACCCATGGGACCTAATCAAACTGAAAAGCTTTTGCACAGCAAAGGAAACCCAAAAGAAAACAAAGAGGCAACTTACAGAATGGGAGAAAATAGTTTTGAATGATGCAATGGACAAGGGCTTAATCTATAGAATATACAACAACTTATATAACTCAACAGCAAAAGAGCCAATCACCCAATGGAAAAATGGGCAAAAGACTTGAATAGACATTTCTCCAAAGAAGATATACAGATGGCCAGCAAACACATGAAAAAAATGCTCAACATCATTGATTATATGAGAAATGCAAATCAGAACTACCATGAGATATCACCTCACACCAGTCAGAATGGCCATCATTAATAAGTCCACAAACAACAAGTGCTGGAGGGGGTGTGGAGAAAAGGGAACCCTCCTGCACTGCTGGTGGGAATGTAAACTGGTACAGCCACTATGGAGAACGGTTTGGAGATACCTTAGAAATCTATACATAGAACTTCCATATGACCCCGCAATCCCACTCTTGGGCATCTATCCGGACAAAACTCTACTTAAAAGGGACACATGTACCGGCATGTTCATTGCAGCACTATTCACAATAGCCAGGACATGGAAACAACCCAAATGTCCATGGACAGATGATTGGATTCGGAAGAAGTGGTATATATACACAATGGAATACTACTCAGCCATAAAAAGGAATGACATAATGCCATTTGCAGCAACATGGATGAAACTAGAGACTTTTATACTGAGTGAAATGAGCCAGAAAGACAAAAACAAATACCATATGATACCACTTATAACTGGAATCTAATATCCATCACAAATGAACGTCTCCACAGAAAAGAAAATCATGGACTTGGACAATAGACTTGTGGCTGCCTGATGGAAGAGGGAGGGAGTGGGAGGGATGGGGAGCTTGGGGTTATCAGACACAACTTAGAATAGATTTACAAGGAGATCCTGCTGAGTAGCATTGAGAACTATGTCTAGATACTCATGTTGCAACAGAACAAAGGGTGGGGAAAAAAATATATACATGTAAGGATAACTTGATCCCCTTGCTGTACAGTGGGGGAAAAAACCACATTGTGGCTGGTATTCCATCACTGAGTAGAATATACATTGATGGAAGGCCACCAGCAAACATTTGTTTTGTGGAGTTAGTGAGATCACAATAAGGTCCTGATCACTAGCTCATTATCTGCTGAATTTGCCCACTTTTGAAAAGAAGGCATTTTCAAACCAAACGAAGGTTTCTGCACAAAAGAGAACACATTTGATATTTGATCAACCAACAACCCCTGAACACAACCAGGTCAAAAGGAGTATTGGACAGCTGAGGGTCTGCTTTGCCTGAGATATAGGAGAGGCCTAGGAGATAAAAAGGCTAGTGTTGCTTTCCAGAGCAAACCCACATTGGGGCTGATGTTCCATACCTGAGTAGAATATAAGTTGCTAGGAGGCCACTCTGAGATGCTTGTTTTTTGGAGTGTGTGAGTTGCAATCAGACCTTGATCACCCTAGATCTCTAAGTGCTGTTGTTGTGGTCTCTTTTAAAGCCAAATCAGGCTTCTGTACACAAGAGAACACCTTTGGTATGATTTTCAAGCAAAGGAACCTGCCTACATAGAACCAGGTAAAAGGGAGCATTGCAGAGCCTATGGGCTGCATCACTAGAGGCATAGGAGAGACCTAGGAGGGAAAAAATCTAGGGTTAATTCCAGATCAAAACCATAATGGGGCTGGTTTTCCATCACTGAGTAGAATATACGCTGCCAGGCCAGTTTCAGACGTGTTTTTCGGAGTGTGTAAGATTGCCATCAGGCCCTAAGGGTCATGACAAGTTATCATCTGTTGTTTCTGGCTTGTGAAAACAAGGCATTCAAGCTAAATCAGGATTATGCACACAAGAGAACTTGTTTGGAGTGATTTTCAAGCAAAGGAACCCCCCTGCACACAACCAGGTCCAAGGGAGCTTTAGGTAGAAAAGAGGTTGCACAGCCTGATGGCTAGGAGAGTCCTAGGTGGGAAAAAAGCTAGGGTTGCTTTACAGAGCAAACCCACATTGGGGCTGATGTTCCACCACTGAGTAGAATATATGTTGATGAAAGGCTGCCAGCAAATGCTTGTTTTGTGCAGTTAGTGAGATTGCCATCAGGCCCTGAACATCCTAGCTCGCTATATGCTGCTGTTTCCCACTTGTGAAAAGAAAGCCTTTTTAAGCCAAATCTGGCTTCTGCACATGAGAACACATTTGGAGAGATTTTCAAGCAAAGGAAACCCCTGCAAAAAACCAGGTCCAAGGGAGTTTGGGCAGACAAGATGGTGCATAGACCGATGGTTAGGAGTGGCCTAGGTGGGAAAATGGTTAGGGTTGCTTTCCAGAGCAAACCCACATTGGGGCTGGTGCTACATCCCTGGGTAGAATATATGTGCATGGAAGGCCACCAGCAAATGCTTGTTTTCTGCAGTTAGTGAGATCGTCATCAGACCCTGAACATCCTAGCTCTCCATATGCTGCTGTTTCCCGCTTGTGAAATGAAAGCATTTTCAAGTCAAATAAGGCTTCTGCATGATAGAGAACATGTTGGAGTGATTTTCAATCAATGGAAATCCCCTGAACACAACCAGGTCCAAGGGAGATCTGGGCAGGCAAGGGGCTGCATCCCCCAAGTTTTAGGAGAGGCCTAGGTGGGAAAAAGCCTAAGGTTGTTTTCCAGAGGAAACTCACATTGGGGCTGGTGTTCCATCACAAAGTAGAATATAAGTTGCAGGAGGCCACTTCCAGATGCTTGTTTTGGGGAGTGTGTGAGGCACCATCAGGCCCTGATTGCCCTAGCTCACTATTTGCTACTGTTTCTCACTTGTTAAAGGAAGGCATTTTCAAGCTAAATCTGGCTTCTGAACAAAGAGAAAATGTTTGGTGGGATTTTCAAGCATCCAATACCCCTCTTCACAATGAAGGCCAAGGGAGTATTGGGCAGCTGAGGGGCTGCTTTGCTCAAGATATAAGAGACGTCTAGGTGGGAAAAAGGTTAGGGTTGCTTTCCAGAGCATACACAAATTTGGGCTGATGTTCCATGCCTGAGTAGGATATACATTGCCAGAAAGCCAGTCTGAGATGCTTGTTTTGTGGAGTGTGTGAGATAGTCATCAGGAACTGATTGCCCTAGATCTATATGTGCTGTTGTTGCCTGCTTGTGAAAAGAGGCATTTTCAAGCCAAATCAGGATTCTGTACACAGGAGAACATCTCTGGAGTGATTTACAAGCAACTGACACCCCCCAAACACAACCAGGTCCAAGGGATCATTGGAGAGCCTGTGGTCTGCATCACCTAAGGCATAGGAGAGGCCTAGGAGGGAAAAAATATAGGGTTGCTTTCCAGAGCGAACCCACATTGGGCATGGTGTTCCATCATTGAGTAGAATATACATTGCCAGGAGGCTGCTTCCAGATGCTTGTTTTGTGGAATTGGTGAGATCACCATCAGAACTTTATTGCCTTAGCTCACTATCTGCTACTGTTTTCTGTTTGTGAAAGGAAGCTATTTTCAAGCCAAATCCAGCTTCTGCACACAAGAGAACACATTTGGAGTGATTTTCAAGCAATGGAAACACCCTGAACACAACTAGGTTCAAGGGAGCATTGGACAGCCGAGGGGCTGCATTGCCCAAGGCATAGGATAGTTCTAGGCAGGAAAAAATCAGGGTGGCTTTCCAGAGAAAACCCACATTGGGGTTGGTGTTCCATCACTGAGTAGAATACACATTGCCTTGAGGCCAGTTCCAGATGGTTGTTTTCTGGATTTTGTAAGATTGCCATCAGGCCCTGATTGGCCTATCTTGCTATATACTGCTGTGTGCCACTTGTGAAAAGAAGGCATTTTCAAGACAAATCAGGCTTCTTCAAGCCAAATCAGGCTTCTTCACACAAGAGAACATGTTGGGACTGATTGTCAAGTAACGGAAACACCATGCACACAACCAAGGCCATGGAAGATTGGCACCCAAGTGTATTCCTCACTGTAGGGCTAGGAGAGGCCTATGTGGGAAAAAGGTTAGGATTGCTTTCCAAAGCAGAACTACATTAAGGCTGGTGTTCCATTCCTATGTAGAATATACAATGCCAAGAGGCCATTTCCAGACACTTATTTGAATTTTTAATGTCACTATTAGGTCAAGATTGCCCTAGCTCACTATTGGCAGCTGTTTCTGCTTGTGAAAAGAAGGCATTTTCAAGCCAAATCTGGCTTATGCACACAAGAGAACAGGTTTGGTGTGATTTTTCAATCAATTGAAACCCCCTGCACTCAACCAGAGCCAATGGATATTTGGGTAGACTAGGGGCTGCATCACCTAACAGCTAGGAGAGGCCTGGGTGGGAAAAAGGCTAGGGTTGCTTTCAAGAGCAAACCCATATTGGGGTTGATGTTCCAACACTGAGTAAAATATATGTTGATGGAAGGCCACCAGCAAATTCTTATTTTGTGCAGTTAGTGAAATCACCATCAGGCCCATAAAATCCTAGCACACTATATGCTGCTGTTTCCTGCTTGTGAAAAGAAGGCATTTTCCAGCCTAATCCAGCTTCTGCACACAAGAACACTCATTTGGAGTTATTTTCAAGCAAAGGAAACCTCTGCACACAACCAGCTCCATGGGGGCATTGGAGAGCCTATGGTCTGTATTGCCCGAGGCATAGGAGAGGTATAGATGGGAAAAAGTCTAGACTTGCTTTCCAGATAAAACCCACATTGGGGCTGGAGTTGCATCACTGAGTAGAGTATACATTGATGGAAGCCTGCCAGCAAATGCTTGTTTTGTGCAGTTAGTGAGATCTCTATCAGGCCCTTAACATCTAGCTTGCAATATACTGCTGTTTGCCACTTATTAAAAGAAGACATTCTCAATCAAAATCTGGGTTCTGCACACAAGTGAACACATTTGGACTGATTTTCAATCAAAGGAAACCCCCTGCACACAACCAGGTCCAAGGGAGCTTTGGGTAGACAATTTTCTGCATGGCCCAAGTGCTAGGAGTGTCCTAGATGGGAACAAGGCTAGGGTTGCATCCCAGAGCATATTCACAGTGGGGCTGAGGTTACACCACTGAATAGAATATATGTTTATGGAAGCCCCCAAGCAAATGCTTGTTTTGTGCAGTTAGATTGCCTTCAGGCCCTGAACATTTTGGCTCGCTATATGCTGCTGTTTTGCACTTGTTAAAAGAAGACATTTTAAAGCCAAATCAGGATGCTATACACCAGAGAACATGTTTGGAGTGATTATCAAGAAAAAAAAACCAACTGCACACAAAGAGGGCCAAAGGATTTTTGGGTAGCCAATGGACTGCATCACCCAGAACCAAGGAGAGTCCTAAATGGGAAAAAGGGAAGGGTTGCTTTCCAGAGCAAACCCACAATGGGGCTCTTGTTCCAGCATTGAGTAGAATATAGGTTGCCATGATGCCACTTCCAGACACTTGTTTGTGGAGTTTGTGAGGTCGCCATCAGACCATGATTGCCCTAGCTCACTATCTGCTGCTCTTTCCTGCTTATAAAAAGAGGCATATTCAAGCCAAATCAGGCTTCTGCATAGAAGAAAACAACTTAAGACTGATTTTCAAGCAACAGAAAGTCACTGAACACAACCAGGGCCAAGGGAGCATTAAGAGGGCTAAGAGGCTGCATTGCCCAAGGCATAGGAGAGGCTTGGGTGGGAAAAAGGCTAAGGTTATTTCCAGAGAAAACCCACATTGGGGCTGGTGTTCCAACACTGAGTAGAATATAGGTTGCTAGGTGGCCACTTCCAGACACTTGTTTCTGGAGTTTGTGAGGTTGCCATCAGGCCCTGATCACCCTAGCTCACTATCTGCTGCTGTGTCCCTCTTCTGAAAAGAAAGCTTTTGAAGTGAAATTAGGCTTCTGCATACAACAGAACATATTGGGAATGATTTTCAAGTAAACAAAACTCATGGCACACCACAAGGGCCAAGGGAGTTTTGGCAGCCAATGAGCTGCATTGTCAGAGACCTAGGAAAGCCATAGGTGGGAAAAAGTGTAAGGTTGCTTTCCAGAGCAAACCCACATTGGGGCTGGTGTTCTATCCCTGAGTAGTATATTGCCAGGAGACTGCCTCCAGATGCTTGTTTTGTGGATTTTGTAGATTAACATCAGGTGCTGATGGCCCCAGCTCACTATCTGTTGCTCTTTTCTGCTTTTGAAAAGAAAGTATTATCAAGCCAAATCAGGCTTCTGCACACAAGAGAACACATTTGGAGTGATTTTCAAGCAACAGAAACCTCTTGCACACAACCAGGAACAAGGGAGCTCTGGACAGCTGAGGGGGGCTGCTCACACAAGTCATAGGAGAAGCTTAGGTGGGAAAAAGGCTAGGGTCGCTTTCCAGAGCAAACCCACATTGGGGTTGGTGTTCCATCCCTCAGTAGAATATACAATGCCAGGAGGCCACTTCCAGATACTTGTTTTATGGTGTTTGTGAGATCACCATCAGGCCCTGATCACCCTAGCTCACTAAATGCTGCTTCTTCCCACTTGTGAAAAGAAGGCATTTTCAGAACAATCAGGATTCTGCATACCAGAGAACAGGTTTTTAGTGATTTTCAAGCAATAAAACCAACTGCACACATCCAGAGCCAATGGATATTTGGGTAGCCAATGGGCTGCATCGCACCAAGCCTAGGAGGGTCCTAGGTGGGAAACAGGTTATTTCTGCTTTGCAGAGCAAACCTACATTGGGGCTGGTGTTCAATCACTTAGTAGAATACACGTTGCTAGGAGGCTGTTCTGAGATGCTTGTTTTGGGGAGTTAGCAAGATCACCATCAGACCCCAAACATCCTAGCTGACTATATGCTGCTATTGCCAGCTTGTGAAAAGAAGGCTTTTTCAAGCAATATCAAGCTTCTGCACCCAAGAGAAGATGTTTGGAGTGATTTCAAGTAACAGAACCCCCTGTACACAACCAGGTTCATGGGAGCATTGCACATCCGAGTGGCTGCATTTCAGGAGGCCTAGGTGAGGCCTAGGTGGGAAAAAAGTTTATGGTTGCTTTTGAGAGCAAACCCATATTTGGACTGGCATTCCTTCCGTGAGTTGAATATACATTGGCAGGAGGCCGCTTCCGCTTGCTTGTTTTGTGGTTTTTGTGAGATCACCATCATGCACTGATTGCCCAAGCTTGCTATCTGCTGCTGTTTCCTGCTTGTGAAAAGAAGGCATACTAAAGCCAAATCAGGATTCTGCACAGAAGAAAACACTCATGGAGATATTTTTCAAGCAATGGAAACCCACTGCACACAGCCAGGGCCAAGGGAGCTTTGGGCCATTGAGGGACAGTATCACCCAAGTACTAGGAGAACTCTAGGTGGGAAAAAGACAAGGGTTGCTTTGACAGTGAACCCAAAATGGGGCTAGTGTTCCATCACTGAGTAGGATATATGGTGCCAGGTGGCTTCTTCCATTTGCTTGTTTTGTGGAGTGTGAGATCACCATCAGGCCCTGATTGCCCAAGCTTGCTATGTGCTACTGTTTCCAGCTTGTTAAAAGAAGGCATTTTCAAGGCAAATCTGGATTCCACACATGTGAGTATGCATTTTGAGAGATTGTCAAGCAACAGAAACACCCTGCACACAACCAGGGCCAAGGGATAATGAAGCAGCCGAGGGGCTGCAACCCCCAAGGCCTAGGAAATTCTTAGGAGGGAAAAAAGCTAGAGTTTCTTTCCAGAGCCAACCAACATTGGGGCTGGTGTTCCATCTCTGAGTAGAATATACCTTGCCAGGAGGCTGCATCCAGACTCTTGTTTTGTGGAGTTTGTGAAATCACTATCAGGCCCTTAATATCTTAGCTTGCTATATGCTGCTGATTTCTGTTTGTGAAAAGAAGGCATTTTCAAGCCAAATCAGGCTTCTGCACACAAGAGAACACATATGGAGTGATTTTCAAGAAACAGAACCCCAATGTACACACTCAGGGCCAAGTGAGCTTTGGGCAGACTAGGGGCTTGCATCGCCCAAGGCACAGGAAGACCTAGGTGGGAAAAAGGCTAGGGTTTCTTTCCAGAGCTAACCAACATTGGAGCTGGAGTTCCACCCCTGGATAGAATATACATTGCCTGGAGGCTGCTTCCAGGTGCTTGTTTTGTGGAGTTTGTGAGATAACCATCAGGCTCTAAGTGCCCTAGTTTGATATATGTTGCTGTTTCCTGCTTGTGAAAAGAAGGTGTTTTCAAGCCAAATCAGGCATCTGCACATAAGAGAACACATTTTGAGGGATTTTCAAGTAACCAATACCCCATGCACACAACCTGGGCCAAGGGAGCTTTGGTTAGCCAATGAGCTGCATCACCCAAGTCCTAGGAAAGCCATAGGTGGGAAAAATGGTAGGGCTGAATTCCAGAGCTAACCAACATTTGGGCTGGTGTTCCATCACTGAGTAGAATATACGTTGCCAGGGACAGCCTCCAGATGCTTATTTTGTGGACTTTGTGAGATCACCATCAGGCCCCGATGGCCCTATCTGCTGCTCTTTCCTGCTTGTGAAAAGGCATTATCAAGACAAATGAGACTACCACACACAAGAGAACACATTTAGAATGATTTTCAAGCAACAGAAACCTCCTGCACATAACCTGAAACAAGGGAGCTTTGGGCCTCTGAGGAGCTACTGGCACAAGACTTAGGAGAAGCCTAGGTGGGAAAAGGGATAGGGTTGCTTTCCAGAGCAAACCCACATTGGGGATGGTGTTCCATCATTGAATAAAATATATGTTGCCAGGAGGCCACTCCCAGATGCTTCTTTTGTGGAATTGGTGAGATCACTACCAGACCCTGACTGCCCAATTTTGCTATCTGCTGCTGTCTCCTGCTCATGAAAAGAAGGCATTTTAAAGCCAAATCTGGCTTCTGCACACAAGAGAACACATTTGGAGAGATTTTCAAGCAACAGAAACCCCTGCACACAACCAGGGTCATGAAAGCTTTGGGCATCCAAGGGTATTCATCCCCACAGTGCTTAGGAGAGGCCTAGTTGGGAAAAAGGTTAGGCTAGCCTTCCAGAGCAAACCCACATTGGGGCTGGTGTTCTATCTCTGAGTAGAATATACATTGCCAGGAGGCCACCATCAGATGCTTCTTTTTTGGAACTGCTGAGATAGACATCAGATGCTATTGCCCAAGTTCGCTCTCTGCTGCTGTTTCCTGCTTGTTGAAAGAAGGCATTTTAAGGGCAAATCAAGATTCTGCACACAAGAGAACACATTTGGAGAGATTTTCAAGCAAAGGAAACACTCTTTGCACAACCAGGGCCAAGGAAGCAGTGGGCAGCTGAGGGAGTGCATCACCAAATGCAAAGGAGAGGCCTAGGTTTGAAAAAGGCTAGGGTTGCTTACCACAGCAAACCAACATTGGGGCTGGTTTTCCATCACTGAGTAGATTATACATTGCCAGGAAGCCATTTCCAGATGCTTGTTTTATGGAGTTTGTATGATCTCCATCAGGCCCTGATTGCTCTTGCTTGCATTCTGCTGCTTTTGCCCACTTGTGAAAAGAAGGCATTTTCAAGACAAATCAGGCTTCTGCACAGAAGAGAACACATTTGGAGTGATTTTCAAGCAGCTGAAAGCCCCTTAACACAACCAGGGCCTAGGGAGCATTGGAAAGATGAGGGGCTGCATTGCATGAGGCATAGGATAGGCCTAGGTAGGAAAAAAATGTAGGGTTTCTTTCCAGAGCAAACCCACATTAGGGCTGGTGTTCCTTTGCTGAGTAGAATAGACTTTGACAGGAGGCTGCTTCCAAATGCTTGCTTGTGGAGTGTGTGAGATCGCCATCAGGCCCTGATCACCCTAGCTCCCTATATGCTGCTGTTTCCCTCTTGTGAAAAGAAAGACTTTTCAAGTGAAATAGGCTTCTGCACACAAGAGAACAGGTTTGGAGTGATGTTCAAGCAGCCTAATCCCCTGCACATAACCAGGGACAAGGGATATTTGGGCAGCTGATGGGCTGCATCACCTGAGTCCTAGGAGAGCCATAGGTGGGTAAAAGGCTAGGGTCACTTTCTAGAGCAAACCCACATTGGGTCCGTTGTTCCATCATTGAGTAGAATATAAGTTGCCACAGGCTGCTTCCAGATGCTTGTTTTGTGGAGTTTGTTAGATTGCCATCAAGCCCTGATTGCTCTGCTCATTTTATGCTGCTTTTGCCTGCTTGTGAAAAGAAGATATATTCAAGACAGATAAGGTTTCTGCACAGAAGAGAACACATTTGGAGTTATTTTCAAGCAATGAAAACCCCCCGTACACAACCAGGGCCAATGGAGCTTTGGGCAGCTAGGGGGTGCCTCGCTCAAGGCATAGGAGAGGCCTAGGTGGGAAAAAGGCTAGCATTGCTTTCCAGAGCAAACCCACATTGGGGCTGGTGTTCCATCCCTGAGTAGAATATACATTAACAGGAGGCCACTTCCAGATGCTTATTTGGGCTTTTGATATCACCATCAGTCCAGGATTTCCCTAGCTCGCTATCTGCTATGGTTTACTGATTGTGAGAAGAAGGCATTTTCAAGCTAAATCCAGCATCTGCACACAAGAGAACACATTTGGGGTAATTTTCAAGCAACAGAATCCCCTGGCACACAAGCAGGGCCAAGGGAGCTTTGGGCAGCCAAGGGGGTGCATTGCTAAAGGCAAAGGAGAGGCCTAGGTGAGAAAAAGGCTAGGATTGCATTCCAGAGCAAACCCACTTTGTGGCTAGTGTTCCATCACTGAGTAGATTATATATTTCCAGGAAGCCACTTCCAGATGCTTCTTTTGTGGTTTGTTAGATCACCTTCAGGCCTAGATTGCTTTTGCTCTTTATCTGCTGCTGTTTCCTGCTTGTGAACATAGGCATTTTTAAGATAAATCAGGTTTCTGCACACAAGAGAACACATTTGGAGTGATTTTCAGGCAACTGAAAGCCTCTGTACACAACCAGGGCCTAGGGAGCATTGGAGACCTGAGGGGACTGCATGGCCCAAGGCATAGGAGAGGCCTAGTTGGGAAAAAATCTACAGTTGCTTTCCAGAGCAAACCCACATTGGGGCTGGTTTTCCATTGCTGAGTAGCATAGACTTTGCCAGGAGGCTGCTTCCAAATGGTTGTTTTGTGGTGTTTGTGAGATCACCATCAGGCCCTAAATGTCCTAGCTCATTTTGTGCTGCCCTTTCCTGCTTGTGAAAACCAGGCATTTTCAAGCCATATCAGGCTTCTGCACACAAGAGAAGATGTTTGGAGTGTGTTTCAAGCAATGGAAACACCCTGCACACAAGCAGAGCCAAGGGAGAACTGGGAAACTGAGGAGATGCATCACCCTAGACATAGGAGAGGCCTAGGTGGAATAAAGGCTAGGGTGACTTGCCAGGGCAAGCCCTATTGGGGCTAGTGTTCTATCACTGAGTAGAGTGTACTTTGCCAGGATGCAACTTCAAAACTCTTGTTTTGTGGAGTTTGTGAGACAGATATCAGGCCTTTATGGCCCTAGCTTGCTATCTGTGGCTCTTTTCTGCTTGTGAAAAGAAGGCATTTTCAAGCCAAATCAGGCTTCTGCACACAAGAAAACATGTTTGGAGTGAGGTTCAAGCTGGAAACCCCTGCACACATGCAGGGCCAAGGGAGCATTAGGGAGCTGAGGGGCTACATCGCCCTAGGCATAAGAGAGGCCTAGGTGGGAAAAAGGCTAGGGTTTCCAGAGAAAATACACATTGGCGCTGGTGTTCCATCACTGAGTAGAATGTACATTACCAGGGGGCCACTTCCAGGACTTGTTTTGTTTTTGTGATATCAACATTAGGCCTGGATTGCCCTAGCTTGCTATGTGTTGCTGTTTCCTGCTTGTTACAGGAAGGTATTTTGAAGCCAAATCAGGCTTCTGCACACAAGAGAATATGTTTGGAGTGATTTTCAAGCAAACAAAACCCTCTGCACACAACCAGGTTAAAGGAATCATTGGGCAGCTGAGCCCAAGGCCTAGGAAAGCCCTAGGTGGGAAAAATGCTAGGGTTGCCCTCCAGAGCAAAACCATATTGGGGCTGGTGTTCCATCACTGAGTACAATATACATTTCCAGGAGGCCACTTCCAGATGTTTGTTTGGTGGAGTTGGTGAGATTGCCATCAAGCCCTGATCAACCTATCTCACTATATGCTCCTGTTTCCTACTTGTGATAAAAAGGCATATTCAAGCCAAATCAGGCTTCTGCTCATAGGAGAACATGTTTTGAATGATTTACAAGCAACAGAAACCCCATGCACACAACCAGGGACAAGGGGTCATTGGGCATCCGAGGGTTTGCATCACCTGAGGCATAGGAGAGACCTACGTGTGAAAAAGTCTATTGTCCCTGTCCAGAGTGAACCCAAATTGGGGCTGATGTTCCACCACTGAGTATGGTGTATGTTCCCCGGAGGCTACTTCCAGACACTTGTTTTGTTGAGTTGTTGAGATCAACATCAGGCCCTGATCGCCCTAGCTCAATATATGCTGCTCTTTCCCGCTTGTGAAAAGAAGGCATTTTCAAGCCAAATCCAGCTTCTGCACACAAGAGAACATATTTGGAATTATTTTCATGCAACAGAAACCCCCTGCAAACAACCAAGGGCAAGGGAGATTTGGACATCTGAGGGGGTTAATTTCCCTAGAGCTAGGAGAACCCTATGCAGGAAAAAGGCTAGAGTGGCTTTCCAGAGTAAATCTACATTGGTGCTTGTGTTCCATCATTGAGTAGAATGTACATTACCTGGAGGCCACTTCCAGATGCTTGTTTTGGGTTTTTGATATCACCATCAAGCCCTGATTGCTCTAGCTCATTATCTGCTGCTGTTCAAGCTTGTGAAAAGAAGGCACATTCAAGAAAAATCATACTTCTGCACACAGGAGAATACATTTGGAGTAGAATATACATTTTGAGGAGGCCACTTTCAGACCATTGTTTTCAGGAGTTGGTTAGACAGCCCTCACTCCCTTGTTGCACTAGATGACTATCTCCTTCTGTTTCCAAATGGTGAAAACAAGGCATTTCCAAGCCAAATCAGGCTTCTGCACACAGGAGAACTTGTTTGGAGTGACTGTCAAGCAAGTTAAACCCCTGCACACAACCAGCACTAAGGAAGCATTGGGGAGCTGGGGGCTCCATTGCCCAGTGCATAGGAGATGCCTAGGTGGGAAAAAGAGAAAGGTTGCTTTCCAGAGCAAGCCCACATTAGGGCTGGTGTTCCATCACTGAGTAGAATATATGTTGCCAGGAGGCCACTTCCAGACCCCTGTTTTGTGGAGTTTGTGAGATCGCCCTAGCTCACTATCTGCTGCTGTTTCCTGCTTGTGAAAAGAAGGAATTTTTCAAGCCAAATGTGCTTCTTCACACAAGAGAACACTTTTGGAGTGATTTTAGAGCAATGAAAAACACCTGCATGCAACCATGGCCAATGGATCATTGGGCATCTGAACGGCTGAATTGCCTGAGGCATATGAAAGGCCTAGTTGGGAAAAAGCCTAGGCTTGCTTAGCATAGCAAATGCACATTGGGGCTGGTGTTCCATCACTGAGTAGAATACATGTTTCTAGGAGTCCTCTTCCAGATGCTTTTTTTTTTTTTTTTGGAGTTTGTGAGATCACCATCAGGCCCTGCTGGCCCTTGTGTGCTATATCATGTTGTTTCCCACTCATGGAAAGAAGGCATTTTCAAACAAGATCTGGCTCTGCACACAGGAGAACACCTTTGGAGTTATTGTCAAGCAACTGAAACCCCCTGCACACAATCATGTCCAAGGGAGCAATGGGGAGCCAGGGGTTCCATTTCCCAAGGCATAGGAGATGCCTAGGTGGGAAAAAGAGAAGGGTTGCTTTCCAGAGCAAACCCACATTGGGTTCCATCTCTGAGTAGAATATATGTTGCCAGGAGGCTGCTTTCAGATGCATGTTTTGTGGCATTTGTGAGATAGCCATCAGGCCCTTACACCCTAGCTCTCTAATTGCTGCTATTTCTTCCTTGTGAAAAGAAGGCATTTTCAAGCCAAATCAGGTTTCTCCACAAAAGAGAAGATGTTTGGAGTGATTTTAAAGCAACAGAATCACATATACACTACCAGGGCCAAGGGAGCATTGGGCAGCCAAGCGGCTGAAACACCAGAGGCTTAGGAGAGGCCTAGGAGGGAAAAAGGCTCAGGTTGCTCTCAGAGGAAACCCACAGTAGGGCTTGTGTTCCATCAATGATTTGAATATACTTTGCTACGATGCTTGTTTTGTGGACTTTGTGAGATTGCCATCAAGCCCGATCACCCTAGATTGCTACTTGCGGCTATTTCCTGCTTGTGAAAGAAGGCATTTCCAAATCAGGCTTTTGCACTCAGGAGAACATGTTTGGAGTGATTTTCAAGCAATGGAAACCTCCTGTGCACAGCCAGGGCCTAGGGAGCTTTGGGCAGTTGAGTAGAGGCATCACCCAAGGTATAGGAGACCCCTAGGTGGGAAAAAGGCTAGAGTTGTTTTCCAGAGGAAACCCACATTCGGGCTTGTGTTCCATCACTATGTAGAACAAATGGTGCCATGAGGCCACTTGCCGAATCTTGTTTTGTGGAGTATGTGAGATCTCCATCAGGCCCTGCTGGCCCTTGCTTGCTATTTCCTGCTCTTTCCCACTTGCAGAAAGAAGACAATATTCAAGCCAGATCAGGCTTCTGCACACAGGAGAACAATTTTGAGAGATTTTCAAGCACCAGAAAACCCCTGTACACAACCAGGGCCAAAGGAGGTTTGGGAAGCAAAGTGGCTGCTTTGCCCGAGGAATAGGACATTCCTAGGTGGGAAAAAGGCTAGGGTTGTTTCCAGAGCAAACCCACATTGGGTCAGGTATTCTATCACAGTGTTGAATATACATTGCCTGGAATCATCTTCCCAAGTCTTGTTTTGTGGAATTTGTGAGATCACCATCTGTCCCTGATCTCCCAAACTCACTATCTGCTGCTGTTTCCCTCTTGTGAAAGGAAGGCATTTTCAAGCCAAATGAGGCTTCTGCACACAAGAGAAGATGTTTTGATTTTCAAGCAATGGAAACCCCTGGCACACAACCAAGGCCAAGAGGACATTGGGAAGCTGAGGGGATGTATTGCATTAAGGCAAGGAGAGGCCTAGGTAGGAAAAAGGCTAGGGTTGCTTTCAAGAGCAAACCCATATTGGGGCTGGTGTTCCATCACTGAGGAGAATATACATTGCCAGGAGGATACCTCCAGATGCTTATTTTGTGGAGTTTGTGAAATCTCCATCAGTCCCTGATAGTCCTATCTGACTATATACTGCTGTTTCCTGCTTCTGTGAAGAAGGCATTTTCAAGACAGATTGGGGTTCTGCACACAGGAGAATATGTTTCAAGTGATTTTCATGCAACAGAGACCCTTTGTGCACAACCAGATCAAAGGGAGTATTGAGCAGCAGAGGGGCTGCAATGCCCAAGGCCTAGGAGAGGCCTAGGTGTGAAAAAGGCTCAGGTTGCTTCCAAGAGCAAACCCACATTGGGACAGGTGTTCCATCACAGTGTAGAATATACATTGCCAGAAGGCCACCTCCAGATGCTTGTTGTGTGGACGTAGATAAATATCCGTCACTAATCTCCAAATCTTGTTATCTGCTGCTCTTTCCTGCTTGTGAAAGGAAGGCTTTTTCAAGCCAAATCAGGTTTCTGCACACAAGAGAAGACATTTGAAGTGATTTTTAAGCAACAGAACCTCCCTGGACACAACCAGGGCCAAGGGAGCATTTGGGAAGCCGAGGTGCTACATCGCCCCATGCATATCAGAGGCCTAGGTGGGAAAAAAAGCTCAGGTTGCTTTCCAGAGCAAATCCACATTGGGGCATGTGTTCCATCACAGAGTGGAATATACTGTGCCAGGAGGTCAATTCCAGATGCTTGTTTTTTGGAATTTGTGAGATTGCCACTGTCCTTGATCGCCAAAGCTCACTATATGCTGCTGTTTCCCATTTGTGAAAAGAAGTCATTTTCAAGCCAATCTGGCTTCTGCAAACAAGATAACACATTTGGAGTGATTAACAAGCGAGGGAAAACCCCCACATACAACCAGCACCAAGGGAGCATTGGGCATTCAAGGGGCTGCATCGCCTGAGGCATAGGAGAGGCCTAGGTGAGAAAAAGGCTCAGGATGCTTTCCAGAGCAAACCCACATTGGGGTTTGTGTTTCATCAATGACTTTATTATACATTGCCAGGAGGCCACTTCCAGACACTTGTTTTGTGGATTTTGTGAGATCCCCATTAGGCCCTGATTGCCCAATCTCACTATATGCTGCTGTTTCCTGCTGGTGAAAAGAAGGCATATTGAAGCCATATCAGGATTCTGCACACAGGAGAACATGTTTGGAGAGATTTACAAGCAAGGGAAAGCCCTTGCACACAACCAGGGCCAAGGGAACATTGGGCAGCTGAGTGGTGCATCGCCAGAGGCATAGGAGAGGCCTAGGTGGGAAAAAGGCTAGGCTGGCTTTCCTGAGCAAACCCACATTGGGGCTGGCATTCCATCCCTGAGTAGAATACACATTGCTAGGAGGCCTCTTCCAGATGCTTGTTTTTAGATTTTGTATGATCACCATCAGGCCCTGATCGCCCTAGCTCCCTATATACTCCTCTTTCCTGCTTGTGAAAGAAGGCATTTTCAAGCCAAATCAGGCTTATGCATACAAGAGAAGACATTTTGAGTGGCTTTAAAGCAATAGAATACCGTACACACAACCAGGGCCAAAGGAGCATTGGGCAGCCGAGGGGCTGCATTGCATGAGGCCTAGGTGGGAAAAAGGCTCAGGTTGCTTTCCAGAGCACACACACAGTGGGGCTCATGTTCCATCAATGATTTGAATATGCAGTGCCAGGAGGCCCCTCCCAGATGCTTGATTTGTGGATTTTGTGAGGTCACCATCAGGCCCTGATCGCCTAAATTTATATTTGCAGCTATTTCCTGCTTGTGAAAGAAGGAAATTTCAAGCCAAATCAGGCTTTTGCATATAGTAGAACATGTTTGGAGTGATTTTATAGCAACAGAAACCCCCTGGGCACAACCAGGGCCTAGGGAGCATCGGGCAATTGAGGGGCTGCATCACCTAAGGAATAGGAGACCCCTAGGTGGGAAAAGCCTAGGTTTGCTTTCCAGAGCAAACCCACATGTGGGCTGGTATTCCATCACTGGGTAGAGTAATAGTTGTCATGAGACCACTTCCAGAAGCTTGTTTTGTAGAGTTTGTGTGATTTCCATCAGGCCCTGCTGTCCCTTGCATGCTATTTCCTGCTGATTCCCACTTGTGGAAAGAAGGCATTTTCAAGCCAGATCAGGCTTCTGCATACAGGAGAACATGTTTTGAGTGATTATCAAGCAACTGAAAACCCCTGCATACAATCAGGTCCAAGGGAGCATTGGGGAGCCAGGGGCTCCAATGCCCAATGCATAGGAGATGCCTAGGTGGGAAAAAGAGAAGGGTTGCTTTCCAGAGCAAACCCACATTGGGGCTGGTGTTCCATCTCTGAGTAGAATATATGTTGCCAGGAGGCTGCTTCCAGATGCATGTTTTGTGGCATTTGTGAGATAGCCATCAGGCCCTTATTGCCGTAGCTCGCTATCTGCTGCTATTTTCCGCTTGTGAAAAGAAGGAATTTTCAAGGCAAATATGCTTCTGCACACAAGAGTACACTTTTGGAGTGATTTTAGAGCAACAGAAAACACCTGCATACAACCACAGCCATGGGAGCATTGGGCATCTGAACAGCTGAATTGCTCAAGGCATAGGAGAGGCCTAGGTGGGACAAAGGCTAGCATTGCTTTCCAGAGCAAACCCACATTGAGGCTGGTGTTTCATCTCTGAGTAGTATATATGTTGCTTGGAGGCTGCCTCAAGACGCTGGTTTAGTGGAGTTTCTGAGATCACCCTCAGTCCCTGAATGCCCTAGCTCGCTCTATGCTGCTGTGTTCCATTGTGCAAATAAGGCATTTTCAGGCCAAATCATGCTTATTCACACAGGAGAACACATTTGGAGTGATTTTCAATCAACTGAAATCCCCGGCACACAACCAGGGCCAAGGGAACATTGGGTAGCTGAGGGGATGCATCACCTTAAGGCTAGGAAAGGCCTAGGTAGGAAAAAGGCTAGGGTTGCATTCCAGAGCATACCCACATTGGGGCTCTTCTTCCATCTCTGAGAAGTATATATGTTGCTTGGAGGCTGCCTCAAGATGCTGGTAAGGAGAGTTTGTGTGATCACCATTAGTCCCTGAATGCCATAGGTTGCTCTATACTGCTCTGTCTCATAGTGCAAATCAGGCTTCTGCACAAAGGAGAACATGTTTGGAGTGATTTGAACACAACAGAATCCAGAGCACACAACCAGGGCCAATGGAGCATTGGTCAGCCAAGGGGCTGCATTGCCCTAGGGCTAGGAGAGGCCTCAGTGGGAATAACGCTAGTGTTGCTTTCCAGAGCAAACCCATCTTTGGGCTGGTGTTCCATCCCTGAGTAGAATATACATTGCCAGGATCCCCCTTCAAGCAACTTCCTTTGTATAGTTTGTGAGAACGCCATCAGACCCTGATCGTCCTAGCTCACTATATGCTGCTGTTTCCTGCTTGTGAAAAGAAGTCATTTTCAAGCCAAATCAGGCTTCTGAACACTAGAGAACACATTCAGAGTGATTTTCAAGCAATGGAAACCCCCTACACACAACCAGGGCCAAGGGAATTTGGGCAGCTGAGGGGATTCATTGCCCAATATGTAGGAGAGGCCTAGGTAGGAAAAAGGCTAGTGTTCCATCCCTGAGTAGAATATACATTGCCAGGAGGCCACTTCCAGATGCTAGTTTTGAGGAGTTTGTGATATCGCCGTCAGGCTGGGATTGCTGTAGCTCGCTAACTGCTACTGTTTTCCGCTTTTGAAAAGAAGGAATTTTCAAGCATAATCAGGCTTCTGCACACAAGAGAACATGTTTGGGGTGACTTTAAAGCAACAGAAACCCTGTGCACACAAACAGGGCCAATGGAGCATTGGACAACTGAGAGGCTGCATCGCCAGACGCATAGGAGAGGCCTAGGTGGGAAAAAGGCTAGGATTGCATTCCAGAGCAAAACCACATTGGGGGAGGTGTTCCGTCACTCAGTAGGATGTATGTTGCCTGGAAGCAGCTTCCAGATTCTTGTTTTGTGGAGTTTGTGAGATTGAAATCAGGCACTGATCTCCATATCTCCCTAACTGCGTATGTATCCCAGTTATGATAGGTAGGCATTGGTAAGCCAACTTAGGCTTCTGCACACAAGAGAAGATGTTTAGAGTGATTTTCAAGCAGTGGAAACCCACTGCACACAACCAGGGCCATGGGAGTATTGGGCAGCCAAGGGGCTGCATCAACTGAAAAATAGAAGAGGCATAGGTGGGAAAAAGGTTAGGGTTAGGGTTGCTTTCCAGAGCAAGCCCACATTGGGGCAGGTGTTCCATCCCCAAGTACAATATACATTGCCAGTTGGCTGCTTCCAGACACTTGTATTTTTGATTTAGTGAGATTACCTTCAGGCACTGATTGCCATAACTTGCTATATGTTTCTGTTTCCTGCTTGTGAAAGGTAGGCATTGTTAAGCCAAATGAGGTTTCTGCACATAAGAGAAGTTGTTTTGAGTGATTTTCAAGCAATGGAAACCTACTGCACACAACCAGGGCCATGGGAGCATTGGGGAGTTGAGGGGCTTCTACACAGGAGGCATAGGAAAAGCCTAGGTGGGAAAAAGTGTAGGGTTGTGGTCCAGAGAAAACCCACATTTGGGCTGATGTTCCATCCCTGAGTTTAATATACTTTGCCAGAGTCCACTTCCAGACCCTTGTTTTGTGGAGTTTTGTGGGATAGCCATCAGTAACTGATCACCTTAGCTCCCTAACTGCTGCTGTTTCCCACTTGTGAAAAGAAGGTGCTTTCATGCAAAATCAGGCTTCTGCACACAGGAGAACATGTTTGGAGTGATGTTCAAGCAATGGAGAAACACTGCACACAACCAGGGACAAGGGAGCATTGGACTGTTGAGGGCCAGTATCGCCCAAGTCATAGGAGAGGCCTAGTGTGGGAAAGAGGCTAGGGTTGATTTCCAGAGCAAACCCATATTGGGGCTGGTGTTCCATCCCTGAATAGAATATACACTGACAGGTGGCTGCTTCCAGACACTTGTTTTGTGGAGTTTGTAGGATTCCCATCATGCCATGATCGCTGTAGCTCGCTATCTGCTGCTGTTTCTTGCGTGTGAAAGGAAATGTTTTCAAGACAAATCAGGATTCTGCACACAAGAGACTTTAGGAATTATTTTCAGGCAATGGGACTGCCCTGCACACAACCATGTCCAAGGGAGCATTGGACAGCCGAGGGGCTGCATTAATCTAGGGCTAGGAGAGGCCTAGGTGGGAGAAAGGCTAGGATTGCTTTCCAAAGCAAAGCCACACTGGTGCTGGTGTTCCATACCTGAGTAGAATATACATTGCCAGGATGTCTCTTCAGATGCTTGTTTTTAAAGATTGTAAGATCAACATCAGGCCCTGATAGCCCTAGATCCTACAATCTGTTGTTTCCTACTTGTGAAAAGAAGGTGTTTTCAAACCAAATCAGGCTTCTGCACAAAAAAGAACATGTTTGGAGTGATTTTTAAGCAAAGGAAACCCACTTCACTCAACCAGGGCCAAGGGAGCCTTAGGCAACTGAGGGGCTGCATCAGCAGAGGCATAGGAGAGGCCTAGGTGGGAAAAGGCTAGGGTTGCTTTCCTGGGAAAACCCACATTGGGGCTGGTGTTCCATCCCTGAGTAGAATATACATGGCCAGAATGCTGCTTCCAGATGCTTGTTTTTTGGAGTTTGTGAGATCACCATCAGGCCATGATCACCCTAGCTTGCTACCTGCTGCTGTTTCCCACTTGTGAAAAGAAGACATTTTCCAGTCAAATCAGATTTTGTAACCAAGGAGAATACATGTGGAATTGGCTTCAAGCTAGAGAATGCAGCAACAGATCACCCATGCCCACAGAGTTTTACAGCGTTCTCAGCCATATTCGCCATAATTCTAGATGAGAAACCTACGTGCGCAAATGGCAATGTTTGCATTCTGGAGCAACCTTGCATTGGGGCTGGGGTTCCTTAACTGAGTAGAATTTCCTTTGCAAGAAGTAAGCTCCCAGATGCTGACTTTATGCCATTTGTGACACAGACTTCAAGTGTTGAACCCCCTAGATGGCTACATGCTGCTTTGCCCCACTCAAATACAAACAGCCTTTTCATGCCAAATCAGACTTCTCCACTCAAGACAATCCTCTTGGAGTGGGTTTCATGTCAGAGAAACCACACTTGTACACAACCACTGCCCAGAGAGCATTGGGTAGCCCACTGTCTCATTCACCCTAAGTCTGGGAGAGGCCTAGGTGAGAAAAAGGCAAGGGTTGCTTCCTGGAGCAACCCCACATTGGGGCTGGTGTTCCTTCACTGAGGAGCATCTAATTGGCCAGGAGCAAGCTTCAAGATGCTTGTGTTTGGGCATGTGAGAGATGCACCTCATGTGATGATCCCACAGCCTTGCTTGGAATTTCTTTGCCCCACTGGGGGAAAGAAGGCATTTTCATTCCCAATCAGGCTTCTGCACAAAGGAGAATGTATTTGGAGTACCTTTCAAACAACAGAAACCCTCTTCTGACAACCAGTGCCCAGAAAGCATTGGGCAGCAGAGAGACAATTTTGGCCTCGGTATTGGGGAACCCTAGGTGGGAAAAAAGCAAGGGGTGCTTTCAGAAGCAAACCCACATAGGGGCTGGTGTTTCTTCACTGAGTCCAATATGCTTGGAAAGGAGGATGTTCCAAATGCTTGTTTTGTGGAGTTTGGGAGAATCGCCTCTGCAGTTGATCCCCCTAGCTGGCTGGGTGATACGTAGCCTGGCTTGGGAAAAGAAAGTATTTTCAAGCCAAATCAGACTTTGCCACCAAGGAGAACACATGTGGAGTTGGTTTCAAGCTAGGGAACTCAGCAGCAGAGCACCCATGCCCACAGAGATTTGCGGGGTGACCATCCATATTTGCCCTAGGTCTAGAGAAGAGGCCTACTTGGGAAAAGAGCAAGAGTTGATTTCCAGAGCGACCCCGCATTGGGGTTGGGGTTCCTTCCCTGAGTAGAATTTCCTCTGCAAGAAGCAAGCTCCCAGATGCTTGTTTTGTGTCATTTGTGACACCGCCCTCAGGTGCTGATCCCCCTAGCTGGCTACATGCTGCTTTGATCTGCTCGAGTAAACATGGCCTTTTTATTCCAAAGCAGACTTCTTCACTCATGAGAACCCTCTTGGAGTGGGTTTCAAGCCAGAAAAACCACCTGTACACAACCTGTGCCCGGAGAGCATTGGGCAGCCGAGTGACACTTTGGGCTTAGGTATAGGGGAGGGCTAGGTGGGAAAAAGGCAAGGGGTACTTTCTGGAGGAAACCAACATAGGGTACACTGAATACAATATACTTGGCAAGGAGGATGCTTCCAGACACTTGTTTTGTGGACTATGAGAGATTGACTCAGCAGTTTATCCCCCAAGATGGCTGGGCACTGCTGGCCAGGCTTGGGAAAAGAAGGCATTTTCAAGCCAAATCAGACTTTTCCAACAAGGAGAACATGTGTGGAGTTGGTTTCAAGCTACAGAACTCAGCAGCAGAGCACGTGTGCCCACAGAGCTTTGAGCACTCCCAGCCATATTCACCCTAAGTCTAGAGGAGAGGCCAACTTGGGAAAATGGCAAGGGTTGCTTTCTGGAGAAACCCCACATTAGAGCTGGGGTTCCTTCCCTGAGTAGAATTTCCCTCTGCAAGGAGCAAGATCCCAGATGCTTGTTTTGTGCCATTTGTGACACGGCCCTCTGGCACTGATCCCCCTAGCTGGCCTCATGCTGCTTTGCCCTGCTTGAATAAACAAAGCCTTTTCATGTCAAATCAGACTTCTCCACTCAAGAAAACCCTCTTGGAGTGGGCTTCAAGACAGAGAAACCACCTGTACACAACCAGTGCCCAGAGAGCATTGGGTAGCTCCCTGACTCATTTGCCCTAGGTCTGGGAAAGGCCTAGGTGGGAAAAAGGCAAGGGGTTCTTGTGGGAGACACCCTGCATTGGGGCTGGTGTTCCTTCACTGAGTAACATCTACCTGGCCAGCAGCAAGCTTCCAGATGCTTGTTTAAGGATTTGTGTTAGAGGCATCTCATGTGCTGATAACCCTAGCTTGCTAGGAGTTGTTTTGCCCCACTTGGGTAAAGAAGGCATTTTCACACCCAATCAGGCTTCTGCACACAGAAGAATGCATTTGGAGTTCCATTCAAGCAATGGAAAACCCTTCCCACAACCAGTGCTCAGAGAGCATTTGGCAGCAGAGTGATCCTTTTGGCCTCGGTATTGGGGGGCCTAGGTGGGAAAAAGGGAAGGGGTGCTTTCTGGAGCAAACCCACATAGGGGCTGGTGTTTGTTCACTGAGTCCAATATACTTGGAAAGGAGGATTCTTCCAGATGCTTGTTTTGTGGAGTTTGATCCCCCTAGCTGGCTGGGTGCTGCATAGCCTGGCTTGTGAAAAGAAGGCATTTTCAAGCCAAATTAGATTTCACCACCAAGGAGAACATGTGTGGAGTTGGTTTCAAGCTAGGAAACTCAGCAGCAGAGTAGCCATGCCCACAGTGCTTTGTGGAGCTCCCAGCCATATTCGCCTTAGGTCTATAGGAGAGTCCTGCTTGGGCCAAAGGCAAGAGTTGCTTTCCAGAGCAAACCTGCACTTGGACTGGGGTTCCTTCCATGAGTAGAATTTCCTTTGCAAGGAGCAACCTCCCAGACACTTGTTTTATGAAGATTGTGGCGCTGCAGTCTGGTGCTGATCCCTCAGCTGGCTACAGGCTGCTTTGCCCTGCTCAAGAAAAAATGGCATTTTCATGCAACATAAGACTTCTCCACTCAAGAGAACCCTCTTGGAGTGGGTTTCACACCAGAGAAACCACCTGTACACAAGCAGTATACAGAGAGCTTTCAGCAACCCCTGGGCTCATTTGCTCTAGGTCTCAGAGAGGCCTATGTGCGAACAAGGCAAGGGGTGCTTCCTGGAGCAACACCATATTGGAGCTGGTGTTCCTTCACAGAGGAGCATCTACTTGGCCAGGGGCAAGCTTCCAGATGCTTCTTTTGGGGTGTGTGTGTAATTAACCTAATGGGCTGATGACCCCTACTCACTAGGAGTTGTTTTGCCCCACAGAGGAAAAGAAGGCATTTTCATGCCCAATCAAGCTTCTGCACACAGGAGAACATGTTTGGAGTGCCTTTCAAAGCAATGGAAACCCCCTTCCCACAACCAGTGCCCAGAGAGCATTGGGCAGCCCCTTGGCTCATTTGCCCTATTTCTTGGAGTGGTCTATGTGGGAAAAAGGCCAGGGTTGCTTTCCAGAGAAGACATGAATTATGCCTAATGTTCATTCATTGAATGAATGTACTTTGCAAGCAGGAAGCTCCCAGACACATCCTTTGTGCAGTTTGAGAGACTGCCCTCAGGCATAGATTTCTCCCCTGAGCATGCTATGTGATGCTTTTCCCCACTTGTGAAAATAAGACATGCTCATGCCTGAATAGTCTTCTTGACACTGGAGAATGCTTTTGGAGTGTTTTTCCAGAAATGGAAAACTCTTCATGCAACCAGGGAACAGAGAGCATTGGGCCGCATAGTGGCACCTTCTGTCTAGGCCTAGGGGAGGCCTTCCTGGGAAAAAGGCGAATGTTGTTTCTAGAACACACCCACATTTGGCCTGGGGTTCCTTCCCCAAGTATAAGATTTTTTGCAAGGAGAAAGATCCCAGACTCTTGTTTTTTAGAGTGTGTGAGAGTCACCTCCTGTGCAGAACACTCTAGCTGGCTTGATGTAGCTTTTCCTCAACTGGGAAAAGAAGGCACTTTCATTCCAAATCAGACTCCCCCACAGAGGAGAACCAATTTGGACTGCCTTTGAAGTGATGGAAAACCCCTGCACACAACCAGTTCTCAGAGAGCTTGGGATAACCACTTGGTTCCTTTGCCCAGGGTCTGTGAGAGTCCCAGGTGGTCAAAAGGCAAGGGTTTCTTTCCAGAGCAAACCCACATGGGGGCTGGTGTTCAATGACAGAATAGGATGCACTCTCCAAGGAGGAGGCTTCCAGACCTGCGTTTCATGGAGTTTGTGAGATTTCAATCGGGCACTGATTGCCCTAGCTCGCTAGGTTCCACTATCCTCTGCTTGTGAGACTAAGACTTTTTCATGCCAAATCAGATGTTTCCACACAGGAGACCACATTTGGAGTGCCTTCTATATGATGGACACCCCCCAGCATGCAGCCAGAGTAAAGAGAGAAGTGGGAAGCAGAGCTATTCAGTCTGGGCGTAGGGGAGGTCTAGGTGAGAAAAAGGCAAGGGTTACTTTCCAGAGCCAAGCAATTTGGTGTGGGCATTCTTTTTGTGTGTGTGTGTGTGTGTGTCTTTTTTTTTTTTTTTTTGCTATTTCTTGGGCTGCTCCCATGGCATATGGAGGTTCCCAGGCTAGAGGTTGAATCGGAGCTGTAGCCACCGGCCTACGCCAGAGCCACAGCAACGCAGGATCCGAGCTGCGTCTGCAACCTACACCACAGCTCATGGCAACACTGGATTGTTAACCCACTGAGCAAGGGCAGGGACCGAACCCGCAACCTCGTGGTTCCTAGTTGGATTCGTTAACCACTGCGCCATGATGGGAACTCCATGGTGTGGGCATTCTTTAACTGAATAGAATATATGTGGTAAGGGGGAAGCTTTCAGATGCTTGTTTTGTGGAGTTCGTGAGATTGACATTAGTCAGTGAAGCCCTATCTCGCTATGTGCTTCCCTTCCCCACATGTGGAAAGAAAGAGTTTTCTTGCCAATCAGGCTCCTCCACACTGGAGAAAGTGTTTGGAGTGCCATTCAAGTGATGGGAATACACTGCCTACAACCAGGGATTAGAGAGCATTGGGCCGCAGAGAGGCACATTGGGCCACATCATAGAGGAGGCTGACCTGACAAAAAGCCAAGGGTGACTTTCTGGAGCAATCTTACATTAGGGCTGGGGTTCATTCACTGAGGAGAATATACTTTGCAAGGAGGAAGCTTCAGGACTCCTCTTTTGGGGAGTTTCTGAGATTGACATGAGGCATTGTTTGCCCTATATTTTTAGGGACTGATGGTCCCCACTTTGTGCAAAGAAGGCATTTTCCTGCCAAATCAGGCTTCTCCAAAGAGGAGAGAAAGTTGGAATGCCTTTCAAGAAACAGAAATCTCTTGCACACAACCAGTGCCCAGAGAGCATTGGGCAGCCTCTTAGCTCATTTGCCCTAGGTCTGGGAGAGGCCTAGGTGGGGAAAAGGCCAGGGTTGATTTCCAGAGCACACCTGCATTGGGCCTGGTGTTCATTCACTGAGGCAGATGTATTTGCAAGCAGGAAGCTCCCCAACACCTGCCATGTGCAGTTTGTGAGACTGCCCTCAAGGGCAGATTACCCAAGCTCCCAATGTGCTGCTTTTCCCTGCTTGTGAAAAGAAGACAAGCTCACGCCCCATCAGGCTTCTCCACACTGGAGATCACATGTGGAGTGCTCTTCCAGAGATGGAAAACTCTTCATGCAACCAGGGAACAGAGAGCACTGGAACACATAGTGGCACCTTCTGTCTAGTCTTAGGGGAGGCCTTCCTGGGAAAAAGGCAAGGGCTGTTCCCAGAACACACCCACATTTGGCCAGGGGTTCCTACCACAAGTATAAGATTTTTTGCAAGGAGAAAGATCCCAGACTCTTGTTCTTTAGAGTGTGTGAGAGTCACCTCCTGTGCTTATACCCTAGCTGGCTTGCTGCTGCATTTCCCCACTTGGGAATGGAAGGCTCATTCATTACAAATCAGGCTCCTCCACAGAGGATAACCTTCTTGGAGTGCCTTTGAAGTGACAGAAAAACCCTGCACACAACCAGTCACTGGAAGGCTTGGGGCAGACACTTGGTTCCTTTGCCCAGTGTCTGGGAGAATCCTAGTTGATCAAAAGGCAAGAGTTTCTTTCCAGAGCAAACCTGCTTGGGGGCTGATGTTCAATCATTGATTATGATGTACTCTCCAAGGAGGAAACTTCCAGACCCGTGTTTCATGGAGTTTGTGAGATTGCAATCGGGCATGGCTCACCCTAGCTCAATAGGTGCCACTTTCCTCCACTTGTGAGAAGGCATTTCCATGCCAAACCAGGCATCTCCACATAGGAGCCCACATTTTGAGTGCCTTCTATGTGATGGACAACCACTCAGCACACAGCCAGTGTAAAGAGAGTATTGGGCAACAGGTTGATCCATTCAGCCTAGGCCTAGGGGAAGGCTAGGTGGGACAAAGGCAAGGGTTACTTTCTGGAGCCAAGCACATTGGAGTTGGGTTTCTTTCACTGAGTAGAATATACCTGGTAAGGAGGAAGCTTATTATTATTATTATTATTCCTATTTGGGAAAAAGACAAGGGTTCCTTTCTGGAGCAAACCCACATTGGGCCTGGTGTTCATTCACTGAGCCAAATGTACTTTGCAAGCACAAAGCTCCCAGACACCTGCTTTGTGCAGTTTGGGTGACTGCACTCTGGCATAGATCACTCTCCCGAGCTCCCCATGTGCTCTTTTTCCCCACTTGTGAAAAGAAGACAAGCTCCTGACCTATCAGGCTTCTCCACACTGGATGATGCATTTGGAGTACCATTCCAGAGATGGAAAAACCTGCATGCAACCAGGGAACAGAGAGCATTGGGCTGCATAGTGGCACCTTCTGTCTAGTCCTAGGGGAGGCATTCCTGGGAAAAAGCAAGGGCTGTTTCCAGGACCCACATGCATTTGGCTTGGGGTTCCTTCCCCAAGTAGAAGATTTCTGCAAGGATCAAGCTTCCAGACTCTTGTCTTTTTGAGTGTGTGTGAGGAGCCTCATGTGCTGATCACCCTAGCTGGCTCCATGCATGCTGTTCCTCACTTGGGAAAAGATGGCACGTTCATTCCAAATCAGGCTCCTCCACAGAGGAAAACCCACTTGGAGTGCCTTTGAAGTGACAGAAAACCACTGCATACAATCAGGTCCCAGAGAGCTTGGGGCAGCCCCTTGGATTTTGCCCATGGTCTGGGAGAGTCCTGGGTGGTCAAAAGGCAAGGGTTTCTTTCCAGAGCAAAACTGCATGGGGGATGGTTTTTGATAATGGATTAAGATGTACTCTCCAAGGAAGAGGCTTCCAGACACTTGTTTCATGGGGTTTGTGAGATTGCATCAGGTATGATTTGCCCAAGCTTACCATGTGCCACTTGTCTCCACTTGGGAGAAGAAGGCAAATTTCATGGCAAATCTGGCATTTCCACACAGGAGACCACATGTGGAGTGCCTTCTCTGTGATGAACCCCACCCCAGCACATAGCCAGTGTAAAGAGAACATTGGGCAGCAGAGTGATCCTTTCAGCCTAGGCCAAGGGGAGGTCTAGGTGGGACAAAGGCAATGGTTTCATTCTGGAACCAACCACATTGGAGCAGGGGTCCTTTCACTGAGTAGAATATACCTGGTAAGGAGGAAAATTTCAGATGCTTGTTTTGTGGAGTTCGTGAGATTGACATCAGGCGCTGAAGGCCAGAGCTTGCTATGTGCTTCCTTTCCCCACTTGTGGAAAGAATTCATTTTCTTGCCCAATCAGGCTCTGCCACAGTGGATAAGGTGTTTGGGGTGCCATTCAAGTGGTGGGAATACCCTTCACACAACCAGAGAACAGAGAGCTCTGGGCCGCTGAGATGAGCATTGGGACAGGTCATATGGGAGGCCAACCTGGGAAAAAGGCAAGGGTGGCTTTCTGGAGCAAACCCACATTGGGGTTGGTATTCATTCACTGAGGAGAATATAATTTGCAAGGAGGAAGCTTCAGGACTCTTGTTTTGGGGAGGTTGTGAGATTGGCATGAGGCATAGTTTGCCCTATCTCATTAGGGACTGACATTCCCCTCTTGTGCAAAGAAGGCATTTTCATGCTGAATCAGGCTTCTTCACAGAGGAGACATGTTTGGAATGCCTTTAAAGCAACAGAAACCTCTTGCACACAACCAGTGCCCAGAGAGCCCTGGGCAGCCCCTTGGCTCATTTGCCCTAGGTCTTAGAGAGGCCTAGGTGGGGAAAAGGCCAGGCTTGCTTTATGGAGCAAACCCACATTGGGACTTGTGTTCATTCACTAAGTTGCACATACTTCGCAGGCACAAAGCCTCCAAACACCTGCTTTGGCAATTTGGATGATGGCCCTCAGGTGCTGATCCCTCCCCTGAGCATGCTATGTGCTGCTTTTCCCTGCCTGTGAAAATAAGACATGCTCATGCCCCATCATGCTTCTCCACACTGGAGATCACATGTGGAGTGCTCTTCCAGAGATGGAAAACCCTGCATGCCACCAGGGAACAGAGAGCATTGGGAAATATAGTGGCACCTTCTGTCTAGTCTTAGGGGAGGCCTTCCTGGGAAAAAGGCAAGGGCTGTTCCCAGAACACACCCACATTTGGCCTGGGGTTCCTTTCCCATGTATAATAATTTTTCAAGGAGCAAGATCCCAGACTCTTGTTTTTTAGAGTGTGTGAAAGTCACCTCCTATGCTGTTCACCCTAGCTGGTTTGCTTCTGCTTTTGCCCACTGGGAAAAGAAGGCACTTTCATCCCAAATCAGGTTCCCCCACAGAGGAGAACTAGCTTGGAGTGCCTCTGAATTGATGGAAAACCCCTGTACACAACCAGTTCCCAGAGAGCTTGGGGCAGCCCATCAGTTCTTTTGAAGAGGTTCTGGGAGAGTCTTAGGTGGTCAAAAGGCAAGAGTTCTTTCCAGAGAAAACATGCTTGGGGCTCATGTTTGATCACAGAATAGGATGCACTCTCCAAGTAGGAGGCTTCCAGACTTGTGTTTTGTGGAGTTTGTGAGATTGACATCGGGTGCTGATCACCCTAGCTCGCTAGGTACCACTTGCCTCCACTTGTGATAAGAATGCATTTTAATGCCAAATCAGGTGTCTGCACACAGGAGACCATGTTTGGAGCACCTTCTATGTGACAGACACCCCCTGGCACACAACCAGTGTAAAGAGAATATTGGCAGCACAGGTATACATTCAGCCTAGTCCTGGGGGTGGGGGGGCTAGGTGGGAAAAAGGCAAGGGTTACTTTCCAGTGCCAACCTGCATTTGAGCATTTTTCTTTCACTGATTAGAATACACCTGGAAGGAGGATGATTTCAAACTCTCTTTTTATGGATTTTATAATATTTGCCTCATGCTCTGATCACCATAGCTTGCTAGGTGCTGCATTACTTTGCTTGTGTAAATAAGAAATTTTTGTTCCAAATGAGGCTTCTCAACACAGGAGATCATGTTTGGAGTGCCTTTCAAGCTAATGAAACCCCATGAAGACAACCAGTGTAATGAGAGCTTTGGGCATCAGAGCAGTACATTTGGCCTAGGCATAGGGGAGGGTTAGTTGGGAAAAAGGCAAGGTTTGTTTTCTGGAGCAAGTCTGCATTCAAGGCAGTGTTCTTTAACTGATTATAATATACTTTGCAAGGAGGAATCTCCCAGACTTTTGTTTTGTGGAGTTTGTTAAATTGCCATCAGATGCTCTTCTCCCTAGCTCACTAGGTGCTGATTTTTCCTGCTGGGGAATAGAAGACATTTTCAAATGAAATAAGGCTTCTCCACATAGGAGAATGCATTTGGAGTCTTTTTCAAGTGATAGAACCCCTTTTCACACCAGCAGTGTAAAGAGAGATTTGGGACACCTGTCATTTTATTTGGTCTAGTTATGAGGGAGTCCTAGGTAGTCAAAAGGCAAGGGTTGTTTTCCAGAGCAAACCCACATTGGAGCTGGTGTTCTCTCACTGTGTAGAATATATATTGGCAGGGAGGAAACTTCCACACTCTTGTTTTGTGTAGTTTGTGAGATGGGCATCAGGTGCAGATCACCCTATCTCGCTAGGTGCTGCTACTCCCCCCTTTGGAAAAGAAGGCTTTTTAATGCCAAATGGGATTTATTCACACTGGAGAGTACATTTCCAGTGCCCTTCAAGTGACAGAAACCCCCTTCACACAACCAGTGCCCAGAAAGCTCTGGGTAGCACCTTGTTTCTTTTACCCTAGTTTTGGGAGAGGCCTAGGTGGGGAAAAGGCAAGGATAGCTTTGGGGAGGACAACAGCACTTGGCCTTGTGTTTGTTCAGTGTGTAGAATATGTTTTCTAAGGAGGAGGCTTCCAGACTCTTGTTTTGCTGATTTGGTGAGATTCACCTCATGCACAGATCACCCTAGCTCGATAGGTTTTGCTTTTCCCGCTTGTGAAAAGAAGGCATTTTCATTCCAATTCAGGCTTCTCCAGACAGGAGAATGTGTTTGGAGTGCTTTTCAAGGGATGGAAACCCCCTGTACACAACCAGTATAAAGAGAGCTTTGCCTAGTCCTAGGGGTGGCCTAACTGGAAAGAGGCAAAAGTTGCTTTCCAGAGCAAACCCAATTAGGGTTGGTGTTCTTTCACTGAGTAGAATATTCTTTGCAAGGAGGAAGCTTCAAGACTTGTTTCAAAGATTTTGTGAGATTTCCATCATAGGCTGATAACCATATCTTGCTAGGTTCTGCTTGCCCCCACTTGAGAAATGAAGGCATCTTCAGGCTAAATCAGGCTTCTCCACACAGAAGAACATGTTTGGAGTGCCTTTAAAGGGAAAGAAATCCCCTGCACAACACCAGTGTATAGAGAGCATTGGGAAGCTGAGCAGTACATTCAGCTTACGCATATGGGAGGCCTAGGTGGAAAAAAGGCAAAGGTTGCTTTCTGGGGCAAATCCACTTTGGGCTTGGTGTTTTCTCACTGAGTATAATATGGTTTGCAAGGAGGAACCTTCCAGAATCTTCTTCCGTGGAGTTTGTTATAATGTCTTCAGGTACTGATCAACCTACCTCAATAGGTGCTGCTATCCCCACTTGTGAAAAGAAGGCATTTGCATGCCAAATCAGGCTTTAGCACACAGAAGAGCATGGTTTGAGTTCTTTTCAAGGGATGGAAACACCATGCACTCAACCATTGCACACAGAGCATAGGCATAACTGTGTCTCTTTTTCCTTAGGTATGGGAAGGGCCAAGATGGGAAAAGCAAGGGGTTTTATCTGGAGATAACCAGCCTTGGGTTGATGTTCATTCACTGTTTTGAATATACTTTACAAGGAGGATATTTCTGGGCTCTTGTTTTGTGGAATTTGTGAGATTGCCATCCGTTGATTATCACCCTAGATCTCTGGGGTTTCCTATTCTCTGCTTGTGAAATGAAGGAAATTTATGCAAAATCAGGCTTCACCACACAGGAGAATTCATTTTGAGTGCCTTCAAGTTATGGAGGCTTCCTGCACACAACCAGTGTAAAGAGAGCATTGGGCAGAAAAGTGTGTTTTCAAGATAGGTATAAGAGAGGCCAAGGTGGGGAAAAGGCAAGAATTGGTTTCCAGAGAATACCCACTTTGGGGCTGGTGTTCCTTCTCTGAGTAGAATATACTTCACAAGGAGGAAGCTTCCAGACTCTTGTTTTGTGGAGTTTGTTAGATTAACCTCATGCCCTAATCACCTTAGCTCGCTAGGTGCTTCTTTTCCCATCTTGTGAAAAGAAGGAATTTTTCAAGCTAAATCATGGTTCTCAACACAAAAGAATATGTTTGGAGTGCCTTTCAATTTATTTAACATTTCTGTGCACAACCAAAGCAAATAGAGAATTGTGCAGCACATCAGGACTTTCAGGCTAGTTATGAGAGTGGCATAGGTGGGAAAAAGGCAAGGGTTGCTTTCTGGATCACACCCACATTGTGACTGCTGTTCCTTCACTGAGTAGTATGTACTTTGCAATAAGGAGACTTCCAGACTTTTGTTTTGTGGAGTTTGTGTGACTGCAATCAGGCGCTGATACCCCTAACTTGTCTTGTGCTTCTTTTCCCTGCTTCTGAAAAGAAGAAATTTTCAGGCCAAATCAGGCTTCTCCACATAGGAGAACACACTTGGAGTACTTTCAAGTGACAGAAACCTCCTGCACAACACCAGTGTATAGAGAGCATTCGGCAGCAGAGCATTATATTAGACCTAGGCATAGGGGAGGCCTATGTGGGAAAAAGGCTTTCTTCCAACCAAACTTTCATTAGGTCTGGTGTTTGTTCACTGAGTAGTATACACTTTGCAATGAGGAATCTTCAAGACTCTTGTTTTGTGGAGTTTGTGAGATTGCCATCAGGACCTAACTGCACTAGCTCACTAGGTGCTGCTTTTCACTGCTTGTGAAAGGAATGCAATTTCATGCAAACTGAGGCTTCCACATACATGAGAGTATAGTTGGATTTCTTTTCAATGACAGAAACCCCATGTGCACAACCAGTACAAACAGAGCATTGGGCATCACCTTGTCTCTTTTGCTCTAGGTGTGGGAGAGTCCTAGGTGTGAAAAGGGCAAGGGTTTTTTTCCTCTGCAAACCTGAAATGGGGCTGGTGTTCATTAACTGAGTAGAATATACTTTGCAAGAAGGAAGCTTCCAGATTCTTCTATATTGTAGGTTGTGAGAGTCGCCTCAAGGGCTGATCAACATAGGCACTTGGTGCTTTGTTTCCCTGCTTGTGAAAAGAAGGTATTTTCATGCCAAATCATGCTTCTCCAAACAGGAGAATGCATTTGGAGTAACTTCAAGTGACAGAAACCCCATTCACACAACTAGTCTATGGAGTGCATTGGGAAGTAGGGTGGTACATTCAGCCTAAGGATACCAGAAACCTAGGTGGGAAAAAGGCAAGGGTTGCTTTCTGGAGCAAATTCACATTGGGCCCGGTGTTTGTTTGCTGAGTAGAATATACTTTGCAAGGAGGTGCCATCCATACTCTTACTTTGTGAAGTTTGTGAGATTGGAATCAGGCACTGAAGGTCCTAGCTCACTAGGTTCTCCTTTTCCCACTTGTGAGAAGAAGGCATTTTCATGCCAAATCAGCCTTCTTCACACAGGAGAGTTCATTTGGAGTGCCTTTCAAGTGGTGGAAATCCCCTGCATGAAACCAGTGCACTGAGGACATTGGGGGGCACCTTAGCTCATTTGATCTAGGTCTGGGAGACTCCTGGGTGGGAAAAAGCAAGGGATGTTTCCAGAGCAAGCCTGCATTGGGCCTGGTGTTCATTCACTGAGCAGAAAGCTTCCAGACTCTTGATTTGTGGCGTTTGTGAGATTTGCCTCATGCACTGATCACCCTAGCACCATAGGTGCTGCTTAGCGCCACTTGTCATTAGAAGATATTTTCATGTCAATTGTCCTTGTCAACATAGAAGAACTCATTTGGAGGGCATTTCAATGGAAGGAAACCCCCTGTACACAACCAGTGTATATTGAGCATTGGGCAGCATAGTGGCACATTCGGCCTTGTCATAGGGGAAGCCAACCTGTGAAAAAGGCAATAGTTGCCTTACAGAGCAAAACCACATTGGGGCTGGTGTTCCTTCACTGAGTAGAATTTACTTTGCAAGGAGGAAACTTCCAGACTCTTGTTTTGTTGAGTGTGAGATTCACCTCAGGGGCTGATTGCCCTAGCTTGCTAGGTGCTGCTTTTCCCTTTTGGAAAAGAAGAAATTTTCATGCAAATCAGGCTGATCCATGAAGGAGAATGAGGTTGGAGAGCCTTTCAAGCTACAGAAAGCCCCTGCACACAACCATTGTATAGATAGCATTGAGCAGCATAGCGGGACTTTTGCACTTGTCATAGGGGAGGCCTACCTTGGAATAAGGCAAGGGTTGCTTTCTGGATCAAACACACCTTGGGGTTGCTGTTCTTTCACTGAGTAGAATATACTTTGCAAGGACAAAGCTTCCATATTCTTGTATGTGGAGTTTGTTAGATTCAACTTAGACACTTGTAACCCTAGATCTCTATGTGATTATTTTACCTTCTTGAGTTAAGAAGACATTTTCATACCAAATAAGTCTTCTCCAAATAGGAGAGCACCTTTGCAATGCCTTTTAAGCTGAGTAGAATATACTTTGCAAGGGGGAAGCTTAAGGACTCTTGTTTTGTGGAATTTGTGAGATTCTCCTCATGTGCTGATCACCCTAGCTCAGTAGATGCTGCTTTTACCCACTTGTGAAAAGAAGACATTTTCATGCCAAATCAGGCTTATTCACACAGGAGAATGAGTTTGGAGTGCCTTTCAATTGATGGAAATCTCCTGCACAAAACCAGTGAGTAGAGAGCATTGGGAAGCAGGCCATTACATTTGGTCTAGTCATGGGGAGGCCTAGTTGAGAAAAAGGCAAGGGTGGTTTTATGGAGCAAGCCAACACTGGAGCTGAGGTTCCTTCACTGAGTAGAATATACTTTGCAAGGAAGAAGCTTCCACTCTCTTGTTTAGTAGAGTTTGTGAGATTGCCACCAGGCACTGATTGTCATAGCTCCCTAGGTGCTTATTTTCCCTGCTTGTGAAAAGAAGGCATTTTCATGTGAAATCAGACTTCTCCACACTGGGGAGTACCATTGGAGTTCTCTTCCACAAAACAAACAAACAAACAAACAAACAAACATACACACAACCAGTGCATACAGAGCATTGGGTATCACATTGTCTCTTTTGCCCTAGGTATGGGAGAGTCCTAGGTGGGGAAAAGGCAAGGGTTGTTTTCTGAAGCAAACCTGCATTGGGGCTCATGTTCATTTACTGAGTACAGAATACATTGCAATAAAGAAGTGTCCATATTCTTCTTTTTTAGACTTTGTGAGATTCACCTCAGGGGCAGATCCCCTTAGCTTGCTAGGTTCTTCTTTTCACTGCTATTGAAAAGAAGGCATTTTTATGCCAAATCAGGCTTATCCACACTGGAGAACATGTTTGGAGTGCTTTCAAGTGATGGACCTTCTGCACACAACCATTGCACAGAGAGATTTTGACTGAAACTTCTCACTTCCCCCCTAGGTACAGGACAGGCCTTGGTGGGAAAAATTCAAGGGAAAGTTTCCAGAGCATGCCCACATGGGGCCTGGTGTTTGTTCACTGTGTAGAATATACTTTGCAAGGAGGAATCTTCCAGACTCTTGTTTTGTGGAATTTTTGAGATTCACCAAAAGGGCTAATCACCCTAGCTCACTAGGTTCTGCTTTTCCATGCTTTGGAAATGAAGGCATTTTTCATGCTAAATCAGGGTTCTCCACACTGATGAATGCATTTGGAGTGCCTTTGAAGTGATTTAACCTTCCTGCACACAATCAATGTAAAGAGAGCAGTGGGGAGCACAGTGGGAATTTCAGGTGAGGTATGGGAGTGGCATAGGTGGGAAAAAGGCAGGGGTTGCTTTCCAGACCATACCCACATTGTGACTGGTGTTCCTTCACTGAGTAGTATACACTTTGCAATGAGGAATCTTCCAGACTCTTGTTTTTTGGAGTGTATGATACTGCCATCAGGTGCTGATACCCCTAGCTTGCCAGGTGCTTCTTTTCCCTGCTTGTGAAAAGAAGGCATTTTCATGCCAAATCAGGTTTCTCAACATGGGAGAAGGCATTTGGAGTGCCTTTCAAGTGACAGAAACCCCCTGCACAACACCAGTGTATAGAGAGCATTGGGCAGCATAGCAGGACATTCATCCTAGTGAAAGGGGAGGGGCCTACATGGGAAAAAGACAAGGGTTGCTTTCCAGAGAAGACCCTCATTGGGGTTGCTATTCTTTCACTGAGTAGAATATACTTTGCAAGGAGGAACTTTAGGACTCTTGTGGAGTTTTTGAAATTCAACACATGGGCTTATAACCCTAGCTCACTAGGAGATGTTTTAACCTGCTTGTGAAAAGAAGACATTTTCATGCCAAATCAAGCTTCTTTACATAAGGAGAGCATGTTTGGAGTGCCTTTTAATAAACAAAACCCCCCTGCACACAACCAGTGCACAGAGGGAATTGGCAGCACACAGAGGGAATTGAATCATTCGCCATAAGTCTGGGAGGGGAACCAGTGCACAGAGGGAATTGGCTCATTCACCATAGGTCTGGGAGGGGCCTCAGTGGAAAAATTCAAGGGTTGTTTTCTGGAGAAAACACACATTGGGGTGGTATTAGCTCACTAAGTAGAATACACTTGGCAAGGAAGACGCTTCCAGACTCTTGTTATGTGGAGTTCTTGAGATTGCCATCTGGCGCTGATCACCCTAGTTCACTAGGTGCAGGTTTTCCCCACTTGTGAAAAGAAGGTATTTCCATGCCAAATTAGGCATTTCCACACAGGAGAGCATGTTTGGAGTACCTTTCAGGTGACAGAAACCACCTGCACACAAGCAGCACCATGTCTCTTTCGCCCTAGGTCTGGAAGGGGCCTAGGTGGGTAAAAGGCAAGGGTTGCTTTCTGGAGCAAATCTCCATTGGGGATATGGTTCCTTCACTGAGTAGAATACACTTTACAGGGGGTAAGCTTCCAGACTCTTCTTTTTTGGAGTTTGTGAGATTCACCTCAGGGGCTGATTACCATAGCTCATTAGGGTCTTTTTTTCCCACTTGGGAAAAGAGGGCATTTTCATGCAAAATAACACTTCTCCACAAAGGGGAACACATTTGGAATGGCTTTAAAGTGACAGAAATCCCCTGCACAAAACCAACATAAAGAGCGCACAGCAGCACATTGGGTCTTGGCATAGGGGAGGCCTAGGTGGGAAAATGGCAAGGGTTTATTTCTGGTGCAAACCCACATTGGGGATGGAGATCCTTCACTGTGTAGAATATACTTTGCAAGGAGGAACATTGCAGACTCTTGTTTTGTGGAGGTTGAGAATGGCATTAAGCAGATCACCCTAGCTTGCTGGGTGCTGCTTTTCCCTGCTTGTGAAATGAAGGCATTTTCATGCCAAATCAGACTTCTCCACACTGGAGAACACATTTGGAGTATGTTCAAGTGACTGGCCCCCTACACACATCCAGTGCACAGAGAGATTTTCCTGCAACTTGTCACTTTTGCCCAAGGTATAGGGCAGGCCTTGGTGGGGAAAATCCATGGTAAGCTTTCCATAGCAAACCCACATTGGGCCTGGTATTCATTAATTGAGTAGAATATACTTGGCAAGGAGGAAGCTTCCAGACTCTTGTTTTGTGGGGTTTGTGAGACTACCATCAGGCAGTGATACCTTAGCTTTCTAGGTGTTTCTTTTCACCACCTGTGAAAAGAAGGCATTTTCATGCCAAATCAGGTTTCTCCATACAGGAGAAGGTGTTTGGAGTGCCTTCCAAGTGATGGAAACCCCCTGAACAATACCAGCATATAGAAAGCATTGGGCAGCAGAGAAGTATATTTGACTGAGGCATAGGGGAGGCCTGGGTGGGAAAAAGGCAAGCATTTTTTTCTGAGCAAAACTGCATTGAGCCTGGTGTTTGTTCACTGAGTAGTATATACAGTGCAATGAGGAAGCTTCCAGACTCATTTTGTGTAGTTTGTGAGATTGCCATCATGCACTGACTGCCCTAGCTTGCTAGGTGCTGATTTTCACTGCTTGTGAAAAGAAGGACTTTTCATGCAAAATCCAGCTCCCCCACACAGGAGTGTATGGTTGGAGTTCTTTAAAATGATGGAAACCCTATGCACACATCCAGTGCACACAGAGCATTGGGAATCACCTTGTCTCTTTTGCCCTATATTTAGGTAAGTCCTAGGTGGGAAAAGGGAAAGTGTTGTTTTCCAGAGAAAACATGCAATGGGGCTGGTGTTCATTCACTGAGTAGAATATAATTTGCAAGGAGGAACCTTACAGACTCTTGCTTTGTGTAGTTTGTGAGATTGACATCAGGCTCAAATCACCAAAGCTTGCTAGGTGCTGCCTTTCCCCACTTGTGAAAAGAAGACACTTTCATGTCAAATCATCCTTGTCCACACAGGAGAACACATTTGGAGTGGCTTTCAAGTGACAGAAACCCCTTGCACACAACCAGTGCACTGAGAGCATTGGGGAACACCTTGTCTCATTTGCTCTAGGTCTTGGAATGGCCTATGTGGGAAAAAGGCAAGGGTTGCTTTCTGAAGCAAACCCGCATTGGTGCTGGGGTTCCTTCACTGAGTAGAATATACTTTCAAGGAGAAAGCTTCCAAACTCTTGTTTTGTAGCATTTTTGTGATTCACCTCTTGCGCTCATCACCCTAGCTCACTATGTACTGCTCTTTGCCACTTGTCAAAAGAAGATATTTTCATGCCCAATTGTCTTGTCTACACAGAACACATTTGGAATGTCTTTCAAGGGACAGGAACACCCTGCACACAACCAGTGTATAAAGAGCATTGGGAAGCATAGTGGCACATTCAGCCTTTTCATAGGGAGGCCAACATGTGAAAAAGGCAATAGTTGATTTTTGGAGCTAAACTGAATTGAGGCTCATGTTCCCTAACTGAGTAGAATGTACTTTGCAGGAGTAAGCTTCCAGACTCTTGTTTTGTGGATTTTGTTAGATTCACTTCAGGGGCTGATAACTCTAGCTCGCTAGGTGCTGCTTTTCCCTGTTTGGGAAAAGATGGCATTTTCAGGCCAAATCAGGCTGCTCCACACTGGAGAATGATTTTGAGTGCCTTTCAAGTGACAGAACCACCACCCCCTTGCCGCAAACAACCAGTGTATAGAGAGCATTGGGTAGCATAGTGGGACATTTGCTTTGGTCATAGGGGAGCCCTACCTGGGAAAAAGGCAAGGGTTGCTTTCTGGAGCAAACTCGAATTTGGGTTGCTGTTCCTTCACTGAGTAGAATATACTTTGCAAGGACAAAGCTTCCATATTCTTGTTTTGTGGAGTTTGTGAGATTCCCCTCAGGGGCTGATCACCCTAGCTAACTAGGTGCTGCTTTTCTATGCTTTCATGCCAAATAAGACTTCTCCAAATAGGAGAGCACCTTTGCAAGGCCTTTCAAGTGACAGAAACCCTCTGCACACAACCAGTGCATAGAGAGCACTGGGCAGCACCTTGGCTCACTTGTGCTAGGTCTTGGAGTGGAAAAAGGGAAAGGGTTGCTAAGGGAAAAAGGCAAGGGTTGCTTTCTGGAGCAAAACTCCATTGTGGTTGGGATTCAGTCACTGAGTAGAATATACTTGCAAGAAGAAAGCTTCTGTACTCTTTTTTTATGGATATTGTGAGATTTCCATTCTGCCTTCATTGCCCTAGCATGCTATGGGCTGCTTTTTCCCGCTTGTAGAAAAGAATGTCTTTTTATGACAAATCAGGCTCCTCCCCAAAGGAGACCAAGTTTTGAGTGTTTTCAGGTGATTTAAAGTCCGTGCACCAAACAAGTGCACAGAGTTAATTGGGTATCATATTGTCTCATTCACCCTAGGCATAGGAGATGCCAAAGTGAGAAAAAGGCAAGGATTGTTTTCCCAAGAAAACCTGCATTTGGGCTGGTGTTTGTTCACTGAGTTGAATATAACTTTCAATGATAAATCTTCCATAACTTGTTTGTGGAAGTTCTATGATTGCCATTCTGCCCTGATTGCCCTAGTTAGCTATGCTCTGCTTTTCTCCTCTTGTGAAAAGAAGTAATTTTCATGCTGAATCAGGCTTATCCACAAAGGAGACAACCTTAGGAGTACCTTTCAAGTGTTGGAAAGTCTCTACACCAAACCTGTGTACAGAGTTCATTTGGCAGCACATTGGCTTATTGCTCTAGGTATAGGAGACACTGAATTGGCAAAAAGGCAAGGGTTACTTTCCTGAGCAAAACATCATTGGGGCTGGTGTTCATTTTCTGGGTTGAATATATTTTGCAATGAGGAGGTTTCCATACTCTTGTTTTGTGGATTTTGTAAGATTGCTGGTCTGCCCTGCTTGCCCCAGTTCAATATGTATTGCTTTTCATGGCTTGTAAAAAGAAGGCATTTTCATGCAAATTCAGGCTTCTCCTCATAGAGACCACATTTCTAATGCCATTCAAGAGATAGAAACTCTGTACACCAAATCAGTGCATTGGGCAGCCCATTGGTTCATCTTCCCTAGGTACAGGAGAGGCCTATGTGGGCACAAGGCAAGGGTTGATTTCCCAAGCAAACCTGCATTGGGGTTGGTGTTGATTACTGAGTTGAATATACTTTTCAATGGGGAAGCTTTCATGCTCTTGTTTTCTGGAGTTTGTGAGATTGCCATTCTTCCCTTCTTGCCCTAGTTCTATATGTCCTGCATTTCTCGTGTCCTGCTCATGACAAGAAGTCATCTTCATGCCAAATTAGTCTTATCTTCCTAGAGACCATGTTTGGAGTGCCATTCAAGGGATGAAACTTGGTGCACCAAATCAGTGCAGAGAGTTCATTGGGCAGCACATTGGCTCATTTGCACAAGTATAGACTAGGCCTAGGTGGGGAAAAGGCAAGGGTTGCTTTCTGGAGCAAATTCTCATTGGAGCTGGTGTTTGTTGAATATACTTTGCAACTAAGAGGTTTCCATGCTCTTGTTTTGAGGATTTGTGAGATTGCAATTCTGCCCTTATTGCCTTAGCTCATATTCTGCTTTTCCCACTTGTAGAAGGAAGGCATTTTCATTCCAAATCAGGCTTTTCCACAAAGGAAAATATGTTTTTAGTGCCTTTCAGGTGATAGAATCTCCCTGCACCAAACCAGTGCACAGAGTTCATTGGGCAGCACATTGGCACTTTTGCCCTAGGTATAGGAAAACTCTAAATGGGAAAAAGGCAAGGGTTGCTTTCCCAAGCAAGCCAGCATTGGATTTGGTGTTTGTTTAATGATTTGAACATACTTTTCAATGGGGAAGCTTCCATACCCTTGTTTGTGGAGTTTGTGAGATTGCCATTCTGCCATGATTGCCATGGCCTGCTATGTTATCCTTTCCTCAATTGATAAAACAAGGCATTTTCACCATAAGTCATGCTTGTCTGCAAAGGAGAACACATTTGGAGTGCCTTTCAAGTGATGGAAAACTCTCTTCACCAAACCTGTGGACAGAATTCATAAGGCATCACATTGGCTCATTTGCCCTAGGTATAGGAGAGGCCTAGGTGGGAGAAAGGTAAGGGTTGCTTTCCTGAAAAAACCCACATTGGGGCTGGTGTTCATTCACTGAAGTAAATATGCATTGCAAAAAGGAATTTTCCGTACTCTTGTTTTGTGGAGTTTGTGAGATTTTCATTCTGCACTGTTTGCCCTAGCTAGCTTATGTGCTGCTCTTCCCACTTGAGAAAAGAAGGCATTTTCAATCCAACTCAGGCTTCTCCACATAGAAGAACATGCTTGGAGTGCCTTTCTAGCCATGTAAACTCCCTGCCCCAATCCAGTGAACAGAGATCTTTGGGCAGCACATTTGCTCATTTGACCTAGGTATAGGAGACACCTACATGGGAAAAAGTCAAGGGTTGCTTTCTTGAGCAAATCCAAATTGGGGATGGGGTTTGTTAAATGAGTTAAAATATTTTTAATGAGGAAGTTTCTGTACTCTTGTTTCGTTGAGTTTGTTTGATTGCCAATCTGCCCTGATTGCCCTAACTCGCTTATGTGCTGTATTTCCCCCTTTTGAAAAGAAGGTATTTTCAAACCAAATCAGGCTTCTCCATAAAGAAGAACATGTTTGGGGTGCCTTTCAAATGATGGAAAACTCCCTTCAAACCAAACCACTGCATAGAGTTCATTGGGCAGCACATTGGCTCTTTCGCCCTAGAGGCCAAAGTGGGAAAAAGGCAAGGGTTGCATTCCCAAGCCAACCCACACTGGGGCTGGTGCTTGTTTAAAGAGTTGAACATACTTCACAATGGGTAAGGTTCCATACCCTTGTTTTGTGGAGTATGTGAGATTGCCATTCTGCCATAATTGTCATAGCCTGCAATATTCTTTCCTCAATTGTGAAAACAGGGCATTTTCGTGCCAAATCAGGCTTGTCCACAAAGCCGACACATTTGGAGTGCCTTTCAAATGATGGAAAACTCCTTTCAGCAAACCTGTGCACAGAGTTCATTGGGCAGCCCACTGGTTTATCTGTCCTAAATATAGGAGAGGCCTAGGTGGGAAAAGGCAGGGGTGGCTTTCCTGAGCAAACCCAAATTGGGGCTGGTGTTTGTTCACTGATTTGAATACATTTAGCAATATGTAAGCTTCCATACTCTTTTTTTATGGATTTTGTGAGATTGACAATCTGCCCTGATTGTCCAGATGCAATGTGCTGCTTTTCCCCACTGGTGGAAAGAAGGCATTTTTATTCTAAATCAGGCTTCTCCCCAAAGTAGACCAAGTTTGGAGTGCCATTAAAGTGATGGAAACTCCCTGCACCAAATCAGTGCACAGAGTCCATTGGACAGCACAGTGGCTCGCCTGTGCACAGAGTTCATTGGGCAGCCCATTGGTTTATCTGCCCCAGGTATAAAAGAGGCCAATCTGGGAAAAAGGCAAGGGTTGCTTTCACAAGCAAACCAGCATTGGGGCTGGTGTTTGTTCACTGAGTTGAATATATTTTGCAATGAGGTATCTTCACCCTTTGTTTGTGGAGTTTTGAGATTGCCATTCTGCCCTGATTGCCATAGCCCACTAAGTTCTCCTTTCCCCAATTGTGAAAAGACAACATTTTCATGCAAAATCATGTTACCCTCAAAGTACAACACTTTTGGACTATCTTTCAAGGGAGAGAAACTCCTTGCAACAAACCAGTACACAGAGAGCTTTGGGCAACACATTGGCTCATTCACCCTTGTTATAGGAGAGGCCTAGGTGGGTACGAGGCAAGGGTGGATTTCCTGAGCAAACCCACATTGGGGCTGGTATTTATTGCTGAGTTGGGTATACTTTGCAATGAGGATGCCTCCATACTCTTGTTTTGTGGAGTTTGTGAGATTGCCATTCTGCCTCAATTGTCCTAGCCTGCTAGGTGCTCTTTTCCCTACTTGTGAAAAGAAGACATTTTCATGCCAAATCAGGCTTCTCAGCAAAGCAGAAAATGTTTGGAGTGCCTATCAAGTTATGGAAACTCTCTTCACCATACCAGTGCACAGAATTAACTGGGCAGCATATTGGCACATTTGCCTAAGTATAGGAAAGAACTGGGAGGGAAAAAGGTAAGGGTTTGCTTTCCCAAGCAAACCTGCATTGGGGATGGTGTTTTTTCACTGAAGTTACTATACATTGCAAAGGGGAAGGTTCCATATTCTTGTTTTGTGGAATTCGTGAGGTTGAAATTCTGCCCTGTTTGCCCTGGCTTGCTTATGTGCTACTTTTACAGGCTTGTGAAAGAAGTGTTTTTCATTGCAAATTAGCCTTCTTCTCAGAGCAGAACACAATTGGAGTGCCTTTGAAGAGATGGAAACTCCCTGCACAAACCATTGCCCAGAGTTCATTGGGCTGCACATTGGCTCATTTGAACTAGGTATACAACAGACCTAGGGGGGAAAAGACATGGATTGCTTTCCTGAGAAAACCCACTTTGGGGCTGGTGTATGTTCACTGAGCTGAATATACTTTTCAATGACAAAGCTCTGATCCTCTTGTTTTTTGGAATATGTGGGATTGCCATTCTTGTCTGATTGCCCTAGCATGCTAGGTACTTCTTTTACCCGGCTGTGAAAAGAAGTCATTTTCATGCCAAATCAGGCTTCTCCACAATGGAGAACACATTTGGATTGCCTTTTAAGCAATGGAAATTCCCTGAACCAAACCAGTGCACAGAGTTCATTGGGCAGCATATTGACTCATTGCCCTTGGTCTAGAGTATCCCTAGGTAGGAAAAAGGGAAGGGTGGCATTCTAGAGCAAATCTGCATTGGAGCTGGTTTTTCTTTACTGAGTTGAATGTTCTTTGCATTGAGAAGCTTACATAACTCTTGTTTTCTGTACTTTGTGAGATTTCCATTCTGCCCCAATTGCCCTATCTTACTATGTGCTGCTTTAATCTCTGTGATAAAATAATGCATTTTCATGCCAAATCAGGCTTCTCCTCATAAGAAACATGTTTGGAGTGCCTTTCAAGAGATGCAAATACACTTCATCAAACCTGTGCACAGAAAGCATTGGGGAGCAAATTGTCTCATTTGCCCTAGGTGTATGTGAGGCCTAAGTGGGAAAAAGGCAAGGGTCTTTTTCCCAAGCAAACCCGCATTGGGGTTGGTGTTCCTTCACTGACATGAATATACTTTGCAATGAGGAAGCTTCCATAACTTTTCTTTGTGGAGTTTGTGAAATTGCCATTCTGTCCTGATTGCCATAGCTCTCTATAGGCTGCTTTTCCCCAATTATTAAAAGAAGGCATTTTCATGCCAAATCAGGCTTCTCCACAAAGGAGCATATGTTTCCAGTGCCTTTCAAGTGATGGAAACTCCCTGAACAAAACCAGTGCACAGAGTTCTTTGGGAGGCATATTGGCTCATTTGTCCAAGTTATAGGTGAGACCTAGGTGGAAAAAAAGGCAAGGGTTGCTTTCCCAGGCAAAGCCTCATTTGGAATGGTGTTCATTCACTGAGTTGTATATAATTCACAATGAGGAAACTTCCAAACTCTTGTTTTGTGGAATATGTGAGATTGCCATTCTTCCCTGATTGCCCTAACACAATTCTTTGCTGCTAATCTGCACTTGTGAAAAGAAGGCATTTTCATGCCAAATCAGGCTTCTCCTCATAGAAAACATGTTTGGAGTACCTTTCAAGTGATGGAAACCCTCTGCACCAAACCTGTGCCCAGTGAGCATAAGGCAGCACTTTGAGTCATTTGCCCTATGTATAGGTGAGGCCTAGTTGAGAAAAAGGCAAGAGTTGCTTTCCCAATAAAACCCACATTGGAGCTGTAGTTCATTCACTGTGTTGAATATCCTTTGCCAGAGGAACCTTCTATCTACTTGTTTTGTGGAGTTGGTATGTTATGCTATGCCCTGCTGGTGAAAAGAAGACATTTTCAAGCCAAATCAGGTTTCACCACAAGGCAGAACACATTTGGAGTGCTGTTCAAGTGATGGAAACTCTGTTCACCAAACCAGTGCACAGAGTTCATTGGTAGCACTTTGGCTCATTTGCCCTAGGTATAGGAGAGGCCAAGGGGGAAAAAGGAAGATTTGCTTTCCTGAGCAAACCTGCATTGGGGCTGGTGTTCCTTCAGGGAGTTGAATATAATTTGCAACAAGGAAGCTTCCATTCTCTTGTTTTGTGGAGTTTGTGAGGTTGCTATTCTGCCCTGATTTCCCTAGTTTGCTTATGTTCTGCTTTTCCAGGCTTGTGAAAAGAAGGTATTTTGATGTCAAATCTGGCTTCTCCTCACAGCCGAACATAAGTGGAGTGCCTTTGAAGAGATGGAAACTCCCTACACCAAACCAGTGCACAGAAATTTTTCAGCAGCACATTGGCTCATTTGCCCTAGGTATATGAGAGGCCCAGGTGGGAAAAAGACAAGGGTTGCTTTCCTGAGCCATCCTGCATTGAGGCTGGTGTTTGTTCACTGAGGTGAATATGCTTTGCAACAGGGAACCTTCCATAAGCTTGTTTTGTGTGTTTCTGAGATTGTGATTCTGCTCTGAATGCCCTAGCTGCTTTTCCTGGCTGGTGAAATTAAGTCATTTTCATGCCAAATCAGGGTTCTCCACAAAGGAAAATCCATGCACCAATTCAGGGCACAGAGTTCATTGGGAAGCATTTTGGCTCATTTGCTCTAGTTATAGAAGAGGCCTAGGTGCAAAAAAGGAAAAAGTTGCTTTCCCCAGCAAACCCAAAATGAGGCTGGTGTTCACTCACTGAGGTGAATATACTGTGCAATGATGAAGCTTCCATACTCTTGTGTTTTGGAGTTTGTGACATTTCCATTCTGCCCTGATTGTCCTAGCTCACTAATGTGCTGCTTTTCCAAGCTTTTGAAAAGAAAGAGTTTTCAATGCAAATCAGGCTTATACTCATAGAGAATATATTTGGAGTGTATTTCAGGATATGGAAACTCCCTGCACCAAACCAGTGCACATAGTTCATTTGGCCACACATTTGGTCATTTGACCACACATTTTGTCATTTGCCCTATGTATAGAAGAGCCCTAAGTGGGAAAAAGGCATGCTGTTGTTCATTTGCTGAGTTGAATATACTTTGCTACAAGAAAGCTTCCATAATGTTTGGGTGCATTTCAAGAGGTGGCAACTCCCTGAAGTAAACCAGGTGCACAGTTTTTGGGCAGCACATTGGCTAATTTGCCCTATGTTTAGGATAGGCTTTGTGAGGAATAAGGCAAGGATTCTTTCCCAATGAAAACAACATTGGTTCTGGTGTTTGTTCACTCAGTTGAATATACTTTACAGAAAGGAAGCATCCATCCTCTTGTTTGTGGAGTTTGTGAGATTGAGATGGAAACTCTCTGCACCAAACCTGTGCACAGTAAGCATTGGGCAGCAGATTGGCTCATTTGCCATATTTATTGGTGAGGCCTAGGTGGGATAAATGCAAGGGTTGCTTTCTGAGAAAACACACATTGGGCTTGTATTCATTCACTGAGTTAAATATACATTGCAATGAGGAAGCTTCTGTAATCTTGTTTTGTGGAGTTTGTGAGATTGCTATTCCACCATGATTGCACTATTTCAATATGTCCTGCTTTTCCCCATGTGTGAAAAGAAGGAATTTTCATGCCAAATCAGGCTTCTCCTCATAGATCATGACTGGAGTGCCTTTGAAGAAATGGAAACTCCCTGCAACCAGCCTGTGCACAGAGAGCATTGGGCAGCACATTGAGTTATTTGCCCAAGGTATAGGTGAGGCCCAGGTGGGAAAAAGGCAAAAGTTGCTCTCCAGAGCAAACTTGCATTGAGGCTTGTGATTGTTCACTGAGTTGAATATGCTTGTCAATGAGAAAGCTTCCATATCTTGTTTTGTGGAGTTTGTGAGATTGCTATGCTGCCCAGATTGTCCACCTCTCTAATGTACTGATTTTTGCCCCTTTTGAAAAGAAGGAATTTTCATGCCAAATCAGGTTTCTCCACTCAGAGGTTTGGTGTGTCCTTAAAGTGATGGAAACTCCTGGCACCAAGCCAGTGCACAGAGTTCATTGGGCAGTACATTGGCTAATTTGCCCTTGTTATAGGAGAGGCCTAGGTGGGAAAAATGCAAGGATTCTTTCCCAATGAAAACTGCATTGGTTCTCATGTTCATTCACTGAGTTGAATATACTTCACAACAAGGAAGCTTCCATAATCTTTCTTTGTGGAAGTTTGTTAAGTTGCAATTCTGCTCTGATTGCCCTAGATTGCTTCCATGTGGATTTTCCCCACTTGTGAAAAGAGGGCATTTTCCTGCCAAAGCAGGCTGCTCCACAAAGGAGAACAAGTTTGGAGTGAATTTCAAATGATGGAAGCTCCCTGCACCAAACCTGTGCAGAGAGAGCATTGGGCTGCACATTTGGCTCATTTGCCATACATATAGGAGAGGCCTAGGTGGGAAAAAGGCAAGGGTTTCTTTCTCCAGGAAACTCACTTTGGGCTGGTGTTCATTTCCTGAGGTGAATATACTTTGCAATGAGAAGCTTCCATACTCTTGTTTTCTGGAGTTCCTGATATTGCCATTCTGCCCTGATTGCCATAACTCACCATGTAGGTATATTCACCAATTTTGTTAAGAAGGCATTTTGATTCCAAATCAGGCTTCTCATCAAAGGAGAACATGTTTAGAGTGCCTTTCAAATGATGGAAGCTCCCTGCACCAAACCTGTGCAGGGAGAGCATTGCGAGCATATTGGCTCATTTGCCCTAGGTATATGCAAGGAATAGTTGGGAAAAAGGCAAGGGTTACATTCCTAAACAAACCAGCATTGGGGTTGGTGCTCATTCCCTGATGTGAATATACTTTGCAATGAGGAAGCTTCCATATTCTTGTTTTCTGGAGTTTCTGAAATTACCATTCTGCCCTGATTGTCCTAGCTCATTAAATGCTGCATTTCCCCCAATTTTATAAAGAAGATATTTTCATGCCAAATTAGGCTTCTCCTCAAAGGAGAACATGTTTTGAGTGACTTTCAAGTGATCAAAACTCTGTTTACCAAGCTAGTGCACAGAGATCATTGAGCAGCACATTGGCTCTTTTGCCCTTGGCTTAGCAGAGGTCCAGGTGGGAAAAATTCAAGTGTTGCTTTCCAAAGCAAACCCACTTTTTGGCTGGTGTTTGTTCATTGAGCTGAATACACTTTGCTTCAAGGAAGCTTACATATTCTTGTTTTGTGGAATTTGTGAGATTGCCATTCTGCCCTGAATGTCCTAGCTCACTTCTGTGCTGTTTTTCCATGCTTGTGAAAAGAGGGCAATTTCATGCCAAATCACAAAGAATAACATTTAGATCACCTTTCAAGTGATGAAACTCCCTGCACCAAACATGTGCAGAGAGAGCATTGGGCAGCACATGGGCTCATTGCTCTCTTTATAAGAGAGACCTAGGTGGGAAAAGGAGAAGTTGTTTTCCTGAGCAAGCATGCACTGGGACTGGTGTTCCTTAACTGAGGTGAATATACTTTGCAATGAGGAAGTTTCCATACTCTTGTTTTGTGGAGTATGTGATATCACCTTTCTGCTCTTATTGCCCTAGCATTCTCTGTGCTGCTTTTCCCTGATTGTGAAAGAAGGCATTTTCATGCCAAATCAGGCTTCTCCATAAAGCAGAACACATTTGGAGTGCCTCTCAAGTGATGTAAACTTCCTGAACCTAACCAGGGCACAGAGAGCTTCGGGTAGCACATTTGCTCATTTGCCCTAGGTCTAGGAGAGGCCTAGAGGGGAATAAGGCAAGTTTGGCATTCCCAAGAAAACCTGCATTGGGGCTTGTGTTCATTCACTGAGTCAAATATACTTTGCAATAGGAAGCTTCCATACTCTTGTTTTGTGGAGTTTGTAAGATTACCATTCTGCCCTGATTGATCAAGCTCACTATATCAAGCACTTCCCCACTTTCAAAAAGAGGGAAATTTCTTGCCAAATCAAGCTTCTCAAGAAAAGACAATATGTTTGGAGTGCCTTTGAAGTGATGGAAGGTCCCTGCACTAAACCTGTGCAGAGAGATATTTGGGAGCACATTGGCTATTTTGCCCTATATATAGGAAAGGCCTGGGTTGGAAAAAATGCAAGGGTTTTTTTCCCAAGCAAACCCACATTGGGGCTGGTGTTTCTTCACTGAGGTGAATATACCTTGCAATGAGGTAGCTTCAATAGTCTTGTTTTGTGGTGTTTGTGAGATTGTCTTTCTGCCCTGATTGCCCTAGCATGCTATGTGCTGCTTTTCCCCAATTTCCTAAAAATTGAATTTTCATGCCAAATCAGAACACATTTTGTGTGCCTTTCAAGTGATGCAACTGTGTGCACCAAAGTAGTGTACAGAGTTCATTGAGCAGCACATTGCCTCATTTGCCCTTTGTATAGCAGAGGCCTAGGTCAGAAAAAGGCAAGAGTTGCTTTCCTGAGCAAACCTGCTTTAGGGCTGTTTTTTGTTTGCTGAGTTGAATATACTTTGCTATAGGAAGCTTCCATACTCTTGTTTTTTGGAGTTTGTGAGATTGCCATTTTGCCCTGATTGATCAAGCTTGCTATGTGTTGCTTTACCCTGATTGTGAAAATAGGGCATTTTCTTGCCAAATAAGGCTGCTCCACAAAGGAGAACATGTTTGGAGTGCACTTCAAGCATTGTTAGCTGCCTGCACCAAACATGTGCAGAGAGAGCATTGGACAGCACATTTGCTAATTGGCCCTAGGTATAGAAAAGGCCAAAGTGGGGAAAAGGCAAGGATTGCTTTCCTGAGCTAACCCACTTTGGGGCTGTCATTCACTGAGGTGAATATGCTTTGCATATTCAGCTTCTACACTCTTGTATTGTGGAATTTGTGAGATTGCCATTCTGCCCTGATTGCCCCAGTTCACTCTTTCCCAGTTTTGTAAAAAAGGCATTTTCATGCCAATTAAGGCTTCTCCTCAAAGGAGAACACATTTGGAGTGCTTTTCAAGTGATGGAAACTCTGTGCACCAACCTAGTTTACAGAGTTCATTGGGCAGCACATTGGCACATTTGACCTTGTTATAGAAAAGTCTCAGGTGGGAAAAAGGCAAAGGTTGCTTTCCTGAGCAAACTTAATTGGGGCTGGTGTTTGTTCACTGAGTTGAATATAGTTGGCAATGAGGAAGCTTCCATACTCTTGTTTTGTGGAGTTTGTGACATTGCCATTCTGCCCTGATTGCACTAGCTCGCTATGTGCAGCCTTTCCTCCCTTGTGAAAAGAAGGCATTTTCATGCTGAATCAGGCTTCTTCACAGAGGATAACATAATTGGAGTGCCTTTCAAGTGATGGAAACTCATGCACCAAGCCAGTGCAGAGAAAGCATTGGGCAACACATAGGCTCTTTCGCCCTAGGTTTGGAGAGGCTGGGGGGAATAAGGCAAGTGTGGCTTTCCCAAGAAAACCCACATTGGGGCTGGTGTTCCATCACTGTGTTGAATATACTTTGCAATGGTAAGCTTCCATTCTTTTGTTTTCTGGAGTGTGTGAGATTGCCATTCTGCCCTGTTTGATCAAGTTGGCTATGTGCTGCATCTCCCTGCTTGGAAAAAAAAGGGCATTTTGATTCCAAATCAGGCTTCTCTGGAAAGGATAACATGTTTGGAGTGCCTTTCAAGTGATAGAAGCTCCCTGCACCAAACCTGTTCACAGAGAACATTGGGAGTACATTGACTCTTTTGCCTTAGGTTTAGGCAAGGAATAGGTTGGGGAAAAGGCAAGAATTGCTTTCCCAAGCAAACCTACACTGGGGCTGATGTTCATTCACTGAGTTGAAAACACTTTACAATGAGGAGGATTTCATATGCTTGTTTTGTGGAGTTTGTGAGATTACCCTTCTGCCCTGATTGCACAAGCTCAGTATGTGCCACTTTTCCACAATTTTGTAAAGAGGGCATTTTCATTCCAAATCAGGCTTCTCTTACAAGGAGAACATATTTGGTGTGCCTTTCAAGAGCTGGAACTCTGTACACCAACTATTGTACAGATTTAATTGAGCAGCACATTGGATCTTTTGCCCTAGGTATAGGAGAGGCCTAGGTGTGAAAAAGGCAAGTGTTGCTTTCCCAAGCAACCCGCATTAGGGCAGTTGTTCATTCACTGAGGTGAATATACTTTGCAATGAGGTAGCTTCCATACTCTTAGTTTGTTGAGTTTGTGAGATGGCAATTCTTCCCTGATTGCCCTCACATGCTTTGTGCTGCTTTCCCCCAGCTTTGTAAAGAAGGCACTTTCATGCCAAATCAGGTGTCTCCTAAAAGGATAACATTTTATAGTGCCCTTCAAGTGATGGAAAATCTGTGCACCAAACTAATGCACAGATTTAATTGGGCAGCACATTGGCACATTTGACCTTGGAATAGGAGAGGCCCAGGTGTGAAAAATGCAAGGGTTGCTTTCCTGAGCAAACCTGCATTGGGGCTGGTGTTTGTTCACTGAGTTGAATAAAACTTGCAATGAGGAAGCTTCCATACTCTTGTTTTGTGGACTTTTTGAGATGTCCATTCTGCCCTGATTGCCCTAGTTCGCCTCTGTGCTTCTTTTACCAGCTTGTTAAAAGAAGGCATTTTCCTGCCAAATCAGCCTTCTCCACAAAGGAGAACACTTTTGGAGTGCCTTTCAAGCAAAGAAACTTGCTGCATCAAACCTGTGCTTAGAGAGCATTGGGCAAGACATTGTCTCATTGTCTTATGTATAGAAAAGGCCTACGTGGGAAAAAGGCAAGGGTTCTTTTCCCAAGCAAACCCATATTGGAGCTACTGTTCCTTCACTGAATTGAATATACTTTGTGACCATAAAGTTTCCATACTCTTGTTTGTGGATTTTGTGAGACTCATATTCTGTCCTGAATGCCCTAGCTCACTATATGCTGTTTTTTCCCACTTGTGAAAAGAAGGCATTTTAATGCCAAATCAGGCGTCTCCACAAAGAAGAACATGTTTGGAGTGCCTTTCTTGCAATGGAAATTCCATGCATCAAAGGTGTGACAGAGAGCATTGGGAAGCACGTTAGCCCATTTGCCCTAGATATAGGAGAGGTCTAGGTGGGAAAAAAGGCAAGGGTTGCTTTCCCAAACAAACCTGCACTGAGGCTAATGTTAATTCATGGAGTTGAATATACATTGCATTGAGGAAAGCTTCCATTCTCTTGTTTTTTGGATCTTTGAGATTGCCATTCTGCCCAGATTGCCCTAGCACACTATGTGCTACATTTCTCTGCTTGTAAAAAGAGGGCAATTTCATGCCAAATCAGGCTTCTACAGAAATGAGAACACTTTTGGAGTGCCTTTCACAAGATTCAACCTCCATGCACCAAACCAGTGCACAGAGAGCTTTGGGCAGCACATTATCTCATTTGCTCTAGGTTTAGGAGAGCCCTAGATGGGAATAAGGAAAGGGTGACTTTCTTGAGCAAACCCACATTGGGCCTGTGTTTCTTCACTGAGTTGAATATACTTCACAATAATGAAGCTTCCATACTCTTGTTTTGTGGATTTTGTGAGACTGATATTCTGCCCTGCATGCCCCAACTCACTATATGCTGCTTTTTCCCACTTGTAAAAAGAAGGAATTTTCATGCCAAATCATCTTTCTCCTCAGAGGAGAACATGTTTTGAGTGCCTTTCCAATGATAGAAACCCCCTGCTCCAAACCTTTGCAGAGGGAGCATTGGGAGAATATTGGCTCATTTGCCTCATGTATAGGCAAGTAATAAGTGGGAAAAAGACAAGCGTTGCTTTCCCTAGCAAACCCATATTAGGGCTGGATTTTGCTCACTGAGTTGAATATACTTTGCAATGAGGAAGCTTCCATTGTCTTGTTTGTTTTTTGTTTGTTTTTTGTTTGTTTGTTTTTGGAGTTTGTGAGATTGCCTTTCTGCTCTTATTGCCCTAGCATGCTATGTGCCTCTTTTCCCCAATTGTGAAAAGAGGCATTTTAATGCCAAATCGGGCTTCTCCTCAAAGCAGAACACATTTGGAGTGCCTTTCATGATATGGAAACTCCCTGCACCAAACCAGTGCACAGAGAGCATTGGGCAGCATATTGGCTCCTTTGCCCTAGGTATAGGAGAGGTCTATGTGGCAAAAAGGCAAGTTTGCTTTCCCAAGCAAACCTGCACTGGAGCTGGTGTTCCTTCACTGAGTTGAATATACTTTACAATGAGCAAGCTTCCATCTTCTTGTCTTGTGGCATTTGTGAAATTGCCATTCTGCCCTAATCGACCAAGCTCACTATGTGCTGCTTTTCCCCAGTGTTGTAAAGAAGGCTTGTTTTTTGCCAAAACAGGATGCTCCCCAAAGGAGAACACATTTGGAGTGCCTTTCAAGTGACATAAATTCCATGCACCAAACCTGTGCAGAGAGAGCATTGGGAAGAACATTGGCACATATGCCCTTGGTATAAGGGAGGCCCAGGTGGGAAAAAGGCAAGGGTTGCTTTCCATACTCTTGTTTGGTGGAGTTATGACATTGCCATTCTGTCTTGATTGCCCTAGCTTGCTTCTTTGCTTCTTTTCCCCACTTGTGAGAAGAAGGCATTTTCCTGCCAAATCAGCCTTCTCCACAAAGGAGAACACTTTTGGAGTGCCTTTCAAGCAATGAAATTCCCCTCAGCAGACTTGTGTTGAGTGAGCTTTGGGCAGGACATTGTTCATTGCTCTAGGTATAAGAGAGGCCTAGGTGGGAAAAAGGCAAGTGTTGTTTTCCCGAGCAAACCCACATTGGAGCTGGTGTTCCATCACTGTGTAGAATATACTTTGAAAGTGGAAAGCTTCCATATTCTTGTTTAGTGGAATTTGTGAGATTGCCATTCTGCCCTGGTTGCCCTAGCTTGCTATATGCTGCTTTTGCCCACATGTGAAAACAAGACCTTTTCATGCCAAATCATGTTTCTCCACAATGGAGAAAATGTTTTTTGTGTGTATCATGCTGCTGAAAACCTCTGCATACACTGAATGCAGACAGAACTTTGGCAAGTAAGCAGATCCATCAGCCTATTTATAATTGAGGCCTACATGGGAAAAAAGCAAGTGTTGCATTTCAGAGAAAACCAACATTGGGTCTGGTGTTCATTCACTAAGTAGAATACACTTTGCAAGTGGAAATCTTCCAGCCTATTGTTTTGTGTCATTTGGGAGATTCTCATCAGTCATTTATTGCCCAACCTCACTGTGTGCTGGTGTTCCCCTAGTGTGTAAAAAAGTCTTTTTCATACCAAATCAGACTTCTCCAGAAAGGACAACATGTTTTGAGTGTGTTTCAACCTAATGAAGTAACATCCAGACACCTAATGTGCACAGAGCATTTGGCAGGGAAGTGTCTCAACCTGCTGAAATACAACAGAAGTCTAGGAGGGAAAAAGGAAAGGATTGCTTTCTGAATCAAACCACCATGGGGCTTGTGCTTGTTCACTGAGCTGAATATACTTTGCAAGTAGGAAGCTTGCAGCTTCTTGTTTTGCATCATTTTTGAGAAGGCAAATAGGAGGTTATTGGCCTAGTTGGCTCTGTACTTCTTCTCCTTGCTTATGAAAAGAAGCCTTTTTCATACCAAATCAGGATTTTCCAGAAAGGAAAATTGTTTTGACTGTGTTTCAAGCTACTGAATCCCCTTGCAAATACCTGGTTCTCACAGAGCATTTGACAGGAGAGTGTCTCCATTGGCATAGTTATAACAGAGGCCTAGGTGGGAAAAAAGGCAAGGGTTGTTTTTAGGAGCCAAATACCATTGGGGATGGTGTTGATTGACTGAGTATAATATATTTTGCAAGTAGGAAGCATCCTACATCTTGTTTTAGTCATTTGTGAGAATTCTATCAGACAATTGCCCTAGCTTTCTATGTGCTACTTTTCCCTGCTTATGAAAAGAAGGCACTTTTATACCAAATCAGGTTTGTTCACAAAGGAGAATACATAATGAGTGTGTTTCAAATTACTGAAGCCCCCTGAAAACACCTAGTGCATACAGGGAATTTATCATCGAGCAGCTCTTTCACCCTAGTTAGAACAGAGTCCTGGGTGGGAAAAAGGGAAGTATTTCTTTCAAGAGCAAAACACCAATGTGACTGATGTTAGTTCACTGAGTAGAAAATGATTTTAAAGTAGGAAGCTTCTAGCCTCTTTCACTGTGTCCTTTGTTAAATTGCCATCAGGTGATTATCACCCTAGCTCGCTATGTACAAGTTTTCCCAAGTTGTGAAAAGAGGGCATTTTCATACCAAATCAGGCTTTTCCACAAAGGAGAACATGTTTTTAATGTGTTTTAAGCTACTAAGCCTCCTACAAACAACTAATGTGCATAGAGCATTTGAAAGTTAGCAGCTCCAATGCACTTGTTATAACAGAAGCCTAGGTGGGAAAAAGGCAAGTATTCCTTTCAGGAGCCAACCACCCCTGGGACTGCTGTGTGTTCACTGAGTAGAATATACTTTGCAAGGAGGAAGCTTCCATCCTCTTGTTCTGTGTCCTTTGTGAGATTGCCATCAGGCAATGATCACCCTAGCTGGATAGGTGCTATATTTCACTGCTTGTGTAAAGAAGGCATGTCCATACCAAAAAAAGTCTTCTTCTCAAAGGAGAACAGGTTTTGAGTGTGTTTCAAGCTACCAAAGCCACCTGCAAACAACTAGTGCACACAGAGCTTTAGATAGGGGAAAGGCTCATTCACTATAGTTATAAAGTCCTAGGTGGGAAAAAGGCAAGAGTTTCTTTCTGGAGCAAACCACCATTGGGACTGGTGTTATTCACTATGTAGAATATACTTTGCAAGTAGTAAGCTTCCAGCCTCTCATTTTGTGTCTCTGTGAGATTGCCATCAGGTGATTATCACCCTAGGTTGCTATGTGCTGCTATCCACACCTTGTGAAATGAAGGCATTTTCATACCAAATCAGGGTTCTTCTCAAAGGTGAACTGGTTTTGAGGGTGTATAAAGCCACTGAAGCCCATTCAAACATCTAATGCTTATCAGGTGTGTTTTTTGTGTGTTTTAATTTTTGTTGTTCTGTGTGTTGTGTGTGTTTGGTTGTGAATGTAGATTGTTTGCGTTGTGTTTTGTGTGTTGTTTGTTGTGCGTTTGTGAATGTATGTTGTGTGTTTTGTGTTTGGTGTGTTTCTTGGCTTTGAATGTATGTTTGTGTTGTGTGGTGGTATGTTATTTGTTGTTGGTTGTGAGTGAATGTTGTGTGGTGTGATTGTTGTGGTTGGTTTGATGGGTTTTTTTGCAGTGTGTGTTTTGTTTTGTGTTGTTGTGTGGCTGTGAGTGTAGGTGTGCTTGTTTTGTGGTTGTGTGTGTTATGTGGTTGTGATTGTTTATTGATTATCCTTGGGTTTGTTTCTTGTGTCATACTGAGAGTTGTTCATTGTTTGTGTTGTGTGACTTTGTGTGTTGTATGCTAGTGTGTGTTGTGTGGTTGTGAGGTTATGTGTTGTGTGTTGTTTGCAAATATATGTTGTGTCTGTTGTGTGGTTTTGTGTATTGTGTGGTAGTGAGTGTGTTGTGTGGTGTGAGTGTATGTTGTTTTGTGAGGTGTGATTTTGTGTTGTGTTTTTTGTCATGAGTGTGTGTTTTGTGTGTTGTGTGTTTGTTAATGAGTTCTGTGTGTTGTGCATGGTTTTTTTTTGGTTGTGGGTGTATGCTGTGTGTGTTGTGTGGATATAAGTGTGTGTTGTGTGGTTTTTAGTGTGCTCCATGTTGTGTGCATAGTTTGGTTGTGAATGTATGTTGTGTGTGTTGTATGTTGTTTTGTTGTGAATATGTGTCATGTGTTTTTTAATGTGTGCTGTGTGTTGTGTGCATTGTGTGGTTGTGAGTGTGTATTGTGTGTTGTGTGGTTGTGAAGTGTTGTGTATTGTGTGTGTGGTTTGGTTTTGAATGTAGGTTTTTAGTATTGTCTGTTGTGCATGTCATATGTTGTGTGCTTTTGAGCATGTTGTGTGTATTCTGTGTCTATGTGTGTTTGTTGTGTGTGGTGTGTGCTATTTGTGGTGTGTGCAGTGTGGTTGTGAGTGGGTGGTGTGTTTTGTATGTTGTGTGTGCTGTGTGAGTGGTGTGTGGTTATGAGTTTTTGTTCTGTGTTGTTTGTGGTATGTGTTGTTACTTAGTGTGTATTGTGTAGTATCTGTGGTAAGTTTTTGTGAATGTGTTCTGTGTTTTGTGTGGTTGTGAGTGTATGTTGTTTGTGTTGTGTGGTTGTGTGTGTTTTGTGTTCAGTGGTTGTGGGTGTGTTTTTTGTATTGTATAGATTTTAGTGTGTGTTGTCTGGTGTAGGGTTGCTAGTTGGTGTGTGTGGTGTGGGGTTGTGTATGTGTGCTATGTTGTGTTGTTGTATTTGGTATGTGTTGTTGTGAGTGAGCATTGTGTGTGTTATGTGGTTGTGATTGGGTGCTGTGTGTTTACTGTGTTCATTCATTGAGCAGAATACGCTTTGCAAATAGTAAGCTTCCAGCCTCATTTTGTGTCATTTGTAACATTGCCATCAGGCAATCATCACACTGTGTATTGCTTATCCCTGCTTGTGAAAAGAAAGTCATTTCATACCAAGTCAGGCTTCTTCAGAAAGGAGAACATGTTTTGAGTGTGTTCCAAGATACTGAAGCTTCATGAAAACACATAGGGCATACAGAGCATTTGGCATTGTAGCAGCTCAATCAACCTCATTATAACAAAGGCCTAGGTGGGAAAAAGGCAAGGGTTTCTTTCTGGAGCACACCACCATTGGGACTGGTGCTCATCACTGAGTAGAATATACTTTACAAGTAGGGTGCTTCCAGCATCTTTTTTTGTGTCTTTGTTATATTGTGATTAAGTGATTAACGCCCTAGCTCACTAAGTGCTATTTTTCCCCTCTTGTAAAAAGGAAGCCTTTTCATAAGAAATCAGTCTTCTCCAGAAAGAATATGTTTGGGTGTTTTTCCAGCTACTGAAGCACTCTGAAAACACCTGATGTGCATAGAGCACAGAAGGGGCACATTTGGCCTAGATACAAAAGAGACCTAGTTGGGAAAAGTCAAGGGTTGCATTCTGGACCAAACCACCACTGGGGCTGGAGTTATTTCACTAAGTAGAATATACTTTGCAAGTAGGAAGCTTCCAGCCTCTTGTTTTGGGTTCATTTGTGAAATTGCTAAAAGGAGGTTGTCACCCTAGGTCACTGTGTGCTGCTTTTTATCCTCTTGTTAAAAAGAAGCCTCTTCATACCAAATAAGTCTTCTCCAGAAAGGAGAACAAGTTTTGAGTGTGTTTAAAGCTACTGAAACCCCCTGAAAACACCTGGTGTGCACAGAGCATTTGGCAGTGTAGCTGCAAAATCTGCCTCATTATAACAGAAGACAGTGTGAGAAAAAGGTAAGGGTTGTTTTCCAGAGAAAATCAACATCAGGGCTGGTGCTTGTTCACTGAGTAGTATATGCTTTGCAAGTAGGAAGGTAACAGCCTCTTGTTTTTTGTCTTTTGTGAGATTGCCACCAGGTGATTATTGCCATGCTATGTGCTGTTTTCCCCACTTGTGATGCTTGTGCTGCTTTCCCCACTTGTGAAAAGATCACCTCTTTATACCAAGTCAGTCTGATCCAGAAAGGAGAACATGTTTTGAGTGTGTTTTAAGGTACTGAAGCACCTTTCAAACACCTAGTACACACAGAGCTTTTGGCAGTGTGGCCACTCAATGTGCATAGTCATAGCAGTGGCCTATATTTGAAAAAGGTAAACCACCTTAGGTGCTAATGTTCATTCACTAAGTAGAATATACTTTCTAAGTAGGAATCTTCCAGATTCTTGTTTTGTGTCCTTTGGAGATTGCCATCAGGGAATTATCACAATAGCTCACTGTGGGCTTCTTTTCACAGCTTGTGCAAAGAAGGCCTTTTTATACCAAATGAGGTTTCTCAAAAAAGGAGAATATGTTTTGAGTTTGGTTCAAGCTACTGAAGTCTCCTGAAAATATCTAATATATACAGAGTTTTCAGCAGTGGAAGCGCCACCGGCGCTATTTTTAACAGAGGCCTAGGTAGGAAAAAGGCAAGGGTTGCTTTCTGGTGCAAACTACCATTGGGGCTGGTGTTTGTTCACTGAGTACAATATGCTTTGCAAGTAGAAAGCTTCCAGCTTCTTATATTGTGTCCTTTGTGAGACCCCATTAAGTGATTATCACCCTAGATCACAATGTCCTGCTTTTCCCCTCTTGTGAAAAGAAGGTCTTTTGATACCAAATCAGGCTTCTTCAGAAAGAAGAACATGTTTTCAGTGTATTTTGAGCTACTGAAGCCCCCTGAAAACACCTAGAGTGCACAGATCACATGGAATATTAGCAAAACCTTCACCCTATTTATTACAGATGACTAGTTAGGAAAATGGCAAGGGTTGCTTTTTGGAGCAAACCACCATTGGGGCTGGTATTCATTCACTGAGTAGAATATGCATTGCATGTAGGAAGCTTCCAGCTTCTTGTTTTGTGTCCTTTGTGAGACTGCAATAGAGAGGTTATTGAACCTGTTTGCTTTTGCTGCTTTTTCCCCACTTGTGAAAAGAATGACCCTTCATACCAAATCAGTCTTTTCAAGAAAGGAAAACATGTTTTGATTATGTTTCAAGCTACCAAGGCCCCCTGCAAACACATAATGAACACACAGCCTTTGGCAGGAGAATGGCTCCATTTGCCTAGTTATAGCAGAGTCCTATGTGGGAAAAATCAAGTGCTGCTTTCTGGAGCAAACCACCATTTGTTTTGGTGTTCATTCATTGAGTAGAAAACACTTTGCAAGTGGAAGCTTCCAGCCTCTTGTTTTGTTTCCTTGGTAAGATTTCCATCAGGTGGTTAATGACATAGTTCACTGTGTGCTGCTTTTATCTCCTTGTGAAAAGAAGACCTTTTCATGCCAAATCAGGCTTCTACTCAATGGAGACCACATTTTGAGTGTTTCAAGTTACTGAAGCCCCTTAAAAACACCAGTGAGCACAGAGGATTTGGTAGGGGGTGGCTCCCTCAGTGTAGTTATGCCAGAAGCCAAGATGGGTAAAAGACAAAGGTTGATTGCCAAGCAAAGCACCATTGGGGCTGGTGTTCATTCACTGAGTAGAATATTCATGGTTAGTAGGAATATTCCAGACTCTTCTTTTGTGTGTTTCTTTTCCCTGCTTGTGAAAAGAATGATTTTCCATAGCAAATCAAATTTCTCCAGAAAGGACAAAAATGTTTTGGTGTGTTTCAAGCTACTGAAGCCCCCTGCATACACCTAGTGCAGACAGAGATTTGGCAGGTGTGTGGTTCCATTGGCCTAGTTATAACAGAGGCCTAAGTGGGAAAAATGCAAGGGTTGCTTTTTAGAGCAAACCACCATTGGAGCTGGTTGTTGTTCACTGACTAAAATAATACTTTGCAAGTGGAAAGCTTCCAGACTCTTATTTTGTATCCTTTGTAAGACTGCCATCAGTCAATTATTGCCCTAGCATGCTATGTGCTGCTTTTTTCCACTTGTGAAAAGATGGCTTTTTCATACCAAATCAGGCTTATCCAGAAAGGACAACATGTTTTTAGTGTGTTTCAATCTACTGAAGTCCCCTGAAAACACCTAGTGCACACAGATCATTTGGCAGGGGACCATCTCAATCTACTTATTTATCAGAGAAGACTAGGTGTGAAAAATGCAAGGGTTGCTTTCTGGAGCAAACCACCATTTGGACTTGTGTTTGTTCACTGAGTAGAGTATATTTTGATAGTAGAAAGATTCCAGCCTCTTTTTTTCTGTGTCCGTTGTGAGATTGCCAGCATGTTATTATTTGGCCTAGCTTGCTATATGCTCCTTTTCCCCACTGTGAAAAGAATACATTTTCATACGAAATCAGAATTCTCCAGAAAGAAAAACAAGTTTTGAGTTTTTTTCAGCTACTGAACCTCATTTCAAACACCTAGTGCACAAAGAGCATTTGGCAGGGGAGTTGTTCCATTTGTCTATTTATAAAATAGGCCTGGGTAGGAAAAAAGCAAAGTTTCCTGAGCAAACCACCATTGGGGCTGGTGTTCTTCCACTGAGTAGAATATACTTTGAAAGTAGGAAGCTTTAAGCCTCTTGTTATGTGTCATCTTTAAGACTGCAGTAGGACAATTATCTGCCTAGCTCACTAGGGGCTGATTCATCCCAATTGTGAAAGGAAAACCATTTAATACCAGATCAGGTGTTTGTGGAAATGAGAACATGGTGAGAATCTGTTGCAAGGTACAGATGGCCATTGCAAACACCTAAGGCCCACAGTGCATTTGTCAGTGAAGCACCTCAATCGCCATAGTTATAAATGATCCCTATTTGGAAAAAAGCAAGGGTTGCATTACAATGCAAACCACCATTGGGTCTGGTTTTCTTTCACTGAGTGGAATATACTTTGCAAATAAACAGGCACTTATTTGGCAAGTGAGCTGATCACTTGCTCTACTAAGAGCAGAGGCCTGTGTGGGTTGATTTCCAGGTCAGACCACTATTGGGCTGGTATTCTTTCACTCAGTGGAATATACTTTGAAATAGAAAACTTGAAGGCTCTTGTTTTGTGTCATTTTTGAAATTGCTATAGGGCAGTTATCAGCCATGCTCACTATGTGCTGCTTTATCCCGATTGTGAAAGGGATGTCTCTTCATACCAAATCAGGTTTATCCAAAGGAGAACACATTTTGTGTGTACTGAAAGCCACTTAAGCCCCTTGCAAACTACCAGGTTCTCAAAATTATTTGGCAAGAGAGAAAATCGCTTGCTCTATTAATAGCAGAGTCCTACGTGGGGAAAAAGCAAAAGTTGCTTCACTGAAAACCACCATTGGTGCTGTTGTTCTTTCACCGAGTAGAATATATTTTGCAAGTAGGGAACTTCAAGCCTATTGTTTTGTGTTGTTTGGGAGATTGCTATAGGGTGGTTATTGGTCAAGCTCACTATGTGCTGCTTTTCCTCATTTGAGAAAGGAATGACTGTTCATACCAAATCAGGCTTCTCTTGAAAGAACATATTTTGAGTGTGCTGCAAGTTACTGAAACCCCCTGCAAACCTCTTGGTGCCTAAAGAGAACTTGACAAGGGAGCAGCTCACTCACCCTACTAAAAACAGTGGCCAGAGTGCTAAAAATGCAAGGGTTGCTTTCCATTGCAATCCACCATTGGGCCTGGTGTTCTTCTATTGAGTGGAATAAACTTTGTAAGTAGGAACCTTCAAGCCTCTTGTTTTGTATTATTTGTGAGATTTCTACAGGGCAGTTTTTGGCCAAACATGCTGTGTGCCACTTTGTCCTGTTTGTGAAAGAAATGCCTTTTCATACCAAGATCTAGTTTCTCCAGAAAGGAGAACATGTTGTGAGCCTGTGGCTAGATACTGAAACTATCTTCAAACAACTAGGGCCCATGGCGCATTTGGAAAATCAGCAGTCATACACCCTTCTAATAACAGAGGCCTAGGAAGTAAAAAGTCAAAAGTTGCTTTCCAGTGCAAACCCCCATTGGCACTGGTGTGCTTTCACTGGGTGGAATATACTTTGCAAGTAAGAAGTTTCAAGACCCTTGTTTTGTGTCATTAGTGAGATTTTTATAGGGTTGTTATCAACCTAGCTCATTATATGCTGCTTTTCCCTGTTACTAAAGAAATGCCCTTTCATACCAAATCAGGATTCTCCTTAAAGGAGAATACATTTTGAGTGTGTTGCCAGCTACTAAAGCCACCTGTAAACTACTAGGTCCTACAGAGATTTTGGAAAGTGTGCATCTCCATGGCTTTAATAAAACAGAGGTCTATGTGGTAAAAAGGCAAGTGTTGCTTTCCAGTGCAAACCACCATTGTTGCTGGTGTTCTTTCACTGAATGAAATATAGTTTTCAAGTAGGAAACTGCAATCCTCTTGTTTTGTGTCATGTGAAATTGCTATAGGCAGGATTTCAGTCTAGCTCACTTTATGCTGCTTCTTCCCATTTGTAAAAAGAACAATGGGGAGAAGCAGCATGCCTACTATTTCATACCAAATCAGATTTCTCCTTGAAAGGGAACTTGTTTTGATTGTGTTGCAAGTTATAGAAGGCCCATGCAAACTACTAGGGACAAAAGATTATTTGGCCAGGGAGCAAGTCACTTGCCCTATTAATACCAGAGGCCTATGTGAGAAGAAATCAAGTATTGCTTCACTGCAAACCATGATTGGGGCTGGTGTTCTCTCACTGAGTATGATATACATTGCAAGTAGGAAACTTCAAACCTCTTGTTTTGTGTCATTTGTGAGATTGATATGGGGAGTTTTTCAGCCTAGCTACCTTTATGCTGCTTTTCCCCATTTGTGAAAGGAACACCTTTCATATCAAACTAGGCTTCTCCTGAAAGGAGAACATGTTTTGAGTGTGTTGCAAGCTACTGAATCTCCTGCAAACTGATAGGGCCCACAGAGCATTTGGCAAGAGAGTGGCTAACTCATTGTACTAATAGCGGAGGCCTATGTGGTAAAAAAGGCAATGGTTGAATTCCAGTGCCAAACACCATTGGGGCTGATGTTCTTTCACTGGTTTGAATAAATTTTGCAGGTAGGAAGCTTCAAGCCTCTTGTTTTGTGTTATGTTTTTAAATTGCTATAGGGCAGTTATTTGCCTATCTTTTTATATGCTGATTTTCCCCAATATTAACAAATCAGGCTTCTCCTGAAAGTAGAGAACTTTTGAGTTTGGTGCCACATACTGAAACCCCCTGCAAACTACTAGGACTAAAAAAAAAATGGCATGGCAGTGGCTCACTCTCCCTTCTAAGTGCAAAGGCCCCAGTGGGAAAAAGTCCAGGATTGCTTTCCAGTGCAAACCACCATTGGTACTGGTGTTCTTTCACTGAGTGGAATATACTTTGCAAATAGAAAGCCTCAAAGCCTCTTGCTTTATGTTATATTTGAGATTGCTATAGGTTGCTATGTTTTGCTGTATAGATTGCTATGTTTTGCTTTACCCTGTTTATGAAAGGAGTGCCTTTTGTAACAAATTGTGCTTCACCTGAAAGGAGAACAGTTTTTGGGTGTGTTGTGATCTACTGAAGCCCCCTGCAAACTACTAGGACCTAAAGAGTATTTGCAAGTAGCAGCTCACTCACCCTACTAACAGCAGAGGCCTATGTAGGAAAAAACAAATTTTGCTTCAGTGCCAACCACCATGGGGGCTTGTTTTCTTTAACTGGGTGAAATATACTTTGGAAGAAGGCCTCTTGTTTTCAAGCCTCTTGTTTTATGTAATTTGTAAGATCTCTATAGGGTGGAAATCAGCCTAGCTCACTATGTGCTGCTTTTCCCAGTTTGTGAAAGGAACAACTTTTTATACCAAATCAGGCCCCTCCTAAAATTAAAACATGTCTCGGGTATGTTTCAAGCTACTTAAGCCCTCTGAAAACTACTAGGTCCAATAGAGCATGTGGCAAGTTAGTGGCTCACTTGCCCTACTAATAGCAGAGGCCTATGTGGTAAAAAGGCAAGGGTTGCTTTCCAGTGCAAACCACAATTGGGGCTGGTGTTCTTTCACTGGGTGGAATAAACTAGGCAAGTAGGAAGCATCAGGCCTCTTGTTTAGTGTCATTTTTGAGATTTGTACCACCCTTATCAGCCTGAAGCAACACTTGCTTTTCTCCCAAAGAGGCCTCTGCTATTAGTAGGGCTATTGAGCCTCTCCTTTTCCAAATAACCCTTAGGCCTGTTACGTGCCTCTTTTCCCTGTTTGTGAAAGAAATGCCTTTTCATACCAAAACTGGTTTTTCTAGATAGCAGAATATGTTGTGAGTCTGTGGCAAGCTACTGAAACCCCCTGCAAACAACTAAGGCCCGCTGAGCATTTGGCAAGTGAGTGGTCACGCACCCTACTAATATCAGAGACATATGGTAAAAACACAAGTGATGATTTCCAGTGTAGACCATGATTGGGGGACTAGTGTGCTTTCACTGAGTGGAATATTCTTTGCAAGTAGGATGATTCAAGCATGTTGTTGTAAGATTCTATAGGGTATTTATCAGCTTACCTCACTTTATGCTGCTTTTCTCTGTTTGTGAAAAGAATGCTTTTTCATACAAAATCAGGCTTCTCCTGAAAGGAGAACATGTTTTGAGTGTGTTGCAAGCTACTGGAGCCCCCTGGAAACTACTAGGGCCTAAGGGTTATTTGGAAAAGGAGAGGCTCAATGGCCCTATTAATAGCAGAGGCCTCTTTGGGAGAAAAGCAAGTGTTGCTTCAGTGAAAACCACCACTGGGCTGGTGTTCTTTCACTGATTGGAAGAAACTTTGAACATAGGAAGCTTCAAGCTTCTTGCTTAGTCTCATTTGTGAGATGCCCAACAGTGCTTATTGGTCTAGATCACCATGTGCCACTTTTCCCCATTTGTGAAAGGAAAGCCTTTTCATACCAAATCAGGCCTCTCCTAAAATAAGAACACATTTGGAGTGTGTTGAAAACTACTGAAGCCCTTTGCATACTATTAGGGTCAACAGAGCATTTGCAAGGGTGTGGCTCACTCATCCTACTAATAGCAGAGGCCTATGTGGTAAAAAGGCAAGGGTTGTTTTCCAGCAAAAACCACCATTGGGGCTGATGTTATTTCACTAAGTGAAATAAACTTTCTAGGTAGCAAGCTTCAAGCCTCTGTTTTGTGTTATTTGCGATATTGCTATATTGTGCTTAATGGCTTTACTTACTATGTCCCACTTTGCCCTGTTTGTGAAAGGAACATCTTTTCATACCAAATCTGGTTTCTCCAGAAAGGAGAGCTGAAATCCACTGCAAACAACTAGGGCCCATGGAGCATTTGGCAAGTGAATGGTCGTTTACCCTTCTAATAACAGAGGTTTATGTGAGAAAAATTCAAGAGTTGCTTTCCAGTGCACTGGTGTGTTTTTCTGAATTGAATACACTTTTTAAGTAGAAAGCTTACAAAGTGGCACTGGTGTGCTTTTTCTGAATGGAATACACCTTGTAAGTAGAAAGATACAAGCCTCTTGTTTTGTGTCCTTTTTTATATTGATATATGGAGTTTTTGTGAAAGAAATTCCTTTTCATACCAATTCAGTCTTCTCCAGAAACAAGAGCATGTTTTGAGTGTGTTGCCAGCTACTGAGGGCTCCTGCAAACTACTAGGGCCAATGAGCATTTGGCAAGGGTATGGCTCACTCACCCTACTAGTAGCAGAATCTTATGTGGTAAAAAAGCAAGATTAACCTTCCAATGAAAACCACCACTGGGGCTGCTGTTCTTTCGCTGAGTGGAATATACTTTGCAAGTAGGAACTTCAAGCCTCTTGTTTTGTGTCATTTGTGAGCTTGCTACACAGTGGTTATTGTCCAAGCTGCCTAGGTGCTGCTTTTCACAATTTTGAAAGTAATGCCTTTTCATACCAAATCAGGCTGTAGTGGGGAGGGGGAAGGGCCCTCCCAGAACCAAGGTAAGGCAACATGCAACATCAGCACCTGAGTGTGCATGCACAGTTCTGTAACAATGTAACATAACCTTAAACACATGGGAAAAAGCATATCTATAACTGTCCACTCAGAAATTACAGAATGTGTGTTACTTTATAAGGGGGACAAAGAGACTTAGATGTAACAAAAAAAAACCCTAATTGGGGTATATAAGTTGATGCCCCACCACATGCTGCATTAGGGGCTCAGCCTATGGAGGTTTGGGAATCTGCTGAGCCAATACTGACATGAATAAACACTCTTTCCTGGCAAAAGGCCTCAGTGCCTTGTCCCCCTGTACATAAAGCCTGGAACTTTTCTTGGGGATTTTTCCAGGGTACAGAGACAGTGATTACACCTCCTTTGTTGCCAGGGTACAACCCCTGGGACACAGGGAGAGGTGACTTCCCCCAGTGCCAGCAGGCTGATTGATCCATAGGGGACTAGGCCCCCCCAGCATGCTGGGGTGAGGACCTCAGGAGCCCAAAAGAACCCAGTGAGGCCCAGGATCCAGCCAAGTGAGCACCACCCATCAGACTGGTAAGAACCTGGATTCAGTTTGGTGGCCTGCCCCTAAGAGGTAGAAGGGGAGCCTGATCACCTCCCATAGTTGCCTTAGTAACCTCATGGGAGCCCCATACAGGGAGAGAGGAGACAAAACTGCAACTCTTAAGGTGCTGGGCAGCAGATTGGAGACATTTTGTGAATGTGAATTAATGAGATGGATGACGGGAGAGTTCCAACTCAACCAGATGGGCTGAAGTGACTGTCAAGTCCTGATCTGTGGTTCCATGGTGACCCTCATATGGCTTACAGTGGCCCTCTTTGGAGGGGTTCTGACATTGGGGTTTATACAGTCCCACCAATATTAAGAGGTGCCAAAAATATCTCCCCTGGGAGAATGGCCAGAAATGGATGAAGCAATTGATTACTGCTTTCCTTTCCCCTCTTGTGTGTGACTGCTGTCTTTTAGGGGGAAGAAGTGGGTGTCAAACAGAGTAAACTACCCCCTTAGAGTGTATGGTTAAAAAAAATTCAGGAGGAAATATTCAGGAGATTACAGTATTAAGTTGACTCTAAGAAAACTCCAGACATTCTTGAAATAGATTGGCCTTTGTTCAGGGTGGGTTGGCCTTCCAAGGGGTCACTAGATAAAGAACTAGTTAGCAAAATGTTTAGGGTCATCACAGACAACCCAGAGCACCCAGAGCAGTTCCCTTGCATTGACTACTGGGAAGACATTGTCCTTTCTCAGCCACCTGGTCTAAAAGCCTGTCTGGAAGAACACTAAAATCATGATGACTCAGAATGCTGACCAGAACCCAAAAATATTGTTTTATCTGAGAACCAGAGGAAATTCCCCCACTTCATGTGCTGTTGTATCCTTCATTGCCACCCACACTTCCAGTAGCTAAGGCCTTACTGGAGGCAGCCACCTCCCCCAAGAGCAGCCCTTCCCATGACTTACCCATAATGTTATCAGTAAGTGGCCTCTCCCAAGCCTCCAATGTTAACCCTGTATACTCTGCTTGGAAGGCCACCAAAAAGTTGGGCCAGGAGGGACTGTCCTTTTCTGCCATGGTTCCAGGGGGCCCTATGAATGCCACTAAGAGAGAGACCAGAGGGGCTATCTATTTTGATCAAGAAGGCCAAATTTGAGGAGGACAATGTGTTTTTGTGTACCAACCCTTCACCACCACTGACCTCCTCAACGGAAAAATCATACCTCCTCCTACACTGAAAAGCCCCAGGCTGATTGATCTAGTGCATTCACACCCACAAATCTACCTGAACTGATTGCCCTCCACTTCTCCTGCCTCTGTTTAACACTAAAGAATGGCACCAAATTACTCAGGCAGATTTAAAATGGTTGAAAAAAAAACACACCACAGCAGGGACAATAAATGTACAGGCTTATGCCCAGAGCCAGTTTCCTGAGGGGAAAAAGAAAAAGAAAAATGCTATAAACATGAACAAAGCTTTAAAGGTGCTCCAATGACCTAAAGAGAGCCCAAGCCAATTTTATGAAAGGCTATGCAAGGCCTTTGGCTCAGAGCAACAGAAAACCAGTGGATGGGCAGTGCAGCCTTCATGAGCCAGGCACAAGAACATCTGGCACAAGCTCCAAAAGTTAGAGGGCTTTTCAGGCATGAAAGCTAGTCAGTTGCTGGGGATAGCAACTAAAATGTTTGTCAACCATGACCAGACTATTGACACTAAAGGCTGAAAACAAAAAATGCAAAACATATGAGCCTACTGGCATTGGTGAAGCAAACAGAAGGTATCCAGCAGGGCCAAGGCTGAGGCCAGGGCCAAAAAGGGGGACAACAAAGAGGACCATCTCCCTCAGAGCCAAAACTGGGATGAAACCAATGTGCCCACTGTCACCAGGAAGGCCTCTGAAAAAATTAATGCCCCAAATTGTCAGATGACTCACAGGCCCCAAGCAGAGGGGAGAAGGCCAGGTGATTTGGTGCTGATATCAGCTGGTCCAACAGACACATGGGGCCCCCAAAAATTATTTGCATGCCTGGCTGCTATGGAAAACGATGAGGAAAAATAAAAGAGATCAGGCTCCATTCTTTTAGGCCTCCAAGAGCCTATAGTCCAAATAAATGTAGTTGGCTGGCCCACTGACTTCATGGTAGATACTGGGGCAAAACACTCAGTGGTAACTAGGCCTATGGGTCCACTATCACAGAGGCAAGCTGCCATCATAGGGGCCACAGGCAACTGGACATGGCACACTTTCCTTCTGCCTAGATGATACACTTTGGGGGGGCATGAAGTCATTAGTGAATTTCCATACCTCCCCAAAAGTCCTGTGACTTTAATGGGGTGGACCTGTTGGGAAAGCTAAAGGCCCAGAACTGTCAATATAAAGTTAAATACCTTGGCATTCACATATCTCAGGGACAATGTTAAATCAGCCTTGAGGAAAAGCAGACTATCTGCTCAATTCCAGTTCCTTCCACCCAATGCCAGGTTAGAAAATTTCTCAGGGCCACAGGTTACTATAGGATCTGGATACCCAATTTCTCCATTTTGGGAAAACCCCTTTATGAAGCCACAAATGGGGGGATAATGGAAAACTTTGTTGAGGAAATGAGAACAACAAAAGGCCTTTAAAGAAAATAAACAAGTCCTCACCAATGCCCCTGGCATAGGACTCACAGACATAGCCAAGACCTTCTTCTTGTACATGCATGAGTATACTGATAGTGCAGTGGTGGTCTTAAATCAAATGCTTGGGTAATGGCATCATCCAGTGGAATACCATTCCAAGCAACTTGACTGTTGCCCAAGGGTGTCCACCCACCCTCTGGGCACTTGCAGCCACAGCAAGTTTAGTGTCAGGAGTTGATAAACAGACAATGGGACAAGAGTTAACATTCTTTTTTTTCTTATTATTTTAATTTTTTCTAATGTACAACATGGAGACCAAGTTCCTCTTACATGTATACATTTTTTCCACCCTTTGTTCTGGTGCAATATAAGTATCAAGACATAGTTCTCAATGCTACACAACAGGATCTCATGTTAAATCCATTCCGAATTGTATACAATAACCCCAAGTTCCTGATCCCTCCCACTCCCACCCTCTCACCCTGAGCAGCCGCAAGTCTATTGTCCAAGTCCATGATTTTCTTTTCTGAGGAGATGTTCATTTGTGCTGGATATTAGATTCCAGTTATAAGTGGTATCATATGGTATTTGTCTTTGTCTTTCTGAATCATTTCACTCAGGATGAGAGTTTCTAGTTCAACCCGTGTTGCTGCAAATGGTATTATGTCATTCTTTTTTATGGCTGAGTAGTATTCCATTGTGTATATATACCACTTCTTCCGAATCCAATCATCTGTCCATGGACATTTGGGTTGTTTCCATGTCCTGGCTATTGTGAATAGTGCTGCAATGAACATGCCGGTACATGTGTCCCTTTTAAGTAGAGTTTTGTCCGGATAGATGCCCAAGAGTGGGGTTGCGGGGTCATATGGAAGTTCTATGTATAGATTTCTAAGGTATCTCCAAACCGTTCTCCATAGTGGCTGTACCAGTTTACATTCCCACCAGCAGTGCAGGAGGGTTCCCTTTTCTCCACACCCCCTCCAGCACTTGTTATTTATGGACTTATTAATGATGGCCATTCTGACTGGTGTGAGGTGGTATCTCATGGTAGTTCTGATTTGCATTTCTCATATAATCAACGATGTTGAGCATTTTTTTCATGTGTTTGCTGGCCATCTGTATATCTTCCTTGGAGAACAGTCTACTCAGGTCTTTTGCCCATTTTTCCATTGGGTGATTGGCTCTTTTGCTGTTGAGTTATATAAGTTGTTGTATATTCTATAGATTAAGCCCTTGTCCATTGCATCATTCAAAACTATTTTCTCCCATTCTGTAAGTTGCCTCTTTGTTTTCTTTTGGGTTTCCTTTGCTGTGCAAAAGCTTTTCAGTTTGATTAGGTCCCATGGGTTTATTTTTGCTCTTATTTCTGTTGCTCTGGGAGACTGACCTGAGAAAATACTCATGAGGTTGATATCAGAGAGTGTTTTGCCTGTGTTCTCTTCCAGGAGTTTGATGGTGTCTTGTCTCATATTTAAGTCTTTCAGCCATTTGGAGTTTATTTTGGTGCATGGTGTGAGGGTGTGTTCTAGTTTCATTGCTTTGCATGCAGCTGTCCAGGTTTCCCAGCAATGCTTGCTGAATAGACTTTCTTTGTCCCATTTGATGTTCTTGCCTCCCTTGTCAAAGATTAATTGACCCTAGGTGTCAGGATTTATTTCTGGGTTCTCTCTATTCTGTTCCATTGGTCTGTCTGTCTGTTTTGATACCAGTACCACACTGTTTTGATGACTGTGGCTTTGTAGTATTTCTTGAAGTCTGGGAGAGTTATGCCTCCTGCTTGGTTTTTGTTTCTCAGGATTGCTTTGGCGATTCAGGGTCCTTTGTGGTTCCATGTAAATTTTTGGATTGTTTGTTCTAGTTCTGTGAAAAATGTCATGCGTAATTGGAGAGGGATTGCATTGAATCTGTAGATCGCTTTGGGTAGTATGGACATTTTTACAATAATGATTTTTCAAATCCATGAACATGGACTCTCTTTCCATTTCTTTACATCTTCTTTGATTTCTTTGATTAAAGTTTTATAGTTCTCGGCATACAGGTCCTTTACCTCTGGTCAGGTGTATTCCGAGGTATTTGATTTTGTGAGGTGCAATTTTAAAAGGTATCATATTTTTGTGTTCATTTTCTAATATTTCATTGCTGGTATATAGAAATGCGACTGATTTCTGAATGTTAACTTATACCCTGCTACTTTGCTGAATTTATTAATCAGTTCAAGTAGTTTTTGGGTTGAGTCCTTAGGGTTTTCTATGTATAGTATCATGTCATCTTCACACAGTGACAGATTTATCTCTCCTCTTTCTATTTGGATGCCCTTTATTTCTTTTGTTTGTCTAATTGCTGTGGCTAGGACTTCTGAAACTATGTTGAATAGCAGTGGTGAGAGTGGGCATTGCTGTCTTGTTCCAGATTTCAGTGAGAAGTCTTTCAGTTTTTCCCCATTGAGTATTATATTTGCTGTGGGTTTATCATAAATGGCTTTGATTCTATTCAGGAATGTTCCCTCTATACCCACTTTGGCAAGGGTGTTGGTCATGAATAGATGTTGGACTTTGTCAAATGCTTTTTCTGTGTCTATTGAGATGATCATATGATTTTTGACTTTTCTTTTGTTAATGTGGTGTATGACATTGATTGATTTGCATATGTTGAACCATCCCTGTGAACCTGGGATGAACCCTACCTGGTGATGGTGTATAATTTTTTTTGATATGTTGTTGGATTCGGTTGGCTAAGATTTTGGTGAGAATTTTTGCGTCTATATTCATCAAAGATATTGGGTGATAGTTTTCTTTTTTGGTGGTATCTCTGTCTGGTTTTGGAATGAGGGTGATGGTGGCATCATAGAATGTCTTTGGGAGTATTCCTTCTTCTTCAACCTTTTGAAAGAGTTTAAGGAGGGTGGGCACCAGATCCTCTTTATATGCTTGATAGAATTTGCCTGTGAAGCCATCTGGTCCTGGACTTTTATTTGTAGGGAGTGTTTTTATGACATCTTCAATTTCATTTCTAGTGATTGGTCTGTTCAGTTGGTCTGTTTCTTCTTGCTTCAGTTTTGGCAGGCTGTAAGATTCTAGAAAATTGTCCATTTCTTCCAGATTGTCAAACTTGTTGCCATATAGTTGTTCATAGTATTCTCTTATGGTTTTTTGTATTTCTGCAGTATCCATTGTGATTTCTCCTTTTTCATTTCTAATTTTGGTTATTTGGGTTCTTTCTCTCCTCTTTTTAGTGAGTCTGGCCAGGAGTTTGTCAATTTTGCTGACCTTTTCAAAGAACCAACTCGTGGTTTTATTCATTTTCTCTATTGTTTTTCGAATCTCTATTTTATTGATTTCTTCTTTGATCTTTATAATTTCCTTCCTTCTGCTGACTTTAGGTCTTTTTTGTTCTTCTTTTTCTAGTTCGTTTAGGTGGAGGGTTAAGTTGTCAATTTGGGATCTTTCTTCTTTTTTGAGAAAGGCCTGTATTGCTATAAATTTCCCTCTGAGCACTGCATTTGTAGCATCCCATAGATTTTGAGAGGTTGTGTCTTCATTATCATTTGTCTCAAGGTATTTTTTAATTTCCTTCTTGATTTCCTCATTGACCCACTGGTTTTTTAGTAGCATGTTGTTTAGTCTCCATGTAGTAGGTTTTTTCTCTTTCCTTTTCCCATGGTTGATTTCTAATTTCATGGCATTGTGGTCAGAGAAGATACTTGAGATAATTTCTATGCTCCTAAATTTGTTGAGGTTAGCTTTGTGTCCCAATATGTGGTCGATTCTTGAGAATGTTCCACGCGCACTTGAGAAGAATGTGTATTCTGATTTTTTTTGGATGTAGTGTCCTGAAGATGTCAATTAAATCTAACTTTTCTGTTGTTTCCTTTAGGATCTCTGTTGCTTTATTGGTTTTCTGTCTAGAGGATCTGTCCATTGGAGTGAGTGGGGTATTAAATTCTCCTACCATGATTGTATTCCCATCGACTTCTCCCTTTATGTCTGTTAATATTTGTTGTATGTATCTGGGTGCTCCTGTATTTGGGGCATATATGTTGACGATAGTAACATCCTCTCCTTGGATGGATCCCTTAATCATTAAGTAGTGTCCTTCTTTGTCTTTCTTTATGTCTTTTGTTTTAAAGTCTATTTTGTCTGATATGAGTATTGCAACTCCTGCTTTTCTGTCATGTCTATTGGTGTGAAATATTTTTCCCACCCCTTCACTTTCAATCTATATGTATCCTTTGTCCTAAGGTGAGTTTCTTGTAGGCAGCAGATTGAAGGTTTTTGCATTTTTATCCACTCAGCCACTCTGTGTCTTTTGATTGGGGTATTCAGTCCATTGACATTTAAGGTGATAATTGATAGATGATTATTTATTGCCATTTGAACCTCGTGTTCCAGTTGATTCTGTGGTTCTCCATTCTTCCTTTCTTTTTTTGTTTGGATGGTCTCTGATTATTTTCTGCTTGTGTTTTTTTTTTTCATTTTTTGCTAATGCAATATTTGCTTTTGGCTTGTGGTTGCCCTGTTTTTTAAGTATGCTAACCCCTTCCTATAATTATGTGTTTTAGCCTGATGGTCCTGTAGGTTCAAACACTTCATTACTATATTAAAATTAAGAAGAGAAACATCCAAACAAACAAACAAAAAGGGTCTATTTATTTCCTAACATCTCTTGCCCACATTTTATGATTTTGATGACTCTTTTTTTATTTTTAATTTTATTATGTTTGATGAATGTTCATGATTAAATCTGTATGCTAGCTTATTTAAACGACTGCTCTCTGATTGTGGTTTCCTCAATCCTAGTTCTTCCTCTTCTTCTTTTTTTTCTTTTTTCTTCCCTTTCCTCCCTTTCTTTTTGGTTTAGAGAAGCCCTTTCAGTATTTCTTTTAGCCTGGAATTTGTGTTGCTGTATTGTTTTAGCTTTTGTTTGTTGGAAAAAATTTTTATTTCCCCTTCTATTTTAAGTGATATTCTTGCTGGATAGAGTATTCTAGGTTGCATATTTTTTCCTTTTAGCACTTTAAATATCTCTTCCCTTTCCCTCCTGTTCTGCAGTGTTTCTGTAGAGAAGTCAGCTGATAATCTTATGAGGGTTCCCTTGTAGGTAACATTCTGCTTTTCTCTTGCTGCCTTTAGGATCCTCTCTTTATCATTAACTTTTGCCATTTTTATTATAATGTGTCTTGGTGTGGGTCTATTTGGGTTTAACTTGTTTGGGGCCCTCTGTGATTCCTGCATCTTGAACTCAGTATCCTTCAGATTTGGGAAGTTTCCAGTGATAATTTCTTCAAATATATTTTCCATTCCCTTATCTTTTTCTACTCCTTCTGGAATTCCGATTATGCATAGATTGGCCTGCTTTATATTATCCCATAGGTCTCTTATATTGCTTTCATGTTTCTTGATTTGGTTTTCTGTCTGCTGACCTGATTGGGTGATTTCCATTTTCTATCTTCCATATCACTGATTCGTTCTTCTGCATTATTCATTCTGGTTTTTACTGCCCATAGTTCAGTTTGTATCTCTGCAAATGAATGTTCTAGTTTTTCTTGGCTCCTCCTTATATTTTCTAGTTCCTTTCTGAGGGTATCTGCATTAATGTTCATATCATCTCCTAATTCCTTCAGTGTTTTCACTGTTTCTCTTTTGAACTCCAGGTCTGTCAGACTGCAGAGCTCTGTTTCATTGTTGACTGTTTTAGGTGAGTTCTCCTGTTGGTTTGACTGGGGGTGGTTTCTCACCTTCTTCATCTTGCTTGTTGTTTTCTTTTTCGTGGTGGAGTTGTACTCTCCGTGGCCAGGCAGTGTTTGCCTTGTCACTGCCGTGGAATGTTCCCTGAGGGCTGGCGTTGTTGGTCAGTCTTTTTTGAGGCAGTGTGGCTTTTTTGGAGTGTTGGCATGGCTAACAGGTCTCTTTGAAGCAAAGGAGGACTTCCTGAGGGCAGACAGGACTGGGAGGTCCTCACCACGATGGGAGAAGATTTCACTCAGCTGGGCAGAGCTTGCTCTGGTGTTTTTAGGCTGTGGGGTTCTTGCAGGCTGTTGGCAGTGTTAAGCAGCTGTTCCACAGGAGTGCTGCACCCCCTGAGGGCTGGAGCAGCTATCTGGGTCACTGAGAACCCAAGAGTCTCTTCCTAGTGCAGCCCAACTCAGAAGGACTGTCTGAGATTGTAGGCAGATATTTTCACAGTCTGGCCAACCTTGTTGTAGGTTTTCTGGGCTGCAGGGGGTCCTGCAGAGAGCTGACAGTCCTATGAAGCTGTTCTGTGAGAGTTTGGCTCCCCCTGAGAGCTGGGGCGGCTAGCTGGGCCACTGCAAACCCAGGAGTCTCCTCCTCAGGGCAGCCCCACTCAGAAAGACTGTCCGTGAATTAGGCAGATCTTTTCATGGCCTGGCCAGGCTTGTTCTAGCTTTTCTGGGGTGCAGGGGCTCCTGCTGGGAGCTTGCAGTCCTGTGCTGTTGTTCCCCGGGAGTGCAGCTCTTCCTGAGAGCTGGAGCAGCTAGCTGGGCCACTGCAAACCCAAGAGGCTCTTCCCCAGGGCAGGCCGACTTGGAAAGACTGTCCAAGAATTAGGCAGATCTTTTCATGGCCTTGCCAGGCTTGTTCTAGCTTTTCTGGGCTGCAGGCCTTTTCTTGGGGGCAGGTGGTGTTTGGTGCTGCTCTGCGGGTGTGTAGCCCCTCCAAAGGGCAAGCATGCCTGTGCAGGGACAGCCCCTGTGGTGGTAGGCTTCAGGCAATTGTTGAGGCCAGCCCTCCTGATGGCAGGCAGCCCCAGGTCCGTGAATGCGCAGGTGGTTTTGGGGGTGGGGGGAGGGGATGCACTGGGAAGCACAGCTTTCTGATAGCTAGCGGGCTGGTAAGCTTGTTGTGGTGTGGGGAGTATTCTATGGGGACTCACCCCTTCTTCTCTCCCCTCCCCAACATGGGCACAGACCAGGCTCTTCTCCCAGGTTCCCTCTGATGTGGCTTTCCACTTCCCTGCCCCTAGAGTATTGCTCCCTCCCCCTGTGACAGCTTTGCTTTCTAATCTCCCAGGCAGTCTCTGCCCTGTCAAACTTGACAGATGGGTTTCTAGACCTCCCAAGAAGTCTCTGCTCCACCCCACCCCACCCCAGCCCTTTCCCAGGGACTAACCTCCAGAGCCAAGGACTCAGTTCCAGCCCCAGGTGTCTCAATTTTTGGTGACTGTGCCCGTAGTTCAGATGATCTGTTCGGTTCTCAATCTGCTTTTCAGAACTTCAACTTACTGCTACACTCTTCTCTGCATCTGGAGATTCCTCTGGTTCATTTGATCTTTCCCCCAAGTAGGTGACTTTCCAGGGTGCAGGATCCCTTTCTCCTCTGCAGTTCCCTTTCAGCAGCGCCCATCCCGCTCGGATTCACCCTCTCTCACTCTCCTCTCTTCTCTTGTTTTACCTAGTAATGTCATGAACTTCTTGCCGTTATTGGAGTTTAGGTTCTTCTGCCAGCGATTGGTTGCTGTTCTGTGTGAGTCATTTATCCTGTAGATTTTTTTGTGTGTGTGTTTGTGGGAGAGGGTGAGCGTGTCCCCCTACTCTTCTGCCATCTTGTCTCCTCTCACCTATTTCTTCTTGATTCAGTTTTGGCAGGCTCTAATTCTCCAGAAAGTTGTCTATTTCTCATATATATATATATACTAGGAACAATTGTATGCCAACAAATTTGACAACCTAGAAGAAATAATAATATATATATAGTATTTCTGCAGTATCTGTTGTGATTTCTCCTTTTTCATTTCTTATTTTGTTTATTTGTGTTTTTTCTCTCCTCTTCTTGGTGAGTCTGGCCAAGGGCTTGTCAATTTTGCTTACCTTTTCAAAGAAGCATCTTGGTTTTATTGATTTTTTCTATTGTTTTTGAATCTCTATTTCATTGATTTCTTCTCTGATTTTATTATCTCCTTCCTTCTGCTGACTTTTGGGGTTTTTTTTTTGTTCTCCATTTTATAATTTATTTAGGTGGTGGGTTAAGTTTCTCAATATGAGATTTTTCTTCTTTTTTTGAGGAAGACCTGTGAATTTCCATCTGAGTGCTACTTTTCCAGCATCGCATAGATTTTGAGTATTTGTGTCTTCATTACCATTTGCCTCGAGGTATTTTTAAAATTTCCTTCTTGATTTCCTCATTGACCCATTGATTTTTTTAATGACATATTGTTTAGTCTCCATGTAGTAAGTTTTTTTGCTATTTCTTTTCCAATGGTTGATTTCTAGTTTCATGCCATTGTGGTCAGAGAAGACACTTGAAATAATTTCTATACTCTTAAATTTTGGGGGGTTTGCTTTGTGCTCCAGTATGTGACTGATCCTTGAGGATGTTCCATGTGCACATGAAAATGTATATTCTGATTTTTTGTACATAAGTCCTAAAGATGTCAATTAAGTCTATCTTTTCTATTGTGTCATTTAGGGCCTGTCTTACAACAGTACCAATAATGCCTTCTACAGGAAATCAACCTTTCCTTTTTTTCCACCTTGGCCCTTAATGAGCTCACATTGCTAAAATCTTGTGTACTAGGTTCTTGAAGTGGGATCCACCTGCTTGAAACCCACTCCAAATGCCTTCAAAAATGTGGGAAAATGTTTTGTTAGGAAAATAAGCTTCTAACAAAACATATTACATTGGCAATGTATCACCTCACCAGCCAGGCTGCTACCCTCAGGTCACCAATCTTACAAAGGTCTCAAAAAAGAGGCTTCTGGACTCCCACTGACAAATATAATGCCACTCTCTGAAAGTACACAAACACTGACAGCATTATCCATAAAAAATCATCCTTTCCTTTTTATCCACCTTGGCCACTCACATATATGTATGTCATGGACCAACTCTGATGACCAAAAATCTGTGTGTGCTAGTCTGGCGGTGGTATCCACCTGCTTGCAACACACTCAAAAGTTGCTCTCCACCCTGGAAAAGTCTGATTTTGTATGAAAATGTGCTCTCTTTACCACCTTGTAAATGTACTGCCTAGCCAGCTTGGCTACTACCTGCAGGTCATCAATATCAAAAATATCACAAAAAGAGGTTTCCAGCTTCCCATTTGCAAATTGCATGCCCACCACTGAGAGCACACCATCACCAATGTTGATTTCCACATGAAATCTGCAGTTGCCCCTTTCCCCCTAGGCCTCTCATTTATGACTAATATTATTGACCAGCACAATTGTAAAAATCTCTGTGAGTTAGATTTGGGCAGTGGAAGCAAACAACTTGGAACACACTCAAAATCTGTTCACAATACTGGAAAATGATGGCTTTCTATGAAACATGGCTCTCTTCACTTCATTCAAAATATTGGGCATAGCCAGTTATGTTGCTGCCATTATGACCCCAATATTACACATGTGCCAATCCAGAGCCTTTCAGCTTCATACTTGCAAATTTCCACAGGAATTAAGCATGGCATTTTATCTACCTACCCCTCTCATATATAATAATAGTTGCTTGCTGGGTTACAAATGTCATGAACAAAGGGCTTCCATCTTCCCACTGGCATATTGTATGCCAGCCACTGGAACACAACAGTGCCAATAATGCCTTCCACAGGAAATCAACCTTTCCTTTTTTTCCACCTTGGACACACATATTGTTAGGGACCAGTTCCAATGACAAAATCTCTGTGTATGCTATATTCTGGCAGTGGGATCAACCTGTTTGTAACACACACCAAAGTTGTTCGAAACCCTGAAATAGTCTGATTTTGTATGAGGAGGTGCTCTCTTAACTGCCATGTAAATGTAAGTACAGGAAGCTAGGCTGCTACTGGAATATGACCATCTTAAAAATGTCAGGAAAAAAGGTTTTAACTTACCAATTGCAAACTGCATGCTAGTCACTGAGAGAACCCAAGTATGGGTAACACTTTCCACAGGAAATCAACCTATCAGATTTTTTTTCCATTTTGGATACCCACAGATGAATAAAGTTATGAAACATCTCAAATGACAAAAGCTCTGTGTGTGCAAGATTCTTGAGTTGAGATCAACCTGCTTGAAACACACTCAAAATGCCTTCTATGTACTACATAATATGATTTTGTAGGAAAATATGCTCTCATCATTACACTCAAAATGCATGACCTAGCTGATTGGGCAGCTACCCGGAGGTCACAAATCTTAAAAAAATGTCACAAACAAGATACTTCCAAGCTTCCAACAGGGAAATTGCATGACAGTCACTGAGAATCCATCAGTACCGATAACACTTTTAACAGTAAATCAACCTTTTGGTTTTTTCACCATGGACACTCATATATAACTATTGTTATGGACCAGCTCAGAAGACAAAAGCTCTTTGCACACTAATGCCTGGCAGTGGTATCCACAAAATTGCAACAAACTCAAATGTTGTACTAAACCCTGGAAAAGACTGATTTTGTATGAAATACTGCTTTACTCAGTACAGTGTAAATGTAGGGACTAGCTAGCTGGGCTGCTACTCACATGTCATCAATCTTATAAATGTCACACCAAAGAGGTTTACAGCCTCCCATTTACTAATTGCAGTCCATCACTGAGAGCACACCAGTGCCATAGTTTGTTTCCACAGGAAATAAGCCCTTGCACTTTTCACCTCTGGGCCTCTCACTCATGACTAGTGTTAATGATCAGTTCATATGGCAAAAGTTTCTTTGAGCTTGATTCTGGAAAGTGGGTTCATCCTGCTTACAACACACTCAAAGGGTGTTCTCAATACTGGAAAATGATGACTTGCTATGAAAAATGCCCCTCATCACTATAGCTGAAATGCAGTGCCTGGTCATCAATTCCTCAATACTACTCATGTAATGATATAGATGCTTCCAGCTTCCCAATTGCAAATTGCATGGAAGTCACTGAGAACACACCAGTATAATACCACTTTCCACAGGATATCAGCCATTGCCTTTTAGCCACCTGCACCTCTCCTAAATGAAAATGGTCCCTGATAAGCTCAGATACCAAGATCTCCGTGTGCACTAGATTTTTAAAGTGGGATCCACTTGCTTGAAACACACTTCAAACACCTTCTAAATATGGGAAAATCTGATTTGGTAGGAAAATAGGCTCTCCTCATTACACTTGCAATGTATGGCCTCATCATCCCAGCTGCTACCATCAAGTCACCAGTCTTACAAATGTCACAAAGAAAAAACTTCTGGCTTCCCACTGGCACAGTGCATGCCACTCACTGAGAGCACATTAGTACCAATAGTGCTTTCCACAGGAAATCAAACGTTCTGGTTTTTCCACCTCAGACACTCACATATAAATAGTGTAATGTACCAGCTCACTTGACCAAATCTTTGTATGTGCTAGACTCTGGCAGTTGGATCCACCAACTTATAATGCACTCAAAAGTTGTTCCCCACCATGGATAAGGCTGGTTTTGTATGGAAATTTTCTCTCTTCACCACCGTGAAAATGTAGGGCCTAGCCAGATAGGCTGCTACCCACATATCACCAAACTTACAAATGTCACACAAAAGCTGTTTCCAGCTTCATATTTGCAAATTTCTAGGCCATTACAGAGAGCACACCAGTGCTAATATTGGTCTCCACAGGAGACACCCATTGACCTTTTAACACCTGGATTCTCCCATATGACTAGTGTTTTTTACCAGCTACAATGGCAAAATTCTCTGAGCTGGATTTAGGCAGTGGGATCAACATGCTTGCAAACAACTCAAAATGTTTTCTAAATAATGGAAAATGATGACTTGGTATGAAAAATTGCTCTCCTCACCATAGTCAAAATCCTGGGTGTAGCCAGCTAGGCTGCTACCATCATGTACTCATTATCACACATGTCCAAATCTTGAGTCTTCCAGCTTCACACTTGCAAATTGCATGGCAGTCACTGAGCAAACAAATATTGATAAATTGTTTCCACATGAAAAATGCTGTGCCTTTTATCTCTCTGTTCCTCATACATAACAATGGTCATTGATAGCTCAGGTGCCAAAATCTCCAAAAGTACTAGATTATTGAAATGGGATCTGCATGCTAGAAACACACTCAAAACACCTTATAGGTCCCATAAAATAGGATTTGGTAGGAAAATATGCTCTCATCATTGCAATTAAAAATGCATGGCTTGGCTGGTTGATCTGCTACTCTCAGATCACCAATCTTACAAATGTCACAAATCAGAGGTGTCTGACTTCCTACTGGAAAATTGCAGGCCAGTCACAGAGAGCACAAAAGTACCAATAAAAATGTCTATAGGAAATCAACTTTGCCATTTTTTCCACATTGGACACTCACATATAATGAGTGTTAGGTACCAGTTCTGATGAAAATATCTCTGTGTGCTAGATTCTTTCAGTGGGATCAACCTATTTGAAACATGCTCAAATGCCTTCTAAATACAGGAAAATCTGATATGGTAGGAAAATATGTTCTCATCATTACAATCAAAATGCAGGGTCTAGCTGGCTGGGTTTCTACCCTCAGGTCACCAGTCTTACAAATATCACAAACAAGAGGATTCTGGCTTCACACTGGCCAGAAGTCATTGAGGTCACACAAGTAGCAGTAACATTTTCTACAGGAAATCAAACTTTCCTTTTTTTTTTCCACCTTGGACACAAGCATATAACTAGTGTTATGGACTAGCTCTGTTGACCAAAACTCTGTGTGTGCTGGAGTCTGGCAGTGTGTATACCTACTGGTAACACATTCAAAAGTGTTCTCCACCCCCTGGAAAGGGCTGCTTTGTATTTACTACTATGTATATGTAGGGCCTAGCCATCTAGGCTGTTACCCACATGTCATCAATCTTATAAATTTTATACCAAAGAAGTTTCCAGCTTCCTATTGGTAAATTGCATTCCCATCACTGAAGGCACACTAGCACCAAGGAAATCAACATTGCCTTTATCATCCTGGGTCTATTACTCATGACTACTCTTATTGACCAGCTCAGATGGCAAAAAACTCTGTGAGCTAGATTTTGCCAGGGGGATCACTGTGCTGGCCACACACTCAAAAGTTGTTTCCAGTACTGGAAATAGATGGGTAGCTATGAAAACTGGCTCTCTTTGGTACAGCCAAAATGCTGGGCCTAGCTACTTAGGCTGCTAAGTTCATGTCCACAATATTAAAAATATCACGATCTAGAGGCTTCCATCTTCCCAATTGCATATTGCATGAGAGTCACTGAGAGCACACTAGTACCAATAAGTTTCCACAAAAATCATCTGTTGTCTGCCACCCGCACCTCACCTACATAACAATGGACCTTGACCAGCTAGATGCCAAAATTTCCTTGTTTTCTAGATTCTTGGAGTGGGATACACCTGCTTGAACCACACTCCACTTTCTAACTATGGGAAAATCTGATTTGACAGAAAAATATGCTGTCATAATTACACTCACAATACATGGCATCCCCAACAGGGCTTCTGCCCTAAGGTCACCCACCTTACATAGGTCACAAAAAAGAATCTTCAGAATTCCCATTCTCAAATTGCATGCCTTTCTCTGAGAGCACACCAGTATTGATAACAATTTCCAAAGGAAATCAACCTTTCCTTTTTTTCCACTTTGGAAACACAGGTATAAATAGTGCTTTTGACCAGCTCAGATGACCAAAGCTCTTTGTGCAATAGAATCTGGCATTGGAATCCACCAGCTTGCAACACACTCAAAAGTTGTTCTTCCCACTGGAAAATGCTGATTTTATTTAAAAGGCACTCATTATACTGCTGTACACATGTAGGGTAGCTAGGTTCCTACCCACATGTCACCAATCTTAGAAATGTCACACAAAAGATGTTTCCAGCTTCCATATGCAAATTTCATGCCCTTCACTGAGAGCACACCAGTACCAAGTTGGTTTCCCCAGAAAATTAACCATTGCCTGTTTCCTCCTCTGGGTGTCTCACTTATGACTAGTGTTATTGAACATCTCATATGGCAAAATGCTGTGTGAGCTATATTAGGGCAGTGGGATCACCCTGCTGACAGCACATTCAAAAGATGTTCTCAATACTGGAAAATGATGACTTGGTATGAAAAATGGCTCTCTAAACTACAGTCAATATGCTGGGTCTAGATATCAAGGCCTCTACACCCATGTCAGTAATATTACAAATGTCAATATAGAGGCTTCCATCTTCCAACTTGCAAATCCCATGTCAGTCATTTAGAGCACACCAGTACCATCTTTCCACATCAGGTACCTTTTAGACTCCTGCACCTCTCTTACAAAAATCAGTCCTTTACCTGAACTGATGCCAAAAGCTCTGTGCATGCTATATCTTGTGGTAGGATATGCCTGCTTTAAACATGCTCCACCCACCTTATAAGTACAAGAAATTTTGATCTGGTAGGAAAATATGCTCTCACTGTTACACTAGAAATGCATGGCCTTGCTGACCAGGCTGCAATTCTTAGGTCACCAATCTTACATAGGTCACAAATAAGAGGCTTCCAGCTTCCCAATGATTAATTGCATGCCAGCCACTGAGAGCACACCAGTACAAATATCTCTTTCCACAGGAAATCAACCTTTCCTTTTTTCCCACTTGGACACTCATATATAACTAATGTTATGAGCCATCTTGCATGACCAAACTCTGTGTGTCCTAGTCTGGCAGTGGCTTATACTTGTTGGCAACACACTCAAAAGTTGTACCATAACATGGAAAGGGTTGATTTTGATTTAAAGGCATTCTCTTTGGTACCATGTAAATGAAGGGCCTAGCCATTTAGGCCTGTATTCTCCAGGAAATAGCCATTGCCATTATCCCTCTGGACCTCTCATTCATGACAACTCTTATTGAACATCTCAGATGGCAAAACACTGTGTGAGCCAGATTTGGGCAGTGGGATCACCCTTCCGGCAAAACACTCAAAAGTTGTCTTCAATATTGGAAAATGATGACTTCATATTAAAAATGGCTCTCTGATCTACAGTTGAAATGCTGGGACTACCTATCATAGCTAATACTTTCATATTGGCAATAATACAAATGTCACAATCTAAAAGCTTCCAGTCTCCCATGCAAATCTCATGCCATCCACTGAGAGCACACCAGTACCAGTCTTCTACAGGAAATCAGCCTTTGCTTTTTAGCCACCGAAACTCTACTACATAAAAATGATCTTGATCAGCACAAAGGCCAAAAGCTTTGTGTGATGTAGATATTGAAGTGGGATCTACCTGCTTGAAACACTCCACATGCCTTGTAAGAACAGGAAAATATGCTCCCTTCCTTACAATTGAAATGCATGGCCTCACCGAATGTGGGGCAACCCTCATGTCACTATTCTTTCAAAGGTTACAAACAAGAGGGTTCTTGCATCCCAATGGCTAATTGCATGCCACTCAATGCATGTCAGTACCAATGAAGTTTCCACAGGAAAGCAGCCTGTGATATTTATCCACCTGCACCTCTCCTACATAACAATGGTCCTTGATAATTTTGGATGCTAAAAGCTCCATGTGCACTAGATTCTTGAAGTGGGATATGCCTGCTTGAAACACATTCCAAACACATTTTACATACTGGAAAACCTGACTTGGTAGGAAAATATGTTCTCATCATTACACTTGGAAATTGTGGCCTTGCTGGCCTGGTGGCTACCATCAAGACACTGATCTTAGAACATTCTCAAAAAAGAGGCTTCAGACTACCCACTGGCAAAGTGCATGCCAGTCACCAAGTGCATACCATTATCAATAATGCTTTCTGGAGAAATCAACCTTTTTCCCCCGCCTTGGACACTCACATATAACAAGTATTATGGACCAGCTCCAAAGAAAAAAGCTCTGTGTGTGGTAGGTCTGGCAGTGGGGTACACCTGCTGGCAACATGCTCAAAAGTTGTTCTAAGCCCTAGAAAACTGATATTGTATAACAAGGTGCTATATTCACTACTGTGTATATATAGGTCATAGCCAACTAGGGTGCTATGCACATGTCAACTGTCAGAAATGTCACACAAAAGAGATTTCTAGTTTCCCATTTTCAAATTGCATGCCGATCACTGAGAGAAAAACTGCTCCAATGTTGGTTTCCCAAGGAAATCAGCCTTTGCCCTTATCTCCGTGGGCCTCTCACTCATGACTACTCTTATTGATCAGCACAGATGGCAAAACCCTGTGTAAGCCAGATTCAGCCAGTGGGATCATGCTGCTGGCAACACATTCACAAGCTGTTCTTAATATCAGAAATAGATAACTTGCTATGAAAACTGACTCTGTTTACTGCAGCTGAAATGCTGGGCCTAGGTATTTAGGCATTATCTTCATGTTGACAAAATTAAAAATATCAAAATCTAGAGGCTTCCAGCTTCCAACATGCAAATTGCATGAATGCCACTGAGAGAACACCAATACCAATAATGGTTTCCACAGAAATCAACCATTGACACTTAGCCACCTGAACTTCTACATAGCGAAGGTTCTTGATCAGTTCAGAGGCCATAAGCTCCTTGTGCAAAGATTCTTGAAATGGTATACACCTGTTGAAATCCACTCCAAACACATTCTAACTATGAGAAAATCTGATTTGGTTGGAAAATATGCTCTCGTCATTTACACTCAAATTGTGGGGCCTTGCCAGATGGGCTGCTAAACTCAGGTCCCCAATCTTACAAAGATCACGAACAGGAGGCTTCCAGCTTTCCACTGGCAAATTTCATGCCAGTCACTGAGAAATCTCCATTACCAATAAGGCTTTTCATAGGAAACCAAAATTTCCATTTTTTCCACCTTGGAAACTCACATATAACTAGCGTTAGCTCTGATGACCAAACTGTGTGTGTGCTAGAGTCTGGAAGTGGGGTACAACTGTTGGAAACAGACTCAGAAGTTGTCCTCAACCATAGAAAGGGCTGATGTTTTATGAATAGCTGCTCTCTTCACTACAGTATCAATGCAGGGCCTACCCATCTGGGCTGCTATCTGCATGTCACCAATCTTAAATATGTCAAGCTCCATATTTACAAATTGAAAGCCCTTCACTTAGGAGTTCCTGTCATGGCTCAGCAGAAATGAATCTGACTACCATACATGAGGATGCAAGTTCAATCCCTGGCCTTGCTCATTGGGTTAAGGATCTGGTGTTGCCATGAGCTGTAGTGTAGGACACAGAAGTGGCTTGGATCTGGCATTACTGTGGCTGTGGTATAGGCCAGCAGCTACAGCTTTGATTATACTCCTAGCCTGGAAACCTCCCTATGCCACAGATGTGGTCCTAAAAAGACAAAAAAAATCGAGATAGAAGAAAGCCCATCATCAGAGCACACCAGGGTCATTGATGTTTTCCTCAGGAAATCAGCCATTTCCCTTTTTCCTTCTGGACATCTCACACATTGCTACACTTATTGACAAGGTTGGATGGCAAAACTCTGTGTGAAATAGATATGGACAGTTTGATCACATTCCTAGAAATACTTAAAAGGTGTCCCAATACTGGAAATAGATGACTTTCTATGAAATCTGGATCTCTTCACTATAGCTGAAATGCTGGGCCTAGCAACCAAGGCTGCTATCTTTATGTTCACAATATATAAAATATCACAATCTAGAGGCTTCCAGCTTCCCAATTCCAAATTGGATGACTCTCTCTGAGAGCACACCAGTACCCATATGCTTTCCACAAAAAATCAGCCATTGCCTTTTAGCCACCTGCACCTCTCCTAAAAAAAATGGTGCTTGACCAGCTCAGCTGCCAAGAACTCCATGTGCAAAGATTCTTGAAATGGGATACACCTGCTTGAAACAGGTATATTCCAAACACCTTCTAACTATGGGGAAATCTGATTTGTTAGGAAAATATGCTCTCATCATTATATTTAATTCTGTGGCTTCACAGGATGGGGTTATACCATCAGGTCACCAATATAAGAGGCTTCAGGTTTCCCCTGGCAAATGGAATGCCAGTCACTGAGAGCACCAGTACCAGTACCAATAATGCTTTCCACAGGAAATAAAATTTTCCACTTTTTCTAAGTTGCTCACCCACATAAATTTATGGACCAACTCCAATGACCAAAATCATAGTCAATATCTACTGTCCTAAGATTATTGCTGTGGGATCCATCTGCTTGCAACACACTCAAGAGTTGTCCCCCATCTTGGAAAAAGCTGATTTTGTATGAAAAGTTGCTTAATACACTATTGTATGAATGTAGGATCTAGCCAGCTAGAGGGCTAGTCACAGGTTACCAATCTTAGAAATATCACAAAAAAGAGGTTTTCACCTTCACATTTGCAAATTTCAAGTCCTTCACTGAGAGCACACCATACCATTTTTCACTTACCCAGGAAATAATGTATTGATCTTTTTCACCCTGGACCTCTCACTAATGAGTAGTTATTGAGCAGCTCAGATTGCAAAACTCTTTGAGGAAGATTCAGGCAGTGGGTTCAACCTGCTCACAACACTCTCAAATATGGTTCTCAAAATGGGAAAATAAGGACTTTCTATGAAAAATGGCTCTCTTCACTATAGCCAAAATTCTGGCCCTAAATAGGCTACTATCCTCATATCCACAATATTAAAAATATCACAATCTAGAGACTTTTTCCCAGATGCAATTTCCATGAGATTCACTGAGAGCACACCAGTATCAATAAAATTTCCACAGGAAATCAGCCAGTGATTTTTAGCCACCTGCACCTCTTCTACATAACAATTGTCCTTGATAAGTTCATATGCCAAAAGCTAACTTTGTGCTAGATACTTGAATTGGGGTACACCTGCTCAAAACCCACTACAAATACCTTCCACATAGAAGAAAATCTAATTAGTTAGGAAAATATGCTCTCATCATTACACTTCAAATATATGGCCTCACTGTCTAGGCTGCTACTCTCAAGTCACTGATCTTACAAAGGTTATAAACAAGAGGCTTCTGGCTTCCCACTGGCAAATTGTATGCCAATCACTGAGTGCATACCAGTACCAATAACATTTTCTGCTGGAAATCAACCTTCTTTTTTTTCCACCTTGGAGACTCATATATAACAAGTGTTATGGACTGGGTTGGAAGACACAAGCTCTCTGTGTGCTAGAGTCTTGCAGTGGGGTACACCTGTGAGCAACACACTCAAAATTCCCCACCCTGGAAAGAGCTGATATTGTATGAAAAATTTCTCTATTCAATACAGCGTAAATGTAAGGCCAACCCATCTGTGCTTCTACATACATGTCACCAATCTTATAAATGTCATACCAAGGGATTTCCACATCATATTTAAAAATTTAACGCCCACCAGTGAGAACACACCAGGGCTATTGGTGCTTTCCCCAGGAAATCAGCCGTTGCCCCTTATCCACCTCAGAATCTCACACATAACTGCACTTATTGACCAGATCATATGGCAAAACTCTGTGTGAGATAGCTTTGAACAGTGGGATCACTCTGCTGGCAACTCATAAGGTGTTCCCCATGCTGGTAATAGATGACTTGCTATGAAATCTGGCTCTCTTTATTCCAACCAAAATGCTGGGCCTAGCAACATAGGCTGTTATCTTCATGTCCACAATAATAAAAATATCATGATCTAGAGTTTTTTAGCTTCCCACTTGCAAATTGCATAACAGCCACTGAGAGCACACCAGTACCAATAAAGGTTTCCACAGGAAATCATATGTGATTTAAGATTCTTTCTCCTCTCCAACATAACAATGATCCTTGATAAGTTCAGATGCCAAAAGCTATGTGTGTGCTAGATATTTGAATTGAGATACACCTACTTGAGACCCAATTCAAACACTTTACACAAAGATGAGAATCTGATTGTTCAGGAAAATATGTTCTCCTCATTTCACTTGAAATGCTCGGCCTCACCAGATAGACTACTACTTTCAGGTCACTAATCTTACAAATGTCACCAACACGAGACTTCCGGCTTCACACTGTTAAGTTGAATGCTAGTCACTGAGTACACACCAGTACTGATAACATTTTTCACAGGAAATCAAAATTTCCAATTTTTTCCACCTTGAAAACTCTCATTTATCTACAGTTAAGGGCCAAACTTAACTGTAGTTGACAAAAGATGACAAAAGTTCTATGTGTGCTAAAGTATGGCAGTGGGTACATCTCATGGAAACACAGGCAAATGTTGTTCTCCACCATGGAAAGGAATGATATTTTATGAAAAGTGCTCTATTCACTAAAGTGTAAATGTAGGTAGGCTTCAGTTATTACTAGACCAATTGAGAATCTCCCCAGCCAAAAGCTCTGTACAAACTAGGTATTTGCAGGGAGAATCAGAAGCTTGTAAAAACTCAAATCATGTTCTGCATGATGGAGAAGACTGATTTGATTTAAAAAAGATATTCTATTCACAAATGGGGAATAGCAGCATGTAGAGAGCAAGAGCAATATCTGCCAGATAGCAATCTCAGAAATGACACAAAACAAGAGGTTTGAAGCTTCCTACATGCAAAGTTTATCCCACTCATTGAAAGAACACCAGCCCCAGTGGTGGTGTGCACTAGAAAGAAATCCTCGCCTTTTTTCCTGTACAGGCCTCTGTTATAATCAGGCTGATGGAGCAGCTACACTGCCAAATGATCTGTTTGACTAGGTATCTGCAGGGGGCTTCATTAGCTTGAAACACACTCAAAACTTGTTCTCCTTTCTGGAGAAGCATGACTGGTTGTGAAAAAAACATTCTATTCACAAAAGGGGAAAAGGATCATACAGGAAGCTAGAGTGAAAACAGCCTAATAGCGATCTTTCAAATGACGCAAAACAAGAGGCCTGAAGATTCCTACTTGCAAAATATATTCCAGTCAAGGAAAGAACACCAGACCTAATGGCAGTTTGTACAAAAAAGCAACACTTGCTTTTTTCCCACATAACATTTTGTTATAACTGGGGTGATAGAGCTGATCCCCAGACAAATTATCTGTGTGCAATAGATGTTTGCAGGGGGATTCAGTATCTTGAAAATCACTGAAACCGTGTCATCCATGCTGGAGAAGCCATATTTTGAATAAAAAGGCATTCTATTCACAAATGGAGAAAAACAGCACATAGCAAGCTAGACAAAAACTGCCTGATAGCAATCACACAAGTGACAAAAAAACAAGAGGCTTGAAAAATCCTAGTGCAAAACATATTACACTCAGTGAAAGAACACTAGCCCCAATGGTGGTGTGCACTGGAAAGCAATCCCAGCCTTTCCCCCAGATACGCCTCTCTGATAACTGGGATGATTGAGCTGTTCCCTCGCCAAATGCTCAGTGTGCACTATGTGATTTCAGGGGGTTCATAAGCTTGAAATGAACTCAAAACATGTTCCCTTTCAAGAGAAGCCTTTTTGGTATACAAAGGTGTTCTTTCCAAAAATGGGGAAAATTATCACATAGTGAGCTAAGGTGATAACCGCCAGATAGCAATGTCACAAATGACATAAAAGGCTTGAAGCTTCCTACTGCAATGTATTTTCCACTCAGTGAAAGAATACCAGACCCAATGGTGGTTTGCATTGTAAAGGAACATTTGTCTTTTTACCACATAGGCCTCTGCTATTAGTATGGTGAATGAGGCCACATAGTCCTCTGTTATAACAATGCTCCCTTGCCAATTGCTCTGTGTGCACTAGGTTTTTACAGGGGGCTTCAATATCTTGAAACACAATCAAAATATGTTCTTTTTTCTGAAGAAGACTGATTTGGTATGAATAAGGGCTTTTTCACAAATGGGAAAAGCAGTCCATAGCAAGCTAGTGTGTTAATGGCCAGATAGAAATCTCACAAATGACACAAAACAAGATGCTTGAAGTTTCCTACTTGCAATGTGCACTATACCCAATGGTGTTTTGCACTGTAAATAATACTTGTTTTTTTCTCAGACTTGCCTCTGCAATAATAGGCAGAATTATATGATCCCCTGCTAAAACTCTACACTCTAGGTGTTGCTGGGGTGCTTCAGTAACTTGAAACTCACTCATAACTATTCTCCAGTCTGGAGAAAGCTGATTTGGTAAGAAAAACCATTTTTTTACATCAGAAAAAGCAGCACATAGTGAGCTAGAGCATTAACCTCGTTGAAATCAATCTCATAAATGACATAATGAAGAGGCTGAATCTTCATACTTGCAAAGTATATTCCATTCAGTGAAAGAACACCAGGTCAATGAGGGTTTGTACTGGAAAGCACCACTCACTTTTTTTTCCTAGAGAGGCCTCTGTTATAGCTTGGCAAATTGAGCCATTCCCCTGTCTACTGTCTGTGGGCACTGGTGGTTTGAACAGAAATTTAGTAGATTGAAACACACTCAAATCATGTTTTCCATGATGGAGAAGCCTGATCTGGTATGAAAAACTGCCCCTTTCAAAAATGGGGAAAAGCAGCACATAGGACTGGAGCAATAACACACTGATAACAATCTCATAAATGACACACAAGAAGAGGCTTGGAGGCCCATATATGCAAAGTATATTATACACATGAAAGTGCAAAGTGTATTGCACCAGACATAATGGTGGTTTGCACTGGAAGGCAACCCTTGCCTTTTTCCCATATAGGCCTCTGCTTTAACTAGGCCGATTGAGCTACACCCCTGCCAAATGCCAGGTGTGTATTACTTTTTTCCAGGGCCTCTAAGTAGCTTGAAATACACAAAAAGTATTATCCTCTCTGGAGAAGCCAGATTTTGTATGAAAAGGTGTTCTCAACAAAAGGGAAAAGCAGCACATACTGATAACACACATATCAATCTTTGCACATGAAAGCATCCCTTGCCTTTTTCTCAATTATTTTTTGTGTTTTAAATATGCCAATTGAGCCACTGCATTGCCAAAAATCTGTGTGCCCTAGGTGTATATATGGGGCTTCAGTACCCTGAAACACAACTCAAAACATGTTTTCCATTTTGCAGAAAACTGAACTGGTATAAAAAGGCATTCTTTTCACAAAAGGGAAAAGCAGCACATAGTGTGATAACCTATTGATAGCAATATAACAAATGACACAAAACAATAGGCTTGAAATGTCCTAGTTGCAAAGGATCTTCCACTCAGTTAAGACCAGCAGCCCCAATTGTAGTTTCACTGGAAAGCAAATCTTGCCTTTTTCCCACCTAGGCCTCTATTGAAACGCATACAATTGAGCCACTCACATGCTAAATATTCTCTGTGGACTAGTTGTTTTCAGGGGCCTTCAGTAGCTCAAAACACACTCAAACCATATTTGACATTGTGGAGAACCTGGATTTGGTATGAAAAGATATTCTATACACAAATGCAGAGAAACAACACATAGTGAGTTAGGGTGATATCTCCCTTATATCAATCTCAAAAATGACACAAGAGAATTGAACAAACCTAAATGCAAAGTGTATTGCACTCAGGGAAAGAAAACTATCCTCAATGATGGTTTGCACTGGAAAACAATTTTTACCATGCATTTTTACCACATAGGCCTCTTTTATAACAAGGCTGATAGAGCCGCTCCATTGACAAATGTGCTGTGGGCACTAAGTCTTTTCAGGGGGATTCAGTAGCTTGAAACACAGTCAAAACATATTCTCTACTCTGGAGATGCCTGATTTTGTATGAAAAGCCATTCTTTTCATGAATGGGAAAAGAAGCATGAGTGAGCTATGATGATATCCTCCACATATAAACCTCAAACATGACACAAGAAGAGAGGTTTGAACCTTCCTATGTGCAAAGAATATTCCATTCAGTGAAAGAACACCAGCCTTATTGTTACTTGTGCTGTAAAGCAACACTTGCCTTTTGCCCATAGAATTTTCTTTTATAAGTAGGCTGATTGAGCAACTCCACAGCCAAATGCTCTCTGTACACAAGGTGTTTGCTGGGGGCTAAGTAGCTAGAAATACACTCAAAACCTGTTGTTCATTCTAGAGAAGCATTATTAGGTATAAAAAGGTGCCCTTTCCCCAAACAGGGAAAAGCAGCTTGTAGCTAGCTAGGGGGAAAACCACCTGAAAGAAATCTTACAAATGACATAAAACAAGAGGCTTGAAGATTCTTACTTGCAAAGTACATTCTGTTCAGTGAAAGAACACCAGCCCCAGTGGTAGTTTGCACTGGGAAACCACACTTGCCTTTTTCCCACATGTACCTCTGTTATACCTATATTGAATGAACAGCTGCCCTGCCAAATGCTCTGTGGGCATTATGTGTTTGTAATGGGCCTCAATAGATTGATGCACATGCAACAAATGCTATCCTTTCTGGAGAAGCTTGAATTAGAAAGAAAAGGTGATTTTTTCTGAAACAGAGAAAATCAGCAAATAGTGAGTTAGACCACACCTTGATAGCAATCTCATATATGACACTAAAAAGAGGCTTGAAGCTGCCTTAGCAAAGTATATTCCATTCAGTACTAGAACAACAGCCCTAATGGTGGTTTGCAATGAAGAACAACACTTGCTTTTTCCCACTAGGCCTCTGTTATTTCTATGTTGGTTGAGCAGCTCTACTTTCAAATGCTCTGTATGTACTAGGTGTTTGCAGTGAGCTTCAGTAGTTTGAAACATGTTCAAAATGTTTTCTGTATGCTGGAGATGCCTGATTATGTAAATGCATTTTTTCATAAACAGGGAAATGCAGCACATAATGAGTTAGGGCATTTCTGCCTGAGAGCAATCTCAAATTGACACCACAAAAAACAGAAGCTTGAAGATTCCTACTTGCAAAGTTTATTCCAATCAGTGAAAGAACACCAGCACCAATGGTGGTCTGTACTGGGAAGGAACAATTGCCTTTTTTCCCACATAGGCCTCTGTTATAACTTTGAGGATTGATCCACTCCCCTGAAAATTCTGTGTGCTGTAGGTGTTTGCAGCAGGTTTTAGTAGCTTCAAAACACTAAAAAAAAGTGTTTTCCATTCTGTAGAAGCCTGGATTGGTATGAAAAGGCATTCTTTTCACAAAAGGGCAAAAGCATAGCATAGGGCAATAGGCAATAACCTCCTGAGAACCATCTCAAAAATGATGCAAAACAAGAGGCTTGAAGCTTCTACTTGCAAAGTATATTCCACTCAGTGAAAGAACAACAACCCCAATGGTGGTTTGCACTGGAAAGCAACACTTTTTCCTTTTTCCTACCTAGACCTCTGTTATAGCTCATCCAAATGAGCCACTTACATGTCAAATGCTCTGGGTACACTAGGTGTTTTCAGGGGGCTTCAGTAGCTGAAACATTCTCAAAACTTATATTCCATTCTGGAAAAGCCTGATTTGGTATGAAAAGGCTTTCTTTTTCCACAAATGAGGAAAACAGCACATAGCAAGTTAAGGCAATGACTGCTTTATATCAATCTCAAAAATGACACAAGCAAGAGAATTGAAACTTCCTAAGGGGAAAGTATATTCTGCACAGGAAAAAACACTAGCCTCAATGGTGGATGACACTGGAAAGCAACCTTTGCCTTTGTTACAACATGGCTGATGTTATAACCTGGCTGATGGAACCACTTCTTGGCCAAATGTCTGTGTGCACTGTGAGTTTACACAGGGCTTCAGTAGCATGAAACACACTCAAATGTATTCTCCACTCTGGAGAAACTGCTTTTGAATAAAAAGGCATTCTTTTCACAAACAGGAAAAGAAACACATATTGAGAAGTATAATAATCTGATTATATCAATCTCATAAATGACACAAAATGAGAGGCTTGAACCTTATTATCAGAAAATAATATTCCACTCAGTGAAAGCATACCAGCCCCAATGGTGTTTGCACTGGAAAGAAACATTTGCCTTTTTCCCACATAGGCCTCTGTTATAAGGAGACTGATTGAGCCTCTCCACTGCCAAATGCTTGTGGTGCTCATGGGCACTAGCTGCTTGCAGAGCATTGCAGTACCTTGTCACACAGAAAGTGTTCTCAACAATGGAGATGGCTAATTTGGTTTGTAAAGATATTCTTTTCAGAAATGGGGAAAATCATCACATAGTGAACTATGGGGGAAACTGCCTGAAAGCCATCTCACAATAGACAAAAAACAAGAGTTTGAAGCTTCCTACTTGCAAAATATATTCCACTCTGTGTATGAACACCAGCCTCAATGGTGGTTTGCAGTGGAATATTATCCTTGCCTTTTCCTATATAGGCCTCTGTTATTAGTAGGATGAGTGAGCTGGTCCCCTGCCAAAAACTCTGTGTGATGGAGGACTTTGCAAGTAGCTTCAGTAGCTTGAAACACACCAAAAATGTGTTTGCCATTATGGAGAAGCCTGAATTGGTACAAAAGCAGTTCATTTCAAGAAAGAGGAAGAGCATCTCTTAGCAAGCTAGGGTGCTACTGCATGATAGCAATCTGACAAATGACACAAAACAAGAGGCTTGAAGCTTCCTACTTGCAAAGTACTGTCCACTCAGTGAAAGAACACTAGCCCCAGTTTTGGTTTGCACAGTAAAGCAACCCTAGCCTTTTTCTCACATAGACTTTTGTTGTAAATATCCTGATTGACCCACTGCATAACCAAAAGCTCTGTGTGTCCTAGGTATTTGTAAGGGCTTCAGTAGGTTGAAACACACTCAAAACATGTTATTCAAGCTGGAGAAGCATGATTTAGTATGAAGAAGCACTCTTTTCACAAACAGGGAAAAGCAGTATGTAATGCAAAACATCCTGAGAGCAATCTCACAAATGACACAACTAGAGGCTTGAAGCTTCCTTTGTGCAAAGTATATTCCACTCAGTGAAATAACACCAGCCACAATGGTGGTTTGTAATGAAATGCAACACTTGGATTTTTCCAACATTGGCCTGTCTTATAACTAGGCCAGTTGGGCCTCTCACCTGCCAAATTGTCTGTGGGCACTAGGTATTTGAAATGGGCTCCAGTAGCTTGAAGCACACTCCAAACATGTTCAACTCTTTGGAAAACCTAATTTTGTAGGCAAAGGCCCTCTTTTCACAAACAGAGAAAAGAAAAGCAGCCAATCAGGATGCTAGGGCAATAACCACCCTAGAGCAGTCTCAGAAAACACTCAATACAAGAGTCTTGAAGCTTCCTACTTGCAAAGTATATTCTACTCATTGAAAGAACACTAGCCACAATGTTGGTTTGCAATGAAAAGTAACCCTTGCATTTATTTCCCCACATGCCTCTCATAACCAGGTCAATGGAGCTGCTCACCTGCCAAATGCACTGTGTACACTTACTCTCCTCTTTGGAGAAGCCTGCTTTGGTAGGCACAGGCACTCTTTTCACAGATGGTGTGAAGAAGCACATAGCAATGATAGAGTGATAACCACCCAATAGCAATCTCACAAAGGATACAAGCCAAGAGATTTGAAGATTCCTAATTGCAAAATTTACTTCACTAAGTGGGAAAAAACAAGCCCCAATGGTGGTTTGCAATGAAAAGCAAACTTAGCCTTTTTCTTACCTGTGTACCTCTCTTATCACCAGGCTGATGGAGCCGTTCACCTGCCAAAAGGTCTGTGGGCACGAGGTGTGGGCAGTGGGCTCCAGAAGCTTGAAACACATTACAAACATATTATCCTCTATAGAAAAGCCTGATATGGTAGGCAAAAGTGCTATTTTCACATACAGGGAAAGGTAGCACATAGCAATGCTAGGGTGATAACTGCCTCAGTACAATGCAAAAATGACAGAAAACAGAAATTTGAAGGTCCCTACTTGCAAAGTATACTCCATTCATTGAATACCAACCACAATAGTTTTTGTAATGAAGTGCAACCCTTGCAGTTGTCCAACCTAGGCCTGTCTTATAACAAGGCCAATGGAGCTGCTCACCTGACAAATGCCCTGTGGGCACTAGGTGTTTGCAGTGGGCCTCAGTAGTGAAACATACTCCAAACACATTCTTCTCTCTGTAAAACCTGATTTAGTATGCAAAGGCACTCTTTTCACAAATAGTGAGAAGCAGCAAATAATGATGCTAAGGCTATAACTGCCCCTAGGCAATCAAAAAAAAAAAAAGACACAAAACAAGAGGCTTGAAACTTCCTACTTGCAAAGTATATTCCACTCTATGAAAGCACATCAGTCCTAATGGTGGTGGGTACTGGAAAGCAACTCTTGACTTTTTCCCATGTAGGCCTTTGTTATTAGTAGGGTGAATGAGCTGCTCCTTTGCCAAATACTCTCTGTCATCTAGGTATTTTCAGAGGGCTTCAGTAGCATGCAACACACTCAAAATGTGTTCTTCTTTCTGGAGAAGATTGATTTGATTTCAAAAGGTATTGTTTTTGTTTGTTTGTTTGTTTGTTTGTTTGTTTTTGGAAAAACTGTGAAAAACATCCCACAATGATCTGAGGTGATAACCATACTATAGCACTCTCAGGAATGACACAAAACAAGAAGTTTAAAGCTTTGCAATTGCTAAGTATAGTACGCTCAGAAAGAAAACCAGTCCCAATGGTGGTTGATATTGGAAAGCAACCCTTGCCTTTTTCAACCATGTTGGCCTCTGTTACAACGAGGCTGATTGAGCTGCTCCACTTCCAAATGCTCTGTGGGGCCTAGATGTATGCAAGGGTGTTCAGTAGGTTGCATGCCATTCTAAAGTTGTTATCCTTTCTGGAGAAACCTGACTTGATATAAAAAGGTGTTCTTTTCCTAAATGATGAAAAGCAGCATATAGTGAGCTAGGCTGATGAATGCCCTATAGCAATCTCACAAATGACACAAAAAAAAGAAGCTTGAAGCTTCCTATTTGCAAAGTATATTCCAATCAGTGAAAGAACACCATCTCCAATGGTGGTTGGTAATGGAATGCAAATCTTGACACTTTCCCACACAGGCGTCTGTTATTAGTAGGGCTTAAGAGCTCCTCACCTGCAAAATTCTCGCTGTGATGTAGTTGATTTCAGGGCGCTTTAGTAGCTTGGACCACACTCAACATTTTCTTCTTTCTGGAGAAACCTGATTTTGTATGAAAAGGCATTCTTTTGATAAACAGTGGAAAGCAACCCATAGTGATCTAGGCTGAAAATGGTCTAATATCAATCTCACAAATGACACACAACAAGAGGCTTGAAGATCCCTATTCACAAAGCATACTCCACACAGTGATAAACACCAGCCCCAATGGTGGTTTGCACTGGACAGCAACCCTTGCCTTTTTCCCTGATAGGCCACTGTTATAACTAGGCCAATTGAGCTGTTCCACCTCCAAATGCTATGTGGTCCCTAGGTGGATGTAGGGTTGTTCAACAACACATTTGGAGTTGCACCCAACTCCAAATGTGTTCTCCTTTCTGGAGAAGCCTGATTCGGTATGAAAAGGTGTTCTTTCCCCAAATGTAGAAAAGAAGCATATAACAAGCTAGGCCAATAACTGCCCTATAGCAATCTCACAAATGACACAAAACAAGAGGCTTGAAGTTTCCTACTAGCAAAGTTTATTTCACTTAGTGAAAGAACACCAGCCCCAATGGCAGTTTGCACTGGGAAGCAACCCTTACCTTTTTTTTTTTTTTTTTTTGCCAATTCAGCCTCTGTTATAATTAGGGGAAGTTCCCACTCACTTGACAAATGCTCTGAGTGCCCTACTTGCTTGCAGGAGGTTTGAGTACTTGCCACATGTTCTCCTTTCAGAAGAAACCAGATTTTATATGAAAAGTTGATCCTTTCATAAATGGGGCAAACCTACATATAGAGAGCTAGGCTGATAGCCACCCTATAGTCATGTCACAAATGATACAAAACAAGAGGTTTGAAGCTTCCTACTTGCAAAGTTTATTCCAGTTGGTGAAAGAACACCAGCCCCAGTGATGGTTGCACTGGAAAGTAACCCTGGTCTTTTTTCTTTTCTTTTTTTTCTTTTTTTTTTTTTACCACATTGGCCTCTGCTATTAGAAAGATGAGTGAGCCACTATATAGCCAAAAGCTCTGTAGGCACTAGTAGTTTGTAGAGGGCTTCTGTAGCTTTCAACACACTCTAAACCTGTTCACCTTTCAGGAGAAGCCTGATTTGGTATTAAAGTCATTCTTTTCACAAAGAGGAAGAAGCAACACATAGTATGTTAGGCACATAACTGCCCTAGAGCAATTTCACAAACAGCACAAAACCAGAGGCTTGAAACATCCTGCATGCAAATTTTATTCCACTCCAGTAAAAGAACACCATCCCTGATGGTGGTTTGCACTGGAAAGCAACAATTGCCCTTTTACCACTTAAGCCTCTGTTATTAGCAGGGTGTGTGCCCACTCACTTGACAAATGCTCCGTGTGTCCCAGTTGTTTACGAGGGGTTTCAGTACCATGCCACATATTCACAACATGTTCTTCTTTCTGGAAAAACCAGATTTGGTATGAAAAGAGTTCCTTTCTTAAATGGGGCAAAGCTGCATAGAGTGATTTAAGCCATTAACTGCCCTATAGCACTCTCATAAATGACACAAAACAAGAGGCTTGAAGCTTCCTACTAGCAAAATTTATTCTACTCATTGAAAGAGCACAAGCCCAAATGGTGGTTTGCTCTCAAAATTAACACTTGCCTTTGGTCACATAGGCCTCTAATACTAGAAAGATGCATGAGCCACTTCATAGTCAAAATCTCTGTAGGCCCTAGTAGTTTTCAGGGGGCTTCAGTAGCTGGAAGCACACTCAAAAACTGTTCTCCTTTCAGGAGAAGTCTGATTTGGTACAAACACATGTTCCTTTCACAAATGGGCCAAAGTGAGCTAAGCTGATAACCTGATAACCTCTCTATTGGAATCTCATGAATAACACCAAACAAGAGGCTTGAAGATTCCTACTTGTAAAGTTTATTCCAGTCAGTGAAAAAAACACAAGCCCCAATGGTGTTTTGCAATTGAATGTAACCCTTGCCTTTCTAACTCATATGCATTTGCTATTAGAAGGACAAGTGAGCCCGACACTTGCCAAAGAGTTCTTAGGCTCTAGTAGTTTGCAAGGGGATTCTGTAGCTTTCAGCACAGTCAAAACATGTTCTCCTTTTAGCAGAAGCCTGATTTAGTATGAATAGGCATTATTTCACAAACTGAGCAAAGCAGCACATAACTATCACACAAAACTGAGCAAAGTGGCCCATAGTTATCACACAAATGACACAAAATAAGAAACCTGAAGCCTTGTACTTGCAACCTGTATTCCACTCAGTGAAAGAACATCAGCCCCAGTGGTGGTTCATACTGGAGAGCAACTCTTGCCTTTTTACCAATTAGGCCTCTGTTATAAGTAGGCGAGTTCCTGCTCACTTAACAAATGTTCTGTGTGCCCTAGTTGTTAGCAGGAGAAGATTGATTTTGTAGGAAAGGGCATTCCTTTTACAAATGTGGCAAAACAGCACCTAGGAGGGAGGATGATAACTGCCCTATATAAACTTCACAAATGACACAGAGCAAGTGGCTTGAAACTTTCTACTTGCAAAGTTTATTCCACTCAGAGAAAGAACGCCAGCCCCAATGGTGATGTGCACTAAAAGGCAACACTTGCCTTTTGACCACACAGGCACCTGTTATTAGAAGGGCCAGAGTGCCTTTTCCATACCAAAATCTCTGTAGGCCCTAGTAGTTTGCAGAGGCCTTCTTTAGCCAGCAACATATTCAAAACGTGTTCTCCTTTTAGGAGCAGGCTGATTTGGTATGGAAGGGGTTCTTTTTAAAATATCAAATATAAAAATATTCAAATATCAAAATATTAAAGATAACAGTGAGCTAGGCTGATATCTCCCCTAGCAATCTCACAAATAACACAGAAGAGGAGGCTTGAAGTTTCTTACTTGCAACATTTGTTCCATTCAAGGAAAGAACACCAGCCCCAATGGTGGTTTGCACTGGAATGCAACCCTTGCCTTTTTACCACATAGGCCTCTGCTATTAGAAAAACCAGTTAGCCACTTTCTTGCCAAATGCTCTGTAGGCCCTAGTAGTTTGAAAGGGGCTTCTGTAGATTGCAACACACTCAAAACATGTTCTCCTTTCTGAAGAAGCCAGATTAGTTATGAAAAGGCATTCCTTACAGAAACAGGGAGAAGCAGCCTATAACTAGTTAGGCCAATAACCTCACTATAGCAATTTCACAAAAGACACAAAACAAGATGCTTGAGGCCTCCTATTCCACTCAGTGAAAAGAACACCAGCCACAATTGTGGTTTGCAATGGAAAGCAACCCTTGCCCTTTTACCACTTAGGCCTCTACTCTTAGTAGGGTGAATGAGCCACTGCCTTGCCAAATGCTCTGAAGAACAAAGTAGTTTGAAGGAGGCTTTTGTAGCTTTCAACATACTCAAAACATGTTCTCCTTTCAGAAGAACCCTGATTTGATATGAAAGGTTATACTTTCATTAACGAGATCAAGTTGCACATGGTGAGCTAGGTTAACAATAGCAATCTCTCAAATGACATAAAACAAGAGACTTGAAGCTTCATATATGCAAAGTTTATTCCAGTAAGTGACAGAACACCAGTCCAATGGTGGTTTTCTCTGGAAAGCAACCCTTGCCTTTTTACCACATTGGCCTCTGTTATTAGTAGGGTGAGTGCCTGCTCACTTGCCAAAAGCTCCATGTGCCCTAGTTGTCTTCAATGGGTTTCAGTGGCTTGTCACATGCTCACAACATGTTCTCCTTTTTGGAGTAACCAGATTTGGTAGAAAAGTCATTCCTTTCACAATTGGGCAAAGTGGCACTTTGATTAAGCTTTTGATTAAGTGGTGAATAGGCTGGTAATCACTGTATCAGTCTCAAAAATGACAAAAAACAAGAGGCTTGATGCTTCCTACTTGCAAAGTTTATTCCACTCAGTGAAAGGACATGAGCAGCTCCAGTGGTGGTTTGCAATGGAAACAAATCTTGCCTTTTGTCACATAGGTATCTGCTATTAGTAGGGTGAATGAGCCACTCCCTTTCCAAATACCCTCTTGGATTTAGCAGTTTACAGGGAGCTTCAGTAGCTTGCAACAAAATCCAAACATTCTCTTTAAATGAGAATCCTGATTTGGTATGAAAAGGCATTCCTTTCACAAATGGGGAAAAGCAGCATAAAGAGAACTAGGCCAATATCCTTCCTATAGCAATCTTACACATTATACAAACAAGAGGCTTGAAACTTCCTACTTGCAAAGTATATTCCACTCAGTGAAAGAAAATCAGCCTCAGGTGTCATTTGCACTGCAGCAACATTGCCTTTTTCCCACATAGCCTTCTGCTATCAGTGGGATGAGTGAGTTGCTTCCTTGCCAAATAATCTTTAGGCCCTAGTAGATTGCAGGGGGTTTCAGTAGCTTGCAACACTATCAAAATGTGTTCCTTTCAGGAAAGTCCTGATTTTGTATGAAAAGGAGTTCCTTTCATGAGTGGGTAAAAGAAGCACGCAGCAAACTTGGCAAATAACTGTCTTATAGCAATCTCACAGAAGACACAAAACAAGAGGCTTGAAGCTCCCTATTTTCAAAGTTTATTCCACTCAGTGAAAGAACACCAGACCCAATGGTGGCTTGCACTGGAAAGCAACTCCTTCCTTTTGTCCACATAGGCCACTGCTATTAGTGGGATAAGTGAGCCACTCCCTTGCCAAATGCTCTGTAGGCCCTGGTAGTTTGCCAGGGGCTTCAGTATCTTTCAACACACTCAAAATGTGTTCTCCTTTCAGGAGAAGCCTGATTTGGTATGAAAAGGTTTTTCCTTCTCAGAGCAAAGCAGCGCATACTGAGGCAGGCTGATAACCACCCTATAGCAACCTCACACAAAACAAGAGGCTTGAAGCTTCCTACTTGCAAAGTATATTCCACTCAGTGAAAGAACACCAGCCCCAAATGAGATTTGCACTGAAGTTACACTAGATTTTCTCCCTCATAGCCCTCTGCTAGTAGTAGGGTGAGTTAGCCACTCCCTTGCCAAATAATCTTTAGGCCCTAGTAGTTTGTAGGGGGGTCATTAGCTTGCAACACACTTAATATGTGTTCTTTCAGGAGAAGCCTTGTTGCAGGATTTATGTACAGGGAGACAGGACACTGAGTCCTTTTTGTCTGGAAGCATCATTTATTAATGCCAGCACTGATTCAGTGGATTCCTATCCAAAGGCTGAGCCCTGAACACAGTGTGGCTTACCTTATATACTCCCGCTAGTGTTTTTGGTTATATCTAAGTCCCTTTGTCCCCCTAATAAGGCAACACACATACTGTAATTTCTGGGTAGACAGTTATAGATAAGGTTGTACCCATAGGTTCAGGTTATATTACATTGTTATAGAACTGCGCATGTGCACACAGGTGCTGATGTTGCATGTTGCCTTCCCTTGGTTCTGGGAGGGTCCTTCCCCCTCCCCACTACATTACCTCCTTTGATGCTATGATCCCTCTCTCAGGGTCAAAAGAATAATTTTGGGCTAGAAGTTTTTGTTTTCATAGCATCACCATATGGGTGAACATCTTCCTTTTTATCATGGCCTCAATGGGACCAGAGACAGATCTTACAACTGGAGGAGCCAGACAGGGTGAGATCAGGCAGCCTTCCAAGATCATAAGAACAATACCCATGAGGGTTTTGAATCCCCCAAAGATGGAAAACAATCCCCTGGATAGCTCTCTGGGGTTCCAGCACTTCCAACTATGTATGGGGATATGAACCACTTTTCTGATGTTTGTGGCTATGTTAGTCACAGCATGGCCATTGTCTATCTGGAGGCAGCAGTCAGATTGATTAAATTTTCCTTATACTCCTCCTTCTTCTGTTAATAGGTAATCTAAGGCTAGGCAGTTCTGGTATATAGCCGCATGCATTTGTGATTGTTGCTTTGCCATGATTTCCAGGGCTGTGGCTGATTGGTTAGTAATTATTTCCAATACCACGTATAACCCAATGATTCGATTGAACATATACATATGGGTTTGGTAGCTTCGACTTCCATCTTGTGACCAAGTGGCTGGACCACATGTCTCAATAATTTTGGGGATGGCCACTCATTTACCCCATCTTTGTTGTCCTCTTATCACAGGATTCATTTTGGTCTTAAATTTTAGGCTCTGATAAAGGGGAACACCTAGTTTTCTTTCCTCCTGGTTAGGCAGGAACTAAAATCCCAGTTGGATTACTCCAATGGTACAGCTCCCTTTCCATTGAGTGGGGAGTTGCATTTATGCTCTTTTCCCACATATCCAAAACAGCCCATCAGGTGCCCTCCAATGTTTGGGGTCACTAAGAATGAAGTTGTCTCTGTGTTTACTAATTTCAGGTATGCTATGGAATGGATTGGCCTCCTCCTCAGTATGTATAGTACAATTGACTATGGCTTGATAGGGAGAGAATTGGCACTGGGAGGTATTAACCACAGAGGCCAGGGCCCAATGTCACGTAGGAGTGTTTGGCCACCACTCAAAACTGGTAGAGTCCCAAGAGAGCCTTCTTTCCCATGGAGTTTCTCCTACCCATTGTGTATAACTGGGTCCTGTTCTACTAATGCACTCTTTTCCTATCACTTCTGAGGCAAAGACCCAAATTTGGAGCCAGTTGTTTTCTCTCTCTGCTATGGAATGATTCCATTGATGTAATTGGAGTGCATTTAGGCTGGTCCCCTTCCACGGCCATTTTTTACTCATAAGGCCCCCCACCACAGACCCAACAGTTAGTGACATTGAACTCATGGGCAATCCTTTCATCTATGTTAATGAAAATGTCCTTCCCTAGGGTGGGGAAGTCCCAGTCTGGATCCAGGTCCTTCCTGAGTTGGTCATAGTCTGGGCTGGACCCCGATTATTGGGTCCTTGGGCCTGTCTGTTGTTTTATCCTTTGTATAGTTTCTCTGGCTAGCTGGGCCTGGGTGTGGTCCTGAATTCCCACTCCATCAAACATGCCCCAATATTATTATATGCCTAACAGACCCAAGCCCCTGTTCCCCTTTTCTTTGGTCCTTGGCAAGTGTGGCCCTCTAGGTATTTTGTTTTTATCCATCCAACTCAATACCTTTTACCATTATATGTGCAAAGGGTGGGGGTGGTACCTCAATAACAATCAGCTAGTAGGTATAGGAGGTGAAGGACAATCCAACCTTCTCTTGATACCAAAACTTTCCCACACACTTATCACAAGAGGTGGAATTTAAGTCTACAAGAGGAGTAAAAGGGGCCCAGACCAGAAGCAACCAAAAACAACAAAACATCCTACCCAGAATATGAAGCAGAGCATGAGCATGAAGCTTATGCCACATTTCCAATTAGCCAGAGAGGTCTCTGCTAGCCCTATGGCAAAGATTATGACAATGACTATGACAACAGACAGGTACAAAGTGTGGTAGTGCATCACAAAAAGGGGACTGAAATGAGGAATGGACACAGTCTATTTATCTGTCTGGTGACTGATTCCTAAAGCTTCTGCTATGCATAGACTGGTCAGCCTCTGGAGTGAGGGGTGTTGTCCTCATGGGTCTCTGGAGCTGCAGCTTGTTTCTTTTGGATGGTCAGCTTGCATAATGTCAAGGGATCAGGGATACACTCCCAGTCTCACGATGCTGGTTTTACTCTGCTGTGGTGAATCTAAGGAGCCACTTTTGTCATCTTTACTGCAGTAGGGGTGGATAAAATTACAGTAAATGCATCCCTCCAAAGAAATTTTAATGCCTTTACATTCCACCCTCTTACCATATAGGATCCCCTGGTTTGAAGCAGTGGGTGTCTGTGGTTAGACTTATAGTTTCCCTAATCTGCTGAAGGAGGGTGGCCAGGGTGGAACTTAGAACCTGTATCTGCTGCCTCAGAGTGAGGTTCACTACTTCCTTCAAGTCCCCCCTTATATGTTTAGTGAGAGGAGGGGGGTGTCCATAGAGGATTCTGTAAGGAAAAAATCCTGTTTTCCTAGCAGGGCTGGATCTAATTCTGAGCAAGGCTAATGGCAAGAGCTGGTCCCAATACAGATGTGTCTCCTGGCACAGTTTGTTTAATTGCAGTTTCAGAGTCTGATTCATCTGTTCCACCTTCCCAGAACTCTGGGGCCAATAGTCTGTGTGCAACTTCCAAGTGATTTTTAATCCCTTTGTCACCAATTGTACTATTTCTGCAACAAATGCTGGTCTGTTAAATCTGGTCAACTGGAGAATATTTTATCCATGACTTTAATATGATTATGACCTGACTGACGGGGCCCAACAGGCAGTAGGGTTGCAGTGTTTAGAGTCCTCATTACCTCTAGGTGAATGTGTGGGCTTTTATATAACATCCCCTGATATTTAACTATCTGGGGTTAGCCAGCCAGTATTGTCCTTTATATTCCATTAATGTTAGTACTGAGTGTGGCATTAAGACCGTTGACTCTTGAGTGAAGGTAGAAGATGGAAGAAGAGTAGGGAGACCACAAACACAATAACAACAACAAAACACATCTACAGGTTAAACAACTCACACAGAACAGCAATAATCACTGGCAGAAGGACCTAAACTCCAATAATGGCAAGAATCTCATGACATAACTGGGTAAAACAGGAGAAAAGAGGAGAGTGAGAGAAGGGGAATCAGGGCTGGATGGGTGCTCCCAAAGGGAACTGTGGAGGAGAAAGTGATCCCACACCCTGGAAAGTCACCTACTCAATGGAAAGATCAACTGAATCAGAGGGATCTCCAGATGCAGAGAAGAGTGCAGCAGTAAGTCTGAGATCTGAAGAGCAGAGTGAGAATTGAACAGATCATCTGAACTACTGGCACAGTCACCAAAAATGGAGATGCTTTGGTGAGGTCTGGGCACCAAGACCTCAGCTCCAGAGGTTATTCCCTGGGAACAGGTTGGGGTGGGCAGTGCATAGACTGCTTGGGGAACTAGGAACTAGTCAGCCTGGTTCACAGGGAAGAGACTGCCCCAGGGGTCTAGGAAGTGGTCTGTTGGATTGGTGGGGCAGAGACTGCCTGGGAGTCTTGAAATCCAAGCAGTGCAGGTGGAGGGAGCAATACACCAGGGGTTGGGGAGTGGAAATCCACATCAGAGGGAACCTGGCAGAAGAGCTGGATCTGCAGGAGAGACAAGGTGCCAGTGTTGGGGAGGGTAGAGGAGAAAGGGTGGGCTGCCATAGAATACTCCCCACACCACAATGAGCTCACTTGCCTGCCAGCTATCAGAAATCTGTGCTTCCCAGTGCACCCCCCCCCAACCCCATGCTTGTGCACCGGACCTGATACTGCATGCCATCCTGGAGGGCTGGCATCACCATTTGAGGGAAGCTGACCACCACAGAGGCTTTCTCTGCCCTGGCCTGCCTGCCCCCTGGAGGGTCTACACCCCCATGGAGCAGCCCCCAGCACTGCCAGCCCCCTGGAAAAGGACCACAGCCCAGAAAAGCCAGAACAATCTCGGCCTGGATATTCAGTATCTGCCTCCATCCCCAGGTGGTCCTGCCAATTCAACTGCCCTGGGGAAAAGCCCCTTGGGTTCTCAGTAGCCCAGCTAGCCACTCCCACCCTTGGGGGTGCAGCACTCCTATGGAACAGCTGCCCAGCACCGACAGCCCCTGTGAGAGCCCCCACAGTGCATAAAATCTAGAACTAGTTCAGCCCAGCCAGGCAATCTCTGCCTCCTTTCCAAGGCGGTCCTGCCAATACAGCTGCCCTGGGGAAGAGCCCCTTGGGTTCTCAATGGCCCAGCTAGCTTCTTCCACCCTCTGGGGGTGCAGCACTCCTGTGGAACAGCTGCCCAGAAGACAGCCTAAGAACACCAGAGCAAGCTCTGCCCAACCACGTGAAATCTGATTCCATCTTGGTGCAGACCTCCCAGTCCTGTCTGCCCTCAGGAAGGTCTCCTTTGCTTCAGAGAGACCCTGTCAGCCCTGCCCACCCTCCAGAAAAGTCACACTGCCAAAAAGAAGACTAACCAACAACCCCAGCCCTCAGGAAACATTCTATAGCAGTGCCAAGGCAAACCTGGCATGGTCATGGGGAGTACAACTCCACCAAGAAAAAGAAAACAACAAGCAAGATGAAGAAGGTGAGAAACCACCCCAGTTAAACCAACAGGAGAACTCACCTAAAGCAGTCAACAATGAAACAGAGCTCTGCAGTCTGACAGACCTGGAGTTCAAAAGAGAAACAGTGAAAACACTGAAGGAATTAAGAGAAGATATGAACATTAATGCAGATACCCTCAGAAAGGAACTAGAAAATATAAGGAGGAGCCAAGAAAAATTCAAAAATTAATTTGCAGAGATACAAACTGAGCTAAGGGCAGTAAAAACCAGAATGAATAATGCAGAAGAACGAATCAGTGATATGGAAGATGGAATAATAGAAATCACCCAAATAGAACAGCAAACAGAAAACCAAATGAAAAAACATGAAAGCAATATAAAAGACCTATGGGATAATATAAAGTGGGCCAATCTAAGCAGAATAGGAATTCCAGGAGTAGAAAAAGATAAGGGGATGGAAAATATATTTGAAGAAGTTATCACTAGAAACTTCCCAAATCTGAAGGATACTGAGTTCAAGATACAGGAATCACAGAGGGCCCCAAACAAGTTAAACCCAAATAGACCCACACCAAGACACATTATAATAAAAATGGCAAAAGTTAATGATAAAGAGAGGATCCTAAAGGCAGCAAGAGAAAAGCAGAATGTTACCTATAAGCGACCCTCATAAGGTTATAAGCTGATTTCTCTACAGAAACACTGCAGAACAGGAGGGAAAGGGAAGAGATATTTAAAGTGCTAAAAGGAAAAAAATATGCAACCTAGAATACTCTCTACAACAAGAATATCATTTAAAATAAAAGGGGAAGTAAAAATTTTTTCCAACAAACAAAAGCTAAAACAATACAGCAATACACAACCCAGGCTAAAAGAAATATTGGAACAGCTTCTCTGAACCAAAAAGAAAGGAAGGAAAGAAAGGAAGGGGAAAAAAAGGAGGAAGAACTAGGATGATTGAGGAAACCACAATCAGAGAGCAGATGCTCAAATAAGCCAGCATACAGATTTAATCACGAACATGTTTAAAACAAAATTAAATTAAAAAGAAAAAAAAAGAGTCACCAAAATCATAAAATGTGGTCAAGGAAAGTAAGGAAACAAACAGACACTTTGTTAAATTTTTGTTTCTTTCTCTTCTTAATTTTAGCATACTAATGAAGTGTTTGAACCTACAGGACCATCAGGCTAAAACACATAATTATAGGAAGGTAACCCCTTAAAAATACTTAAAAAAAAGGGAATACTTAAAAAACTTAAAATACGTAAATATATTTTAAAAATACTTAAAAAACAGGGCAACCACAAGCCAAAAGCAAATATTGCATTAGCAAAAAATGAAAAAAAAAAAACACAAGCAGAAAATAATCAGAGACCATCCAAACAAAAAAAGAAAGGAAGAATGGAGAACCACAGAATCAACTGGAACACGAGGTTCAAATGGCAATAAATAATCATCTATCAATTATCACCTTAAATGTCAATGGACTGAATACCCCAATCAAAAGACACAGAGTGGCTGAGTGGATAAAAATGCAAAAACCTTCAATCTGCTGCCTACAAGAAACTCACCTTAGGACAAAGGATACATATAGATTGAAAGTGAAGGGGTGGGAAAAATATTTCACACCAATAGACATGACAGAAAAGCAGGAGTTGCAATACTCATATCAGACAAAATAGACTTTAAAAACAAAAGACATAAAGAAAGACAAAGAAGGACACTACTTAATGATTAAGGGATCCATCCAAGGAGAGGATGTTACTATCGTCAACATATATGCCCCAAATACAGGAGCACCCAGATACATACAACAAATATTAACAGACATAAAGGGAGAAGTCGATGGGAATACAATCATGGTAGGAGAATTTAATACCCCACTCACTCCAATGGACAGATCCTCTAGACAGAAAACCAATAAAGCAACAGAGATCCTAAAGGAAACAACAGAAAAGTTAGATTTAATTGACATCTTCAGGACACTACATCCAAAAAAAATCAGAATACACATTCTTCTCAAGTGCGCGTGGAACATTCTCAAGAATCGACCACATATTGGGACACAAAGCTAACCTCAACAAATTTAGGAGCATAGAAATTATCTCAAGTATCTTCTCTGACCACAATGCCATGAAATTAGAAATCAACCATGGGAAAAGGAAAGAGAAAAAACCTACTACATGGAGACTAAACAACATGCTACTAAAAAACCAGTGGGTCAATGAGGAAATCAAGAAGGAAATTAAAAAATACCTTGAGACAAATGATAATGAAGACACAACCTCTCAAAATCTATGGGATGCTACAAATGCAGTGCTCAGAGGGAAATTTATAGCAATACAGGCCTTTCTCAAAAAAGAAGAAAGATCCCAAATTGACAACTTAACCCTCCACCTAAAACGAACTAGAAAAGAAGACAAAAAAGACCTAAAGTCAGCAGAAGGAAGGAAATTATAAAGATCAAAGAAGAAATCAATAAAATAGAGATTCGAAAAACAATAGAGAAAATGAATAAAACCACGAGTTGGTTCTTTGAAAAGGTCAGCAAAATTGACAAACTCCTGGCCAGACTCACTAAAAAGAGGAGAGAAAGAACCCAAATAACCAAAATTAGAAATGAAAAAGGAGAAATCACAATGGATACTGCAGAAATACAAAAAACCATAAGAGAATACTATGAACAACTATATGGCAACAAGTTTGACAATCTGGAAGAAATGGACAATTTTCTAGAATCTTACAGCCTGCCAAAACTGAAGCAAGAAGAAACAGACCAACTGAACAGACCAATCACTAGAAATGAAATTGAAGATGTCATAAAAAACACTCCCTACAAATAAAAGTCCAGGACCAGATGGCTTCACAGGCAAATTCTATCAAGCATATAAGAGGATCTGGTGCCCACCCTCCTTAACTCTTTCAAAAGGTTGAAGAAGAAGGAATACTCCCAAAGACATTCTATGATGCCACCATCACCCTCATTCCAAAACCAGACAGAGATACCACCAAAAAAGAAAAACTATCACCCAATATCTTTGATGAATATAGACGCAAAAATTCTCACCAAAATCTTAGCCAACCGAATCCAACAACATATCAAAAAAAATTATACACCATCACCAGGTAGGGTTCATCCCAGGTTCACAGGGATGTTTCAACATATGCAAATCAATCAATGTCATACAACCACATTAACAAAAGAAAAGTCAAAAATCATATGATCATCTCAATAGACACAGAAAAAGCATTTGACAAAGTCCAACTCTATTCATGACCAACACCCCTTGCCAAAGTGGGTATAGAGGGGAACATTCCTGAATAGAATCAAAGCCATTTATGATAAACCCACAGCAAATATAATACTCAATGGGGAAAAACTGAAAGACTTCTCACTGAAATCTGGAACAGACAGCAATGCCCACTCTCACCACTGCTATTCAACATAGTTTCAGAAGTCCTAGCCACAGCAATTAGACAAACAAAAGAAATAAAGGGCATCCAAATAGAAAGAGGAGAGATAAATCTGTCACTGTGTGAAGATGACATGATACTATACATAGAAAACCCTAAGGACTCAACCCAAAAACTACTTGAACTGATTAATAAATTCAGCAAAGTAGCAGGGTATAAGTTAACATTCAGAAATCAGTCGCATTTCTATATACCAGCAATGAAATATTAGAAAATGAACACAAAAATATGATACCTTTTAAAATTGCACCTCACAAAATCAAATACCTCGGAATACACCTGACCAGAGGTAAAGGACCTGTATGCCGAGAACTATAAAACTTTAATCAAAGAAATCAAAGAAGATGTAAAGAAATGGAAAGAGAGTCCATGTTCATGGATTTGAAAAATCATTATTGTAAAAATGTCCATACTACCCAAAGCGATCTACAGATTCAATGCAATCCCTCTCCAATTACGCATGACATTTTTCACAGAACTAGAACAAAACAATCCAAAAATTTACATGGAACCACAAAGGACCCTGAATCGCCAAAGCAATCCTGAGAAACAAAAACCAAGCAGGAGGCATAACTCTCCCAGACTTCAAGAAATACTACAAAGCCACAGTCATCAAAACAGTGTGGTACTGGTATCAAAACAGACAGACAGACCAATGGAACAGAATAGAGAGAACCCAGAAATAAATCCTGACACCTAGGGTCAATTAATCTTTGACAAGGGAGGCAAGAACATCAAATGGGACAAAGAAAGTCTATTCAGCAAGCATTGCTGGGAAACCTGGACAGCTGCATGCAAAGCAATGAAACTAGAACACACCCTCACACCATGCACCAAAATAAACTCCAAATGGCTGAAAGACTTAAATATGAGACAAGACACCATCAAACTCCTGGAAGAGAACACAGGCAAAACACTCTCTGATATCAACCTCATGAGTATTTTCTCAGGTCAGTCTCCCAGAGCAACAGAAATAAGAGCAAAAATAAACCCATGGGACCTAATCAAACTGAAAAGCTTTTGCACAGCAAAGGAAACCCAAAAGAAAACAAAGAGGCAACTTACAGAATGGGAGAAAATAGTTTTGAATGATGCAATGGACAAGGGCTTAATCTATAGAATATACAAGCAACTTATACAACTCAACAGCAAAAGAGTCAATCAATCAATGGAAAAATGGGCAAAAGACCTGAATAGGACATTTCTCCAAAGAAGATATACAGATGCCCAACAAGCCCATGAAAAAATGCTCAACATCGCTGATTATAAGAGAAATGCAATCAAAACTACCATGAGATATCACCTCAAACCAATCAGAATGGCCATCATTAATAAGTCCATAAATAACAAGTGCTGGAGGGGGTGTGGAGGAAAGGGAACCCTCCTGCACTGCTGGTGGGAATGTAAACTGGTACAGCCACTATGGAGAACAGTTTGGAGATACCTTAGAAATCTATACATAGAACTTCCATATGACTCTGCAATCCCACTCTTGGGCATATATCCAGACAAAACTCCACTTAAAAGGGACACATGCACTGGCATGTTCATTGCAGCACTATTCACAATAGCCAAGATATGGAAGCAACCTAAATGTCCATCGACAGGTGATTGGATTAGGAAGAGGTGGTATATATACACAGCGGAATATTATTCAGCCATAAAAAAGAATGACATAATGCCATTTATAGCAGCATGGGTGGATCTATAGAATCTCATCCTGAGTGAAATGATTCAGAAAGACAAAGACAAATACCATATGATATCACTTACAACTGGAATCTAATATCCAGCACAAATGAACATCTCCTCAGAAAAGAAAATCATGGACTTGGACAATAGACTTGTGGCTGCCTAATGGGAGAGGGAGGGAGTGGGAGTGATTGGGATCTTGGGCTTATCAGACACATCTTAGAATAGATTTACAAGGAGATCCTGCTGAGTAGTATTGAGAACTTTGTCTAGATACTCATGTTGCAAAAAAAAAAGGTGGGGAAAAAATGTAAATGTGATGTATGCATGTAATGATAACTTGATCCCGCTGCTATACAGTTGGAAAATAAAATAAAATAAAATAAAATAAAATAAAATAAAATAAAATAAAATAAAATAAATAAAGAAATAGGTCAACTGAAAAATACAATACCCTTTAAAATTGCACCCCCCAAAAATTAAATTCCTGGGAATACACCTGACCAAGAAGGTGAAAGACTTATATACCAAGAACTAAAAACATTAACCAAGGAATTTAAAGAGGGTTCAAAGAGATGCTCCTGGGTTGGAAAAAATAGTATTGTAAAAATGGCTATACTACCCAAAGCAGTCTAAAGATTCAATGCAATCCCTAACAAATTACCCACAACATTTTTCACAGAACTAGAACAAACAATCCAAAAATTAATAGGGAACCACAAAAGACCCAGAATTGCCAAAGAAATTCTGAGGAGCAAAAACCAAGCGGGAGGCATAACTCTCCCGGACTTCAGGCAATATTACAAAGTCACTGTAATCAAGACAGTGTGGTATTGGTACCAAAACAGACATACAGACCAATGGAACAGAATAGAGACCGCAGAAATAAAGCCAGATAGCTATGGTCAATTAATCTTTGACAAAGGAGGCAAGAACAAAAAATGGGGAAAAGATAGTCTTTTCAGGAAGTGGTGCTGGAAAAACTGGACAGCCACATGTAAATCAATGAAACTGGAACATACCTTCACCAATGTGCAAAACATTCCCTGACATCAGTCTCACAAATTTTTTTCTCAGGTTGGTCTTCTAAGGAAGGAGAAATAAAAGCAAAAATAAACCAAAAATGGGACCTAATCAAACTGGCAAGTTTTGCACACTAAAGGAATTCATTAAAAAAAAGGACAACTTAAAGAATGGGAGAAAATAGTTTCAAATAATGCGACTTGACAAGGGCTCAATCTCTAAAAAACACAAACAACTTATACCAACTCAACAGAAAAAAACCCAACTACCCAATTGAAAAATGGGCAGAAGACCTGAATAGACATTTTTCCAAAGAAGATATACAGATGGCCAACAAGCACATGAAAAATTCTCAACATCACTGATTATTAGATAAATGCAAATCAAAACTGATGAGGTACCACCATTCAGATTGGCTATCACTAATAAGTCCGTAAATAACAAGTGCTGGAAGTGTTGTGGCGAAAGGAACATTTCTGCACTGTTGGTGGGAATGTAAATTTGTACAACCACTATGGAAAACAGTGTGGAGATACCTTAGAAAACTATGCATAGAACCACTATATGATCCAGCAATCCCACTCTTGGGCATATATCCTGACAATACTTTCCTTGAAAAAGATACATGAACCTGCATATTCATTGCAGCTCTATTCACAATAGCCAAGACATGGAAACAACGTAAATGTAAAATTGACACATGAATGGATTAAGGTGTTGTGGGATGTATACATAATCGAATACTTCTCCATAAAAAAGAGTAAAATAATGCCATTTGCAGCAACATGAATGGAAGTAGAGACTCTCATACTAAGTGAAGTAAGTCAGAAAGAGAAAGACAAATACCACATGATATCATTTACATCTGCAATCTAATACATGGGACAAATGTACCTTTACACAGAAAAGTAACTCATGGACATGAAGAACAGACTTATGGTTGCAAAGGGGGAGGGGGAGGAACTGAGAAGGATTGGGAATTTGGGGTTATTAGATGCAAACTATTGCCTTTGGAATGAATAAGCAATGAGATCCTGGGAACTGTGTCTGGTCACTTGTGATGGAGCATGATAAAGTGAGAAAATAGAATGTATATATGTATGTGTAACTATACAGTATAAAATTGATAAAACACTGTAAACTAGCTGTAATGGTGAAAATAAAAATCATTTAAAAAACCACAATATTTGGTATGCCATGAAAGCAGTGCTTAGAGGGAAATTCATGGCATTATAGGCGTTCCTCAAAAAAAGAAGAAAAATATCAAAATAACAACTTAACCACCACCTAAATGAATTAGAAAAAGAACAACAACCAAAAAAAAAAACCCTAAAGTTAAATGAATGAAGGAAATCATAAAGAACAGAGGGGAAATAGATAAAATATAGATTAAAAAATAGAAAAAAATCAATAAAACCAGGAGCTTGTTCTTTGAAAAGATAAACAAAATTAACACACCTCTGGCCAGACTCAGCAAGAAGAGGAGAGAAAGCCCCCCAAGAAATAAAAATAAAAATTAAAAAATTAAAAAGGAGAAATTACAACGGATACTGCAGAAATACAGAAAACCATAAGAGAATACTATGAACGATTGTATGGCAACCAATTTGACGCTGTAGGAGACATGGAGAAAACTTTCTAGAGACTTACAGTGTGACAAAATGGAATTAAGAAGAAATATATCATCTGAACAGACTGATCACTAGAAATGAAATTGAATATGTAATAAAAACTATCCCTACAAAGAAAGTCCAGGACCAGATGTCTTCACAGGTGAATTATACCAAACATACAAAGAGGAACTTACTCCCATCCTTCTTAAATTTGTCCAAAATGTTAAGAAGGAACTTACTCCTATCCTTCTTAAATTTGTCCAAAATGTTACAAAGGAATATTCTATACAGCCAATGTCACCCTAATACAAAATCCAGACAAAGATACTACCAAAAAAGAAAATTATAGGCATAGACTCAAAAATCCTCAACAAAATTTTAGTCAATGAGTCCAACAACATATACAAAATATCATACACCATGACCAACATTCATCCAGTTTGCATTCATCCCAGGTTCACAAGGATGGTTCTACATATGCAAATCAATGTCATACACCACATTAACAAAATAAAAGTCAAAAACCAAATGATCATCTCAATAGATGCAGAAAAAGCATCTGACACTCATTCATGATAAAAATTCTAACCAAAGTGGGTATAGAGGGAATATACTTTAATATAATAAAACTCATTTAGAACAAAACCACAGCAAATATAATACTCAATGGAGAAAGCTTAAAGCCTTTCTGCTAAAATCTGGAACAAGGCAAGGATGCCGACTCTCACCACTGTTATTCAACATAGTATTGGAAGTCCTAGCCACATCAATCAAACAAAAAATAAAAGGTATCAAAATTGGAATAGAAGAGGTAAAATTGTCACTGTATGCAGATGACATGATACTATATACATATAAACCAAAGGAATACACACAAAATTCCTCCAACTGATTAATGAAAACAGCAAAGTAGCAGGATACAAGATTAACATTCATGAATGATTTTCATTTCTGTATACTGACAATGAAATAGTAAAGGAATAAAATAGCTTTTAAAATATAACCCCAAGAGATTAAATACATAAGGCAAACCTGACCAAAAAGGTGAAAGACATATGCTGAGAACTATAAAACATTAATCAAGGAAATTAAAGAGGATTCAAAGAAATGGAAAGATATTCCTTGCTCCTGAATTGGAATATTTAATATCATAAAAGTGGCCATACTACACAAAGCTGTATACAGAGTCAATTAAATTCCTATAAAATCACCAATGATATTTTTAACAGAACTATAACAAACAATCCAAAAATTTATATGGAACCATAAAAGACCCAGAATTGCTAAAGCAATCATGATGAAAACAATACAAGCAGGAGACAAAACTGCCTGACATCAGGCAATATTACAAAGCTACACTAAACAAGACAGAGTGGTACTAGTACCAAAACAAACATATAAACAATGGAACGAAATAGTGAACCCAGTAATAAACTGAGACACCTATAGTCAATTAATCTTCAACAAATGAGGCAAGAATATAAATGGGAAAAAGAGAGTCTTTTCAGCAAGTGGTGCTGGGAAAACTGGACAGCTGCATGTAAATCAATGAAACTGGAAAACACCCTCAAACCATGCACAAAAATAAATTCAAAATGACTTAAAGACTTAAATGTAAAACAGAACACCCTCAAACTCCTAAAAGAGAAAATAGGCAACACATTCTCTGACATCAACCACACAAATATTTTCTTAGGTCAGTCTCCAAAGGCAACAGAAGTAAAAACAAAAATAAACCATTGGTACCTAATAAAACTGACAAGATTTTGCAAAGCAAAGGAAACCATTAAAAAAAAAAGATAACTTATGGAATGGGAGAAAAGAGTTTCAAATAATATGAGTGATAAGGCCTTAATCTCTAAAATATACAAACAACTTATCCAACTCAACAGCAAAAAATTGAAAAACAGGCAGAATACCTGAATAGACATTTCTCCAAAGAAGACATACAGATGGCCAATAGGCATTTGAAAACATGCTCAACATCACTAATTATTAGAGAAATGCAAATCAAAACTACAATGAGGTACCATTTCACACCAGTCAGAATGGCAATCATTAATAAGTCCACAAATAACAAATGTTGGAGAGGATGTGGAAAAAAGGGAATGCTCCTATGCTCTGGATGGGAATGTAAGTTGGTATAACTGCTACAGAAAATAGTATGGAGGTACCTCCAGAAACTAAATATAGAGCTACAGTACCAGAAATCCCACTTTGGGGCATATAATCAGACAAATCATTCCTTGAAAAAGATATATGTGCCCATATGTTCTTCTCAGCACTATTCACAATAGCCAAGACTTGGAAACAACCCAAATGTCCATCAACAGATGAATGGATGAAAAATGTGGTATGTATACAGAATGGAATACTACTCAGCCATGAAAAGAATACAATAATGCCATTTGCAGCAACATAGATGGAAATAGAGACTCATACTAAGTGAAGTTAAGTCAGAAAGAGAAAGACAAAATACCTTATGATATCACTTATATCTGGAATCTAATATATGGCACAAAGAAATCTTTCCACAGAAAAGAAACTCATGGACTTTGATAACATACTTGTGGTTGCCAAGTGGAAGGGGGATGGACTGGGAGTCTGGGGTTAATAGATGAAAATTCTTGCATTTAGAATGGATAAGCAATGAGATCCTACTGTATAGCACAGGGAAACATATCTAGTCACTTATAATGGAACATGATGGAGGATAATCTGAGAAAAAGAATGTGTGTGTGTGTGAGAGAGAGAGAGACTGGGTCACCTTGTTGTACAGTAGAAGACAGAAAGAACTCTGTAAACCAACTACAATGGAAAACATAAAATCATCATAAAAAATGTGAGAGTCCTAGGGGGAAATATGGAAACAGCTGCTTTTCTGTGAAAGCCAACTTTGGCACTGGTGTGCTCTCAGTGATGGTCATGCAATTTGCAAAAGTGAAGCTGGAAACCTCTTGGGCATGACTGTTCTAAGATTGATGACATGTGGGCAGCAGCCTACCTGGCTAGGCACTACATTTACATGATTGTGAACAGAGTGACTTCTCATAAAAAATCAGCATTTTCCAGGGTGGGGAAAAACTTTTGAATGTGTTGTAAGTTGTTTGATCCCCCTGCCAGAATGTAGTGCATACAGAGTTTTAGTCATCTGTGCTGGTCCATAACACTAGTTATGTTGTGTTTCCAAGGTTGAAAAGATATATAGGTAGATTTTCTGTAGAAACCAACATTGGCTCTGGTGTGCTCTCAGTGTGGAGCACGCAGTATGCAAATGGGAAGCTGGAAATCTCTTTTGTGTGGCATTTTTCAAATTGGTGTACTTCAGGTTGAAGCCTAGCTGGCTAGGCTCTACATTTACATGATAATGAATAAAGTGCCTTTTCATACAAGATCAGCACTTTCCAGGGTGGAGAATGACTTTCGATACACCTATTGCAAGCAGGTGTATCCCACTTACAGGTTTTCAATCACACAGAGGTGTGGTCATCTTATCTGGTCCATAACAGTAAATATAAGTTAGTGTCAAAGGTGGAAAAAAATGCAAAGGTTGGTTTCTTTGGGAAAGCATTATCAGTACTGATGTCTTCTCAGTGACTGTAGCACAATTTGCCAGTGGGAAGCTGGATGCCTCTCCTTTGTGACCTTATGATCCATGACATGAAGGTAGAAGCTTGTCTGGCAAGGCCACACATTTTGAGTGTAAGGATGAGAATATAGTTTCCTACCAAATCAGATTTTCCCACATTTAGAAGGTGTTTGTCATCTGTTTTGAGGAGGTGAATCCCATCTCAAGAATCTTGCACACAGAGATTTTGGCATCTGAGCTGGTCAAGGACAGTTTTTATGTATGAGAAGTGCAGGTGACTTAAATGCAACTGGTGATTTCCTATGGAAAACATTACTGTACTAGTGTGCTCTCAGTGACTATCATGAAATTTGCAAGAGGGAAGAGCTAAACTTTTAGAGTGTTAATTTTGTATTATTGGGGACATAAATGTAGAAGCCTATGGAGCTAGGCCCAGCATTTTGACTGCAGTGAAGGGAGTCCTTTTTCATAACACTTTACCATTTTCCAGTATTGAGACCAACTTTTGAGGGTCTTGTCAGCAGGGTGATCCCACTGCCTGAATCTAGCTCACACTGATATTTGCCATATGAGCTGGTCAATCCCAAGAATCATGTGTGAGAGGCCCAGGGGGAGATGGGAAAAGGCTGATTTCCTGTGAAAACCAACATTGGCTCTGCTGTGCTCTAAGTGACATGTATGCAATTAGCAATTGGGAAGCTGGAAACCTCTCTGTGTGACATATCTAAAATTGGTAATATGCAGGGAGCAGCACAGCTGACTAGGCCCTACTTTTTGTGGTAGTGAAGAGAGCATAATTTTATACAAAATCAGAATTTTCCATGGTGGAAAACAACTTTTGAGTGTGTTGTAAGTTGCTAGATCCCACTGCCAAATTCCAGTGCACACAGAGCTTTGGTCATGTGAACTGGTATATAACAATGTTTATAAGTGTGTGTCTGAGGTGAAAAAAAGGAAAGTTTGATTTAGTGTGGAATGCATAATTGGTACTTCTGTACTCTCAATGACTGGCATGCAAATTGCTAGTGGGAAGCAAGAAGCCTCTTGTTTGTTACATTTGTAAAATTGGTGACTTGGGGGTAGCAGCCAGACTAGCAAGACCATCCATTATGAGTATAATGAGGAAAGAATATTTTCCTACCAAATCAGATTGTCCTGTATTTTGAAGGAGTTTGGAATGTGCTGCAAGCAGTTCAAACCCACTTCAGGAAACTTACATAAACAGAGCTTTTGGCATTTGAGCTGGTCAAGGACTGTTATTATGTAAGGAGGTACAGGTGGCTAAAAGACAATGACTGATTTCCTCTGGAAAACATTATTATTACTGATGTCTGCTCAGTGAATAGCAGAAAATTTGCAAGTGTGAAGCTGGAAGCCTCAAGATTGTGACATTTGTAATATTGGGGACATGAGTGTAGCAGCTTAGTGAGCTAGACACGGCATTTCAACTGTAGTGAAAGCCATTGTTCATACCAAGTCATCATTTTCCAGGACTAGGAACACAAATTTGACTGTGTATCCAGCAGGTTGATCGCACTGCTGGGATGTAGCTCACACATATTTTTGCCATATGAGCAGCTAAATGATACTAGTCATGAGTGAGAAGCCCAGGGGGAAAAGGGCAACAGCTGAATTCCTGGAGATACCAACATTGGTGCTGGTGTGCTTTCAGTGACAGGCATAAAATTTGCAAATGAGAAGCTGGAAAACTCTTTCGTGTGACATTTCTAAATTTCTGATCTGCGTGTAGTAGCCTAGCTGGCTAGGCCCTGCATTTACGTAGTATTGAAGACAGCAACTTTTCATACAAAATCAGCCTTTTCCAGGGCAATGGCTGAAAAAGTACAAAAGCAATTTTGAGTGTGTTGCAACAAGGTGGAACCCATTGACAGACTGGCACACACAGAGCTTTCGTCATGTGAGGCAGTCCATGACACTATTTATATGTGAATGTCCTATCTAGAATAAATGAAAGGTAGGTTTCCTGTGGAAAGTATTGTCGGTACTAGTGTGCTCTCAGCGCCTGGCGTGCAATTTGTGTAACTTTAAGAGATCGCTGACATGATGGTAGAAGCACGGCAGGCAAGGCCAAGCATTGTGAGTGTAATAATGAGAGTACATTTTGCTACAAGGTGAGATTTTCCCATATTTAGAAGTGTTTTGAGTTTGTTTCAAGCAGCTTGATCACACTTCAAGTATATAGCACATAAGAGCTTTTGGCATAGAAGCAGGGCAAGGACCATTATTATGTATCAGAAGCACAGGTGGCTAAAAGGCAACAGCTGATTTCCTCTGGAAAGTGTTATCAGTACTGGGTGCTCTCACTGGAAGCCTCTAGATTGTGACAGTTGTAATATTGGGGACAAGAGGGTCAACGCCTGCTAGCTGTGCCTAGCATTTCGAATGTAGAGAAGTGAGTCATTTTTCAAAGAAATTCATCAGATTCTAGTGTTGAAAACAAAGTTTGAGTGTGTTGAAGGCACAGCAGTCCCACAGCCCAAATCTAGTCCCCACAAGTTTTGCCATTTAAGTTTGTCAATAACAATGGTCATGATGAGAGACCTAGGGGGAAAAGGGTAATGTCTGATTTCGTAGGGAAAACAACACTGGTGCTGGTGTGCTCTCAGTTACAGGCATGCTATATGCAAATGGGAAACTGGAGACCTCTTTTTTGTGACATTCTAAGTTTGGGGACAGGCCGAGGTGGCTAACCCCTACAAGTTAAATATTTTCATACAAAATAAGCCTTAACCAGGGAACAAATTTTAGAAAAAATTTAGAGCAAATTTTGGTTAGGTTTCAAACAAATTGATCCCACTGTCAGAATCTAGCACACATATAGATTTGTCATTAGGGTGTTCCATAACACTCAGTATATATGAGTGTCCAGGATGGATAAAAAAAATGTTGATTTCTTGTGGAAAGTTTTATGTGTACTGGTGTGCTCTAAGTGACTGGCATGTTACTTGACAGTGGGAAGATGAAGCATGTTGCTGACATTTGTAAGATAGGTGACAAGAGGAGAGTAGACCAGCCACCTGGCCATGCATTTCAAGTGTAGTGATGAGAACATAATTTCCCACTAAATCAGATCTTCCATTATTTAGAAGCTGTTTTCAGTGTGTATATCAGTCAGTGTATCCCATTCAAGAATCTAGCACACATGGAGATTTTGCCTTATAAGTTCTTCTCTTCACCATCAATTTCTATGAGGGGAACATGTAGTTAAAACTCAGGGATGATTTCCTGTGTAAACCAACTTTGGTGCTTGTGTGCTCTCACTGAGGGGAATGTGCTTACAAGTCAGAAGATGGGGAACTCTTTTTTATATGAGAGATATGAAGAGGGAAGCCAAGCTGGATGAGCCCTACATGTACAAGTTAGTTAAGAATATGTCTTTTCATACAAAATTAGCCTTTCCCAAGGTTTAGAACAACTTTGGACATGTTGCAAGCAGGTTGGTCAAATTGCAAGAAACTAGCCCCAAACAAGCTTGTGTCACCAGAACTGGTCCATAACACTCTTTATATATCTGTGTACAAAATGGAAAAATGGAAATGTTGATTTCCTGTCAAGGCATTAAGCACAGTGGTGTGCCTTCAGTGACGGGAACACAGTGTGCAAATGGGTAGCTTTAAAACTATTTTTGTGAAATTTCTAAGATGGAGACATGGTGGTCTAAGGCAAGATGACTAGGCCCTCCAATACCATGGTAATGAAAAGAGAACATTTTCATACAAAACCAACCTATTCCAGGGTTTAGAACAACTTTTGAATGTGTTGCAAGTAGGTTGATCCCACTGCCACAATCTTGCACACAGAGAGATGGTATCAAAGGAACTGGTTTGTAAAAATAATTAGACGTATGACTTCAAAAGTTGGAAAAAGGAAAGGTTGGTTTCAGGTGGAAGGCAATATCAGTACTGGGTGCTCTCAGTGACTGGCATGACATCTACCTGTGGGAAGAAGGAAGCTTCATTTTTGAGGCATTTTTTCATCCGGTAAACATCCATTGATATATATAAGTAGTGCAGGTGGATAAAAGGCAATGTCTGATGTCCTGCAGAAAACGTTATCAGTCCTGGTGTGCTCTCAGTGGTTGGCATGCAAATTGCCAGTGGGAAGCCAGAAGTCTCTTGGTTGAAACATAGGTAAGATTTTTGAACTTATGGTAGTTACAGAGCAACTTAGGCCATGCATTTCGACTGTATTGAAGAGAGCTTATTTTCCTACCAAATCAGGTTTTCCAGGATTTAGAAGGCATTTGGAATGTGTTTCAAGAACATGGATCCCACTTCAGGAATCTAGAATCCATTGAGCTTTTGGCATCTGATCTGGGCAAGGACTATTGTTTTGCAATCAAGGCACAGGTGGCTGATTTCCAGGGATAACGATTATCAGTGACCTGCATGCAAGTTGCAAGTGGGGTAGCTGGAAGCCCTTGGTTTGGCCTGCATGCAGCTTGCAAATGGGTAGCTGGAAGCCTCTGGTTTGTCCTGTATGTAATATTGGGGATAGGATGGTAGCAGCCTAGCCAGCTAGGCCCATTATTTTGATGGCTATGAAGGAAGCCATTTTTCATACTATGTCCTATTTTTCCATTTATTAGACCAGGTTTTGTGTGTGTTGCAGGAAGGTTGATCCCACTGCCTAAATCTTGCTTGCACAGTGTTTTAACATCTGTGCTGGTCAAGAAAAATAGTCCTACATGAAAGGCCCCATGGGAGAAAGGCCTCTGATTTCTTGGGAAAACCAAAACTGGTGAAGGTGTCCTCTCAGTGACAGGCATGCAATTTGCACATGGGAAGCTGGAAAGCTCTTTTTTGTGACATTTGGTCACACTGATATTTGGTCACTAAGATTGGTGACTTGTAGGTAGCAGGAAAGCTGGCTGAGCCCAATATTCACAAGTTAGCAAGGAGTGTGCCTTTTCATAAAATTCAGCCTTAACCAGGGTTTAGAACAAGTTTTGGGTGGGTTTAATGCAGGTGGATCCCACTGGCAGAATCCAACACACATTTAGATTTGTCATCGAGCCTGTCCAGAATACGTATATACCACTCAGTGTCCAGGCTGGAAAGAAAAAACAAAATGTGATTTCCTGTGTAAAACATTATCTGTACTTGTGTGCTTTCAGTGATTGACATACTATTTGACAGTGGGAAGCCAAAGCCTCTTGTGTGTGACATTTAAATTTTGGTGACCCAAGGGTAGCAGCCAGCCACATGGCCAAGCATTTCAAGTGTAATGACGAGAGCATATTTTCCCCACCAAATTAGATATTCCATTATTTAGAAGATGTACTGAGTGTGTTATCAGTCAGTGGATTCCATGTCAAGCATCTAGTGCACACGGAGATTTTGCTTCCCAAGGTGATGATTTGACAATTGTTTTCTATGAGGGGCACATGTAGATCAAAGACATGGTTGATTTCCTATGGAAAACAGCTGTGGTGCTTGTGTGTTCTCATTGGTGGGCATGCATTTGCAAGTTGGAAGCTGGAAAACTCTTTTTGTGTCATTTCTATTATGGGTGGCATGGTGATCAGTATAGCTGTCTAGGCCATACAGTCACAAATATGTTAGGTATGTGTCTTTTCATGAAAAATTAGCCATTCCCATGACCTGCATGCAAATTGTAAGTGGGTAGCTGGAAGTCTCTGGTTCAGCATGTGTGGAATATTGGGGGCAGGATGGAAGCAGCCTAGCCAGCTAGGCCCATTATTTTGACAGTTGTGAAAAGAGACATTTTTCATACTATGTCCTCTTTTATGGTTATTAGACCAGGTTTTGCATGTATTGCAAGAAGGTTGATCTCACTACCCAAATATTGCTTGCACAGCGTTTTACCATCTGTGCTGTTCAAGATCAATATTCCTACATGAGATAGCTCAGGGGAGAAAAGGCAATTGCTGATTTCCTTGGGAACACAACACTAGTGCTTGTGTGCTCTCAATGACAGACATGCAATTTGCAATTGGGAAGCTGGAAATCTCTTTTTAGTGACATTACTTAAATGGGTGACCTAGGGCGTCAGCCTAGCTGACTAAACTCTACATTCACATGTTAGTTAAGTGTGTGCCTTTTCATGCAAAATCAGCCTTAACCAGGGTTTAGAGCAAGTTTGAGATTTTTTTCAAACAGATGGATCCCACTGGAAGAATTCAGCACAACCCTAGTTCTGTCATCAATCTTGTCCATAACACTCATTATATGTGAATGTACATGGTGAAAAAAAAAGTTGTGTTCCAGTGGAAAGTGTTACTGGTACTGGTTTGCTCTCAGTGACTGGCATGATACTTGATAGTGGGAAGCTGCAGCCTCTTGTTTGTGACCTTATTAGATTGATGACCCTAGGGGAGCAGCCTAGTCGCCTGTCCACATATTTTTTTTGTCATTTTGTTTTTTCTAGGGCTGCACCTGTGCCACATGGAGGTTCCCAGGTTAGGGGTCAAATCAGAGCTGTAGCTGCTGGCCTACGCCAGAGCTACAACAACTTAGCATCTGAGCCACGTCTGTGACCTACATGACATCTCATGGCAACCCTGGATCCTTAACCCACTGAGTAAGCCAGGGATCAAACCCACAACCTCATGGTTACTAGTCATATTCATTAAATGTTGAGCCATGACAGGAGCTCCTGGCCACACATTTCAAGTGAAGTGATGAGAGCACATTTTCCCACCAAATCAGGTATTCCATTGTTTAAAAGGGATTCCACATCAAGCATATAGAGCACACAGAGATTTTGCTTTCCAAGGTGAAGTTTTGACCATTGTTTTTTATGAGATACACTTGTAGATTAAAGCCATGGCTGATTTCTTATGGAAACCAGCTGTGGTGTTTGTGTGTTCTCAGCGATTGGCATGTGTTTACAAGTGGGAAGCTTGAAAACTTTTTTTGTCATTTCTTATATGGGTGACATGTGTTGAACAGCCAAGCTAGCTAGGCCCTACATGTACAAGTTGTTAAGTATACACCTTTTCATGCAAAAATAAGACTTTCCCAGGGTTTAGATCACCTTTTGGATGAGTTTCAAGTAAGTTAAACCCATTGGCAGAAACTAGCACACAAAGAGCTAATGTCATCGGAATTTTCCATAACATTCTTTATAGATCTGTGTCCAAATGGAAAAATGGAAAGGTGGATTTCCTGTAGAAGGCATTATGCATACAGTGGTGCTCTCAGTGACTGGCATGAAGTTTGCCAATGGGTAGTTTGGAACAAATTTTTATGACATTTCAAAGATTGAGACAGGCGGGTTGCAGCCTAGAATTCTAGGCCCTACATATCCATGGTAGTGAAGAGAGCCCTTTTTCATAAAAAGCAAAATTACTCCATGGTTTAGAACAAGCAGGTTGATCCCAGGGCCAGAATCTACACTCAACACTTATGAGCTTTATTCATAAGTGCTGGTGCATAACAAAATTTAGAGGTTTGTGTCAAAAAGCAGGAAAAATGAAAGGTTGATTTCATGTGGAAGGCAATATCAGTACTGCTGTTCTCTCAGTGACTGGCATAATGGTTGCCTGTGGGAAGATGGAAGCATCATTTTTGTGACATTTTTCATCTGGCCACATCCATTGATATATATTAGTAGCACAGGTAGATAAAAGGCAACGTCTGATGTCCTGCAGAAAACATTATCAGTCCTGGTGTGATCTCAGGGGCTGGCATGCAAATTGCCAGTGGGAAGCCAGAAGTCTCTTGGTTGAAACATAAGTGAGATTTTTGAGCTGAGGGTAGCTGCCCAGCCAGTTGAGTTGGCCATGCATTTCAAGTTTATTAATGAGCTTTTTTCCTACCAAATTATATTTTCCATTATTTAGAAGGCATTTGGAAAGTGTTTCAAGAAAGTAGATCCCATTTCAAAAATCTGGCACACTCAGAGCTTTGGGGCATCTGAGCTGGGCAAGGAGCCTTGTTTTGGAGTCAAGGCACAGGTGTCTAAAGGCAACTTGGATGGAAAAAAAATCATGGCTATAGACCTTGAGCTAAAATGCATGGTCATGGAAAACCATGATGCCTTCTTGGAATTCTAAGAAGGTTGTTCTAGAACAGAACAGATGCTGCCTTGCTGAGATAAAGTAGAGAAAGAATGCATGGTCATGGAAAACCATGACACAACCGTGGAATGCCAAGAGAGTTGTGTTAGAACAGAACAGACTCCACTTAGCTGAGATAAAATAAGGGATTAATGTGATAACTTTGCTGCCCTGCAAAAAGCTACACTATGGCCTAGATAAATGCTCAAGGGACTTTGTTGATAGTAGTTTTCTCACCAGGAGTAAACCTTGAAACTCTCTGTGCTGGATTAGCAGGTTTTATCTATAATCTCTATGAAATTTTTGCTTCTCGCACTTCTCCACGTACACCTTGTTCATGATCCTAATAAAAGACAGATGCTAAGTTTGCTCAGGACTCTTACTTTTCACAGCATTAGCCATCTCTGTGTTTTTCTTAAGCTGTTCTCCAGGTGCAGCCTAAGTGCTGATTGTTGCAGATGATGACAGTCAATAGCCGATTTCCAGGGACAAATATTACTGGTACTGGTATGTTCTCATTGACCTGCATGCCAGTTGCAAGTGGATAGCTGGAAGCCTCTGGTTTGGCCCATGTCTAATATTGGGGGCAGGATGACAGCAGCCTCATGATTTCGATGGTTGTGGAGAGAGCCATTTTTCATACTAGGTCCTCTTTTTCCAGGCATTAGACCAGGTTTTTGGGTGTGTTGTAAGAAGGTTTAACCCACTACCCAAATCTTACTCACACAGCTTTTTCTGTCTGTGATGGTCAAGAACAACAGTCCTATGGAGAAGCCTAGGGGGAAAAAGGGCACCTGCTGATCTCCTGGGGAAACCAGCACTGGTGCTGCTGTGCTCTCAGTGGTGGGCATGCAGTTTGCAAATGGGAAGCTGGAAACCTCTTTTTTTGTGATATTCTTAGATGGGTGACACATGGATAGCAGCCTAGCTGGCTAAGCCCTTCTTTCATAATTAGGGGTGTGCCTTTTCATACAAAATCAGCTTCAATCCACGTTTAGAACAAGGGAATAGATGTGTTACAAGTAGGTGGATCTCACTGGCAGAATCCAGCATCCACCTAGATTTTTCATCAAACTTGTCCATAACACTCACTATATATGAGTGTCCAGGCTGAAAAAAACAAAACAAAATGTTAGTTTCCTGTGGAAAGCATTAACAGGAATGGTATGCTCTTAGTGACTGGTGTGCTATTTGATAGTGGGAAGCTAAAGCCTCTTGTGACATTTAGAGTTTGGTGACCCAAGAATATCAGCCACACCACCTGGCCATGCATTTCAAGTGTGGTGATGAGAGGATACTTTCCCACCAAATTGGGTATTCCATTATTTATAAGGGGTTTGAGTGTGTATCAGTCAGTGGATTCCATCTCAAGCATCTAGAGCTCATGGAGATTTTGCCTTCCAAGGCTATAATTTGATGTTTGTATTGTATGAGGAGCACATGTAGATAAAAGGCACGGCTGATTTCCTATGGAAACCTGCTGTTGTACTTGTTTGCTCTCAGTTATGGGCCTGCATTTGCAAGTTGGAAGCTGGAAAACTCTTTTTGGTGTCGTTTCTCTTATGGATGACATGCGATGAGCAGCCTAGCTGGCTATGCCTTTCATGTACAAGTTTGTTAAGAATGTGCCTTTTCATAAAAAATCAGCCTTTCCCAGGGTTTAGAAGAACTTTTTGATGACTTCCAAGGAGGTTTATTCCATTGCCAGAAACTAGCACATGAAGAGCTTGTGTCATTGGAAAATTTCAATAACACACTTTATATATCTGTGTCCAAAATGGAAAAAGGAAAGTTTGATTTCCTGTGGAAGGAATTATGCATAATGGAGTGCTTTCAGTGACTGGCATGCTGTTTGCAAGAGGGTAGCTTGAAATGTATTTGTATGACATTTACAAGATGGTGACATGTAGGTCACAGCCTAGATGGCTAGGCCCTACATATCCATGGTAGTTAAGAGGGCACTTTTTCATACAAAAACAACATATTCCATGGTTAAGAACAACTTACAAATGTGTTGCAAGCAGGTTTATCCCACTGCAGAATCTCCACATATAGAGATTTTTTTTTTGTCAGAGATGGTGCATAACAATATTTAGAGGTGTGTGTCCAAAAGCAGGAAAAAGGAAAAGTTGTTTTCTTGTGGATGGCAATATCAATACTGGTGTGTTCTCAGTGACTGGCATGCCATCTGCCTGTGGGAAGATAGAAGCCTCATTTTTGTGATATTTTTCACCTGGCCAGAATTCATTGTTACATATTAGTAGTGCAGGTAGATAAAAGGCAGTGTTTGATGTCCTATGGAAAACGTTTTCAGTCCTAGTGTGATCTCAGGGGCTGGCATGCAAATTGCCAGTGGGAAGCCAGAAGTCTCTTGGTTGAAACATAGGTAAGATTTTGAGTTGTTTGTTGCTGCACAGCCAGTTATGCCATGTATTTTTACTATATCATTCATATCTTATTTTCCTACCAAATTATATTTTCCATTATTTAGAAGGCATTTGCTATGTGTTTCAAGAACCTGGATCCCAATTCACGAATCTAGCACACATGGAGCTTTTGTCATCTGAGCCGGACAAGGACTGTTGTTATGTAGAAAAGGCACCGGTGGCTAAAAGGCAATGGCTGATTTCTGGGGACAAACTTTGCAGGTACTGGTGTGCTCTCAGTGACCAGCATGCAAGTTGCAAGTAGGTAGCTGGGAGGCTCTGGTTTGGCCCGTGTGTAATATTGGGGACAAGTTGCTAGCAGCCTAGCAAGCTAGGACCAAAATTTAGATGGTTGTAAAGAGAGACATTTTTCATACTATGTCCTCTTTTTACAGACATTAGACAAGGTTTTGATGTTTTGCAATAAGGTTGACCCCATTGCCCAAATCTTCCTCACAGATCATTTTACCATCTGTGCTGCTCAAGAACAATAATCCTACGTGAGAGACCCAGGGGGAGAAAGAGCACCTGCTGATTTTCAAGGGAAAGCAACACTGTTGCTGCTGTTCTGTCAGTGATAGACATGCAATTTGCAAATGGGAAGATGAAAACCTCATTTTTGTGATATTCTTTTGTTGGAGGACATGCACCTTGCAGCCTAGCTGCATAGGTCCTACATTCAGAGGTTAGTTAAGGGTGCAGCTTTTGATACAAAATCAGACTTAACCAGGATTTAGAAACAGTTTTGGGTGTGTTTGAAGCACGTGGATGCCACTAGCAGAACCCTGCACCCACCTAGCTTTTTTCATCAAGCTTGTCCATAATGCTTATTATATGTGAGTGTCCAGGTTGGAAATAACAAAACAAAAGTTGATTTCCTGTGGAAAGCATTATTGGTACTGGTGTGTTGTCAGTGATTGGCATGCTCTTTGACAATTTGAAGCTGAAGCCTCTTATGTGTGAAATTTAAAATTGGTGAACTCAGCTTAGCAGCCCAACCAACTGGCCATGCATTTCAAGTGTAGTGATGAGAGCATATTTTCCCAGAAAGTCAGATATTCCATTATTTAGGTGTACTGAGTGTGTATCAGTCAGTGGATTCCTTCTCAAGAATCTAGTGTATACAGAAATTTTGCCTTCCAAGTTGATCAATTGAACATTGTTTTGTATGAGTGGCACATGTAGATTAAATACATGTCTGATTTCCCATGGAAACCAGCTGTGGTGCTTGTGTGCTCTCAGTGACAGACATGCATTTGTAAGTGGGAAACTGGAAAACTCCTTTTTGTGTCATTTGTAATATGGGTGACACGCAATGAGCAGCCTAACTGGCTAGTCTCTCCAGGTACAAGTTTGTTAAGAATGAATCTTTTCATACAAGGTCAGATTTTACCAGGATTTAGAACTTTTGGAAGATTTGCAAGTAGGTTGATCCCATTACCAGAAACTGGCACACAAACAGCAAATGTCACTCAAAATTTTCCACAACACTCTGTATATATCTGTGTCAAAATGAAAAAACAGAAAGGTCGATTTCCAGTGGAAGGCATTATGGATGCTGGTGTTCTCTCAGTGACTGTCATGCAGTTTGTGAATGGGTAGTTTTAAACCTCTTTTTTTTACATTTCTAAGATGGTGACAAGTGGGTATCAGCCTAGATGGCTAGGCCCTATGTATCCGTGGTACTGAAGAGAGCACCTTTTCATATATAACTAACATATTTCTGGATTTAGAATAACTTGAATATGTTGCAAACAGGTTGATCCCACTGTCAATATATAAAGCACAGAGAGCTTTTCTCACTGGAGTTGGTACATAATATTTAGAAGTGTATGTCCAAAGTGGGATAAAGGAGAGGTAGATTTCATGTGGAAGGCAATATCAGTACTGGTGTGCTCTCAGTGACTGGCAGGCCATTTTTCTAGGGTAAGATGGAAGACTAATTTTTGTGATATTTTTCATCTGGCAAGAATCCATTGATATATATTAGTAATGCAGGTGGATAAAAGGCAATATCTGATGTCGTATGAAAAACTTTATCAGTCCTGGTGTGCTCTCAAGGGCGGCCATGCAAATTGCCAGTGAGAAGATGGAAGTCTCTTGGTTGAAACACAGGTAAGACATTTGTAAGATTGGTGACCTGAGGTTAGTAAAGCAGCCCCCTGACCATACATTTCAAGTGTAGTGATGAGAGCATATTTTCCCACCAAATCAGATACTCCATTATTTATATGGGGTATTGAGTGTGTATCCACCAGTGGATATACTTCAAGAATCTAGTGTGCATGGAGATTTTGCTTTCCAAGGTGATCAGTTGACCATGTGTTTCATGAGGGACACATCTAGATAAAAGGCATGGCTGATTTCCTATGTAAACCAGCTGTGGTGCTTGTGTGCACTCAGTGATGGAAGTGTTTTGCAAGTGGGAAGCTGGATAACTTCCTTTTGTTTCATTTCTAATATGTGTGATAAGTGGTGAGCAGCATAATTGGCTAGGCCATGAATGTACAAGTTTGTTAAGAATGCACCTTTTCATACAAAATCAGCCTTTCCCAGGGTTTCAAACAACTTTTAGACAAGTTGCAAGTAGGTTGATCCCATTGCCAGAAAATATCACATGCAGTGCTAGTGTCATTGAAACTTTTCCATAACACCCTTTATATATCTGTGTCCGAATTGGAAAAATGTAATGGTTGATTTCCTCTTCAAGGCATTGTGCATACTGGTGTGCTCACAGTGTGCAAATGGATTGCTTCAAACCTATATTTATGACATTTCCAAGATGGTGGCAGGTAGATAGCAGCATAGATGGCTAAGCCCTACTTATCCATGGTAGTGAAGAGAGCCCTTCTTCGTTCAAAACCAACCATGGTTTAGAACAACTTATAAATGTGTTGCATGCAGGTTTATCCCACTGCTAGAATCTGTGTACACAGAGCATTTTTCCTTGGAGCTGGTGAATAACGATATTTAGAATTTTGTGTCCAAAAGCCAGCAAAAGGAAATATTGATTTCATGTGGAAGGCAATATAAGTACTGGTGTGCTCTCAGGTACTGACATGCCATTTGCCTGTGCAAAGATGGAAGCCTAATTTTTGTGATATTTTTCATCTGGTAAGCATCCATTGATATATATTAGTAGCACATGTATATAAAAGGCAATGTCTGATGTCCTGTGGAAAACATTTTCGGTCCTAGTGTGCTCTCAGAGGCTGTCATGAAAATTGCCAGTAGGAAGCCAGATGTCTCTTGGTTCAATCACAGGTAAGATTTTTGAGCTGAGGTTGGCTGTGCGGCCAGTTAGGCCAAGCATTTTGACTTTATTTATGAGAACTCAGAATGTGTTTCAAGAACATGGATCCTTTTCAATAATTTGCACACACAGAGCTTTTTTCATCTGTTGGGAAAGGTCCATTTTAATGGAGTCAAGGCACAAATGGCTAAAAGGCAACAGCTGATTTCCAGTGACAAACATTACTGGTACTGGTGTGCTCTCAGTGGCATGCATTCCATTTGCAAGTGGGTAGTTGGAACCCTCTGGTTTGGCCCTTGTGTAATATTTTGGATATGATAGTAGCATCCTAGTTAGTATGCACATTTATTTAAACAGTTGTTAAGGGAGTCTTTTATCATATTATATCATTTTTTTGCCAGTTACTAGACCAGATTTTGAGTGTATCACAAGAATTTTGATTCCACCGCCCAAATCTTGCTCACACAGCCTTTAACATCTGTGTTGTTCAAGAAAAATAGTTCTACTTGAGAGGCCCATGGTGAGAAAGGGAAACTGCTGACTTCCTGGGGAAAACAACATTTGTGCTACTGGGCTCTCAGTAACGGGCATGCAATTTACAAATGGGAAGCTAGAAACCTCTTTTCATGACATTTCTTAGATGGATGACATGAGAGTATCAGCCTATCTGGCTAAGTCCTACATTCACAAGTTATTTAAGTGTGCACCTTTTTATGGAAAATTACCTTAGCCAGGTTTGAGAACAACTTTTGGTGTATAACAAGTTGTGGGTGTGTTTCAAGGAGGCTGCCCACTGGCAGAATCCAGCACACACCTAGCTTTGTCATCATGCTGGTCCATCACACTCATTACATAAGTGTGTCCAGGGTGGAGAAAAAAATCAAGATCTTGATTTCCTGTGGAACACATTATCAGTTCTGGTGTGCTCTCAGGGCCTGGCATTCTTTTGACCACAGGAACCCAAAGCCTCTTGTTTGTGACATTTATAAATTTCATGAACCGAGGATAGAAGGACAGCCACCTGGGCATGATATGATATTCCAGTGTAGTAACGAGAGATGCTTTCCCACCAAATCAGATTTTCCATTATTTGGAGGGTATTTTGAGTGTGTATCAGTCAGTGGATCCCACTTCAAGAATCTAGTGCACACAAAGATTTTGACTTCTATGTTGTTCAATTGACCATTGTTTTTATGAGGGGCACAGGTAAATCAAAGGCATTGCTGATTTACTGTGGAAACCAGCTTTGGTGCTTATGCGCTCTCAGTGACTGGCATGCATTTGCAGGTGGGCAGCTAGAAAACACTTTTTTGTATCATTTGTATTGTGGGTTACATGCAGTTAGCAGCCTAGCTGGCTAGGCCCTACATGTACAAGTTAGTTAAGAATGTGTCTTTTCATACAAAATCAGCCTTTACCAGGTTTGAGTACAACTTTGGATGAGTATCAAGCAGGTTCATCCCATTGCTAGAAACTAGCACATGAAGAGCTATTGTCATTGGAACTAGTCCATAACTCTACATATCTGTGCAAAATGGAAAAAGGGGAAGTTTGATTTCCTGTGGAAGGCATTATGCAAACTTGTGTGCTCTCAGTGGCTGGCATGCAATGTGCAAATGGGTAGTTTGAGACCTAATTTTTTTGATATTTCTAAGATGGTGACAGGTGAGTAGCAGCCTAGCTGTTTAGGCTCTACCTTTCCATGGTGCTAAAGAGAGCACCTTTCCATACAAAACCAACATATTCTGGGGTTTGGAAAAACTTCAGAATAAGTTGCAAGCAGGTTGATCCCACTGCCAGAATCTCACACACACAGAGCTTTTGTCATTGGAGCTGGCCCATAACAGTATTTATATATATGTGTGTGTCCAAAAGTGGGGAAAAGTTGATTTCATTTGGAATTCAATATCAGTACTGGTGTGCTCACAGTGACTGGAATGGCATTTACCTGTGAGAAAATGGATGCTTCTGTTTTGTGACAATTCTTCTGGCTAGCATCCATTGGTATATATTAGTAGCACAGGTGGAAAAAGGCAATTTGTGAGGTCTTGTGGTAAACGTTATCAGTCCTGGTGTGTTCTCAGTGGCTGGCAGTAGGAAGCCAGAAGTCTCCTAGTTGAGACGTTGAAAGATTGTTGAGCTGAGGGTAGCTGCCCAGACAGCTGGGCCATGGATTGAAACTGTATGGATGAGAGCTTATTTTCTTACCAAATCAGATTTTTCCAGCATTTAGAAGGTGTTTGGAATGTGTTTCAAGATTGTGGATCCCACTTCAAGAATCTAGCAACCACTGAGCATTTGGCATCTGAGCTGGGCAAGGACAGATATTATGGAGTCAATGAACAGATGGCTAAAAGGCAACAGCTGATTTCCGGTGACAAAATTTATTGGTACTGGTCTGCTCTCAGTGACCTGCAGGCAATTTGCAAGTGAGTACCTGGAAGCCTCTGGCTCAGCACGTGTAAAATATTGGGTACAATATGATAAAAGTCTAGCTAGCTATGCACATTTTTTATAGTTTTGAAGAGAGCTATTTTTCATAATATATCTTTTTCCAGTTATTATAACAGGTTTTGAGTTTGTTTCAAGAAGGTTGATCCCACTGCCCAAATTTTGCTCACACAGCTTTTTACCATATGTGCTGGTCAAGAACAATAATCCCGTGTAAGAGACCCAGGTGGAGAAAGGGCAACTGCTGTTTTTGGGGAAGACAACACTGGTGTTAGTATGTTCTCAGTGATGTGCATGCAATTTGCAAATGGAAAATTGGAAAACTCTTCTTTGTGATATTTTTTATTTTGATGACATGTCAGTAGCTACCTAGTTGGCTAAGCCATACATTTATAAGTTAGTTCAGTGTGCACCTGTTCATACAAAATCAGGGTTTAGAATAAGTTTAGGGTGTGTTTCAAGCAAGTTTATCCCACAGGCAGAAACCAGCACACACCTAGGTTTTGTCATCGAGTTGGTCCATAACACTCATATACATGTGTTTTCGGGGTGGGAAAAAAAGAGGATGATTTCCTGTGGAAATCATTATTAACACTGGTGTGCTCTCAGTGACTGGGCAAGCTATTTGACTGTAGAAAGTTGAAGAATCTTGTCTTGACATTCATAAGATTGGTGACATGAGGCAACAAGGCCATCCATGTAGATATGACTTTCAAGTGTAGTGATGAGAGCATGTTTTCCCACCAAATCAGATATTCCATTATTTAGAAGGTGTTTTGAGTGTGTATCAGTCATTTGATCACACTTCAAGAATAGTGTACACAGAGATTTTGGCTTCCAAGGTGTTCAGTTAACAATTTTGTTGTTATGAGAGGCACATGTGGATCAAAGCATGGTGGATTTTCTGTGGAAGTCAGCAATAGTGCTTGTGTGCTATCAGTGATGGGCATGTGTTTGCAAGTGGGAAGCTGGAAAACTCTTTTTTGTGTCATTTGTAATATGGGTGACATGTGGTAAACAGTGTAGTTGGCTAGGCCCTGCACGAACAAGTTTGTTAAGAATGCATCTTTTCATATGAAATCAGACTTTCCCAAGGTTTAGAACAACTTTTGGATGAGTTTCAAGCAGATGGATCCCATTACCAGAAACTGGCACAAGAAGAGCTAGTGTCATTGGAACTAGACCATAACACTCTTTATATATCTGTGTCCAAAATGGAAAAACATAAAGGTTGATTTCCTGTGGGAGGCATTATGCATACTTGTGTGCTCTCGGCAACTGGCATGCAGTGTGCAAGTGGGTAGCCAGAAACCTATTTTTTTTACATTTCTAAGATGGTGACGGGCAGGTAGCAGCCTAGCTGGCTAGGCACTACCTTTCATGGTAGTAATGACAGCACTTTTTTAATATAAAAACAACCTATTCCAGGGCTTAGAACAAATTATAAATATGTTGCAGGCAGGTTGAACCCACTGCCAGAATCTCTGCATACAGAGCTCTTGACATCAGAGCTGGCCCACAACTATATTTAGATGTGTTTGTCCAAAAGTGGGTAAAAGGAAAGTTTGATTTCATGTGGAAAGTGATATCAGTACTGGTGTGTGCTCAGTGACTGGCATGACATTTGCCTTTAGGAAATGGAAGCTTGTTTTGTGACAATTTTCTTCTGGCAAGCATTCATTGATGTATATTAATAGCCCAGGCAGGTAAAAGGCAGTGTCTGATGTCCTGTGGAAAATGTTATCATTCCTGGTGTGCTTTCAGGGGCTGGCATGCAAGTTGCCAATGGGAAGCCAGAAACCTCTTGGTTATGACATTTGTAAGATTTTTTGAGCCTAAGGTAGTAGCCCAGCCAGCTAGGCCATGCATTTTTACTGTATTGATGAGCACTTACTTTAATAAAAAAAACTGATTTCCCATAATTTAGAAGGCATATGTATGTGTTTCAAGAATGTGGATCCCACTTCAAGACTCTAGCACACACAGAGATTTTGGCATCTGAGCTGGGCAAATAATGTTGTTATAGAGTTAATGCACATGTTGTTGAAAGACAATGGCTGATTTCCAGTGACAAACGTTACTGATACTGGTGCACTCTCAGTGACCTACATGCAATTGTCAAGTGGGTATCTGGAAGCTTCTTGTTCAACACATGTTTAATGTTGGGGCTAGGATGGTAGCAACTTAGCTTGCTATGCATATTATTTCAGTTGTTTTGTAAAGAGCCATTTTCCATAATACATCATCTTGTCCAGTTATTAGAACAGGTTTTGATTGTGTTGCATGAAGGTTGATCCCACTGGTGAAATCTTTCTCACACAGCTTTTTACCGTCTTTGCTTTTCAAGAGCAATACTCCTATGTGAGAAGCTCTGGGAGAGAAAGGGCAACTGCTAATATCCTGGGGAAACCAATTTAGGTTGCTGTGTTCTCAGTGAAGGGCATGCAATTTGCAAATATGAAACTGGAAACCAATTTTTTCTAACAGAACTAAGATTGGTGACATGGGGGTAGTAGCCTGGCTGGCTAAGCCCTACTTTCACAAATAAGGTAAGTGTGCACTTTTTCATACAAAATCAGCCTTAACCAGGGTTCAGAAAAAACTTGGGTGTTTTTCAAGCAGGTTGATCCCACTGGAAGAATCCAGCACACACCTAGATTTTGTCATCGAGTTGGTCCATAATACTTATTATATAAGTGCACCCAAGGTGGAAAAAAAAGTTTGATTTCCTGTGGAAAGCATTATCAGTACTGGTGTGCTCTCACTTACTGGCATGCTATTTGTCAGTGGTTTGCCAAAGCCCCTCATTTGGGACATTTATAAAATTGGTGACCTGAGGGGGAGCAGCCAAGCCACCTGGACATGATATTCAAGTGTAGTGATAAGAGCATATTAGCTGCCGAATCAGATATCACATTATTTAGAATGTGTATTGAGTGTTCATCAGTCAGTGGATTCTACAGCAAGAATATAGTGCACACAGAGATTTTTCCTTCTGTGCTGTTCAATGGACAATTGTTTTGTAAGAGGTGTGGATCAAAAGTATGTCTGATTTCCTGTGGAAACCAGCTTTGGTGCTTGTGTGCTCTCAGTGATGGGCATGTGTTTGCAAGTTGGAAGCTGGCAAACTCTTTTTTGTGTGATTGGTAATATAGGTGATGTGCAGTTAGCAGCCTAGCTGGCTAGGCCGTATGTGTACAATTTAAATAAGAAAGTGTTTTTCATAAAAAGTCAGGCTTCCCAAGGTTTAGGACAACTTTTGCATGCATGGCAAACAGGATGATCACATTGCCAGAAACCAGCACATGAAGAGCTTTTGTCATCAGAACTGATCCATATCACTCTTTATTTATCTGGGTCCAAATTGGAAAAATGGAAATGTTGATATCCTGTGGAAGGCATTATGCATACAGGTGTCCTCTCAAGTGACTGGCATTCAGTTTGCAAATGGGTAGCTTGAAAACTATTTTGTGACATTTCTAACATGGTGACAAGTGGGAAGCAGCTAAGCTGTCTAGGCCCTACATTTCCTTGGTAATGAAGAGACTACCTTTTTGTACAAAACCAACCTATTCCAGGGTTTAGAACTTTTGAATGTGTTTCAAGTAGGTGGATCCAATTGCCAGAATCTAGCACACATAGAGCTTTTGTCATTGGAGCTCTTCCATAACATTATTTTTATGTGTATGTCCAAAAGTGGGAAAAAGAGAATGTTGATTTCATGTAGAAGGCGATATTAGCACTGCTGTGCTCTTAGTGACTAGCATACCATTTGCCTGTGGGAAGATGAGAGCCTCATTTTCGTGACGTTTTTCACTTGGCAAGCATGCTTTGATATGTATTAGTAGCACAGGTGGATAAAAGGCAATGTCTGATGTCCTTTGGAAAATGTTATCAGTCCTGGTGTGCTCTCAGGAGTTTGCATCCAAGTTGCCCTTGGGAAGCCAGAAGTCACTTGGTTGTGACCTTTATAAGATTGTTGAGCTGAGGGTAGCAGCCCTGCAAACTAAGCCATGCATTTCAACTGTATCAATAAGAGATTTTTATTCCTACAAAATCAGATTTTCCAGGATTTAGAAAGCATTTGGAATGTGTTTCAAGAATGTGGATCTGAGAGCAGATTAAGATGGTGGAATAGAAGGACTTCTCAACTTCTCTCCTAAAAACAACAAAATTCACAACTAATAGGCTGAGCAATCCCACTCAAATGGACTGGAAACCTTAAAAAAGATACCCTACTCCAGAAGAAAAAGAGGAGGCCACATCAAGAGGTAGGAGGGGCAATTTCACAATATAAACAACCCCATACCTCCTGGTTGGGAAGCTCCACAGACAGAAAACTAACTGGTTCACAGAGACTCACCTACAGGAGTGAGAGGTCTGAGCCCCACATCAAACCCTCACGTGCAGCGATCTGGCACTGGGAGAAAAATCCCCTGGATCATCTGGCATTGAAGGCCAGTGGGGCTTCTGTGCAGGAGCTCCACAGGACTGGGGGAAACAGACACCCCATTCTTAAAAGGTACACATGGACTTTCACATGCACTGGGTCCCAGGGCAGAGTGAGGTCTCCATAGGAATCTGGGTCAAACCTGACCACAGTTCTTGGAGGACATCCTGGGAAAACAGGGGTGAATGTGGCTTGTTGCAAGGGAAGGACATTGAAAGCAAAGCTCTTGGAAATATTCAGCAGCTGCCTTTCTCTGGAGGGGGCAATTTTGGGAAAATCTGGCCCCACCCTCAGTCAGTGCTGAGAAGCCCCTGGGCAAACAACAATCCAGGTGGGGTCACAGCCCCACCCCTCAGTAAACAGGCAGCCTAAAGACCCCTCAGGCCTACAGCTGCCTCTAATCCCATCCAGAGACTAAGCCCCACCCACCAGAGGGATTAGAATCAGCTCCACCTACCAGTGGGCAAGCATCAGCCCCTCCCATCAGGAAGCCTATAGCAAGCCCCCCATACTGACTTCAGCCACAAGGGGGGCAGACACCAGAAGTAAGAGAGGCTACAACTCTAATATCTGTAAAAAGGTCACCACACCAAAAACCTATAAAAATGAAAAGACAGAGAACTATAACTCAGATGAGGGAGAAAGGAAAAAAAACAGAAAATCAGCTAAGTGATCAGGAGATTCTCAGCCTCTAGGAGAAAGACTTTAGACTGTTGATGCTGAAGATGATGCAAGACATTGGAAATAAACTGGAGGCAAAGATGGATAACTTACAGGAAACACTGACCAAAGAGATACAAGATATAAAACTTAAATAAGAAGAGATGAAAAATACAATAACAAATAAAAAATTCACTAGAAGCAGCTAACAGCAGAATACAGGAGGCAGAAGAACCAATAAGCGAGGTGGAGGACAGATTAGTGGAAATTATGGATGCAGAACAGAAAAGAGAAAAAAGATTGAAAAGAAATGAAGAGAGTCTCAGAGAACTCTGGGACAACATTAAATGCACCAACATCTGTATTATAGGGGTGCCAGAAGGAGAAGAGAGAGAGAAGGGGACAGAAAAAATATTCCAAGAGATAATAGCCGAAAACTTCACTAACATGGGGAAGGAACCACTCACTCAAATCCAGGAAGCACAAGGAGTACGATATAAAATAAACCCAAGGAGGAATACATCAAGACACATATTAATCAAACTGACCAAAATTAAAGACAAAGAGAAAATCTTGAAAGCAGCTAGGGAAAAGAAACAAGTAACATACAAGGGAAACCCAATAAGGTTATCGGCAGATTTTTCAGCAGATACTCTGCAGGCCAGAAGGGAGTGGCATGATATACTTAACATGATGAAAGGATAAAACCTCCAACCAAGATTACTTTACCCAGCAAGGCTCTCATTCAGATTTGAAGGATAAATCAAAACCTTCACAGATAAGCAAAACTGAGAGAATTCAGCCACACTAAACCAGCCTTACAACAAATACTAAAGGAACTTCTCTAGGCAGAAAAGACAAGCCAGCAACAGGAAACAAAAATTCCACAAATGACAAGGCTCCCCAGTAAAGGTATATATACAGTAAAGATACGAAATCATCCATGCACAGTTATACCACCAAGATCATAAATAATGAGAAGAGGTGGGTACAAATGCAGGACACTGGAGATGAACTTGCAATTAAGAGAACAACAACTTAAAACAATCTCACATACACATAGACTCTTATATCAAAACTTCAGAATAACTGCAAACCAAAAATCTACAATTGATACACAAACAAGGAATCTCTGGAGAAGAAATATATCTCATAGTAAATAAGTGTGTAATCCACCATGAAGAGGGTAATTTGACATCATTCTTGGAATGCTGAAGTCCTCTGAGATCTGATTCTGATTTCCTCTCCATCAAAGAATTTATGATAATTATAATTAAATAATACAACTGTACAATTAAATAATACAATCCTACCATTGTATTATTAATAACCATTTCTCTCTATGGTACAATGTAAGGTGTATAATGTCTTGTTTATCACATCACCTAGAATGGTGTAATGCCTATATTGAAGAATCAATAAGATGTAACAAATTGCGAGGATGTATTTATATAGTTACAATGTTTTTTAAACAATTTATGCATTTTTTATTCTACTCATTTTTGGAGGGTGTATTATTTTTGTTATTCTTACCAGTTAAATTATTCTTTTTATTATGCTATATAAAATATTTAATGGTATATAATTCTTTCTTTATAAATTTTAGTTGCACAATATACACAATTTTAATATAATGCTAATATTTAAAGAAAAATTAAAATGTAATAGATAATACTAAGTAGTAAAGATGAAAGCCATACAAAATGAGATAAAGTATAGAATAAATTTCCTATTTATCTCAGCATCCTTTCCATTCCACTTGTCCAGAGGGAGTCACTTAATCTGTTTCTTAAGATCCATGATATAATAATCTGTGTGAATGTAACTGTGTTTAAATATATGCATTTTATTCTGTAAAAAAAATTAAATTAAGAAAAATAATGTGAATCCTACTTCAATAATCTAGCAATCCATTGAGTTTTTGGCATCTGAGCTGGGCTAGGACTATTGTTATGTAGGAAAGGCACAGGTGATTAAAGGCAGAGGGTGATTTCCAGTGACAAGCATTTCAGAGAATGTTGTGCTCTCAGTGACCTGCCTGAAAGTTCAAAGTGGGTAGCTGGAAGCCTCTGGATTGGCCCAGGTGTAATTCTGGGGACAGGAGGCTAGCAGCCCAGCTAGCTGTGCACATTATTTCAACAGTTGTGAAAAGAGCCATTTTTCATAGCTCATAATCTTTTTACAGTTATTAGAACTGGTTTGAGTATATTGCAAGAAGTTTGATCCCAAGCCCAAATTTTGCTCAACCAGCATCTGTGATGTTCAAAAACCATAGTCCTGTGTGAGAGGCCCAGGGGCATAAAGGGCTACTACTGATTTCCTGGTGAAGCCAACATTGGTGCTGCTGTGATCTCAGTGTAGGGCATGCAATTTGAAAATGAAAAGCTGGAAACATCTTTTCTACGACGTTTCTTGAATTGTTGACATGAGGGTAGCAGCCTAGCTGACTAAGCCCTACATTCACCAGTTGGTTAAGAGTAAACCTTTTCATACAAATCAGCCTCAACCAGGGTTTAGAACAAGTTTTGAGTGTGTTTCAAGTAGGTTGATCCCACTGGCAGAATTCTGCACACACCTAGCTTTCGTCATCCAGCTGTTGCATAACACTCATTATATATGAGTGTCCAGGGTTGGGAAAAAAACCCAAAAGTTTAATTTCCTGTGGAAAGTGTTATTGGTTCTGGTGTGGTCTCAGTGGCTGGCATGCTCTTTGACAGATGGTACCCGAAGCCTCTTACTTCTGATATTTGATATTTTTGTGACTCAAGAGTAGCAGCACAGCCACCTGGACATGTATTTCAAGTGTAGTGATGAGAGCATATTTTCCCAGAAAGTCAGATATTCCATTATTTAGAAGGTGTATTGAGTGTGCATCTGTCAGTGGATCCCACTTCAATAATCTAATTCACATGGAGGTTTTGCCTTCTGTGTTCTGCAAGTGACCTTTGTTTTGAATGAGGGCCACATGTGAATAAAAGGCATGGCTGATTTCCTGTGAAAACCAGCTTTGGTGCTTGTGTGCTCTTAGTGATGGGCATGAGTTTGCAAGTGGGAAGCTGATAAACATTTTTGTTCATTTGTAATATTGGTGGCATGTGATTAGCAGCCTGGCCTGCTAGGCCCTACATGTACATGTTTGTTAAGAATGCATTTTTCATATAAAATCAGCCTTTCCCAGGTTTTAGAACAGGTTTTCACATGTTGAAAGTGGGTTGGTCCCATTGCTAGTAACTATGACACAATGAGCTCTTATCATTGGAACTGGTTCATAATATTCTTTCCATAACTGTGTCCCAAATGGAAAGATATAAATATCTGTGTCCAAAATGGAAGAATAGATTTCCTGCAGAAGTAATTATACATAAAGGTGTCCTCTCAAGTGACTGGCATGCAGTTTTCAAGTGGGTAGCTTGAAACTTATTTTTGTAACATTTCTATGATGGCAAGATGCAGACAGCCGCCTAGCTGGCTAAGCCCTACATTTCCATATTAGTTAAGAGAGAACATTTTCATTCAAAACCAATCTATTCCAAGGTTTAGAACAAATTTTGCATGTGTTGCAAGTAGGTTGGTCCCACTGTAAGAATATTGCACACACAGATTTTTTTTTCACCCAAGCTTGTCCATATCACTAGTTATGTTTGTATCCAAGGTGGAAAAAAAATGAAAGACTGATTTCCTGTTGAAAGCGTTATTGGTACTGATGTGCTGTCTATTACTGGCATGCAATTTGCCAGTGGGAAGATGGAAGCCTCTTTTTTCTGACATATACACCCTGGCGTGCTTCCATTTTTATATTTGAGTTGTGCATGTTTATAAAAGGCAACATTTGATATCCTGTGGAAACTGTTATTTTTACTGGTGTGCTCTCAGTGAATGGCCTGAAATTTGCCAGTGGAAAGCAGGAAATCTCTAGGTTGTGACAATTTTAAGACTGTTCAGCTAAAAGCAGCAGCCTAGCAAGCTAGGATATGCATTTTGACTGTAATGATAAGAGCTTATTTTCCTACCAAATCAAATTTTCCAGCGTTTAGAAGGTATTTTGAGTGTTTTTCAAGGAGGTTGATCCCACTGCCATAATCTAGTGCACAGAATTTTTATCATTCCAGCTGATCCATAACACTAGCTGTATGTGAATGTCCAAGATGTAAGAAATGGAAAGATTTATTTCCTGTGGAAACCTTTATTGATACTGGTTGGCTCTCAGTTACTGGAATGCAATTTGCAAGAAGGAAGTTGGAAGCTTCTAGAGTGGGACATGTGTGATATTGGCAACGTGGTGATTACAGCTTAGCTAGCTATGCCCAGCATTTTGACTATAGTTGATGGAGCTGAAATTAATACCAAGTCTTTATTTTCTCTTATGTAGATGTTTTTAGTTGGTTGCAAACAGGTTGATCCCATTGTCTGAATCTAGCTCAAACAGAATTTTGCCGTTGGGTCTGATCAATAAAATTAGTCTTAAGAGAGAGCCTAGGAGGTTAAAAGGGCAATGGCAGATTTCCTGTTGAAACCAATAATGGTGTTGGTGTGTTCTCAGTGACAGGCATGCAATTTGCAAATGGGAAGCTGAAATAATCTTCTTTGTGAAAAGAGAAAAATTGGTGACATGAAGGTTATAGCCTATCTGGGTAGGACCTGCATATACAGGGTAGTGAAGAGAGAGGTTTTTCATACCATATTACCCTTTACCAAGGTTTAGAACAACTTTTGTATGTGTTGCAAGCAGGTTGATCCCACTGCCAGAATCTATCACATGCACAGCTTTTGGGATCTTAGCTGGACAATAATCCTAGAAATATGTGAGAGCATCAGATAGAAAAAAGGCAACAGTTGACTTCCTGTGAAAACCAAGATTGGTGCCAGTGTACTCTCAGTGATTAGCATCCACTTTTCATTCAGAAGAGGGAGACATTTTTGTTGACATGTATAATAATGCTAACATATGGGTGGCAGCTCTATGACTGGCCTCCGGTTTGTGATGGGAAGCTGGAAGCCTCTTTTTTTGTTATGTTATTAATATTGGTGACATGCACATAGCAGCCCAGCTAACAAGACACTGCTTTGCACTGTAGTGAAGAGAGGGACTTTTCATGCCAAATCAGCATCTTCTAACATCAGAGACTACGTTTTGAGTGTGATGCAAGCTTTTTGAGCACACTGCCAAAATCTAGCACTCACAGAGCTTTTTTGCATCAAAGTTGGTTACTATCAATAGTTGAATGTGAGATGCCAAAGTGAAGAAAAATAAATAATTGTTGAGTTCCTATGGATACCAACATTGGTGTTGGTGTGCTCTCCATGACTGCCATCTGCTTTGCAATTGGGAAGCTGGAAGCCTATTTTTTTGTCTTTTGTCTTTTTAGGACTGCACCTGCAGCATATGGAAGTTCCCAGGCTAGGGGTCTAATCAGAGCTGTAGCTGCCGGCCTAGTTCACAGCCACAACAATTCCAGATCCAAGCAGTGTCTGTGACCTACACCACAGCTCACAGCAATGCCATATCCTTAACCCACTGAGAAAGGCCAGGGATCAAACCTACAACCTCATGATTCCTAGTCAGATTGTTTCTACTGTGCCACGACAGGAACTCCTGGAAGCCTGTGTTTTGTAACATTTGTAAGATTTCTGACATGTGGGTAGCTGACTAACTCGCTAGGCCCTGAATTTCTATAGTAGTGAAGAGAGCACATTTTCATACATAGTTAGTATTTTCCAGTATTTAGAACATGTTTTGAAGGTTTTGCAAATTAGTTGAGCCCACTGCCAGAAAGTGAACAAAGAGCTTTTGGCATCTGAGCTGGTCAATAACAATTTTCCTACTGAGAGACCCAGGTGGAAAAAAGGCCACAGTTGATTTCCTGTAGAAATCAACATTGGTGCTAGTGTGCTCTCAGTAACTGGCATCCACTTTGCAAGTGGGATGATGGAAGCCTTTTGTATGTGACATTTCTAAGATTGCTGACATGGGTGTAGCAGCCTATCTAGCTATGCCTGCATTTCAACTTTAGTTTAGAGAGCTCATTTTCATACCAAACCAGCCTTTCCAGTATTTATAACACGTTTTGCATGTGTTTCAATCTCCCTGAGCCCACTGCCATAATCTAGCACACACAGAGTTTTTGGCACTTGAGCTGGTCAATAACCCTATTTATATGCCTTATGGACAAAAGGTAATGGTTGATTTCATTTAGAAACCAAAACTGGTGCTGGAGTGTGCTCAGTGTTTGGCATCAATTTGCAAGTGGGAAGATGGGAGCTTCTTGTTTGTGACATTTTCAAGAGTGGTGACATGCAAGTAGCAGCCCAGCTGACCAGAACCTGCATTTCAACTGTAGTGAAGAGAGGGGGTTCTCAAACCAAATCAGCCTTTTCCAGTATTTGGAAAGTGTCTTGAGTGTTTTGCAAGCAATTATAACCCGGTGCAGAATGTAGACCACACAGATCCCTTGGCATCTGAGCTACCATATAAGACTAGTTTTATATGAGTGGCCCAGTTGGAAAAAGGCAACAGTTAATTTCCTGATAAAACCAATATTGGTGCTGGTGTGCTCTCAATAACTGGCATCCACTTTGCAAGTGGGTAATTGGGAGCCTCTTGTTTGGGACATTTGTAAGATTGCTCTCATGCAGGTAGCAACTACCTAGCTATGACCTGCATTTTGAATGTAGTATAGAAAGCACATTTCATCCCACATTAGCCTTTTCCAGTATTTAGGACATGTTTCATATGTGTTGCAATATGGTTGTTCCCACTGCCAAAATCTAGCACACAGAGATTTTGGAATCTGAGCTGGTCAATAAATCTAATTATATGTGAGATTACCAGATGAAAAAATGGCAATGGTTGATTTCCTGTGGAAACCCGGATTGGTACTGTTGTGTTCTCATTGGCAGGCATTAATTTTGCAATTAGGAAGCCAGAAGCCTCTTTTTTGTGACATTTGTAATATTGATGACATGTGTGCTGCAGCCTAGATATCTATGCCCTGCATCTCAACTGTAGTGAAGAGAGTGTCTTTTCATAAAAAATAAGCATTTTCCAGTATTTAGAACATGGTTGGGGAGTGTTGCAAGTTAGTTGAGTCCCCTGCCAGAATACAGCACACACAGAGCTTTTGCCATCTGAAGAGCTCAATAAACACTTTTAGATGTTAGAGGGTCAGATGGGAAAAAGTTAAAGGTTTATTTCCTTTGGAAACAACAATGGTTTTGGTGCAACCTCAGTGACTGTCATCCAGTATGCACATGGGAATTTTGAAGCCTCTTGCTTGTGATGATTATAAGATTGCTGAACTTCATGGAGCAACATAGCTAGCTATTATCTCCACTTCCAATATAGTGATGGGGTGTCTTTTCATACCAAATTAGCCTTTTCCAGTATTTAGTACACATTTTCAGTGTTGCAAGTAGGTTGAGCCCACTGCAACAATCTAATTCTCACAGAGTATGGGCAGCTGAGCCAGTCATTACCCTAGGTGGAAAAGAGTCAAGGGTTTCTTTGCTGTTCAAAAGAATATTGTGGCTGGGTGCTTTCAGTAACTGGCACACACATTGCAAGTAGGAAGCTGGAAGTCTGTTGTTTGTGTCATTATTAAAATTGCTCATATGCAGATAGCATCAAGCTGACTAGGCCCTGCATTAGGACTGTAGTGAAGAAAGCGCATTTTCATACCAAATCAGACTTTCCCATACAGAAAACACATTTTTAATTTGTGACAATCTAGTAGAAACACTGCCAGAATCTAGCACACACAGAGCTCATGGCAACTGAGCTTGTCAATAATCATAGTTATATGTGAGAGACCTAGGTGGAAAAAGGCAACAGTTGCTTTATGTAAAAAACAACATTGGTGCTGGTGCACTCTCAGTGAATCACATCCACTTTGAAAGTGGGAGCCTCAAAGCCTCTTTTTTATGACATTTATAAGATTGGTGACATACTGGTAGCAGCCTACCTGACTAGGCCCTGTATTTCCACTGCAGTTGAGAGCAACTTTCCATACCAAATCAGCCTTTTCCAATATTTATAACATGTTTTCAGTGTGCTGAAAGCTAGTTGAGCCCACTGCCAGAAGCTAGTGCTTTGGCATAATGAGCTTTTGGCATAATAACTTTTGGCATATGAGCATGTCAATAATGGTAGTTATATGAGAGAAGCCCAGGTGGAACAAGTCAATGTTTGATTTCCTGTTGAAACCAACATTGGTGCTGGTGTGCTCTCTGTGACTGCCTCCGGTTTTCAAGTGGGAAGTTGAAAGCCATTGTTTGTGACATTTGTAAGATTGGTGACATGCTGGTAACAACCAGGCTAAGTAGGCCCTGCCTTTCTACTATACTGAAGAGAGCACTACTCATACCACTTCAGCCTTTTCCAGTATTTAGAGCATGTTTTGAGTGTGTTGCAAATTGGTTGAACCCACTGATAGAATCTAGAGTGCACAAATTTTTGGCATTTTATATGCTCAACAATCCTATTTATGTGTGAGAGGCCTAGGTGGAAAAAAGACAATGGTTGCTTTCCCTTGGAAACCCTCATTGTTTCTGGGTGTTCTCTTTGTGACTTTTGTGGGAAGGCTAACATGTGGGTAGTAGCATAGCTGACTGGCCCAGCTATATTTCTACTATATTGAGGAGAGCAACTTTTCATAACAAATCAGCTTTTTCCAACATGGAAGACATGGTTTGTGTCTTGCAACCTAGCTGAGCTCACTGACATAATCTAGTGTACACAGAGCTTTTGGCATCTGAGATGCTCTATAATTCTATTTATATTTTAAAGGCTCAGGTTGGGGAAAAAAAGGCATCAGTTGCCTTCCTGTGAAAACCACCGTTGGTGCTGGTGTGCTCTTAGTGATTGGCATCCACTTTGGAATTGCAAAGCTGGAAACCTCTTGTTTGTGACATTTGTAGGATTGGTGACAATCAGGTAGCAACATTCTTGGTTATGCACTGCATTTGCACTGTAACAAAAAGAGCATGTTTCATACCCAATCAGCATTTTCCAGCATTGGAAAACATGTGAGTGTGTTGCAAGCAGGTTGAGCCCAATGCAACAATCTAAGTCTCAGAGAGAAATGACAGCTAAGCCAGTCAGTAACCCTAGTTATATGTGAGAATCCTAGGTGGTATTGCTTTGCTGTTCAAAAAACATTGGTGCTGGGGTGCTCTCAGTAACTGAAATACACATTGAAAATAGGAAGGTGGAAGCCTCTTGTTTGTTACATTTGTAGGATTGCTTATATGTGGATATCACCTAACTGACTAGGTCCTGCATATAGAGTGTAGTGGAGAGAGCAACAGTCCAGCATGTAAAACAAGTTTTGAGTTTGTGGAAAGCTAGTTGAGCAGACTGCCAGAATCTAACACACACAGAACTCTTGGCAACCGAGCTTGTCAATAACAATAGTTATATGTGAAAGGCCCAGGTGGAAAGAGGAAATAGGTTCTTTCCTGTAGAAAGCAACATTGGTGCTGGGGTGCTCTCAGTGGCTGGCATCTACTTTGCAACTGGGAAGCTGGAAGCCTCTTGTTTGTGACATTTGTAAGATTTGTGATATGAGGGTAGTGGCCTAAGTAGCTTTGCCTTGCATTTAAACTGTAGTGAAGAGAGCACATTTTCATAACAAATCAAATCAGCCATTTCCAGTGTTTTGAACATGTTTTCAGTGTGTTTCAAGCAGGTGGAGCCCACAGCCAGAATCTAGCACACACAGAAATTTGGGTATCTGAGCTGGTCCCTAACCCTAGATATATGTGAAATGCTCAGGTGGAAAAAAAGGCAACAGTTGATTTACTGTAGAAAACAACATTGGTGTTCATGTGCTCTCAGTCACTGGCATCCACTTTTCAGGTGGAAAACCTGAAGCCTCTTTTTTGAGACACTTGTAAAATTCCTGACATGCAAGTAGCAGCCTAGCTGACTAGGCCCTTCATTTCTGCTGTAGTGAAGAGAGCACCTTTCATACCAAATCAGCATTTTCCAGCATTGGAGAACACGTTTTGAGTGTGTTGCAAGCTAGTTGAGCCCAGTGCCATGATCTAACACACACAGAGATTTTGGCATCTGAGTTGGTCAATATCAATAATTATATGTGAGAGGCCCTAGAGGAAATAAGGCAACAGTTGATTTCTTCTGGAAATCTACATTGATGCTGGTTTGCTTTCAGTGACTGGCATCCACTTTGCAAGTGGGAAGATGAAGCCCCTTGTTTGTGACATTAGTAAGATTGCTGACATGAGACAAGAAGTTTTGCATTCTCTGCCCTGCCTTTGACAGTAGTGAAGAGAGTTCTTTTCATACCACATCATCCTTTTCCAGTATTTAGAACATGTGTTTAGCGTGTTTTGAGCTAGTTGAGCCCACAGACAGAATCTAGCAGACATAAGGCTTTTGGCATCTGAGCTGCTCAATAACCTTAATTATATGTGAGAGGCCAAGTTACAAAAAAGGCAATGGTTGATTTCCTATGGAAACCAGCATTGGTGCTATTGTACTCTCACTGACTAGCATCCATTTTGCAAATGGGAATCTGGAAGCCTCTTGTTTCTGACACTTCTAAGATTGGTGACATGAGGTTAGCAGCCTAGCTGACAAGGCCCTGCATTTCAACTGTAGTGAAGAGGGCACATTTCATACGAATCAGTCTTTCCCTGTATTTAGTACATGTCTTTAATGAGTTGCAAGCACGTTGAGCCCACTGCCAGAATCTAGCGCATACAGAGATTTGGTATCTGACCTGGTCCTTAAACTTAATTATATGTGAGAGGAACATGTGGGAAAAAGGCAATGTTTGATTTCCTATGGAAACCAACTTTAGTGTTGGTGTGCTCTCACTGACTGGTATCCACTTTGCAAGTGGGAAGCAGAAGGGCTCTTGTTTGTGATATTTCTAAGACTGCTGACATGAGGTTAGTGGCTTATGTAGCTATGCCCTGCATTTTGACTGTAGTGAAGAGACTGCCTTTTTGTAACAAAGCAGATTTTCCCAGTATTAAAATGTTTTAAGTCTGTTGCAAGCTAGTTGAGCCCACTGCTAGAATCTAGCACACACACAGAGCTTTTGGCATCTGAGCTCATCAATATATCTAGAGGCTCAGGTGGAAAAAAGGAAATCGTTGATTTCCTATGGAAACCAATGTTGGTGCTGGTGGGCCCTAAATGACTGGCATCCACTTTTCAAGTGGGCAGCCAAAAGCCTCTTTTTTGTGACATTTGTAAAATTGGTGATATGAGGCTATGAGCTTAGCTAACTAGCCCCAGATTTATGCTGTAGTGAAGAGAATGCCTTTTCATATCAAATCAGCCTTTTCCAGTATTTAGAACACATTTTGAGTGTGTTGCAAGCTATTTGATCATAATGCCAGAACTGTAGTCACACAGAATTTTTGTATCTGAGCTTTTCACTAACCTTAACTTTATGTGAGAGGTCTAGGTGGAAAAAATGCAATGGTTGACTTCCTATGGAAATCAACATTGGTACTAGTAGTCTCTCAATGACTGGCACCCACTTTGCAAGTAGAAGCTGGAAACCTCTTGTTTGTGACATTTTAAAATATTCTTAGGGCTGCACCTGTGTCATATGGGGGTTCTCAGCATTGGAGTCAAGTTAAAGCTTTAGCTGATGGCCTATGCCACGGCCACAGCAATGTGGGATCTGATCTGCATCTGCAACCTACACTACAGTTCACAGCAATGCCTGATCCTCAACCCACTAAGCAAGACTAGGGATCCATCTGTATCCTCATGGATACTAGTCAGATTCATTAACTACTGAGTCATAACAGGGACTCCTGTTTGCGATACTTGTAAAATTGCTGACATTCAGTTAGCAGCCTAGCTAACTGGGCCCTGCATTTTCACTGTAGTGAAGAGAGCACCTTTTCATTCCAAATCAGCATTTTCCAGATTTGGAGAATATGTTGAGTGTATTGCAATCTAGTTGATCACACTGTCATAATCTAGTGCAGACAAAGCATTAGGCATTTAATTTTGTCAATATTGATAGTTATCCTAGAGGCCCACGTGGAAAAAAGGTTGATTTCCTGTGGAAACCAACATTGGTACTGCTGTGCTCTCAGTGGCTGGCATACACTTTGCAAGTGGGATGCAGGAAGCCTCTTCTTTGTGACAATTGTAAGATTGGTGAAATACAATTTCACCTACCTAGGTATGCCCTGAATTTTGACAATAGTAAAGAGAGGGCATTTTCATAACTAATAAGATTTTTCTAGTATTTAGAACAGCTTTTAAGTGTGTTGCAATATTGTTGATCCCACTGCTAGAAACTAGTGCACACAGAGATTTTGGCACCTTAAGTTAGTCAATAACCCTTGTTATATGTGAGAGTGCCAGGAGGAAAAAAGGAAACAGTTGATTTCCTGTGGAAACCAACATTTCTTCTAGTGTTCTCTCAGCAACTGGCATCTATTCTGCAAGTGAGAAGCGGGAAGCCTCTTTTTAGGATCTTTGTAAGATTTCTCTCATATGGGTAGGAGTCTAGTGAGCCCATTGTATTGGCTATAGTTTACAGGGGGCATTTTCATACCAAATCAACCTTTTCAGATATTTTGAACACATTTTGAGTGTGTCAAAAGCTATTTGAGTCATGGCCAGAATCTAGAACACAGAAAACTTTTGGCATCTGAGGGGTCAATAACCCTAGTTTTGTGCGAGAAGCCCAGGTGAAAAAAAGTCAATGGTCTATTTCCTGTAGAAACCAACATCAGTGCTGTGTGCTTTTAGTGACTGGCATTCACTTTACTTTGTGTCATTTGCAGTATTGATGACCCAGGGTAGCAGCCTAGTTTGCTCTGCCATGCATTTTAACTGTTGTGAATAGAGCACCTTTTCCAGTATTTAAAACACCTTTTTAGTATGTTGCAAGCTAGTTGAGCCCACTGCCAGAGTCTAGTGCACACAGAGCTCATGGCATCCTAACTGGTCATTAACATAATTTATATGTGAGAAGCACAGATACATAAAATGCAATGGTTGATTTCCTGTGGAAACCAACATTGTTGCCAGTGTGCTCTCACTGGCTGGCATCCACTTTGCAATTAAGAAGCAGGAAGCTTCTCGTTTGTGACAAATTTTAAGATTGGTGACATGTGTGTAGCTGACTAGAGAAAACATTATGGAAATTTCTTAGAAAACTAAAGGTAGAACTACCATATGATCCAGCAATTCCCACTCCTGGGCATATATCCAGACAAAACTTTTGTTGAAGTCATATATGAGCATGTATGTTCTTTGCTGAACTATTCACAATAGCCAAGACATTGAAACGATCTAAATGCCCACTAGCAGATGAATTGATTTAGAAGATGTGGTACATGTATACAATAGGATACTATCAGCCATAAAAAAGGACAAAATAATTTCATTTGCAGCAACATCAATGGAACTAGAGATTCTCATAGTGAGTAAAGTCAGAAAGGGAAAGACAGACACCCTATGATATCACTTATATGTTGAATATAAAATATGGAACAAATGATATATCCACGAAACAGAAACAGATCATGGACATGGAATACAGACTTGCATTTGCCAGGGGGGAAGGGAAGGGAGTGGGATGGACTGGGAGTTTGGCATGAGTAGATGCAAAATACTGCATTTGGAGTGGATAAGCAGTGAGACCCTGCTGTATAGCACAAGGAACTATAGCCAATCAGTTGCAATGGAACAGGATGAAGGATAATGTGAGAAAAAGAATGTATATATAACTGTGTCACTTAGCTGCACAGCAGAAAATGGCAGAATATTGTAAATCAACTATAATAAAAAATAAAAATGAAAACCAAAAAAAAAAAACTCGTATTCTGCTACTCTGCTGAATTTTTGATCAGCTCAAGTAATTTTTGTGTGGAGTCCTAATGGTTTTCTGCATATAGTTTTTGTCATCTACATAGAGTGCCAACTTTACCTCTTCCAATTTGGAAACTATTTATTTCTTTAATTTGTCTGATAGCTGCATCTAGGACTTCCAATACTATGTCAAATAAATGTGGTGAGAGTGAGCATCCTTGTCTTTTTCCAGATTTTAGCAGGAAGTCTTTCAACTTTTCTCCATTGAGTATTATATTGGCTGTGGGTTTGTTATAAATGGCTTTTATTATGTTAAGATATGTTCCCTCTATACTCACTTTGGTAGGAATTTTTTTTTCAGTCTTTATGTCTTTTCAGGGCCACACATGCAGCATATGGAGGTTCCCAGGCTAGGGGTCCAATCAGAGCTGTAGCCTCCAGCCTACGCCAGAGCCACAGCAATGTGGGATCTGAGCCACGTCTGCAACCTACACCAAAGCTCATGGCAACACCAGATCCTTAACCCACTGAACAAGGCCAGGGATGGGACAGCATCCTCATGGATGCTAGTTGGGTTTGCTAACCACTGAGCCATAATGGGAACTCCAGTAAGAATTTTTATCATGAATGAATGTTGGATTTTGTCGAATGATTTTTCTGCATCTATTGAGATGATCGTGTGATTTTTCACTTATCTTTTGTTAATGTGGTATTTGACATTGACTTGCATGAATTGAACCATCCTTGAGAACTTCATGTGAATCCCACTTTGTTGTGGTCTTTTTTATATGTTTTATGTGTTGTTGGATTTAGTTGGCTAAAATTTTGTTGAGAATTTTTGCATCTATATTCATAAAAAATATTTGCCTATAATTTTCTTTTTGGGTAGTATCTTTGGTTTTGGTATTAGGATGATGGTGGCTTCATAGAATGTCTTTGGGAGTGTTCCTTTTTTTCAAAATTTTGGAAAAGTTTAAGAAGAATGGGTGTAAGTTCTTCCTTTTATATTTGGTAGAATTAGCCTGTGAGGCCATCTGGTCCTGGACTTTTGTTTGTGGGGATTGTTTTTTATATTCAATTTAATTACTAGTAATTCGTCTGTTCAATTGATCTATTTCTTCTTGATTCAGTTTTGGCAGGTTGTAAGTCTCTAGAAATTTGTCCATTTCTTCTAGGGTGTCTAATAGTTGTTCATAACATTCTCCTTATGTTTTTTAAATTTCTGTAGTACCCATTGATATTTCTCCTTTTTCTTTCTCATTTCATTTACTTGGGTTCTCTCTCTCTTCTTCATGAGTCTGGCCAGAGTTTTGTCAATTTTGTTTACCCTTTAAAAGAATCAGCTCTCAGTTTTATTGATTTTTTTCTATTGTGTTTTAATCTATAGTTTATTGGTTTCTTCTCTGATCCTTATGATTTCTTTCCTTCTGCTGACTTCAGGGTTTTTCTCTTTTTCTAATTATTTTAAGTGGAAGATAGTTGCTTGAGACTTTTCTTCTTTTTTGAGCTAGGCTTGTATCACTATGAACTTCCCACTAAGAACTGCTTTTGTGACATCCCACAGGTTTTGTATGTTTCTGTTTTCATTGTCATTTGTCTCAAGGTACTTTTTAATTGCCTTTTTGATTTTCTCATAGACCCAGTGGTATTTTAATAGTTTTTTAGTCTCCATGCTGTCAGTTTTTTCTAATTTTCCCCCTGTGGTTGATTTCTAGTTTTATGCCATTGTGGTCAGCGAAGCTGCTTGAAAAAATTTATATACCCTTAAATTTGTTGAGGTTAGTTTTGTTTCCCAGCATGTGGTCAATCCTAGAGGATATTCCATGTGCACTTTAAAAGAATGTATATTGTTTTATTTTATGTGGTGTCCTGAAAATATCAATTAAATCTAACTATTCTATTGTGTCATGTAGGATCTCTGTTGCCTTGCTTATTTTCTGTCTCAAAGATCTGTCCTTTGGTGTGAGTGAGGTGTTAAAGTCTCCTACTGTTTTTGTATCCCCCTCAGTTTCTCCTATTATGTCTGTTAGTATTTGTTTTATGTATTTGGATTATCCTATATTAGATATATATATTGACAAGTGTAATATCCTCTTCTTGAATTGATGCTTTTATCATTAAATCATGTATTTATTATCTTTCTTTATGGCTTTTGCTTTAAAGTCTATTTTGCTTATATGAGTATTGCAACTCCCACTTTCCTGTCATTTCCATTGTCATGAAATATTTTTTTCTATGTCCTACTTTCAATTTACATGTGTCCTTTGTCCTACGTTGGGTCTCTTTTAGGCAGCATATAGCCTCAGGTGCCTTTCCTTCTCAGGCATATTGGTCTCAGTGTGTGGCACCAAATTTCCAGGCCAAAAATCTCTCCCTCTTGGGTGACTTGTAATTAGCTTCTAGGTTTATCAGCAGTCCATACAAGGCACTTTTGACTTGGCCTCAGGCTGTCTAGAGCAATCCAGATTTGGTCTCAGGCACTAGGTTCCCAAATGACCAGCTGTCTATCTTGGACATCTCATGCCAAGAGATGAATTCAGCCTCAGGTATCAGGCTGATGGGTCAACCAGTTGTAGGTCCTGGGCATCCTGGCCCTGGCCTTGACACTAAGCTCTTGAGTTGATCAGCTGTCTGTCCCAGACATGATGGATCATCCCAGATTTGGCCTGTGCTCTGGGCTATCAGGTCAAACAGCTATCTATACTGGACATCCTGGACTTAAACTTGGCACAAGTCTGTCAGAATGACTAGTTGTCTGTCTCAGTTTTGGTCTCAGTGCCAAACTCCTGAGGTGACCAGTTGTACATCCCATGCATCTTCAATGTCCTAGAATTGGCCTTGGTCACTAGTTGGTTGGGTCAACCCTCTGTCCATTCTAGGTATCATGGCATTTAATAATTGGCTCTGGGGATGGGCTTTTGGATTTTGACAGCTGTCTGGCAGAGGTGTATCAAGAGTCCTGGACTTGGCCTTGGATGCCAAGCTGCTGGGTTTAGCAGTTGTCTGTCCCATACATCCTAGATTTGGCCTTGGGTGCTGGGCAGCCAGAAGAACATCCATCCCTCTTGGGCATCCAAAATTTCCCTGGGCTGCTGAGTTGACCAGTTGTCAATCCTGAGCATCTCAGATATGGCCTTGGGTGCCAGGCTTCCAGGTCAACCATCTGTTCATTAAGGATGTCTTGGACCTGGCACTGGGCACTAGATGGCTGAGTAGACCAACTTCCATCCCAGGCACCCAAAACTTGGCATTGTGTGCTGGGTTACTTGGTTGAGTAGCTGTCCTCTAGGGCATCCCAAACTTGGCCCCACATATGAACTTGCCAGGGCAACTAGCAGTCCAGCCTGGGCATCCAGATTTTTCCGTGAGTGCTGGGCTCCCAGGTGAACTCCAGTCTGTCCCAGGCTTACTATATTCCCAGACTTGGCATCAGCACTGGGCTATTGGGTTGACCAGATATCTGTCTTGGGTGTCCCAGACATGGCCTTGGGCACCTGGATTTCAGATCAACTAGCTGTCATATCAAATTGTCTTGGACTTTGTTTCAGGCACAAGGCTGGCCAGTGCTGTCAGCTTTGGATCCTTTTTATCCTAGACTTGGCTTTGGGTACTGAGATTCTGGGTGCTATTTGAGTTGACCAGCTGTCACAGTAGTCTCTGATATGGACTTGTGTTCCACTGTTCAAGGTCAACAAACTTCATTCTTGTATCTCAGGTATCCCAGACCTGACCTCAGGGATTTCTGGGTCATTTAATGGTCTTTCCCAGGTATCCTCAGTATCCCGAACTTGGCATCATGTACCAGGTTACTAGGATGACTAGCTGTTTGAGATGTCCTGGACTTTACCTCAGGAACAAGTTGACAGGTCAATTAGCAGCCTTGATTGGGTGTATCAGTCTGTCTTGGCCTTGACACTAGATTGCTAAGTCTACAGGTTGTTCATCCCAGGCATACAAAACTTGGACTTTATGTCATTTTGCTAGGTTTACCAGCTGTTTTCCTGGCATCCTGGGTGCCCTGAATTTGGCCTTTAGCAAGGTGCTACCAGGTCAATCAACTGTCCTGCCAACTGTCATTTGACCTTGGCTTTTTATTTTTCACAGGTGTCCCAGGAATGACCTAGGCAATAAGCTATTGTGTCAAACAGGTTTCCACTCAGTCATCTCAGGTGTCCTGGATATGGCTTTGGGCACTGCAGTCACGAACTTGCTGTCCCAAGCTTTCCATGTGACTTGGCATCAGACATTGTGTTGCTGAGAATACTATTAATCCCAGGCATCCTGGACTTTGTCTTGGTGCCTGGATGCTGGGACAACCAACCTCTCATCTCAGATGTCCTGGACATAGCTTTGGTGATGGAGAGTCAGATCAGTCAGTTCTCTATCTCAGGCATTCCAGTGTTGGCTTTAGTGCCAAATTCTTATGTGACTAGTTTTTCATCCCAAGCATCCTGGGCATTCCAGACTTGGCCTCAGGGCCTGGAATCCTAGTGACAGCTATCTATCCTGGATGTCTTGTGCATCCCATATGTGGCCCCAGGCACTGAGTAGCTGGGTTGACAAGCCATCCAGTAGCTCCAGGGCTTGGGTGACTGAGGTCCTGGTATAATCCAGAACTGAGGCAAGCATTGGACCACAAATTCAGTCAAAATTCAGATATGCCCATCCTGGTTAGAGCCTCAGGGCCCTCATTTGTAAGTGGGGCCATGGTAAATGACCAGGCTTGGTAAAGAGGTGTTATGAGTTAACTGGACATCCAGGGCCAGTGGAGGGTAACAGGGAGATAAGGGAGAATGGAGGTCCCTCTCATCAGTCCTGGAGCCTGCCTGCCCCACTTCTCTGCCCTGTGAGGGCCCAAGGAACCAGTGCCTGATTGCATTAAAATTGTGTTTTTCGTTCTCTGATTTATTGCCTGGACTATAGTTAGTGCACTGACCACCAGGAAGTTGGCTGTACTTCCTGCACAAAATGGAGCAATGTGGGAAGGGATGAAAAACTCAAGTGTCATACTGAGTAACTTCCTGCCTCCCACCCAACTTTCATTTTTATAATTAGCATCCATATCCACAATGTGAGCTGCCCATACATGGGGAGTGGGCTCTGGATCCTCTGATTTAATCATTCAGCTACTGTACTCTGAGCACTCTCACCCTGTTCAGAAGCCATGTAAGCCCCTGGGTGCCACATCCTGGTGGTCTCTGCTCCCTAGTAGCTCACAGTCTGGAGGGCAGATGGGGAAAAACCCAAGAAAAATGCTTATAAAGGAAAATAGCAAGTGCTGTAATGAAAATAAAGTGTGAGGGAATGAAGGCAGGATAAGGGCAGGGAGGGATGGAGAGAGACAGAGAATTGAGATATTGAGAGGTGAAAGAGGGGTAACACAGGAGAGAGTGATTAAAATGGAAACCACAAACTTCTAATTGCATCCTGGGGAGGGACATCCCAGAAATTTTGCAGTATCTTCAGTTAGAAGCAAGTTGCTAGGTCCAATACTCACTCAGGATGAGGCTGTGGGGAGAGAGATGAGGAGGTCAGAGAAGGAAGAATTATGTGATCTGATTTGGGAATGGAGGTATGCAATGGTGCCAGTGTGTTGGTCAGCTGCATCAGCTGAGTGCTCACCCTCATGACTGCTCTCACCTGGAGGTGGCTGGGGCTAGCATAGCAAATTTTCTGGAGCCCACTGTGGTGGAGCCTAAGGGGCTGGGGCTGCAGACATGGGAGCATACTTTTGCCCCAGTTGCCTGTAAGGGGGTGTTTGGGTGATTCTCCTCTCAAAATCCATGCTTCCTGTTACCCCTGCTGGAAGCTCACAGGGTCTGTGGTGGATCCAGGAAACTCCAACTCCTGAATGGAACAAGGAGTGTGCTCTGGGAGAGGAAATACCATTCCAGCTAAGTTGGCGGCCTTTGCAGAGACAAGCTGGAAATCAGGTCCTGATCAGGCAGGTAGATAGTAGCCTTCCAGACCAATTTTTGGCTCTCTTCAAGGGTAATTTTCTAGGTCAGAGAGTGATATGTGAGGTGGGGGAAGGGAAGTGAGCATGTTTCAGTTTCCAGCTGCCGAATGAAACAAGGAAGGAAGTAGCTTTATGCTACTTCCCATTATGGATAATTTGGGAAGGAAACAAGGAAGGAAGTAGCTTTATGCTACTTCCCATTATGGGTAATTTGGGGTAAGGAGTATGTGGGTGCTGCTTCATAGATCTCTGCCTGAGGGTTCCTCTGACTCTGCTGCCCTCCTGCTTCCCCCCAGCACCTTCTCCTCAATATTGAGCAACAATACGGACTAGTCATTTGAGGATTTATGTCAGCTTCCATATTTTTATTTCCAAGGTGCACATGGACTACACACAGCTCAACATGCTTGGTTTAGACCTTGAGCAACACCCAGAGCCCTGAAGCTCACTGAGGCAGAGCCAGAGGGCCAGGAATGCTGGAGGTGGCTGTTGTAATGAGGGATAGGCCAAGGCCACACAGAAAAGAAGCAGAGAATAGCCTCAGTTCACTCATCTGATGGGCTTTAGTCTAGGAACACTTCCTGGGATGTTTGGCTTGGGCTTCTCGTAAAGGCAATGGGTTGTTTTCTGTCTGTGGAAAATCACATTGAAAAGTAGTCATGTTGTTGAACAGCTCCATCACCTCTACCACCAACAATGATAGGCCAGCTTCAGCATTTTTTTACCACCAACTACAAGGACAGAACTCTATTATCAATTCCTGTGCCAGCTCTAGAGCTAAAACCACCTCCAAAACTAATTTCAGAGTTAGAGTCAGTGTCAGATCCAGAGCTAGAGTCAGTGCACATTTAGAAGAAAAGCCAACTCAAGCACCAAACTCCACATCTAGAACCAGTAGAGGGGCAGTTTTAGCTCCAATATAGAGTTAGAAAGAGCTCAAGTACAATCACTACTACAAAATCCAGAGATAGAGGCAGCTATCACCAACTGCCATGCCAGCTCTTGTACCAGTTCTTGCAACAGGTCCAATGCCAGATCCACACAGAAATAAAGCTCTAACATCAGCTCTAGCGATAGAAATACCTCACATCCAGTTCCAGCTTTTGAGCTACAATCAGTGCCAATTTCATAAGCAGAGCTTCTTCCTCTCACTTGTTTTTAGTAACAAAAAATATACACTTCATGGTTACATATATTTTGTTGTAAAATTCATATAAAATTTGTCTTTTAAAACATTTTAAGTTGTACAATCCAATAATACTCACAGTTCTATGCAATCATCACTATATCTAGTTTCAGAATATTTCATCACCACAAACAGAAACCCTGTACCTATTAATCAGTCACTGTTCATTCCTCTATCTCCCCTAGACTGTAGCACCAATACCCTCACTTCTGTCTCCATGGTTTTACCTATTCTGATTTTTTCATATTAGTGGAATTATACAATATGTGGACTCTGTGTTTGAACTCTTTCACTGAGCATGATGTTTTCAAGGTTCATCTACACTGTAGCATGTATCAATACCTCATTTTAAGTCAGAGTAATATTCCATTGTATGTATAGCTTTTTAAAAAATTCACTCATGTCATCAATTCTTTTGGTTATAAGTAGAAATGTTTGGTCAAATGGCAAGTCTACATTTTTTATAATTCAATGAATTTTATTACGTTTATAGATGAGCAATGATCATCACAACCAAATTTTATAGCTTTTCCATCCAAACCTCCAGCCCATCCCCCACCCCCAAACTCTCTCCTTTGGAAACCATTAGCTTTTCAGTCTGTGAGTCAGTATCTATTCTGCAAAGAAGTTCATTGTGTCCTTTTTTCAGACTCCACATGTCAGTGATAGCATTTGATGTTAGTGTCTCACTGTCAGACTAATTTCACTTAGCATGATAACTTCTAGGACCATCCATGTTGCTGCAAATGCCATTATTTCTTTCCTTGTAATGGCTGAGTAATAGTACCTTGTGTATATTCACACATATTCTTTATCCATTCCTCTGTCAATGGACATTTGGGTTGTTTCCATGTCTTGGCTATTGTATATAGTGCTTCGATGAACACTGGAGTACATGTATCTTTCTGAGTCATGGTTTTCTCTGGATAGATGCCCAGGAGTGGGGTTGCTGAATCAAAACATAATTCTAATTTTAGTTTTCTTAGGAATCTGCACACTGTTTTCCACAGTGGATACACCAATTTACATTCCCACCAACAGTGTAATAGGGTTCCCTTTTCTCCAAGCCCTTTCCAACACTTTTTATTTGTAGACGTTTTAATGATGGCCATTCTGACTAATGTATTGCTTTTGATTTGTACCTCATAGTGGTTTTGATTTGCATTTCCTCTAATAATTAGAGATTTAAACATCTCTTCATGTTTTTTGTTTGTTTGTTTGTTTGTTTTGGCCATCTTTGGTCTACTTTAGAGAAATGTCTGTTTAAAACTTCTGCACACTTTTTGATAGGGGTTTTTTTGTTTTTTTGGTATTGAGCAGCAGAAGGTGTTTATAAATTTTGGAGATTAATCAGTTGTCGGTCCCTTCATTTGCAAATATTTTCTCCCATTCTGTGGTTTGTCTTCTCTTTTTGTCTAGGGTTTCCTTTGCTGTGCAGAAACTTTTAAGTTCACGTCCCAATTATTTATTTTTATTTTTATTGTCATTACTCTAGGGGGTGGATCTGAGAAGATATTGCTGTGGGTTATGTCGGAGATTGTTTGGCCTATGTTTTCCTCTAAGAGTTTTATTGTACCTAGTCTTATATTTAGGTCTTTAATCCATTTTGAGTTTTTTTGTGTATGGTGTTAGGAAGAGTTCTAATTTCATTCTTTTAACATGTGGCTTTCCAGTTTTCCCAACACCAATTATTGAAGGGACTGTCTTTTCTCTATTGTATATTCTTGCCTCCTTTGTCATAGATTAGTTAACTGTAGGTGTGTGTGTTTAATTCTGGGCTTTCCATCCTGTTCCATTGATCTACGTTTCTGTCTTTGTGCCAGTACCATATGATTTTGATGACTGCAGCTTTGTAGTATAGTCTGATCAGGGAGCCTGATTCCTCCAGATCCATTTTTCTTATTCAGTCTGGCTTTGGCTCTTCTGTTTGTTTGTGCTTCCAAACAAACTTTAAAATATTTTGTTCGAGTTCTGTGAAAAAATGTCCTTGGTAATTTGATAGGGAATGCATTGAATATGTAGATTGCCTTGGATAGTATAGTCATTGTGATAACATTGATTTTCCAATCTAACAGCATAGTATGTCTTTCCATCTGTTTGTGTCATCTTTGACTTCTTTCATCAGTGTCTTATAGTTTTCAGAGTACAGGCCTTTTGTCTATTTAGGTAGGTTTACTACTAGGTATTTTATTCTTTTGGATGTGATGGTAAATGGGATTTTTTTTCCCTAATTTCTCTTTCTGATTTTTCATTGTTAGTGTATAGAAATGCAGTCAATTTCTGTGTATTAATTTTGTATCCTGTGACTTTGCCAAATTCATTGATGAGTTCTAACAGTTTTTTTTTTTTTTTTTTGGTAGCTTCTTTAGGATTTTCTAGGTATAGTATCATGTCATCTGCAAAGAGTGATAGTTTTACTTCTTCCTTTCCAATTTGGATTCCTTTTATTTCTTTTTCTTCTCTGATTGCCGTGGTTAGGACTTCCAAAACTATGTTAAATAGTAGTGGCAAGAGAAGACATCCATGTCTTGTTCCTGATCTCAGTGGGAATTTTTTCAGCTTTTCATCATTGAGACTGTGGTGTGTCATATTTGGCCTTTATTATGTTGAGGGAGGTTCCCTCTATGCCCACTTTCTGAAGGGTTTTTATCAGAAATGGGTGTTGGATCTTGTCAAAAGCTTTTTCTGCATCTACTGAGAGTATCACATGGTTTTCATTCTTCAGTTTGTTAATGTGATGTGTCACATTGATTGATTGATTGATTCATGGATATTGAAGAATCCTTACATCACTGGGATAAATCCCACTTGATTATGATGTACAATCCTTTTAATGTATTGTTGGATTTGGTTTGCTAGTATTTTGTTGAGGATTTTGTATCTATGTTCATCAGTGAAATTGGCCTGTAATTTTCTTTTTTTGTGATATCTTTGTCTGGTTTTGGTGTCAGGGCGATGGTGGCCTCATAGAATGAATTTGGGAGTATTCCTACCTCTGCAATTTTTTGGAATAGTTTCAGAAGGATAGGTGTTAACTCTTCTCTAAATGATGGATAGAATTTGCCTGTGAGGCCATCTGGTCCTGGACTTTTGTATGTTGGGAGTTTTTTTGTTTTGTTTTGTTTTTGTTTTTGTTTTTTACAAAGGGCAAATAAATCTAAACTTATTTTTGTTGTATTAAAGTGGTATAATATTTTTTTAAAGTTTTTTTATCATAACTGATATTTTTTTGGTTTTCTTTTCTTTTTTTAATTTATTTATTTATTTTTCCGAGGTACAGCATGGGGGCAAAGATACACTTACATGTATACACTTTTTTTCCACCCTTCATTCTGTTACGATATAAGTATTTAGACATAGTTCTCAATGCTACTCAGCAAGATCTCATTGTAAATCCATTCCAAGTTGTATCCAATAACCTCAAGCTCCCGATCCTCCCACTCCCTCCCTCTCCCCGCCAGGCAGCCACAAGTCTATTCTCCAGGTCCATGATTTTCTTTACTGTGGAAATGTTCATTTGTGCTGTATATTAGATTCCAGGTATACGTGAAATCATATGGTATTTGTCTTTGTCTTTCTGAATCATTTCACTCAGGATGAGATTCTATAGATCCACCCATGCTGCTATAAATGGCATTATGTCATTCTTTTTTATGGCTGAATAATATTCCGCTGTGTATATATACCACCTCTTCCTAATCCAATCACCTGTCGATGGACATTTAGGTTGCTTCCATATCTTGGCTATTGTGAATAGTGCTGCAATGAACATGCCAGTGCATGTGTCCCTTTTAAGTGGAGTTTTGTCTGGATATATGCCCAAGAGTGGGATTGCAGAGTCATATGGAAGTTCTATGTATAGATTTCTAAGGTATCTCCAAACTGTTCTCCATAGTGGCTGTACCAGTTTACATTCCCACCAGCAGTGCAGGAGGGTTCCCTTTCCTCCACACCCCCTCCAGCACTTGTTATTTATGGACTTATTAATGATGGCCATTCTGATTGGTTTGAGGTGATATCTCATGGTAGTTTTGATTGCATTTCTCTTATAATCAGCGATGTTGAGCATTTTTTCATGGGCTTGTTGGGCATCTGTATATCTTCTTTGGAGAAATGTCTATTCAGGTCTTTTGCCCATTTTTCCATTGATTGATTGACTCTTTTGCTGTTGAGTTGTATAAGTTGCTTGTATATTCTATAGATTAAGCCCTTGTCCATTGCATCATTCAAAACTATTTTCTCCCATTCTGTAAGTTGCCTCTTTGTTTTCTTTTGGGTTTCCTTTGCTGTGCAAAAGCTTTTCAGTTTGATTAGGTCCCATGGGTTTATTTTTGCTCTTATTTCTGTTGCTCTGGGAGACTGACCTGAGAAAATACTCATGAGGTTGATATCAGAGAGTGTTTTGCCTGTGTTCTCTTCCAGGAGTTTGATGGTGTCTTGTCTCATATTTAAGTCTTTCAGCCATTTGGAGTTTATTTTGGTGCATGGTGTGAGGGTGTGTTCTAGTTTCATTGCTTTGCATGCAGCTGTCCAGGTTTCCCAGCAATGCTTGCTGAATAGACTTTCTTTGTCCCATTTGATGTTCTTGCCTCCCTTGTCAAAGATTAATTGACCCTAGGTGTCAGGATTTATTTCTGGGTTCTCTCTATTCTGTTCCATTGGTCTGTCTGTCTGTTTTGATACCAGTACCACACTGTTTTGATGACTGTGGCTTTGTAATATTTCTTGAAGTATGGGAGGGTTAAACCTCCTACTTGGTTTTTGTTTCTCAGGATTGCTTTGGCGATTCAGGGTCCTTTGTGGTTCCATATAAATTTTTGGATTGTTTGTCCTAGTTCTGTGTTAAAAATGTCACGTGTAATTTGATAGGGATTGCATTGAATCTGTAGATCGCTTTGGGTAGCATGGCCATTTTTACCATATTTTTCCAACCTAGGAGCATGGACTATCTTTCCATTTCTTTACATCTTCTTTAATTTCTTTGATTAATGTTTTATAATTCTCTGCATATAATTCCTTTACCTCCTTGGTCAGGTGTATTCTGAGGTATTTGAATTTTTGAGGTGCAATTTTGAGGTGTATTGTATTTTTGTGTTCATTTTCTAATATTTCATTGTTGGTATATAGAAATGCGACTGATTTATGAATGTTAATCTTTTATCCTGCTATTTGCTGAATTTATTAATCAGTTCAGGTTGTTTTTGTGTTGAGTCCTTAAGGTTTTCTATGTATAGTATCATGTCGTCTGCATACAGTGACAGTTTTATCTCTTCTCTTCCTATTTTGATCCCTTTTATTTCTTTTGTTTGTCTAATCGCTGTGGGTAGGATTTCCAAAACTATGTTGAATAGCAGTGGTGAGAGTGGGCATGTTGGGAGTTTTTTAATCACACTTTCAAATTCAGTACTTAAGATTGGTCCATTCATTTTTTCTATTTCCTTTTTGATTAGTCTTTGAAGATTGTACTTTTCTAAGAATCTATTTCTTCTAGGTTTTCTCTTTTATGGGCATATAGTTGCATGTAGTAGTGTCTTATGATCCTTGCATTTCTGTGATGTCCATTGCTAATTCTTTTTCATTTCTAATTTTTTTGATTTGAGTCCTCTGTTTTTTCTTCATAAGTATGGCTAAGGGTTTATAGATTTTGTTGATCTTTTTAAAGAACCAGTTTTTACTTTCATTGATTTTTTCTATGATTTTCTTCATCATTGTTATTTCATTTATTTCTGCTCTAATCTTTGTTATTTCTTTCCTTATGCTAACCTTAGTTCTTGTCCATTCTTCTCTCTCTAGCTTCTTTAGATGTAAAGTTATGTTGTTCATTTGTGCTTTTTCTTGCTTCCTGAAGAAGGCTTTTATTGCTATAAACTTCCCTCTCAGAACTGCTTTTGCTGCATTCCATAGGTTTTGGAGTGTCATATCTTTGTTGTCATTTGCTTCTAGGTATTTTTTAATTTCGTCTTTGATTTCTTCAGTGACCCATTTGTTGTTTAGTAGCAGGTTGTTTTCTCTGCACACTGTGTTTTACTTGCAGTTTTTTTCTTGTAGTTGATTTCCAGTCAGATAGTGGTGTGGTTGGAAAAGATGCTTGATATGACTTCAATTTTCTTAAAGTTACAGAGGTTTGATTGTTGACCAGAATGTGATCAATCCTAGAGAATGTTCTGTGTGCACTAAAGAACGTGTATTCTGCTGCTTTTGGATGGAATGTCCTATAAATATCTATTAAATCCATCTGGTCTAATGTTTCATTTAGGGCCTGTGTTTCCTTGTTGATTTTCTGTCTGGTTTTTCTCTCCATTGATTTAATTGGGGTGTTAAAGTCCCCCACTATTATTGTGTTATTGATTATTTCTCCTTTTAAGGTTGTTAGTAGTTGCCTTATATATTGAGGTGATCTGATATAGGAGCCTACATATATATATATTGTTTTAAGTTGTTGGTCTCTTAATTGCATGTGCATCTCCAGTGTCCTGCAATTGTACCCTCTTCACCTCATGATTTCTAATTTTGGTAGCATATTAGTGCATGGATGATTTTCTACCTTTACTCTATATATGCTTTTACTGGTGAGCCTCATCATTTGTGGTATTTTTGTTTCTAGTTGTGGCCTTTTCTTTTATGCCTAGAGAAGTCCCTTTAGTATTTGCCATAAAGCTGGTTTAGTGTTGCTGAATTCTCTTAGCTTTTGCTTATCTGTAAAGCTTTTGATTTCTCCTTCAAATGTGAATGAGAGACCTGCTGGGTAAAGTAATCTTGGTTGGAGGTTTCTTCCTTTCATCACTTGAAGTATATTTTGCCACTCCCCTCAGGCCTGCAGAGTTTCTGCTAAAAAATCTGCTGATAACCTTATTGGGGTTCCCTTGTACATTATTTGTTTCTTTTCCCTAGCTGCCTTCAATATTTTCTTTGTCTTTAATTTTGATCAGTTTGATTAAGATGTGTCTTGTGGTTTTACTCCTTGGAGTTATTTTATGTAGAACTCGTTATGCTTCCTGGATTTGAGTGACTGGTTCCTTTCCCATGTTAGAGAAGTTTTTGGCTATCATCTCTTAAAATATTTTTTCTGTACCTTTCATTCTCTCTTCTCATTCTGGAACCCCTATAATACGGATGTTGGTGCATTTAATGTTGCCCCAGAGTCTCTTAGACCATCTTCATTACTTTTCAATCTTTTTGCTCTTTTCTGTTCTGCATCAGCAATTTCCAATAGTCTGTCCTCCACCTTGCTTATTCCTTCTTCTGCCTCCTGTATTCTGCTTTTGGTTGCTTGTAATAATTTCTTTTATTTCAGTTGTTATATTTTGCATCTCTGCTTGCTTAAATTTAAATCTTGTATTTCTTTGTTCATTTTGCTATAAATTATCATCTTTGCCTCCAGTTTATTTCCAATGTATTGTATCATCTTCAGTATCAACAATCTAAAGTCTTTTTCCAGTTTTGGTACCAGTACCACACTGTCTTGATGACTGTGGCTTTGTAATATTGCCTGAAGTCTGGGAGAGTTATGCCTCCTGCTTGGTTTTTGTTCATCAGAATTGCTTTGGCAATTCTGGGTCTTTTGTGGTTCCATATAAATTTTTGGATTGTTTGTTCTAGTTCTGTGTGAAAAATGTCATTGGTAATTTGATAGGGATTGTGTTGAATTTGTAGATTGCTTTGGGTAGCATGGCCATTTTTACCATATTAATTTTTCCAACCTAGGAGCATGGACAATCTTTCCACTTCTTTACATCTTCTTTAATTTCTTTGATTAATGTTTTATAAGTCTCTGCATATAAGTCCTTTACCTCCTAGGTCAGGTGTATTCTGAGGTATTTGATTTTTTTGACATTCAATTTTAAATGCTACTGTATTTTTGTATTCCTTTTCTAATATTTCATTGTTAGTATTCAGAAAGGTGACTGACTTCTGAATGTTAATTTTATATGCTGCTACTTTGCTGAATTTGTTGAGTTCAAGTAGTTTTTGGGTTAAGTCCTTAGGGTTTTCTATATATAGTATCATATCATCTGCATACAGGGACAGTTTTACTTCTTCTCTTCCTATTTTTATGCCTTTTATTTCTTTTGTTTGTCTGATTGCTCTGGCTAGGACTGCCAATGTGATGTTGAATAGCAGTGGTGAGAGTGGGCGTCCCTGTCTTGTTCCAGATTTTAGTGGGAAGGCTTTCAGCTTATCTCCATTGAGTATTATATTTTCTGTGGGTTTGTCATAAATGGCTTTATGTTAAGGAATGTTCCCTCTATGCCCACTTTGGTAAGAGTTTTTACCATGAATGGATGTTGGACTTTGTCAAATGCTTTTTCTGTATCTATTGAGATGATCATGTGGTTTTTGACTTTTCTTTTGTTAATGTGATGTATGACATAATTATTTGCATATGTTGAACCATCCATGTGAACCTGGTGTGAATCCCACCTGGTCGTGGTGTATGAGCTTTTTGGTATGTTGTTAGATTCAGGTAGCTAAAATTTTGTTAAGCATTTTTACGTCTATATTCATCAAAGATATTGGCCGATAGTTTTCTTTTTTGGTGGTATCTTTGGTTTTGGAATTAGGGTGATGGTGGCATCATAGAATGTCTTTGGAAGTGTTTCTTCTTCATCAGCCTTTTGGAAAAGTTTAAGGATGATGGGTATAATTTCCTCTTTTAATGTTTGGTAGAATTCCCCTGTGAAGCCATCTGGTCCTGGATTTTTATTTGTAGGCGTTGTTTTTATGACATATTCAATTTCATTTCTAGTGATCAGTCTGTTCACTTGATCTATTTCTTCTTGATTCAGTTTTGGCAGGTTTTAGGACTCTAGAAAGTTGTCAATTTCTTCTAGGTTGTCAGATTTCTTGGCATATAATTGTTGATGGTATTCTCTTGTGGTTTTTTTGAATTTCTGTAGTATCTGTTGTGACTTGTCCTTTTTCATTTCTGCTTTTGATTATTTGGGGGTTTTTTTCTCTCCTTTTCTTCGTGAGTCTTGCCAGAGGTTTGTCAATTTTGTTTACCTTTTCACAGAACCAGCTCTTGGTTTTATTGATTTTGTCTATTGTTTTTTGAATCTCTATTTTATTGATTTCCTCTTTGATCTTTATGATTTCCTTCCTTCTGCTGACTTGAGGAGTTTTTATTTTGTTCTTCTAATTCATTTAGCTGGTGGGTTAAGCTGTACACTTGAGATTTTTCTTCTTTTCTGAGGAAGGCCTCTATTGCTATGAACTTCCCTCTGAGCACTGCTTTTGCGGCATCCAATAGATTTTGAGTGGTTGTGTCTTCATTATCATTTGCCTTCAGGTATTTTTTAATTTCCTTCTTTATTTCCTCATTGACCTATTGGCTTTTTAGCAGTATGCTGTTTAGTCTCCATGTAGTAGATTTTTTATTTCTTTCCCTGTGGTTGATTTCTAGTTTCATGCCATTGTGATCAGAGAAGATACTTGAAATAATTTCTATACTCTTAAATTTGTTAAGGTTAGCTTTTTGCCCAAATATGTTATCAATTATGGAGAATTGTTCCATGTGCATTTGAGAAGAATATGTATTCTGATATTGTGGATATAATGTCCTGAAAAAGTCAATTAAGTCTAACTTTTCTATTGTTTCCTTTAGGATCTCTGTTGCTTTATTGATTTTCTGTCTAGAGGATCTGTCAGTTGATATGAGTGGGGTGTTAAAGTCTCCCACTATGATTGTATTCCCATCAATTTCTCCTTGTATAAGTATTTGTTGTAGGTATCTGTGTGCTCCTTTATTAGGGGCGTATATATTGATGATTGTAATATCCTCTTCTTGAATGGATCCTTTAACCATTAAATAGTGTCCTTCTTTGTCTTTCTTTATGTCTTTTGCTTTAACGTCTATTTTGTATTGTATTTTGTATTGCAACTCCTGCTTTCCTGTCTTGACCATTGTCATGAAATATCTTTTCCCACCCCCTTTTCAATCTATATGTATCCTTTGGCCTAAGATGAGCTTCTTGTAGGCAGAAGATTGAAGGGTTTTGCTTTTTTATCCAATCTGCTACTCTGTCTCTTTTGATTGGAGTGTTCAGTACATTGATATTTAAGGTGCTTATTGATAGATATTTATTTATTGCCATTTTAAACCTTGTTTTTCAGTTGGCTCTATTTTTTTTTCTTTTTTTCTTTTATTTTTTTGGTTGGATGGTTTACATTTATTTTACACTTGAGTACTTTTAAGTTTTTGTGATTGTAATGTTTGGCTTTGATTTGTGGTTGCCCTGTTTTTTAAGTATGTTAACTCCTTCCTATATCTGGTTACTTTAGCCTGATAATCATATAGGTTCAAACACATCATTAAGATAACAAAGAATCTATTTTTCCTTACTTCCCTTACCCACATTGTATGATTTTGATGTCTTCTTTTTTTATTTTTTATTTTTTATTAACATCTTAATGTTTGGATCTGTATGCTGGCTTATTTAAGTGACCAATTTCCAATTGTGGTTTCCTCCATCCTAGTTCTTCCTCTGTTTTTTTGTTTGTTTGTTTGTTTTTAATTTAGAGAAGCCCTTTCAGTATTTCTTTTAGAATGGGTTTCATATTGCTGTACTCTTTCAGTTTTGCATGTTGGAGAAATTCTTTATTTTCCCTTCTATTGTAAATGATATTCTTGCTGGATAGAGTTTTCTAGGTTGCATATTTTTTATTTTCAGCACTTTAAATATATCTTGCCACTCCCTCCTGGTCTGTAGAGTTTCTGTAGAGAAATCAGGTGATAGCCTTATGGGGGTTCCCTCATAATTAGCACTTTGCCTTTCTCTTGCTACCTTTAGAATCCTCTCTTTATCTTTAACTTTTGCCATTTTTATTATAATATGGCTTGTTGTAGGCCTGTTTGAGTTCAACTCCTTTGGGCTCCTCTGTGATTCCTGTGTCTCAATATCAGTATCCTTCAGATTTGGAAAGTTTTCAGACATAATTTCTTCAAATATATTTTAAATCCCCTTTTCTTTTTCTTTTCCTTCTGGAATTCCTATTATGCATAGATTGGCCTGCTTTATATTATCCCATAGGTCTCTTATACTGCTTTCATGTTTTTTCATTTGGTTTTGTGCCTGCTGTCCTGTTTGGGTGATTTCCATTATTCTATCTTCCACATCACTAGTTCGTTCCTCTGTGTTATTCATTCTGGTCCTTATTGCCTTTAGCTTGGTTTGTATCTCTGAAAATGAATTTTCTAGTTTATCTTGGCTCCTCCTTATGTTTTCTATCTCCTTTCTGAGAGAATCTGCATTACTGTTCGTATCCTCTCTTAATTCCTTCAGTATTTTAAACAGATAGCCAACATGCACATGAAAGAATGCTCAGCATCCCTCATTATTAGAGAAACGCAAATCAAAACCACCATGTGATACCACCTCTCACCAGTCAGACTGGCCATCATTAATAAGTCCACAAATAACAACTGCTGGAGGGTGTGTGGAGGAAAGGGTACCCTCCTGCACTGTTGGTGGGAATTTAAGCTGGTACAACCACTGTGGAGAACAGTTTGGAGGTACCTTAGAAAACTATACATAGAACTACCATATGACTCTGCAATCCCACTCTTGGGCATATATCCAGACAGCACTTTCCTCAAAAAAGACACATGCATCGGCATGTTCATTGTAGCACTATTCACAATAGGCAAGACATGGAATCAACCAAATGTCTACTGACAGATGATTGGATTAGGAAGATGTGGTATATATACACAGTGGAATACTACTCAGCCATAAAAAAGAACAAACTAATGCCTTTGCAGCAACATGGATGGAATTAGAAACTCATCCTGAGTGAAGTCAGAAAGTGAAAGAAAAAAACCATATGAGATCACTGATATCTGGAATCTAATATATAGAGCACAAAGGAAACTTTAAACACAAAAGAAAATCATGGATTTGGAGAATAGTCTTGTGGTTGCCTAGAGGGAGGGGAGGGGGTGGGATGGATTGGGAGCTAGGGGTTAATAGGTGCAAACTATTACTTTTGGAGTGGATTAGCAATGAGATCCTGCTGTTAAATGCTGAGAACTATGTCTAGCCACTTATGACAGAGCATAATGGGAGAAAAAAGAATATATACATGTACATGTAACTGGGTCACTATGCTGTACAGTAGGGAAAAAAATTGTATTGGTGAAATAACACTAATAAAACAAATAATAAAATAAAGTCTTTTTCCTGGAGTCTGATAATCTCCCAATCACTTAGCTGTTTTCCTGGGTTTTTTTCTTGCTCCCTTCATTTTTATAGGTTTTTGGTGTGCTGTCCTTTTTGCAGACAATAGAATTGTAGCCTCTCTTACTTTTGATGTCTGCCCTTCCTCAAATGCTAAGTCCATATTTAACTTTTTGAAGAACTGCCAATCTTTTTCACAGAGGCTGCACCACTGTACCTCTTGCTCCTCCCCAGCAATGTATGAGGCTTCCAACCTCACTAGCAGTTTTTTTAAATGATCTTTATTTTTTCCATTATACTTAGTTTACAGTTGTGTCAATTAGCTACTGTACAGCAAAATGACCAAGTCATATATTTTTTTCTCAGATTATCCTCCATCCATTATGTTCCATCACAAGTCACTAGATATAGTTCCCTGTGCTATACAGCAGGATCTCATTGATTATCTACTCCAAAGGCAATAGTTTGCATCTATTAACCCCAGACTCCCAGTCCATCCCTTTCCCTCCCCATCCCCCTTGGCAACCACAAGTCTGTTCTCCAAGCCCATCTGTGGCAAGATTCATTTGTGCAATATATTAGATTCCAGATATCAGTGACATCATATGATATTTGGCTTTCTCTGTCTTTGCTTAGTATAAGAGGCTCTAGTTCTATCTATGTTGCTGCAAATGGCATTAGTTTGTTCTTTTTTATGCCTGAGTAGTATTCCATTGTGTATATATACCACATCTTCTTAATCCATTCATCTATTGATGGACATTTAGGTTGTTTTCCATGTCTTGGCAATTGTGAATAGTGCTGCACTGAACATATGGGTGCATATTTCTTTTTCAAGGAAAGTTTTGTCCAGATATATGCTCAAGAGTGGGATTTCTGGGTCATATGGTAGTTCTATATTTAATTTTCTGAGGTACCTTCATACTGTTTTCCATAGTGGTTGTACCAATTTACATTTCCACCAACAGTATAGGGAGGTACCCTTTTCTTCACACACTTCCCAGCATTTGTTATTTGTTGACATGTTAATCATGGCCATTCTAAAATATGAGAGGTGGTACCTCATCGTAGTTTTTATTTGCATTTTTCTAATAATTAATGATGTTGAGCATTTTTTTTCATGTGCCTGTCAGCTATCTTTATATCTTCTTTGGGGAAATGTCTGTTCAGGTCTTTGGCCCATTTTTCAATTGGGTTGTTGGGGGTTTTTTTGCTGTTGATTTGTGTAAGTTGTTTGTATATTTTGGAGATTAAGCCCTTGTCAGTTTCATCCTTTGCAACTATTTTCTCCCATTATGTAGTTTGGCTTTATGTTTTCCTTTGCTGTGTAAAAACTTGTCAGTTTGATTAGGTCCCACTGGGTTATTTTTGCTTTTATTTCTGTTGCCTTGGGAGAATGACCTAAGAAAACATTTGTAATGTTGATGCCAGAGAATGTTTTCACATAAGAAGCACCCTATCCTGCTTAGCCCACGAAGGAGGTGCTGCAAAGGCTCTCCTAGTTGCAGGGTCCTGGGAAGTGACAGTGATCAAGCATGTGTGGACACTGCCCAGAGTGTTTGGCAGTGGCAGCAGCAGGGCAAGTGTCTTCCCAGGGGAGTGAGAGCAGCAACAGGTGGCACTCAGTTGCAGTGCCCTCTTTTTTGCTGACTTCTGAGGTGACTGGGGTCGCAGGTGGAGGGCCCTAGTAGTGAAGGGCCACACACCCCCCCTATGGTTTCTGAGTCATTTGTGCTGCCTGTAGATCACAGAAACGGTGCCACTTCGTGATTGGTCCCCCATTCCCCTTAGCCTATACAAGAGGTTCCCAGGAACCCATAGCCTGCACAAGAGGCATCCGGTCTCCTGTAGCCCAAGCTAGTGGCCTATCAACCACCTGTTGCCTGCACCAGAGGCAACTCACCCTCTGAGAGCCCACACATGTGCAAGAAAAGAGATCTCTATGGTAGTATGCCCCTCTTCCTCTCACCATCCCCTACAATGGCACCTTGCTTTTCTTGCAGGGCAGACCTCCTCCCAGGTTCCCTCGGCTGTGGAGTTCTGCTCCCTAGCCCATGGCATACCACTCCCTAGCCCCTCAGGCGACTCTGCACAGCCAACCTTAGTCCTCTCTCTGGAACTGACCTCTGGAGCCTGAGTCTCAGTGCCCAGTCCCCACCCAAGCATCCCAGACTGTGGTATCCGGGGCAGTGGTATGGATGATCTGTACAGCTCTCACACTGCTTTGCCCTCCTCAGTCCAGCTACTGCACTTTCCTTGGCAACTTTGAAATCCCTCCATCTCGGCTGAGTCAGTTAGGTAGCTTCCCAGGGTGTGGGTTCCTTTTCTCTTTCACAGCTCCCTCTCTGGAATGCCAGTCCTGTGCTGATTCCTTTTTTCTCTCTTTTTTTCTCTTCAGTTTGGAGGGTTTCTTGCCCTTTTTGGAGGCTTAAGTTCTTCTGCCAGTGTACACTAGATGTTCTGTGTGAATCATTCTACACGTATGTGTTTTTTCGATGCGTTTCTGGGAAAAGGTGAGCACAATATCTTACTCCACCATGTTGATCCTTCTCCCATTTTGTTTTTTAATTGTAGTTTTCTTGGTAATTGTGAAGTGACTTTGACTTATTTTCCCTAATATCTAATGATATTGATCATCATTTCACATGGTTATTGGTCATTTGTGTCTCTATGAGGAGAAATGTTTATTCAAGTACTTTGCCCACTTTTATTTGGGTTGTGGTTTTGTCATTGAATTGTAAAAGGTTTTAATACATTCTGGGTTCAAGAACCTTATTAGATTTAGTTTGCAAATATTTTCTACCATTCTGTAGGTTGTCTTTTCACTTCTTGAAGGTATTGATGCAATCTGATTTTGATGAAGCCTATTTTATATTGTTGCTTATGTTTTGGTGTCATATTTAAGAAAACATTTTTAAAATCCATGTGCATAAAGATATCTCCTGTTTCTTTCTTCCCTAGGGGCTTAGAATTTTAGGTCTTTGATCCATGCTGAATTAATTTTGGCCTATGTTGTGAAGTAAGGTTCCAACTCCACTCTATTGCATGTGGACTTCCAGTTTTCCCAACACTATTTGCAGAAAACCTGTTTTTCCTTTATTGGGTAGTCTTAGTGCCTTTGTTGAAAAATCCACTGACCACACATGTATGGGTTTATTCTTTAAATCTCAATTTCTATTTCATTGAGCCTGCAGCTCAACTGACTTTGTTTGCTAGTTTTAACAGTTGTGTGTACGTGTGTGAATTCTTTAGGATTTTCTACATATAAATTTTGTCATCTGTAAATAAATAGTGTTACCATCTACTTTCCAATTTGGATGTTTTTACTTTTCTTGCCTAATTTTTCTAGTCAGAACTTCTAATGAAATAGAAGTGTGAAGATGGATGTCTTTGTGTTTTTCCTGATCTTAGGGAGAAAGTTTTCAGTCTTTCAAAACTAAACATGATGCTAGTTGTGGGGGTTTTATAAATGCCGTCTATCATGTTGAGGATGTTCCCTTTATTTCTACTTATTGAGTTCTCGTATTCTTAGTGTGTTGGCTTTTGTCAAGTGTTTTTTTCAGCATCAATGAAGATGATCATATGGATTTTCCCCCTTCATTCTATAAATGTGGAAAGATTTAACTTCATATATTGAACAGTACTTTAATCCCTGGACAAATCCCATTTGGCCATGATGCATAATCTTTTGGATTTGGAAATATAATCCTGCTGGATCCTGTTTGCTAGTATTTATTGAAGATTTCTGCATCTATCTTCATGAGGGATACTGGTCTCTAGTTTTCTTTTCTTGTGAGGTCTGGCTTTCGAATTAGGGTAATGGTGCTCTCACAGAAATCAGAAGTGCCCCCTCCTCTTCTATATGCTGGAAGAGTTTAAGAACTCTTTAAATGTTTGGTAGGATTCACCAATAGAATGTTTTATAATTGCTTATACAAATTTTCCCATTTCATCTACAGCATGCAATTTGTAGGTATATAATTGTTCATAGTCTCTTACAAAGTCTTTTATTTCTGTGGGGTTAACAGTGTTGTCCCAACTTTGTTTCTGACTTTGGTTATTTCAGTCCTCTCTACTTTTTGCTTAGTCAATCTAAAGGTCTGTCATTTTTTTTCAGAGAAACAACTTTAAGTTTGCTGATTTTTCTCTATTGCTATGTTGTTCTCTACTATATTTATCCCTGCTCTAAGATTTACTTTTCAGATTTACTTTGCTCTTTTTATGGCTCACAAAGGGCATCTTCTAGCTGATTCCTGGCCATAGCTAGCCTCAGGATCGCCCTTTCTAGGGTGAGCTAAACATTTACTGACTGGAGTGCCTAGGCCAACCAGGCATTGTGCTCCCAATTTGCCAGCCCAGGCCACTTCCAGACTGGCTGGGCATGATGTCTGACAGTTGACAGGCTGACCTGGATTCCCATGGGTCATCTTGCTGTCTTAGGTGACTTCTGCTCTCTAACTAGCTGAGAAGCACTGCTCTCTAACTAGCTGAGAAGCACTGCCCAAAGTAACACTGCCCTGCTTGCTACTAGCTATTGCCCTCTGTACACTCTTCTCATTTCTTTACAGGTAACATAAAGACACCGATGAACTGTAGTCATCAGACCTGGTAGGATGCCTGTAGGCACCAATGACTAGGTAATAGTCACTGCCATCGGTGTCTAGGGGCACCCTACCAGGTCTGATAACTACAGTTTTTTGTTTTTGTTTTTATTTTTTGTCTTTTCGCCTTTTCTAGGGCCACTCCCGTGGCACATGGAGGTTCCCAGGTTAGGGGTTTAATCGGAGCTGTAGCCACCAGCCTATGCCAGAGCCACAGCAACAGAGGATCCGAGCTGTGTCCGTGACCCACACCACAGCTCACAGCAATGCCAGATCCTTAACCCACTGAGTGAGGCCAGGGATCAAACCCGCAACCTCATGGTTCCTAGTCAGATTCGTTAACTAATGTGCCATGAAGGGAACTCCAGTTCTCTCATCTTATAGCACCTGCTTATGACCCTCCCAGGGATCCTGGCCTTATCTCACATCACTCCAGCCTTTCTCAGACTAGATGGAATCTCAGATTCCATTATCAAGGCCAATTGAGAGTGAGAGTTGGCCACCTCCCTCCCCCAGTAGAGGAGAGATTCCACTTCACATACATTGCTCTTCGCCAGGTGAGGAGGGGCAGCTGAGTCCCAGTGATGGTATCTGCTGCCACTACAAGTGTCAGGCACCAAGGAGTTTATGATACCATAAGAGATGGGTCAGTGGGAAGGGAAGATTTCAGAGGAGGTGAGAGGGTGTTTTTTTTTTTTTTTTGTATAAAAGGTTAAAAATGAATTACTATTGTTGTAAATAGATAAGGATGTCCTTGAATATTATATTAAAATCCAATTTCTACTATAACCTGGTTTTCACCTTTCATTTCATATGTTGAAAGAGGCATTCTCACTCCTCAATAAGGCACTCTCACTATTCAATAAGTCTTGCATAGCCATCAGTTTATTGTATATGGGAGAAGTGAGAAGCGCCAGCCACCCCTAAGGACATGCACAAGTCTAGCTTTTACAGACATTTGTTTCAGTATCATTAAACTAGAAAAGAGCTGAGATACCCCCTCAGAACTCAGGGGATTTGGAGGTTGAAGGTACTTTCACAGGCATAGCAACAACCACTGAAATGTTGGGGTCTTTAAAAGTAACTCTTGCCAGGACCGTTTCCTACCCCAGGACAATGGCTGCCTCTCTACACTTTGGAGGAAGAGAAGCTTTTGCTGTGGTATCTTTTGACCAATATTGGGGAAACTGTATGTCAAACTTTGGAATTCCATAAACCCTAAGTAGATAAAATTGTTAAAAAGATAAAACCATATAATGTGGAAAAGAAAAAGCCAGAGGAAGATTATTAGCAAACACACTGAGGGCAGGCAGGATTTTCTATTATTATCCCTCTCCTCCAAAGAAGAACTTTATCTAAATTTGAATATTCCTCTGACTTCAGAATTCCTTTTCCTGCTTATTTCTTGGATCCAGGGGAAAGATTTGTGATGCAGACTTAGGCCTACAGCTGGGTGTCATTCTACAAGCACCCTTGCTGCCTATGTACAAGGATTTTCAGCATCCCTGCAATGCCCTGTACAATTAACACAGAAATGCCCTAGACGGCCCCCAGTCTATCAGGTACACAATGGCCACTCCTCTTTGGCTGGGGCCTGATGAATTAATTAACTTTGGTTAGGCCATGGTGATGTGAACCTTTCCCATGAGAAGGGCTGAAAGATGCAGTGGATAGGCAGGGGAAGAGGTGTATCACTAGGATCAACAATTCATGGGCAGCAAAGACATAGTTCTACCAATTAATCACCAGAGTGCTTTCAATCTGGGTGGGAGACACACACTGTCTTGAGCTTACCCAATTGCTCTCCTGCAGCTTTACCCAGTATTGGATAGTAAAGAGCTAGTGCCAGGCACACCAAGAAGCCCCCAGGACCCTACCCAACCTTCACTGTGGTGCAGACAAGCGTGAGGAGTCTGTAATGACTGATTTTGTTTGGCAAAGGGATGATAAGTAAGGCTTGGAAGTTGGACAGGGCAGAGTGAACAAAGAGTGGTTGTTGGATCAAATACTGCTTGCAAAGTGACTTTGGACAGCAAATAGTGAAGTGAGTGAAAGCTGGATGGTGCAGGTATGTGAAGTATGGAAGAGGCCCAGGTTCCAGTTTGTCTGCAGGAGGACCTTGGGCAAGGCCCTCCACCTCACTGGGTATGCAGCTGCAAGGCTGGGCTTAGAGTCCCTGAGGGGAAAGGTGGTACTACAGTAAGCAGGAGGGGGATAAACTCACTTGTGCTTTGCTTTGCTTACTTCTTGCCAGCAGGGCCCAAGTGGCATCTGAACAATGTACCTGTGACACCTGGTGGGACCTACATGAGGGAGAGCACATGAGGCCTGGCCTGGAGACCTGACCAATAGGCATCCCTCAAGTTCCTGTTGGGGAGGAGGGGGCCATAGACCAGTGGCAGGAAGGAGGTTCTATGTAAACAATGGTTCTAGTGTGAGAGAGACACAGGTCTTGAGCCCCACTCTACATCAAGGACCTTGTTCTAGCAGATGTGTGGACTTTTACAGGGATGTGGTGCTATAGCAGAGGGAGCACTGCAAGACAAGGCAGATGTACTGCACCACTGAGGATGGGAGGCCTGTCAGCTTGGGTACTAGACTTTGCTGAGGGAAGGCTGGTATGGAGGTGAGGGTGTGCCAAGAAAACCCAGTCACATGCCACTCCCACTCCTCAGTCCACAGCACATTCTCAGCCTTCTTGCCTTGGGTCCAACTGACTAACACCTTCCCACCCACCCCCTCACTGGATCCAGAGTTCCCAGTCCTGGCTGGGCCTCATGATGACAAGGAGCCTGGAACCTCTAAACAGGCATCAGGTTCCTAGGGATGCCAATGGATAACTGGACATATCAGACCCCTGAAAGCAGGAATTGTGCCTGGGACACCAAGGTGACAAGGTTCAGCAGAGAGATAATACATCCCAGACCACAAAGGAAGATAGCTTTTTCCTAGAAGGGACCCTGGAACAGGGCGACTGCCTGGAACAGGGCACCTCCTGGGTCCCCTTAGGACATGTTGCATCTGATCTTCATAGCACATACTAAAGGGATGTGGTGGCGGCCACAACCTCCTCCAGCTGCTGCAGCAGTTCCTCTGGCTGTGGAGAGAATGCACTGGTATCCATTCTCCGGAAGTCAGGGTGGGCCAACACAGACTTGAGCACCTCAGCTATGCGGCTGACATCAAAAGCAGCCTGCTGGGGGCCTAGCCCAGTGCTCTTGCCACACTCCACTTTGCCAGGGCCCATCCCCTTTGCCAGAAAGAGAAGCCTCCTTTCAGCGATGACCTTGAGAAAGTGATAGAATTCCTCAAAATTAATCCCGGAGCAGGACCTCATGATGACCTGGGCCAGAAAGGAGCAGACAGTGAGCTACTGTTCTCCCACAGCTCTGGGAAAGTTCTGCTGACCCTACATAGAGTCTAGGTTACAAAAGCTCCTGAGACATGGCCCAGTTCTTGAGGATGAAGAGACACCCAGGGGCCAGCCAGTGATCAAATGGCTCTGAGTCCTATAGCCTGGAAGCCCTAGACTCTCACTCACATAGGTAGGCCTTGTGGTTACCAGGCCCTCAAGACTGCAGCTCTGACATTAAAGATCACACCCTCCCTTGAGACCTCATGCTTCTCCACATTCTCCCCATGACCAAGGCACTGGCCCTGGGGAGCACGCTTTTGCCCAACTGTGGTCCTGGAGCAGGTGAATTCCCTATCAACCCCTTCAACCCCACTATAACCCTAGTGAGCCTCACCCCATGTCCCCCTCCTGCTCAAACCAGCTGTCCCACCTGGCAGTGGTGGTGCCAATCAGGCATGGTATCCCTCCACTCAATGATCTCCTGCTGCACAGCACAGAGCTCCTGCTGCAGGAAGTGCCACATGTTGGCCAGGTTACAGCCGTTGACCCAGTTGTGGTTGATGGAGATGGTGTCCTCCTGCAAGGGGCAAGGTGCAGGCTGTCCCCAAGAGCCCACAAGGGGCACTGTCCCCTCCCCTCATCCTGAGGTCCTTTCAGCCTTCGTCGGCTAGGAAAGCTGCTCCTATCTCCCAATGGGAGCCAGCAGGGAAGAGGGATCCAAGATAAGATCATCTGAATTCAGTTAACCCAGAGTGGGGCTCCCCAAGGGCAGGACAACACCATGGTGTGTGGATCCGTTACCCAGGAAAGCAAAACAGGAAGGACAGAAAGAAGCTGAGGGCCCTTAGCAGTGCTGTGTGGAGGAACCATCATGGCCACATGCAATACCAGCCTTGCCATGCCCCACCTCATCCCACACCCAGGCTCTCCCAGAGGGACAGTCTGTCCACTCTGTAGGAACAGCAGAGGTGGGCTTGGCCCTCTCTCTACCAGAAGCCATCTAAGAGGTGTTGAGGAGGATGGATGCTAGGCAGGCCAAGGGGCAGAGGTGAATGGGGGTCAGAGTCAGCCCATTGGAGCCCTGTGGCATTTCTTCCCTGACCCGTCTGGGCCATAGCATGTGAAGTGGGGAGTGCCCACCTTACCAGGTTGTGGACTTGGTGGTGCCACCCACTGGGCACAAATACCATCTCGCCGGCTTCCTGTGTGACCTCCAGTGGTGGGCTACAGCGATTGAGCACGGGGTGTAGGCGGCTATCCAGGAGTGTAGGGGAGGTCACGTCATAGGGGAGGCCACCATGGCAATCCCGCAGGGCTTCTTCTTGCCCCGGTGGGAAGAAGAACCACTTTTTCCTCCCACAAATGTTGACAGACCAGCTGAAGGAGCGGAAAATGTCGGCATGGAACGGCGACCTGTGTAAGAGCTCCTGTTGGTGCTCTGTGGCTTAGATGTGAGCTTTGCTTCTTCTGAATGGACTGGCCATGCTCAGAGGCCTCAATGGTTCCCAGCTCTCATACCTGGCCTGTGAGCCAGGTGGGAGGGCCAAAACTCCCCCACCCCAAAACATCATACAGAAGGTGCATAGGCTCTTTCCACAGAGGAAAGAGGGTAAGTAGGCTTAGAAATGCCAAACCTGGCAGCCAACTCCACGACCTGACTAACAGGAATTTCTGAGAGGCTCTGGCCAAGAGCGGAACACCAGCTGGAAGGTTTAGGGTCGGGGGTACAGGATGGTGGGAGCAGACAGGCAGTTACCAGGTGCCGGTGGGGCCCATATAGATGAAGCGGTAGTCATCCACGTCCAGAGCATCCCAGTACTCGTTGAGCCAGTCTGACGAGAAGTATATGGGCAGGGTGAACACGCTCTCCGCCGAGGAGTCCCTTTAGAAAGTGGCTTGAAGCTGCAGCAGAAGTGGCTACGAACCCACCTCCCAGTGCCCCTGCCCGAGCATACGAAGCCATGAGTTTTGAAATTATGTGAATGACCCTGAGCTACCTTCTGGAGCCAGAGCCAATTGCTAGGCTGAGTAGGGCCACCTCGGATATCCAGCCATAATCCAGCCACCTGATGATCACAGCCCCAAATGATCCTAGCTGAGCCCTAAGCAAATGACTGAACCAGAGTTGTAAGCAGATGAAATGGCTCTGGGGGTACTGTGACACAGCCTAGACAATTTATACAGGCATGACCTAGATGTTAAGGACCCTTACGACACCTATTCCAGGATTTCAGCCTAAGCTGGCATTCTAAATGCATTATTTGCATCATGGTGATTTCCCAGATCTGGGGGCCTCCTTCACTTTTTCACCCACACCAGTGGCCTTGGTTTTATTGAGCAGATTCAAGGTCACAAAACCAGGCACAAGGACACCCCAGGTACACCAAGATTCTTTTCACCTCATCTCTCAACCCCTCACTCCCCTAGTCCATCCCCACAACCCAACCAATGGGCTCTCAGAGGAGCACTCTAAAACAGTCCAAAGAAGAGTGCAGCTCTGCCAACAACATAGTCACACAACACTCTTTGTAAGAGGCCATGATGGGGAGAACCTTAGTAGTTCCAAATCATCTGTAACTCTCCAAAGCACCATGCAGGTCCTTCTGCTGCCATGCCTTTGTACACTGACAGACTCTTACTTATCCTTCAAAACTGCTCAGATATCACCTCTTCTGTGGCTATCCTTGCCTGCCTGATCCGAGCCTTCCTCTGTTCTCTTTACTTTAGGGTTGCCAAGGAAAATGCAAGATACTCCATCAAGGCTGAATTTCAAAACAAAAACAAAAAAACAATGAAGAAGTTTCTAGGATAAGTATGCTCCTTGTAATACCTGGGACATACTTAAAACCTAAAAAACCATTTGTTGCTTATCTGAAGCCCAAATCCACAATGCAAGAGCATCTGAGTCTGAGTCCGTCTGTGCTGATGGAATATGAGTCCCCTGAGGTCTAGGATCAGGGTATGGTTGCATCTTATCCACTGTTTGCTGGGCAGGCTCTCTCTGCTAAGTAAGAAGCTGTGTAGCAGATAGTACCAAGGGAAAACTTTGAGCAGGATGCTAGTGCCCTTCATGTACCGTTGGATTGGTCTTGGGAATGACAAGGGCCTGAATTTTTTTTTTTTTGAGTCTTAGCTCCTACATCAGCAAAACAAGAATTTGATTGTTCACTCACTCATTAATTGAGCATCTACTCAGTGCCAGTTGGTGGGTGCCTGACTATGACTCCCTCTCTGTTTGTGGAAACATACCTTTGGCAGGGGAAATGGCTACAAAATCTAAGGGCCACTTGAGAGTGGGAACACCAGAAGGGGTGGGGCTGTCCACTAGAGTGAGACATTTCTCAGAGTAGCATCCTTTGAGCTCCCCAGGTGGAAGAAGTGTGTGGTAGGAGGACACACCTCAGAAGGCCTCATTAAAGAGCTGGTATTGCTTGTTAGTGATGGAGATTTTAAATGGGCAGGACACAGTCCCGCTGGAAAGCTCTAGCTTTAATGAGCCTAGCAGTGGGGTGCAGGACTTGAGGCAGGGCAGCTAGTCTGGAGATTGGCAGCGGCCAAGGTAGAGGAAAACAGGCTTGACTTGGAGAAGTAAGTTTGGATAGGGGTGGCCGGTCTCAGAGGCATCTGAGCACAGGTGAAGGCTGGGTGCTGCCAGTTAGATCGAAGTGAGACTGACAAGGGCAGCTCTGGGAAAAACAGTGACAAAAAAGAGTTAGGTAATCACAGGCCATCTGAGCCTCTGCCAGAGGTGCCCACATTCCTCACGCAGCCAACCCTGCGCAGGCATGGTGAGATGGCCATGATTGGAGAGAATGACATTCCAACCAGGCTGAAGAGAGTGGGTTTTTTACGCTGATTAAATTCATAACTGGAGAAAAGACAAGTTCCTCACTCGTGACTAGGAAAAGCAGTGCTGTGGCCAGTGTTCTGGGCCCCTTTACCTGCACAGATGCCAGTCTTTGAGATAGAGACAGCCCCGTGAAGATGAGTAGTTTCCCTGAATGTACTCTTTCCAGTAGCTGATGTAGTCTTTGAGGGGCATGTGTTCTTTGGGGTTGGAGTTGTATTCCCTCACCCCACAGTTTGCAACAGGTACAACCACATCTCCTGAAAGGAAAGGGTCAGGCACAAACTTTTCTGAGAGTCCTCCACCCTGTCCACCCTCCAACTCATTGCTACACCGTCTCCAGAAGAATTCCTCTGGGGATTAACTCATGTTCCCTGCCTCCCTCAAGTCCTCTTGTGGCTCCCCTCATTTGCACCCTCACAGTCAGACCTAAGGGAATATAGGTAGGGCGAGGGTCAAAGGACACTGGCTGGAGTTTTGTGCTGCATTCCAAGGTGTTCCTGCCTGGGACACTCGCGCTCAGTCCTTACCATAGTTCTGAAGCAGATAATCAAAATTGGGCTTTCCGCTTGGCGTCACCCAGAGCCTCCTGCTGCCCCAGCCCTCGGTGAAAGCGCTGGAGAAAACACACGGCAAGTTGGGGAGCAGATAGCCTTTGAAGAAGTCGGCGTAGGAAAAGGAGTCTGGATTCTCTATGAAATCCACGTGGTCCAGTTTCGGGCTGACATTGCTGGAGAGACCTCCCTGGAGGCCTCGGAAGTGGCTCTCGGCAAATGCGCGCGTCTGTCTGTCCATGCTGGGCCAGGCTCAGAGTCCGTGGCGTGAGGGTCTGCTGGGAACAGGGGAGCTGGGAGCGTCGGAAGAGCTGCGGGAGTAGGAGGGGGTGCTGGACACGGAGGGGCTGCCAGCGATGCTGGAGCCAGAGGCCAGATCTCCCGGCTGCCGTCCGGCGGAAGGTCAGGGACCCAGAATGTGGTTTCTGTATTCCCACTTATCTGTTCTTTAAACTAGGAAGTGAAAAAGGAAGTATTTGCGAAAACTACTTCCGGCGTACACGCTACGCACCCGCGGCGGCTTACAGAGTCCGCCGTCAGCCCGGCGCCCTCGGGCGGAACCTAGAGTTTGCAGACAAGAGTTCCTGCCCGAGCCAGAAACACAGCGAGCCCAGCTCTGGGCGCATGCTCTCTGCTTGTTGCGGCCCGCCTGGGCAGACTCAGGAGCGAATGTACTGAGACTGTGATCCAGCTCTGGGTCCGTACGGTTTCAGAAATTGTCGAACGGTGCTGGCCCCTAGTCTCGCCGTCTTCGCGCCTCCCCAGCAGCTCAGGTAAGTCGTGTCCCCAGTCTGCAGCTGGGCCTGTGCCCGGAGCTCTTCCAGGCGTCCCTTGGCACAGTCCCTCTCGCCGCTTCTGCCGAGGTGAGTATCTCTCCTCTTTCCAGTGCTTCAAGGACTGAGGAAGGTGGTGGGACGTGGCTGGGCTAACAGAGAGGCACAAGGGTCAAAGGTGGGGTCCTGGGGAAGCTGGGGGTCTAAGGGGATGCTGAAGACCTGGAGGGGATGCTGAAGCCCTGGAGGGCATGCTGGGGAACTAGGGCGATGGGAGACCTAGGGGGGTGATAGGGGAATTGGAGTTATAGGAGTGCTGTAACTTTCAGGCGATAGTGGGGACCTGGAAGGGATGATGGGACCTGGTGGGGATGCTAGGGGACTAGGGGGCTGCTGGGGACCTGGAGGAAATGCTGTGACCAGAGAGGATGGTAGGACCTGAAGGGGATAGTGGGGACTGGAGGGGATGCTGGGGGAATAGGGAGGCTTCTGAGTGAAGGTGTGGGGGATCAAGTGTGGTGATATGAGGCTGTGCACAAAAACATATCTGAATAGGGTTACATCAAAGGGGAGCTTAGGTGGGGGTGCCATATCAGGGTCTCAGCATGTTGCAGAAATAGATGTCCTGCCAATACAGTCCTACTCGTATCAATATGGAAAGGAAGAAAACAGTTTCATTGCTGTATGAGCAGATTACATATATGTAAGGCATCTGCAGTAGAATACACAGCTGGGTAGGTCTTCCCACATTTCACACACAGGAAGTAAAAGAAAGAAATGTTGAGAACTCTCTCATCTCCTTGAGGGAAAAATAGATGCACCTGTGTAGTCTGCGCCTAATGAGAGACTCTTGCCTCAGTTCTGGAGGTACGTGTTTACAGCTCTGAGTCAGTAGGTGGTGACAATGCCTTATGAAATCTGAACACTTGAATTTGTTTCCTTCCTGACCAAAGGAAACACCCAAAGGGAAGAGGAGAGGCAACTACCGCCCCTTTATTAAATAGTGAACATGTAATCTTGTTTATCTAGCCTTATAGGTGGCGTAAGGGAGATTCTGGGGATATTGGGGCTCAAAACTTTGGAGAGGGGCTTGAGGGGGTACTCTTTTCAAGGAGTATGAAACTTACAAGAAGGAGAAGAGCAAGGACCAGAAGTGGGGAGAGGCAGAGGAGGGGAGGACTGGGAAGAAAATGAGTTTGGGAGAGTCCAGGTAGGGGTTCTAAAGTGGGAGCTGAGAACATGGGCAGGATGAGACAGGTGGTGGAGAGTTGGTGGCAAGCAAAGCAGTATGAGGGGTTATGTGATTGTGTTTGAGCTGTGCTCCCTTCCCAGTGTGCCTCATTGTGCCTCCTGTGGTCAAGTTGTGGAATTCTTTACTGGGCAGAAGGTTAGAAGGCACTGGGAAGATAAAATGGAGAAGAGTCACCCTTAATCCCATCCGGAGATGAGCATTTTTTTTGTTTGTGTCTTGATAAAGAGTTATCCTTCCAGGCATGCACTCATTCACTTTCTCTGTCTTTCTCCCTCCCTGTACACACACATACAGACACACACAGTCTCTTTGTTATATATGTATAAGTTTATATATACATATATAAACTTAACTTTATATATGTTAACTTTAACTTTAACTTTAACTTTTTTTAAAAAGATTAACAATACACTGTCAGTTTTTTGCCACATTATTGACCAGATGTTCATTAATTATTTGGTTCTAGTTGTGGCAGGTGTGGATCATGGAAGGCAAATAGGAAAATTGTGGGAAGCAGAATGTTCGTAATTGTCTAAAGATTCAGGAAATATGGCTTAAAGATTGCCTCATTGGGGAAGTATTAAATTCAAATGGTCACATCCTGGGAGGAACCCCAGGATTCAGCTTCTGAAGCTATGTAGTTGAGACTAAGTTTCATAAGAAAGCGGGGGCTTTACCAGCAGGTCTACACACTCCCCAGGATTGTTGGGGCAACTGAACTCAGAGTAGGAGGGGAGACCTCCTTTCTTGAGCATTTCCCCTGGGACAAGCATTCTGTGCTGTATTTCCCTAGTCCACATGATGGCTCTCCGATATTGGCAGTATTACCACCACTGTACAACCTGAGGCTCCAACATTACTAGTGAGAACAGGATTGGGACTGGAACACAGGTGTGTGTCCCTCCAAGGCCCCTAGATGGCAGTCCTGTCATCATCTGGGAACTTACGAGAAATGCACTTTCCTGGGCCCCACCCAGACCTAAATCAGAACCTGGGAGCAGGGCACTGCTCTAAGCCTTGTCATATCCCAGGGGCACACCCCACAGAGGGCTGGAAAGAAAAAAAGCAGGAAGGGAGTTTAAAAGTTAGCACTTTGTAGGAAATGCATTGGGAATAACATAAAAATCCTAGTTCTCTACCCTGAAAGTTTAGAAAGGGGGTGCATACCATGTGAATAGGCTGTGTTATTGCAATGAAACACCCACAAACAGCACGTTTGAACCTCCCAGGTTGAAAGTGGGAGCCTCTGAGGAGCAGGAGGTGAAGGTAATGGAAAAGACTGGCCGCTGGTGCCTGGAGACACTGCTTCCAGTGTTCTGAATCTAAGTCTTTTTGCCATCAGGAGTTGTATAAAATGTTGCTTGGTCTGTTACTTTGGAAATTAACTAAAAATAGGGTGTTTACTTGATACTGAGTCTACTCCAGGGCACAGGTCTGAGGAAGAGCTAAAAGAGATCCATTATACTAAATTCAGTGTGACCACTCATTTCTTCCCCAGAAGCATCACTCTTGAAGTGCCTTGCCATGATCTCCTCTCCCTAATTCAGCTCTGTCCACAGGGTCAGCACAAGTCTACAAGCATTTTCACTGGGAGATATGGGTTCCAGGTTACAGCAGGTGATGACCAAATAAGGAGTCCCGAAACTTAGCATAGAGTAGAGACCTAGTTCAGCATGTAGAAAGAAGAAAACTGTCCACAATGGACACAGTTGATATTTTCACTTCATATGATTTGTGGTTCACTCAACATATTTCTGGGATTCCTGTGATGTGTCAGTATTGTGCACAAGGCATATTACTTGTGGTGTTTACTTTCTTCAATGTTTTGACCGAGGTGGTCAACGTGTAAGAACATTCACAGGCTCTTTGGAGTTGTGGTGAGTGCTGTGGTCAGTGAACGGGAGAGGATGACACTAGAGTGGAACTGGAGAGTGAGGTGAAATTGGTCATGCAGAGTCACAGGAGCAGCAGGTGGGGTGCCCTGAGACAGGAATAGAGCAGAGCAGAGAGGGGGTTGCAGAGTGGTGAGGCTGTAGTTGGTAAAGCCTGCATGGCTAGGGCGGGGACTTTGGACTTTACTTGAGGTACGTGGGAAAGAGTTTTAGCAGAAGAGTGACATTTTCTATATTGTTTTTTGACTGTCACATTGGCTGATGTACAGAGAATGGGTGATGGGGGCAAAGTGAAACAAGGAGGCCATTTGAGAAGTTTCCCAGGAGAGTAATGACAACATTGCCCAGTGCTGTGGCTGTGGGGGTGGGAGGTGCAGAGGGCCGATATGAGATACAATTGCCAGGACTTGCTGACGGATTGTTGAGAGGGGTAAGGAGGAAGGTACTCAGGAGTACTCACCTAGAAGATGCAGGAGCAGATGAAGGGGCTTGCTAAGTTGGGAATGCCTGATAGATGGTCAGGTGGAGACACCCAGTCACTACCCAAGTCCCAGATAGTCTGGGCTGGAGGGAAAGTTTGGGAGGTAGCAGTGTGGAGGTAATATTTAGCACCATGAAACGGTTTTGACTCTCTTAGGAGAAGTATTAAGGGGACCCAGATTGTGACCTGGTCATTCCAGGATTTAGCAGTTAGATAGGAGAGTAAGAAGCAGCAGAAGAGACTGAAAACAGGCTCTCAGGGGGTGGGAGACCAGGGGAGCATGGTATCTAGGAAGCTAAGATGTGATGTCTCTCAGGAGGGGAAGAGTTATGTTGAATAGATGTGGGCTTTGGATTTGGCCATCTGGAGGCCTGAACAGAGAAGTGTCAGTGAGTGGTGGGGACCCTGTCTTGAAAGGGAGGTTCCTGGGTGGTGGCTGGGGGGTGGGGCAAGCCCAGTGAGGCAGTTAGAGTCTATTGGAGGAGCAGTGAGTAGAGAGGACTGTGAGGATGTGGGGAGGGTGTTTTAAGGTGTTCTTAGAGCGTATGTGTAAATTGATGAGATGATCTAGGACAAGGGTTGGTAAACTATTGCCCATGGGCCAAGTCTGGCTGCCACCTGTTTTATAAATGAAATTTTACTGGAGCAGCTGCATCCCTTTGTTTCTGTATTGTCACTGGCTGCTTCTACTCTACAAAAGCAGAATAGTTTAGTAGAGACCATATGCTTACAAAGCCTAAAATGTTTACTACCTGACTCTTAGCAAAAACAAAACAAAACAAAAACACACCCTCTCCTAGGGTAGAGGGATAGAGACATTGTTGCTGTAGGTTGGGATCAAGAGCACTAGAGCTTGGTCTTTGAGGGACTAGGGTTATTGCTTCCAGCAAACTATACGTGGAGACCAGAGGAAAGGCAGGACACCCAGAGACAGGTGTGATATGTGTGTCCTCAGTGTTGGTAGGTAATGTGGGTAATGCACATGGGAAGGTTGTTCTCACATTGGCCTTTGTACTTAATCCTCGTTTATTTTGGTCTCTTGGGAAAGCTGCCATGGCAATCTGTGGTAGGAAAAGTTGTGGCCACAGGTGTGTCCTTTTCCATTTTCCTTGGTATTTGTCAGACCTGATTATTTTTCATGGTTTTTGTTTTGTTTTGTTTTGTTTTTTCCTGTATTTTGTCTTTTTAGGGCTGCACCCACAGCATATGGAGGTTCCCAGGCTAGGGGTCTAATCGGAGCTGTTGGTGCCGGCCTACAGCAGAGCCACAGCAACACCAGCTCCAAGCCACATCTGCGACCTACACCACAGCTCATGGCAACACCAGATCCTTAACCCACTGAGTAAGGCCAGGGATCGAACCAGCAACCTCATGGTTCCTAGTCAGATTTGTTTCTGCTGCTCCAAGACATGAACTCAGTGATTATTTTTCTTATATTTTTTTGTATATAGTATGATAATAAGAAGTGTGTTGATTCTTCTTTTAAAACGTCTTTCCTCTTTTCTCTTTTTGGATTTTGGAATAATTTAGAACTGATAGAGGCCCAGAAGATGACGTAACTTTTCCACAGTCATAAAGTTTGCAGTAGAGCTGGAGTTGGAACTACAGTGTAGTTCCTTGAATGCTGCAATGCCACACTCAGTAATTCTTTGGGGAATTTGTGTGTAATCTCACTCAGTGTTCAAGGAATACCTCCCAGAGTACATACTCAGGAATACAACTCGGGTCAGGCAATTGTCAATGTAAATTCAATTTCCATGCTAAATCAAACTCTCAAACCATGTGGAGTAGTGGTGAACAAGATATGGCCCTGCCTCAACTCTCTTGGGGGAATTGGGGATGGTTTATGGCAGCCAGGGTGTAGCCAAGTGGTAGGAGGCTAGCTTCAGCTGGGAGGATCAGGTTCCACCTGGTTTTAGGGGCAGACCAGAGCTGGGGGCACACTGCAGTGACTGAGGCCCAACGTACCTTGCCTTTGACATTTGTCTTGGACTTGGAAACACTGAAAACCATGGCTAAATTGATGGGGATAGTTGCCCTCTAATTCTGAGAGTAAAAAACTTTGTTACTCACGTCTGAATGACTGCTGAGTGGCCTCATGGCAGAACGATGCTAGCAGGTTGTACTGGTGACTCGCTAGGGACCTCACAGCTCATGGGGGACTGTAGGTGTCTCAATCACAACAAACTGAAGGTCTGCATCTTCCTTGCCTCCCTTTGCTGTGAGAGGCCCCAGTCTGTTTTATATCTGTTTAAGAGTGCTTGGGTGAGGGTTCTTTTCACTTGGGAGAAGGGTCTGAAGACATTTTGGCTTTACACAGTTCCTTTTGTCCAGTGTGAACCATTGTTACAGAGGAAAGGCATCCTTCCAGCTGCTCTGCCCCATGCAGTGAACTTCCACATGATCCCAATGTGTGCCAGGAGAACTTGGCAGAGAGTTCACAGATAAAGCCCCTCAGGAAGATGTCACCAGTTTTCTGTACTAAAGGTCAAGAGTTTTAAACAGCTGAGGAGATCTTCGTTAGCTTTCCAGTGACGTAAGAGCATGGATTTCCTGGCTTCTTCACAGAGCCCTGCTAAGTTGGAATATGAGGTTGGTTGTTTGTTCAATGTGTTTTTAGTGTTGAGATTCCCCTTGGTCTGGAATTCATCATCATGTTGGCTAAGAAGATGGATTCTTGGGTTCATGTCTCCTTGGGCAAGTTTCTGACCCCAGAAGCCTCAGATTTCACTGTGACCCAGGGTGGTCATGCCTGCTGATGCACAAGAAGGTACTACCAGATCTGAGAGCAGAAAGTCTGCTTTTTCTTGCTCTGGTCCTACTACATTCTTTAAGTAGGAGGCTTGTCTTCCTTATAGTCTTAATCTGTAGCAGTCTCTTCTAGAATATTCTTATCACTTACTATTTTTGCTCTTCAGTGCAAGTGCAATCTTATTAGTGCTTATCTTTAACTGAATACATTTTGTCCCTTTCTATACCCATTTGGTCTCTGCACTATTGTTGTGTCTCTTTAAGTATGTAGGTCCGAAGGGTATTACTTTCTCAAAATTGATGCTCAAACAAAACACTTGAAGATGCTAATATTCCTGAAGGAGAATGGACTCCTTCAGGAACTTCTAGAAGCTTTTAGAGCTATGCTTATTCATCTGTAGATTGAAGTGAGTTTGGATAGATGATCTCTGTGGTCCCTCCAGCCCTGACATCTTTATATTTATGACTTCTAAGTCCCATATCTTATTTTGTAGTGGTGACAAAATTCTCACACTTAATATGGCAAAGTTTTTTTATGCTTGTCCAAATTTCAAGTATTGGTAATTATCAGAGCTGGTAAACTGGACTTATTTGTAGTACCAAGCAACAGGAGTTATTTGGCATATATGCATATCTAGGAAGTTTGGGCCAGCCCTTACTCTTGTGATTAAGAGAAGTGCTAGAATGCACTTGATAAGTATTTCAGTCCCATCACCATAGGAGTTAATTTGTCTTGTAATGGAATCAAGTTGTTTTGATTTAACCTGGCATCTTAATTTTGTGTATACCAGCCTCATTGTTCCTTTTACTTTCCACTTTTTCCAGCCTCATTGTTCCTTTTACTTTCCACTTTTTCAGTGTCCTGTTTGTTTGTTTGTTTTTGTGGACACCTGCTATCTATAGCCAACTCTGATCAGATGGTGAAAACTAATGAAACCAAAGTGGCAGGTTCTGAGTGTGGTAATGTCCTAGCAGTCATTAAAGAAATGGAATCAAGAGAAAACTTGTAGACACTTCACATTCCCGATAGATAAGCTATATTAGTTCTATAGTTACTTCGTAGCATTTATTACATACAGCATATATTAGGTATTAAATCTCTTCTAGGCATCTTTCACACACCAGTTCAGTTAAGCCTTTCAGCTGTAGTGTGGGATAGATAAAATTATTATTCCCATTTACAGATCAGGAAGTAGAGTCAGAAGCGCTGAGTAGTCAGTGGTCACACACAGATGAGTGGGAATACCTGACATTATCTGTATGAAAGGCTTGTGGTGTAGCCTTCTAAGCTTTATGCAGCTGCCTAAGGCAATGATTTCAAATGGTTTTGAAATTGTAATACCTAGCTGAAATATAGTTTTGGTATATCTGTCATGTACATTTATTATTAATTTTTAATGCAATTTTATATTGTTAATATTTAGTAAGTCCTTCATTGAAGTCTTAATGCAGAAAAATGAACAAATCATAAGAATAGAAAATGTACAAATCTTGAATTATCGCAAAATGAGGACACCCAGGGCAAGAAATGGAACATTATCAGCAGCACAGAGTCCCCCCTCAGTGGAACTCCTCAATTATAACACCATTCTGACTTACTATTTCTGAACATTTCATGTACTTATTTTTAAAATGAATTAAAATTTGGGGGAAAATTTTGATAATTCCCTTAAGTCAAGTAAAAACATCCAAGGGTGTTATGAATTGATAGAGTGAGATAACGGAGTTTGCCTCCCAAATATTTAAATAGATTCTGGTATGAAGAATCCATACCCAGAAGAAAAATGATCTTTGCAGTACACATCACTGTCAGAAACTGTGAAGGGTCTGAGACTCTTGGACTAAAAGGTGAGCCTGTCACAGTTTTGTAGATGTGGCAGAAGACAGGAGACTCAGAAAAGGCCTGTTATACTGCATGGCACAGCAGTCCTTGTGTGTGCATCTCTTCTCCTTGCCCTCCAAGTTCTGAGGGCCCAGGTGGACACTGCAGACACTATGGGTTTGTGTCATAGCTTATGATGGGCTTACTGGTAAACCTGCCTAACCCTTGCCTCCAAGGGGACACTGCTTTATTATCCTGGTCAGGCCACAGATTTTCTCTCAAAACAGGAGGGAGACATTGCTCACAGTTACAAGAAACTGATATAAGCGGTGAAGAAACACTATAGAGAATTCCTTCCCACTAATGTCCACACCTTGTTTCTGTACCATCTTGGCTTTGGTGAATTTTCCCAAACTACTTCATCAACCACTCTGATTAATATATGGTACAGTATTTAATTAAGGCTGCCATGGGTAGGACTCAACAGTAGGATGAGGCCTGCCTAAGCATTGACCTCAGCTGTGCCGAGGTTCACGGCTGGACAGATACCATAAACTATGAGTGTCTGTTCCATTCATTTTGTCACAAAGTATTTCCTGAATTAGAATTATGAATAAAATGCAGCCATTTCCCTTTGAGAGCTTGCAGTCAAATAACAAGTGGTCATCCTACTATTTAATAAGTACAGTAAATGTACTTAGCTTCACAAACGAGGGAGAGGATGAGAGAGGTTGAGGGCTGGGTCGGGCCCCTCTTACTCTGGAAAGAATATTGTGGTAGCAGTAGTGGGTGACCAATTAGACTGCTGTTATTGTCCTATTAAGCCTTCTTTGCATTCCTTATGCCTGCAGGCCTGAACTTTGGGGTTGTTTTGTTTTGTTTTTGTCTTCCTGTGGCATATGGAAGTTCCCAGGCTAGGGGTCAAATCAGAGCCACAGCCTGAGGCTTAGGGCATAGCCACAGCAATGCCAGATCTGAGCCACACCCCAGACCTACATCACAGCTTGTGGCAATGCTGGACCTTTAACCCACTGAGTGAGACCAGGGATTTAACCTGCCTTCTCAATTCAATGAAAGCTGTTTAGGTGCAGGTACTGCATTTTTTTTTTTTTTTTTTTTTTGCTATCCAGCCCCGTGTTGCTTGATTTGGTGTCTGGTACAGTAATTACATTGAAGAGTTTGAGTCTTTAGAATATAAGTCATTGAGGAAGTTTATAGAATTCCAGTGGACTCTAAGCTCCATGAGCCAAGGTCTGTGTCATTGTTTCTTTTGTACTTACAGCCCAGCATGGCTTAAAACTTGTTAACCAAATGCAGAGAATTCTTATACCTATTCTGTGAAAGTCCACGCTTTTCAATTATTTTCAGGGCTGTTATTTTTTCGCCTGTTTTTATAGTTGAAATCACATCATATTTAAATTGTGTGTGTGTGTCCACCTGCTTAAGAGAGAGAGAAGGGAAGGGGTAAGGGGAAGAAGGACAGAAGGAGGGCAGGTAGGCAGGCCATATTGCAAGTGGACCTCTAATTGGAGAAGCATTGAACTAGGTATTATCAGGCCTAATTCTAGCCAGGTTAATGTCATGAGCTTGTGGTTTGACCTTGTACAAGGTCTTCATCCTTTCTTGGACTTGTATTCTTTACCTGTGCAATGAGAGGTTTGGACTAAGTCTTCTACAACAATTTTTTCAAATCTGCCATTCATGGCTTTTTTTCAATTATAGTTGATTTACAGTGTTCTGCCAATTTCTACTGTACAGCAGTGTGACCCAATTATACATATGTATACCTTTTGTTTCTCACATTACCCTCCATCCTGTTCCATCACAAGTGATTGGATATAGTTCCCTGTGCTATACAGCAGGATCCCATTGCCCATCCATTCCAAATATAGCAGTCTTTATCTGCTAATCTAATCCATCCCCCTCCCTCTCCCTTCCCCTCCCCCTGGCAAACACAAGCCTGTCCTCCATGTCCATGATCTATTTCTGTGTTGTAGGTAGATCATTTGTGCCATATTTTAGACTCTACATATAAGTGATATCATATGATGTATATCTTTCTCTTTCTGACTTACTTCACATACTCTGAAGGTCTCTAGTTCCATGTTGGTGAAAATGGCATTATGTTGTCCTTTTTTATGGCTGAGTAGTAGTCCATTGTGTATATGTACCACATCTTCTTCATCCATTCATCTGCCAGTGGGCATTTTGGTTATTTCCATCATGGTTGTACCAATTTACATTCTCATCCAGCATTTGTTGTTTTTTGACTTGTTAATGATGGCCACTCTTAACTGGTATGAGGTGGTAATTCACTGTTGCTTTGATTTGCATTTCTCTAATAAAAAATTAGTGATATTGAGCATTTTTTTCATGTGCCTTTGGGTCATCTATAGGTCTTTGGAGAAATGTCTATTTAGGTCTTCAGCCCATTTTTCAGTTGGGTTCTTTGTTTTTTTGTTGTTGAGTTATTTGTATATTTTGGAGGTTAAACCTTTGTTGTTTGAGTCATTGGCAAAGACTTTCCACCCATTCTGTGGATTGTCTTTTCATTTCTTTTTTAATGGTTTCCATTGCTATACAAAAGCATTTGGGTTTAATTAGATCCCATTGGTTTGTGTTTTTATTGTCATTATTCTAGGAGGTGGGTCAAGCAGGATGTTGCTTTGATTTATGTCAAAGAGTGCTCTGCCTATGTTTTCCTCTAGGAGTTTTATAGTATCTGAATTTACATTTAGGTCTTTGATCCATTTTGAGTTATTTTTGTGTATGGTGTTAGAAAATGTTCTGATTTCATTCTCTTACATGTGGTTGTCCGGTTTTCCCAACACCATTTATTGAAGAGGCTGTCTGTTCTCCACTGTATGCTCTTTCCTCCTTTTCCAGAGGTTAATTGACCATAGGTGCTTGGGTTTAATTCTGAGCTTTCTATGCTGTTCCATTGACCTCTATTTCTGTTTTTGTGCAGTACTACTGCACAAAAGTACTACTGGTTGATGACTGTAACTTTGTAGTAAAGTCACAAGTCAGGGACACTGATTCCTCCAGTTCTGTTTTTTTCTTTTCAGTATTGCTTTGGCTATTTGAGGTCTTTTGTGTTTCCATACAAATTTTAAAATATTTTGTTCTAGTTCTGTAAAGAATGTCATTGGTAATTCGATAGGGACTGCATTGACTGAATGTATAGATTGCCTTAGGTAGTATTGTCATTTTGACTATATTGATTCTTCCAATCCAAGAACATGATATATCTGCCCAACTATTTGTGTCTTCTTTGATTTTTTTCATCAGCATCTTATAGTTTTCAGAGTACAAGTCTTTTATCTATTTAGGTAGGCTTATTCCTAGGTATTTTATTGTTTGTGATATGCTGGTAAATGGGATGGTTTCCCTAATTTCTCTTTCTGATCTTTCATTGTTAGTAGGTAGAAATGCAGTCTCTTTCTGTGTATTAATTTTGTATCCTGCGACTTTACCAAATTCATTGGGAGCTCTAATAGTTTTCTGTTAGCGTCTTTTAGAGTTTTCTAGGTATAGTATCATGTCATCTGCAAAGAATGATAGTTTTACTTCTTCTTTTCTAATTTGGATTTGTTTTATTTCTTTTTCTTCTCTGATTGCCATGGCTAGGACTTCCAAACCTATGTTGAATAACATTGGTGAGAGTGGGCATCCTTGTCTTGTTGCTGATCTTAGTGGAAATGCTTTCAGTTTGTCACCATTGAGAATGATGTTAGTCGTGGGTTTTTTCTAAAATGACTTTTATTATACTGAGGTAGCTCCCCTCTGTGCCCACTCTGTGAAGAGTTTTTATCGGAAATGGGTATTGAACTTTGTCAAGAGCTTTTTCTGCATCTATTGAGATGATCCTATGTTTTTTTTCAGTTTGTTGATGTGGTGTATCACATTGATAGTTTTGTAGGTGTTGAAGAATCCTTGCATCCCTGGGATAAACCCTACTTGATCATGGCGTATGATCTTTTTGTTTTTTTTGTCTTTTCTAGGTCCGCACCCATGGCATATGGAGGCTCCCAGGATAGGGGTCCAATCGGAGCTGTAGCCACCGGCCTACGCCAGAGCCACAGCAACGCGGGATCCGAGCCGCGTCTGTGGCCTACACCACAGCTCATGGCAATGCCGGATCCTTAACCCACTGAGCGAGGTCAGGAATCGAACCCATTACCTCATGGTTCCTAGTCAGATTCATTAACCACTGAGCCACGACAGGAACTCCAAATGATCTTTTTTAATGTATATTTGTATGCAGTTTGCTGATAATTTGTTGAGGGCTTTTGCATCCATGTTTATCAGTGATACTGGCCTGTAATTTTCTTTTTTTTTTTTTTTTTTTTGTGGTGTCTTTGTCTGGTTTTGGTATCAGGGTGATGGTGGCTTCACAGAATGAAACTGGGTGTGTTCCTTCCTCTGAAATTTTTTGGCAAAGTTTCAGAAGAATAGGTGTTAAGTCTACTCTGAATGTTGGGTGGAACTCAGCTGAGAAGCCATCAGTTCCTGGACTTTTGTTATTGGGAAGTTTTTATTTTTATTTTATTTTTTTTATTATTTTTTTTCTACTGTACAGCATGGTGACCCAGTTGCACATATATGGATACATTCTTTTTTTCTCACATTGCATGTTCCATTATAAGTGACTATACAGAGTTCCCAGTGCTACATAGCAGGACCCCATTGCTAATCCATCCCGAAGGCAACAGTCTGCATCTGTTAACCCCAAGCTTGTTATTGGGAAGTTTTTAAATCACATTTTCAATTTCAGCACTTGTGATTGGTCTATTCATATTTTCTGTTTCTTCCTAGTTCAGTGTTGGTAGGTTGTACCATTGTAAGAATCTGTCCATTTCTTCCACGTTGTCCATTTTATTGGCATGGAGTTGCTGGTAGTAGTCTCTCATGATCCTTTGTATTTCTGTGTGCCAGTTGTAACTTCTTTTCCACTTCTAATTTTATGGATTTGGACCCTCTCCCTTTTTTTCTTGATGAGTCTGGCTAAAAGTTTCTCAGTTTTTATCGATCCCTTTCAAAGAGCCAACTTTTGCTTTCCCCGATCTTTTCAATTGTTTTGTCTCTGTGTTATTAATTTCTGCTCTAATTGTGATTTCTTTCCTTCTACTAATGGTGGGCCTTGTCTGTTCTTCCTCCTCTAGATGTTTAAGGTGTGAGGTTAGGTTGTTTGAGTTTTTTCTTCTTTCCCGAGATAAGATTGTATTGCTATAACCTTCCCTGTCAGAACTGCTTTTGCTATGTCCTGTGGGTTTTGGATTATTGTATCTTCATTGTCATTTGTTTCTAAGTATCTTTTCATCTCCTCTTTGATTGCTTCAATGATCCATTGGTTGTTTAGTAGCATATTGTTTAGTTTCCATGAGTTTGTGCTTTTTTTTGCTGTTGTTCTTTTGTTGTTGTTGTTCTTGTGGTTGATTTCTAGTCGTATAGCGTTGTGGTCAGAGAAAATGTGGAAATAATTTCAATTTTAAAAAATTTACCAAGGCTTGATCTGTGGCCCCAGATGTGACCTATCCTGGAGAGTGTTCCATGTGCACTTGAGAAAGAAGAAAGTGTATTCTGCTGCTTTGCGGTCGAAAGTCTTATAGCACTAAGTCTGTTTGGTCTAGTGTATCATTTAAGGCCTGTGGTTCCTCCTGGATTTTCTGTCTGGATGATCTGTCCATTGCTGTAAGTGGGGTGTTAAAGTCCCCACTATTATTGTCTTACTATCCATTTCTCCTTTTATGGCTGTTAGTAGTTGCCTTATATATGTGGTGCTCCTATGTTGGGTGCATATATATTTACAATTGTTATTTCTGCTTCTTGGATTGATCCTTTAATCATTATTAATGTCCTTCTTTGTCTCTTGTGACCTTCTTTATTTTATAATCTATTTTGTCTGATAGGAGTTTTGCTACTGCCGCTTTTCGATAATTTCCATTGGCGTGTAATATATTCTTCCATACCTTCACTTTAGGTCTGAATGTGTCCTTAAATCTGAAGTGGGTCTCCCTAGGCAACATGTATATGGGTCTTGTTTTTGAATCCATTCGGCCACTCTATCTTTTCGTTGGAGCATTTAATGCATTCAAGTTCAGTGTAATTATGGATAAGTATGCACTTAATGTCATTTACTTAATTTTTTTGGATTGCTATTTTGGGTCTTTTTTCTTCCCTTCCTCTTTTTGTTGTCTTTTCTTATGATTAGCTGACCATCTTACTAGTGTTATATTTGGCTTGCTTTTTCTTTTCTATGTGTGTGACCATTATAGTTATTTGATTTGTGGTTCCCATTATACTTTGATATGTCCATCTGTATGTGTGCAGACTTGTTTCTCCTTGCTGGTCCCTTAATTTCAAATGTATTTTCAATGTTCAGCAGTTGCTCTCTCGCCTTCTCATGCTTGCTAGTTTAGATATATTTGTCGACGGGTGATTTCCTACTTTTATTTTATCTTTGCCTTTACCAGTGAGCTTTTTCATTTGTCATAGTCTTGTTTCTAATTGTGCTTTTCCTTTTCTGCTTAAAGTTCCTTTAGTCGTTGATGTAGACCTGGTTTGGAGGTACTGAATTCTCTTAGCTTCTACTTACCTGTAAAGCTCTTGATCTCTCCATCAAATCTGAATGAGAGCTTTGCTGGGTAGGCTATTCTTGTTCCTAGGTTCCTCCTCTTCATCACCTCAAATATATTTACCACTCCCTTCTGGCTTGTAGAGTTTCCTCTGAAAGATCAGCTGTTGTCCTAGTAGAAGATTCCTTATATTTGATTTGATTTGTGGCTCTTAATATTTTTTCTTTGAATTCTTTTTTCAGTTTTATTAGTATGCCTCTTGCTGTGTTTCTTCTTGGGCTTATTTTGTATGGAATTCTCTGTGCTTCTTCCACTTGAGTGAGTTTTTCCTCTCCCATATTTGGGAACTTTTGGGTTATAATCTCTTCAAATATTTTCTCTGGCCCTTTCTCTCTCCTCTGGAACCATATGATGCAAATGTTGGTTCATTTATTGTCGTTCCAGGGGTCTCTCAAGCTCTCCTCAGTTTTTTTTTTTAATTCTTTTTTCTTTATCCTTTTCTGTAGCAGTGATTTCCACCACTCTGTCTTCCACGTCACTTCGTTCTTCTGCCCCTGTTAGCCTGCTGTTGGTTCATTCTAGATCATTTTTCATTTCAGCTATTGTGCTCTTCATCTTGCTTTTTAAATCCTCCAGCTCTTTGTCAGTCATCTCTTTCAAGTTGTCAATTTGTGTCTCCATTCTTTTTCCAAGATCTTGGGTCAGTCTTTACTATCATCACTCTGAATTCTTTTTCAGGTGAATTGCCCATCTCCTCATCATTTAGAGGTTTTTGTGTGTTTCTGTCTTGTTTCTTTGTCTGAATGCTGTTTCTTTGTCATAGCATAGTGTCTACCTTTCTATTTATTGTCCCCTAGACCGGTTAGTATACAGATGCCAAATCAAGTGCCCAGTCCTGGAGTTCTCAGTGGTGTTCGAAGTTATTTGTACCCAGAGGATATGTTGAGAGCAGTGGTATCACACTTCTGTAGCTTGTGGCTGCTAGGGATAAGTCTGTGAGGCAGGTGGCAGTGTTTCACCATTCAAAGAATTGCTTTTGTAGCTCATGGATATACCAGTGTCTCTTACAGCTCTTCTTGCTGTCAGTTAGCTTAGAGGGCTATTTTTCGTAGCTTACAATGTCAGCAGTTTCTCTTGACACCCCTCGCTTTGCCAGGAAGGCTCTAGGGACTGCTCTCTGTAGGTATAGGAGCAGATGCCACTGTTCTGCTGGCACTTCCCTTGCTTGACCACTCTAGGGATCTCTCTCTAAAGCCTCAGGGGCAGGGGGCTTCTCCCTAATTGTTGCTAAAAGTCTCTCCTGTAGCTTCAGGATGTGTGTTTCTGGAGATCTCTCCCCCTGCCTTGCTTCTGGTGGGAGTGCTCTCTTTAGCCCTGCAGATAGGAATGTAGGTTAATGTACCTCCACTGGCTCCCTTGGTGTGGAACAAGTACCGCTGACATGGGCCTTGGCAGGGTCCCTGGCAGGGACCCTGTATCTTGTGCTTTTCTCCAGTTGGGCAGCCTGCAGCTCTGTCAGAGAGTGGGCAACAAGAGCCCTCTCACAGGAATGGGTGCTGCCCCTGGCAGCTCTTCTGAGACTTATTGGATGGGGCTGGCTTGAGCCTCTGCATGTTCTCTGGGTGGAATATGTGTTTCCCTGACTGACGGGGAGTGGGCATTGGCAGACCTCTCACAGGCATGGGCAATGCTGCCAACAGTTCTTCTGGCACTGATTGGGCTCTGCTAGTGCAAGCCTCTGCAGATTGTCTAGGCAGAGCCAAGGCGCCTTGTTTTCCCTGATCTCATGGAGGATGGGCCTTGCCACAGCATCTCTTCTGGCACAGTTTAGGCTCTACTAATGCTGGGGCCACTGGAAGTAACTGGGAACTTGGTTATTTTCCCAGGTGGTTACTCCACCTGCTCCAAGAAATCTGTAGCCCTAAGGGTGGGGCTGCCTCCCAGCTGTTGCTAGGCAACCACTACCACCAAGTTGTTCCCCAAGCTGAAGCAGGCAGTGTCCTGCAGCTTAATACAGTAGGCATAGGGAACAAGGCTACTTGGATCCTGCCTCTTCCTTCCAGCACCTCCAAACAATGGTGTCTAGTCTCTAAGCCCCACTGGCTTGCCTCTGCTTAGATGCTCTCCATTGTGGTTGCCTTATACTCTAGTCCCTTCAGGCTGTTTCTGCACAGCCAACCCGTTTCTTCCTCGTGTAGCCGGCCCCAGGTCCCCCTTTGTGTCTGGTCTCTAAGGCCACAGTTTTAGTTCCTATCACCTGCTGGCACCCACCTACAGTTGCCCATTGCCTGCTCCACTGACCATATGTGGAGGACTGTCTCTTTTTTAACTGCTTCACACCATTTGTCTAGAGTTCCTCCTCCGTTTTTGGCTGATAGGGGAAGTTCCTGGGGTGCAGGAGCTATTCCTCTTTCTACTATTCCTCTTTCTAGCTCCCTCCTGGGAGAGCAGGTTCTGTCTCATTTCCTTTCACGTTTTTTCTTTTTCCTTTTTTTTTTTTTTTTTTTGGCTTTTCTCTTTTTAAGACTGCACCCACGGCATATGGAAGTTCCCAGGCTAGGGGTTGAATCGGAGCTATAGTCTCTGGCCTGTGCCAGAGCCACAGCAATGCCAGATCTGAGCCACACATCTGTGACCTAAACCAAAGCTCAAGGCAACGCCGGATCCTTAACCCACTGAGCGAGGCCAGGGATCAAACCCACAACCTCACAGTTCCCAGTCGGATTCATTTCCGCTGTGCCATGACAGGAACTCCCACTTCTTTTTCTTTCTTTCTTTTTTTTTTTTTGTCTTTTGTCCTTTTTAGGGCCACACCTGTGGCATATGGAGGTTCCCAGGCTAGGGGTCAAATTGGAGCTATAGCCGCCAGCAATGCCAGATCTGAGCCACGTCTGTGACCTACACCACAGCTCATGGCAATGCCAGATTCTTAGCCCACTGAGCGAGGCCAGGGATCGAACCCGCAACCTCATGGTTCCTAGTCAGATTTGTTTCCGATGTACCACAATGGGAACTCCCACTTCTTTTTCTTTTGTTCTTCTTTCTCATGTCCTATCTGGTTTTGTGATGTTTTTCTTTTTCTGACATAATCTTGAGGTCTTTTGTCAGTTTCTCACAAACATTTTGTGCAAATAGTTCCACATGTGTTTGTGTTTTAAATGTATTTGTGAGTAGGTGAGCCTTTCATCCTGCTATTCTGCCATCTTAGACCACTACCTTCAAGACATTTTAAAATGCATTGATAGGAGTTCTTTCATGGCTCAGCAGCTTAGGGATCCAACATTGTCATTGCTGTGGCTTGGGTAAGTGCTGTGGTGCAGGTTCATTCCTTAGCCTAGGAACTTCCACATGCCATGAGCTTGGCCAAAAAAATGCATTGATAAATGCAAACTGTAGATATTAATAGTATACTTTATTGCATATAACTATTTAAAACTATATAAAATTATGTACATATAATTGTATAATTATGTAGAACTGTAAAGTTAGTTGAGATTACAAGAGGGTAAAAGTTTGTAAGATTATTTTCTTTATGAAATTAAGTAAATTATAAAAATTTCAAAAGGTGAACGTTAGTTTAGAAATTTGTGAAGAGTGTGTAGAGATAGAGGTCATCACACTGAAATGGTGTCCCAGTGAAGAATCCTGGGGTGGTGGCTTCCAGTGATTTTCTTCCTTTGATCACATCCAGCTCTAGCCCCTAGTCCTAATGAGCCCCTGGGGACCTTGCTGCTTTGGGACAAGCATAAGTCTGGCCCTAGCCCCCACTTCTCTGCTGAGTCTTCATCCTGCCTGTCACAGGTGGTATGAGAGCACTTGCCAGGCAAGGGTCTGGCCACATACTAGAGTCTCTGGTGTGCTATCAGTGTCCTAGTGTCAAGAGTGATGACCCATTTTAGCCTTACCCACCCACTAATTTTTCCCTTTTCCTTCAGATGCAGAGTGACCTTGGCCGTGGTACAAACCAACCTAGGAACCAGATGAGCAGAGACATCTGTGTCCACACCTGGCCGTGTTCCTATTATTTAGAACTTAAGAAGCAATGGGTCCCTGGAAAGATTTCATTAACTTCTCGCTCACTAAAATTTATGACTGATAAAACTGGAGAAATTCTTGTCAACTTTCCCCTTTCCAGTATAATTGAGATCAAGAAAGAGGCTTCTCATTTTATATTCAGTTCTATCACCATCCTGGAAAAGGACCACATCAAACACTGGTTCAGTTCCTTTCAGCCTAGTCGAAATGTTGTTTTCAGCATTATCGAGCATTTCTGGAGAGAGTTGCTACTGTCCCAGTCAGAAGCTGCTATTCAAGGATCACACCGCCCTGTGACCAAGGAGAAGGCGCTGACTGATCTTATGGCCTGTTCCCAGAAGCATCTGGAAGATACAGCCAAAGTCCTCCATCATCAGGGTGAGCAGCTTGACAGCATCTCGAGAGGCCTGGACAAGATGGAATCTGACCTGGATGTGGCTGACAGGTAAAGACTGTAATCCTAACTTGGCCTAACTTGGTGGCTGTGGTATGATATCTGGTATCTTTTCCACCATCTCATATATAGTACACATTCAGTATTCTGAAAACATAGTTTATGCCCTTGTGGACAGTTACACCGGGCCAACTACTGTGGGTATACAGATAATAAGGTCCAGCATTTGCTGAGTGTGCAGTATGTGCCAAGTACAGTTTCAAGTGTTTAATGAGCATTACCTCATTTAATCACCACACTAAGCCAAGAGTAATATGTTGTTCTTTATTTTACCCTTGGGGAAACTGAGGCTGAGAGGCCAGGTAATTTGTTCAAGGTCACATACACCAAGTTTGCTAGCAAAATTTATCTGTTTCTTTTACATAGATGTATAATAAGGATTGAGCTGAAGGATTTTTGGCTTCAGGAGCTTCCTCCTCAGCCACTATACCAGCCACTTTCAAAGCTTTAGTCTCGGGGCTCCTCCCCTTTAAAATTTGCCAGGAGTTCTTGTCTTGGCTCAGTGATTAACAAATCCAACTAGGAACCATGAGGTTGCAGGTTTGATCCCTGGCCTTGTTCAAGGGGTTAATGATCCAGCGTTGCCCTGAGCTGTGGTGTAGGTTGCAGACACAGTTCAGATCTGGCATTGTTGTGGCTCTGGCTTAGGCTGGCAGCAACAGCTCTGATTAGACCCCTAGCCTGGGAGCCTCCATATGCCACGGGTGCAGCCCTAGAAAAAGACAAAAAGACAAAAAAAAATTGTGGACCCAAAGAGTTTTTATTTATGTAAGGGTTCTATTTACCAATATGTACCATATTTTTTAAAACTAAGAAATTAATTAATCATTTTTCAAGTACAATGATAAACCCTCACCTAGTAACATAAATAACTTTAATGACATAATTTTTATAAAGCAAAACATGTTTAGTAAGACAAGTGGCACCGTTTGAGATTTTTGCACATCTCTTTAATGTAAGGCTTAATAGAAGACAGCTGGATTCTCATGCCTGCTTCTACAATCAGTCTGCTGTGATACCACAAGTCACATGGCCTCTGGAAACTCTACACTCATGAGAGAATAGGAGGAAATAACTGGATAGTGTTGCAGTGTTGTATGAAGTAATTTTGATTTCCCAGACTTCCTTGGAGAGTCTCGAATACCACACTTTGAGAAGCTTTACAATGACTGTAAGAAGTATACAAGATGTCAGGGATCTTAGAGTCTAGTAGGAGTAACCTCTCTCCTATGTCCAGAAGAGTTGCTAGGGAGCTTAGGATGAGGCGGCAGCCTCTCAGTGATGGGTCCTGAGAGGTTTTCTCTAGGACCAGGACTATGTGGCTGCTGTTTGTGAGACCCCTTGCTCCTGAATGACCCCACTCTACAGTCACCACCTGTTGCACATAAGCACCTATGTGGTGAAGGGCATTGTGCTAGAGCTACAGGGAATAGGGCCCTGCATCTTATTCTTTTTTTTTTTTTGCCTTTTTGTAGGGCCGCACCCATGGCATATGGAAGTTCCCAGGCTAGGGGTTGAATCAGAGCTGTAGCTGCTTGCCTATACCATAGCAATATGGAATCTGAGCCACATCTTCGATCTACACCTCTTGGCAATGCCAGATCCTTAATCTACTGAGTGAGGCCAGGGATCAGACCTGAGTCCTCATGGATACTAGTCATTACCACAGAGCCATGATGGGAACTCCTTTTCTTTTTTTTTCTTTTTTTTTTTTTGCCATTTTTTTTAGGGCCACACCCACAGCATATGAAAGTTTCCCATCTTATTCTTAAAAGGGGGTGCTTGTGGTGGATGAGACCTAAGATCACTAGACCTTTGTGAGTTTTCCTCATGGGAAAACAGACATTTTTCCACCCTTCCTTGCAGATTTGTTGTGGTAGAAATGATGTAGCTCACTTGCAGGCCTAGTTTCTAAAAGCCTTCCTACCAATTTCCAGTACTGTCTTTCCTTTCACCTGCTGAATCCTCCAGGACTTGAAGGCCCAAGGACAAAGTACAGAAACATTAGTTAGATGGAGTTTAGGGCCCCAAACAGCTCCCCAGAGCAGAGCCCTGACCCCAGCCCTCAAATGGACTACACTACAATGTAAACAAAAAATCATTCTTTATTGGGATTAGGGCCTTAAGATTTGGGGAGTTGTTATAGTAGACAGCCCTCGCAGACAAACACAACATTCCTGTAGGAAATTGAGACACCTATTAAATATCTTCAAGTACATACCAGAACATAGAGACCAGAAATTTAGAAGAATGTTCATCTGCCCTGGAAATCAAAGAAGTGCACATTAATAATAATGGAAATCTATGTTTTAATGATCAAGTTAATAAAAAAAGTAAGAATACACAATACCAACTGAGGATAGTGGATAAAGCATTTTCATACACTGCTTATTAGGAATGACAATTGGTATAACCCTTTTGGAGAACAATCAGGTAGGTGATTTATAAATCTTCTTTTGAAAAAAGACAGAGTGAAAGGATGAACCTAAGTTTGAGAGAAAATATTTGTGATACCTACCCATATCCTAACAAGAGATTAATATCCAACTAGTTAAAGACAAAATGAGAAAAAGACAATTCACCCGAGAAGTTGGTAAAGGCCGTTTATTGGAGTTGAGGCTAATAAGCTGCTGTAACAGAGATCCAAAAATTTGTGATTAAAGTAAGCTAGAAATTTATTTCTCTCCATATGATGGTCCAAAGGAAGGTAGGTATCCTAGGCAGATAGAACTCTGCTTTAGGTCATCACCTCGGGCTTCATGTTGGCTGGAAGTTCTCCTATCTTATCACATGACACTATCATTGCATCAAAAGTTGCTGGTGTCACTCATTCCTAGCCAGTGGGAGGGGGGTACAGAGAGGGAAGCCAACCTTGTCTTTAAGAAGATGACCCCAAAGTAGCACAAATCACTTCTGTTCATATCCTGCTGGCAGGAATTAATCACATATCTACACCTAGAAACAAAGAAGCTGGGTAGTTGTGAGATTACTCTCAGATGTTCCATTATGAAAGGAAGAAGAGGAGAATGGATGCCCGGGATCATTAGTAGTCTCTGCCATAATGTCTCACAAATGAGGAATCCCAAAAGACCAGTGAACTGCAAAAGGGATTTCAAAATCCCTAATAATTAGGGAGAGGTAAATTAAACAAACGAGTATATTAGTTGGGTAATACCAGCTGTTGGTTGAAGATGTGGGGTAATAAGAAACCTCTTTCTGTCAGTAATGTGAATTGGTTCATTACTTAGGAGAGCAATGGTCAATACCTAGTGAAATCATAGGGGTACAGACCCCATGACTGTGCCCTTTCCCTTTCAAGTATGTATCCTAGGGAAACACTGGCACTTGTGCACAGCATATGTGGGACATTAACATTTATTAAAGTACTGTGGACAGTAGTGAACAGTTGCAGTCCATTACTTCTCAAGAGAGATGGGTACATAAGGTATGTTTTAGTAGTAAAATAGACTAATACTTTCATGTTAACTGTGGTATATTAGATGTTTTTTTTTTAAAAAAAAAAAAAGCAAGTCACAAAGACATGTGTGCAGCAGGATACCATTTATAAGATTTTATTTAAATGTGCAAAATAATACTACATGAAAAATAGTTAAAATATGAAAACCTGAACAGGAAGGGTACATACAGAGCACTATGCTACATAGCTCTGTGATGAGTTATCCAGAGAACAACTGACTAGTGTTCCTGGAGTGGTATTCTTGTGCTTCATGATGCTCCTTGATGTGGATCCTTTCAAATCTGTTGTGATAGGCCCTCAGTGAGTTCTCTAATTTGTCCATCAGAGCTGGGGAAATTTCCTGTATTATTTCTTTGATAATTTCTCTGCCCTCAATGTTTAAAATGTATTCCTGTCAGAATGGACTGATCTTCTAAAATTGTTCTCATTTTTCTTTCCCCTTGTCGTTTTGTTCTACTTTTATTTCTTGAATTTTATCTTCTTACCTGTCTATTTCTATTATCATATTTTATTATGATATTAACTTACAGGAAGTATTTTTTGTTTTCCCAAATGTCTCTTTTGAAGACCAACCTGTTATTGCTTCATGGATGCCCTATTCTCTTATCTCTTGGGTTGTTAATGATAGCCTTCTCTTAGTATGTTATGGATTGTCTTGTATGGGAAAGCCTGAGTGGACTGTATAATTTTTGCTTCTGCTGAAAAGTGCTTTGGTCACAGTGTTTGAGAGCTGTGCTCTGTGGTCTGAGAGTGTCTGGTCTCTCTTCCCATGATAGTCCTAGATATAAGCAGTCATAGTACCTTCAATAGTCTTCACAAAATGTGGTCTCTCAGTGTTTCTTTGCTCACCACCACTACCCCAACCCCCTTTCTATTGCCCTCCAATTCTTTCTTTCCATATTTATTGTACGTGTGTGTGTGTGTGTTTGTATTTGTTGGTTCTGTCTCTCTGGAGAACTCTGACTAACATAGATTCTGGTACTGAGAGTGGAGATTTTGGAATCTAATCTGATTAGATTTAAACTGATTAACAATTTATTTGCAGTGATATAGAAGGCACTGATGGTGTGGTAATGCTAATACATAAAGTATCATCATGGGATACTCGTAGTCAAATATATTTTGTTTATATTTTATAACTTATTTTTTCTTCATTTTATTTTTTAAAGCTTTATTGAAGTATAGTTCATTTGGAATATTGTGATAATTACTGCTGTACAACAGTGATTCAGTTATGCATATACACATATCCAGTCCATTCAGTTTCTTTTCCTACTTAGATTATCACAGAATATTGGGTAGAATTCTCTGTGCTATACAGCATATCTCTACTGGCCAGTCATACCATATACTTCAGTGTGCATGTATGTGCCAATCCCAAACCTCCAGTCCATCCCTTTCCCCCCACCTATTTCCTTTGGTAACCATAAGTATTTCTGTTTTGCATATAAGTTCATTTGTACCTTTTTTTTTAAGATTCCATGTATAAGTGATATCATATGATGTTTGTCTTTCACTATCTAACTTCACTTAGTATGACTGTCTTTAGATCCATCCATGTTGCTGCAAATGGCATTAACTAATTCCTTTTATTGGCTGCGTAAAATTCCATTGTGTATATGTACCACATCTTGTTTATCCATTCCTCTGTCAGTGGATATTTAGGTTGTTTCCATGTCTTGGCTATTGTAAATAGTGCTGCAGTGAACATTGGGGTGAATGTATTGTTTTGTATTTTGGGTTTCTCCAGATAGATACCCAGGACTGGGGTTGCTAGATCATATGGTAGTTCTATTTTTAGATTTTTGAGGCAACTCCATACTGTTTTCCATAATGATTATACCAATTTACATTTAATACTCATATTCAAATATTTTTAAAAGGTGAGTTTATTTTTTAATTTTTTTAACTTTTTTAATGTCTTTGGTCTTTTGTCCTTTTAGGGCCGCAGGCTAGAGGTTCCCAGGCTAGAGGTCGAATCAGAGCTGTAGCCGCTGGCCTACACCAGAGCCACAGCAACGCCAGATCTGAGCCATGTCTGCGACCTACACCATAGTTCTTGGCAACGCCAGATCCTTAACCCACTGACGGAGGCCAGAGATCAAACCTGCAACCTCATGGTTCCTAGTCCAATTCGGTTCTGCTGCGCCACCATGGAAACTGCTATTTTTTTTTATTTATTTTTTTAGGGCCGCATATGTGGCATATGGAAGTTCCCAGGCTAGGGTTTGGATCAGAGCTGCAATTGCTAGCCTATGCCACAGCCTCAGCAACACCAGATTGAAACCGCATCTGCGACCTATACTACAGCTTATGGCAACACCAGATCCTTGACCCACTGAGTGAGGCCAGGGATGGTACCCATGTCCTCATGGATACTAATCATATTTGTTTCTGCTGTGCCACAATGGGAACTCCCTAAAAAGGTAAGTTTCTGAGTATCCATATATTTGACACCTAATAACATTTTTGTCAAATTAATGAGATTGGTTGACTGCTCTAACTCCACTGGACAAGGTGTAGAAAGGAAAAGATGAGTTGAGGTTACCCCATATGACCTAAATATTTCTATACCTGCCCTGAGAGAAAACTTTAGCTCCCTTACCTACAGCACTGAGATTTCTGAAAACCAGATCCTGTGAGTGGCTGAATTACAGTGTAAATTGAAATCGCAACTTTGCATGGTATCTACTGTTAAACCAGACATATTGATAGGGAAGAAAAGGGATCCTAAAAATTGGACACATAAGAGATCCTAATAAAACTGGGAAGGTAAAACCCCTAAATTCTGATAAGTCTCTTTTGCCAGTAGAAGCAGCCCTTCCACTTCCATTTGAGGTAATTAACCATACTTTGCCTGAGGAATCTGTATTGGCTTCCCCTGAGGTAATTGGTTTGCAAGACAATGCAGATTTTCCTTAAGATCCACTCACACCACACCTTTTTTTTTAGATAGAAGTTGCAGCAAATCCCAAAAGATGGATGAGACACAAGTTGTGACTCACAAAGAGGTGCACTACACTCTGAAATAACTGCATTGTTTTTCTAATATACGACAAATCTGCAGAATATTGTGGGAATGGATATCTAGGGTGTGGGGTAATGGTGAGAGGCATGTAAAACTGGATCAGGCTGAGTTTACTTTAAAATGGGCCCACTAAGCAGAGATCCTATATTTGGTGCTATGGCTCGAGGAGTTACAAAGGCTTTAACAATTTGGTTGGTTGCCTGACATGTGTACTAAAAGGTGCCCTATGATGAAGTTTGAAATGTCAGAACTGTCTTGCCATACTCCTGAGGAAGGATCCAAGACTGAGGAAGATTGGAATAGTAGCTGGAATAGATTTCTTATGTGAGACCTCTTCGCTCACCCTGGCAGGGTCCAAGAGGATGCACTTTTTACAATGACTGTTAAAAAATTTTTAAGGAGAGCCCCAGTATCCTTGAAGAGCTCTGTGGTTGTTTTTCTCTGTAGGCTGGAAATTACAGTGGGAACTTTTGCCACTAAGCTATCCTTAAATTCAGCAGGGATATTTGGATCCCAAGGTGGCAAAGCTAAGTGGTAGCACTTAATCATCAAAGACAAGTGGGGATGCTTACTATAACAGACATCAGAATCAAAGCAGTAATCAGAATAGTCATATAATGACATTGGCTATTGGTCATGTGCCACTAGGAGGGAAATAGTTGGACATTCTACTCAATTTTTACTTGATCTGTGTAAGCAGAAGAGTTCTAGGTCATGTGAACAAGTATATAACTTGGAATTTAAAAAATAATAGGCATGACGCTTCAGTCGATTTCCAGACATGAACTTGTTTATAGACCCAGAACCTCTTGAATGATAGGGAAGGTGGATCACTTTGTGGAAGGACTCCGAGATGCTACCAGATTTAATACTGTTTATCTTTCTCCCAGCCTTCCCAGGGAGACCTATGGCATTTTACCAGGGTGACTGTGCACTGGGGAAAAGGAAATAATCAGACTTTTTAGGGACTACTGGACACTGACTCTGAACTGACACAGATTCTAGGAGACCCAAAACATCATTGAGGCTCACCTAGGTGCTTATGGCGGTCAAATGATCAGTGGAATTTTTAGCTCGGGTTCATTTCACAGTGGGCCCCTGAACCTAGCCTGTTGTTATTCTTCCTAGTTTTGGAGTATATAATTGGAATAGATCCAGTCATTTGGCAGAATCCCAAACTTGTTCCCTGACCTGTGGTATGAGAAGTATTCTTGAAGGAAAGATCAAGTGAAAGCCATTAGAACTGCTTCTGCCTAGAAAAATAGTAAGCCAAAAGCAATTTTTCATTCCTGGAGGAATTCTAGGACTTGAAGGAAGCATGGATAGTGAGTCCTAGTCCATCTATTCAGTTCACTTTGGCTGTGCTGAATAAAGATGGATCTTGAGGGACAGTGGATTATCTTAAACTAATTGCAATTGTTGTTCCAGATGTAGTTTTACTGCTTGAGCAAATTAACACATCCTGTGGTACATAGTATGCAGCAACTGATCTGGCAAATTTTTTTTCCATCTCTACTAATAAAGACAGCCAGAAGCAGTTTTTATTAGCTGAAACGTCCAGAAATACACCTTCACTGTCCTACTTGAAGGGTATACCAACTTTTCAGCCCTTGTCATAATTTGGTTCACAAAGATCTTGATGCCATTCTCTTCCACAAGATAGCATGATATTAATGCCGATTGGACTGAGTGAGTAAGAAGTAGCACCTACTCTAGACTCTAGGCTGCATATCAGCATGGGAAATAAATCTGACAGAAATTCAAGGGCCTTCTGCTTAAATTAAATCTTTAGGGATCTCATGGTATGTGGCTCATTGAAATATATATTCTGCTGTTGAACAAGTTGTTGTGGAAGAAGTTATTACATTTGGCTCTTCCTCCAACTGAAAAGAAGAAACTGTCAAGTGGACCTCTTACATTTTGGAAGCAACATATTCCTCATTTGGGTGTATTACTCCTGCACATTTACCAAGTGACTTGAAAGGTTATGGTTTTGAATAGGGCCTAGAACAAGAAAAGACTGAAACAGATCCAAACTGCCATAGAGCTGATCTGCCACTTGGGCCATATGATCCAGCAGACCCCATGGTGCTTGATGTGTCAGTTGCAGACAAGCGTGTTCTTTGGAACTTTTTGCAGACCTCTATAGGGAAACAGTGTGCACACCCTTAAGGTTTTGGAACAAAGTTGTGTCATCCTCTTCAGATAACTATTTTCCTTTTGAGAAACAGCTCTTGGCCTGCTATTGGGACTTAGCAGAGACTGAACACTTAACCACAGGACACCAAGCTACCACAGGCCACCAAGCTACCACATGACCTGAGCTGCCGATAATGACATAGGTGACCCACCAAGCCATGAAGTTGGGCAAGCGTGGCACTATCCCATCATAAGATGGATTTCACCTTTTTAAGGCTGAAAATATTAAATTGTGTGTGTGCATGCATATAAATATAATGTAAGATCTGGCTCAAGTTGGCCCTGAAGACGCAAGTTAATATGCATAAGGAATTGGTTTAAATACCATGATCCCTAGTTCTGCTACACTACCTTTTCTCTCACAGCCTGCATCTGCAGTTCATTAGCTGCTTGGGGGGATGCCCTACAGTAAATGACTGAGGAGCAAACACTGAGGCCTCATTTACAGAGGATTTTGCACAATATGCAGGCACTACCCAGATGTGGACAGTAGTGGCATGACAGCTCCTCTCTGGGACATCCTGAAGAACAATGAACGGAAGTCCTCCCAGTGGATAGAACTGCAAGTAATGCACCTGGTTGTCCATTTGTGTTGGTAAATACAGTTTTGTGCATGTAGTCTTTTCACCCTCATTTGACCTCATAAGAATGGGCCTTGGGGCTGCTACACTTTATTACCAAGAGGTGAAGAACCCACACAGCCTATGTCAGGTTCTGCCAGTTCAGTATTGTTATACCTACACTTCCTATTCTGCCATCTTCCCTGCTGTCACCAGCTAGATGGCATTTATGAGTAGATGCTGCCCTCCATATACTACTTCATTCCAGAGCAGATTTCATAGATGTTTGCTGCTTTTCTGATTTTAGTGGTTTGTTCTTTATTATTCTCAAAAAAATGTCCAATTACTATTTTTAATATCCTTTTGAATTCATGAATTTTTAAAAAATATTTGATGGGTTTCAATCCATTGAAATTAGTATCTTATTAAAATTTATCCTATCTTTGAGCATTTGTGATTTAGCAGGGAGCAATGTCTAGGATTGTGAACCCTAAATTATATAATATCATGGGTTCCTGGACAGCTCCTGTGACTGTTAATTATACTTTAAATATAACTTGTGTTGGTGGAATGGTCTACAGATAAATTCCAAGTAAAGCCCACATTACAGAGCAGAAGGCAGAGGAGGCACAGAGGGAAGTCCCTGGAGAAAGTCTCTTCAGTGAGTTTGGCTTCCACAGCCTTCATTTACAGTGTCTTCTTGGGAGGGAGTTAAGAGTCCTGGTTCTGTAATGCTCATTCGAGAGCTGTGCCATTCTTCAATACATATTTAACATTTCCTCACATTCTCTGGTAAAATTAGGATTACATAGCAGGTTTTTAGAAAACAATATGTATTTATTTACACATATTAAAATCCTGGATTATATGTGTCCTACTTTTTGGTGTTACGTAGGTCAACCAAGGAAAGAGGCACATCTAATATAAAATAATTTATTGGTGTCTTAAAAAAGGGAGCTTTGGAACCATTACCTCAGTTTGTCAAGAATTATGATCAGAAGATATTATATTTCATTGGGTTTCTGAGCACTTTGCATAAGTCACTAGGAAATCTATTGTTAGAATATCCAGATTTTATCTGGACACAGCAATATGGTCACAACAGTCTTGTGATCAACCATCTGCCTTTGCCCAGTTCAAGAGTAAAATTTAGTTCCTGCTAGATGAGCACAAGATGGAATAGTTTGAATCCAGAATAGAGTCCATTCTATCTAATTAAGCACACAAGTTCACATGTCTCTTTTAATAAAATGAAGACAAAATGTTAACAGATTTAATTGCAAGAGTTTGCTAAAATCTACTTGGTGAAATCATTGGTCTAATTTTGTTTTCACTGGGGTCTATGTTTAGATAGTATTGTCTCAATCTTTATATGTTGGAAAATGCCTTCATTTTACTGACACTCTGAATGATAATTTGGTTTTTCATAATTGAGCCAAATTTAGCTCAGTACTTTGAAGATGTTTTTCCATTGTCCTCTTTGCATGTATTATTGCTAGAGAGAATTTATTTTTCCCTTGTGGCTAATGTTTTTTTTCTCCCTGTCTTAGATGTTCTGATTTTTTTTTTTTTACTCTGATTTATCTGTGTAGAGTTTTTAGAACAAATTTGTGATTTACATACCACAATTGCTTTTAGTAAATTTAGCAAGTTTGGCAAACATCACTGTATTCCAGTTTCAGGATATTTCCATCACCCCCAAAAGTTGCCTCAAACTCACTTGCTGTCACTCTCTGTTCTTGCCCTAGCCTAAATTACCACTAATCTGCTCTAATTCTGTATTGTGTAGATTTGTCTTTTCTGGAGAGTTAATGTATGCCTGGCTTCTTTCACCTAGCATTATTGTTTTTGAGACTCATCCTTGTTGTAGAATGTAATTTTTTAATTTATATTTCTAAATAATACTCTATCATATGGATCTATCACATTTTGTTTGTTTACTATTGACCAGTTTTCATGGATTTTTTTTTTTTATTTTGTGGTTATGATGAATAGTGCTGCCATGGACACTCATGTAGAAGTGTTTGTATGGACATATGTTTTCCTTTTAAAAAATATTTTATTGAAGTATAGATGATTTACAATGTTGTGATAATTTCTTTTGTACAACAGAGTAACCCAGCTATACATGTGCACATATCTATTCTCTTTCAGATTCCTTTTCCACATAGATTATCACAGGAAATTGGGTGGAATTCTCTGTGCTATACAGCAGGTTCCCATTGACCAGTCATTCCATATACCACAGTGTGCATATGCCAATCTCAAATCCCCAGTTGATCCCTCCCCCCACTGCCTGTCCCCTTTAATAACCATAAGTTTGTTTTCAAAGTCTGTAAGTCTTTTTGTTCTGCCAGTAAATTCATTTGTATCCTTTTTTAAGATTCCACATAAAAGTGATATCATATGATGTTTGTCTACTGCTAAGTTCACTTAGTATAATCTTTAGGTCTATCCATGTTGCTGCAGATGGCATTAATTCATTCTTTAGTATGGGTGAGTAATATTCCATTGTGTATATGTACCACATCTTTATCCATTCCTCTGTTGCTGGACATTTATGTTGCTTCCATCTTGTGGCTATATATAGTGCTGCAATGAACATTGGGGTGCATGTATCTTTTAGAATTATGGTTTTGTCAGGATAGATGCCCAGGAGTGGGACTTCTAGATGATATGGTAGTTCTATTTTTAGTTTTTTGAGGAACCTCCATACTATTTTCCATAATGGTTGTTCCAATTTATATTCCTACCAACAGTGTAAGAAGGTTCCCCTTTCTTCCCAACCTCTCAGCATTTATTGTTTGTAGACTTTTTGATGTTGGCCATTCTGCCTGGTGCAAAGTGGTACCTCATAGTTCTTCTGATTTGTATTTCTCTAATAATTATTGATGTTGAGCATCTTTTCATGTGTTTTTTGGCCATTCATAGGTCTTCTTTGGAGAAATGTCTACTTAGGTCTTATCCCCATTTTTTGATTAGTTTTTTTTTTTTTTAATTGAGCTGTATGAGTTGTTTGCATATTTTGGAGATTAGTCCCTTGTCAGCAGTTTCATTTGAAAATATTTTCTCCCAAAGAGACAATATGTGTTGTCTCTTTGTTTCGTTTATGGTTTCCTTTGCTGTGCAAAAGCTTTTAAGTTTAATTAGGTCCCATTTTTTTATGTTGCTAATATATTTTTTTTAATTGTTATTTCCCCAATACAGTTTTTTTCTACTGTACAGAAAGAACAGTAGTTTGTTTGTTTTTATTTTATTTACTCTGGGAGGTGGATTACAGAAAGTATTTCTGTGGTTTATGTCAAAGAGTGCAAAGAGTGTTCTGACTGTATTTTCTTCTAGGAGTTTTGTAGTATCCAGTCTGATATTTAGGTCTTTTAATCCATCTTGAGTTTATTTTTGTGTGTGATGTTAGAGAATAATTCTAATTTCATTCATTTACACATATAGCTGTCCAGTTTTCCAGCACAACTTACTGAAGAGACTGTCTTTTTTCCATTGTATATTCTTGTCTTTTTGTCATGTATTAATTGACTATATGTGTGTGGGTTTATTTCTCAGCTTTGTATTATGTTCCATTGATCAATATGTCTGTTTGCCGGCTGGTGCCATATTGTTTTAATGACTATAGCTTTTTGGTATAGTTTGAAGTCATTCTTCCAGCTCTGTTTTTCTTTCTCAGGATTGCTTTGGTTATTTGGAGTCTTTTGTGTTTCCATATAAATTTTAAAATTTTTGTTCTACTTCTGAGAAAATTGCCATTGGTAATTTCATAGGGATTGCACTGACTCTGTACATTGCCTTGGGTAGTATAGTCATTTTTATATCAATTCTCCCAAACCAAGAGCATGGTATATATCTTTCCATCTGTTTGTGTAATCTTTGATTTCTTTCATCAGTGTCTTAGAGTTTTCAGAGTTCAAGACTTTTGTCTCTTTAGGTATGTTTATTCTGAGGTATTTTATTCTTTTTATGTGATGGTAAATGGGATTGTTTCCCTAATTACTCTTTCTGATCTTTCATTGTTAGTACATAGAAATGCAGTTGATTTCTGTGTATTAATTTTGTATCCTGCAACTTTATCAAATTCATTGATAAGCTCTAATAGTTTTCTGGTAGTGTCTTTAGGATTTTCTAAGTATACTATCATGTCATCTTCAAACAGTGATAGTTTTACTTCTTTCTTTCCAATTTGGATTCCTTTTTTTTTTTTTTTTTCCTTTCCTGATTGCTGTGGCTGGGACTTCCAAAACCATGTTGTATGAAAGTGGTGACAGTGGGCATCCTTATCTTTTTCCTGACCTTAGCGGAATTCTTTCAGCTTTTCACTATTGAGAATAATGTTAGCTCTGGGTTTCTCACATATGCCCTTCATTATTTTGAGGTAAGTTTTCTCTATGCCAACTTTCTGCAGGGTTTTATTCTTTTTCTTTTTTTCTTTTTTCTTTTTTTGTCTTTTTAGGGCTGTACCTGTGGCATATGGAGATTTCCTGGCCCAGGGTCGAATCAAAACTGTAGCTGCCAGCCCACACCACAGCCACAGCAATGCTGGATCCAAGCCGTGTCTGCAGCCTATCCATAGCTCACAGCAATGGTGGCTCCTCAACCCACTGAGCAATGCCAGGGATCAAACCCACGTCCTCATGGAACTAGTCGGGTTTGTTAACCTCTGAGCCATGGCAGGAACTCCCTGCAGGGTTTCTTTCTGAAGTGGGTATTGGATTCTGTCAAAAGCTTTTTCTGCATCTATTGATATGATCATATGAATTTTATTCTTTAGTTTGTTTATGTCATGTATGACACTGATTGATTTTTAGATATTAAAGAATCCTTGCATCCTTGGGATAAATTCCCTTGATCATGGTATATGATCCTTTTAATATATCATTGGATTTGGTTTGCTAGTATTTTGTTGAGTATTTTTTGCATCTATGTTCATCAGTAATTTTCCTTTTTTTGTGGTATTTTTGTCTGGTCTTGCTATCAGGGAGATTGTGGCCTTGTAGAGTTTGTCAGTGTTCCTTCCTCTGCAAATGTTTGATAGATGGAGGGAGCAAGATGGCAGAGTAGTAGGACATGAGGCTCACCTACTTCCACAAATACATTGAGAATGCATCTACATGTAGAACTATTCATATGGAAAATTTGCTAAACACTGACATGATTATGATAGTTCAAGAAAAACTTCATGAAACTGGATAGAACAAAAGAAAGAAGAAAAAGAACAGAAAAGAAGCAAGATGGGACCTGCACCCCTGGGAGAGAGCTGGAAATAGGAAAAGCTCCTGCACCCTGGGAAGCTCCCCCACTAATGAGTAGATCAGCTGGGACAGAGGAAAAACTTTAGAGTATTAGAGGAGAACACAGCAATCAGTATAAAGCAATTAAAACAGAAACAGTCCTCCACAAATGCTCTATGCTATGGCAACCAGAAACTATATGCTGGTGCCAGCAGTTGTCGGGAACTAAAACTCTTGACTTAGAGTTACATTAGATATCAGACTCAAAGAGAGGTGGATCTGGCTACATGGTAAAAAAAATGGGGTTGGCCATGTGGAAACAGCCTGGAGGGACTAGAGTATATTGTGACCACCTTTGAGGGTGTAAGCTGAGGCAACCCAGTTGGGCTTAGAGACTAGGTGCCATTGTTTGGAGGTGCTAGAAGGAAGGGGAAGAATACATTAGTACAGTCTTGTTCCCTATGCACACTTTCAGGCTGCAGAACACTGTCTGCTTCAGCTCTGGGAGCCACCCAGCTGTGCTGGCTGCCTAGCAACAGCTGGGGAGCAGCCCTGCCTTTAGGCTATAAAGAACTCAGAATAACTGCCCAGGGGAATAACACAAGCTCTGTGGCTCCTGCTAGTGGTTCTGCAGGGGCCCATGCTAGCAGTGCTCCTTCCATGCCCTAAGAACTTCAAGAGGCCTGCTGGTGCACATTCCCTGTGGGAAATGCAAACTGCCAAACTGGGAATAGCACAAGCTCTGCAGATGAAGCCAGTGGCCCTGCAGGAGTCTGTGCTAGTGGCATCCATTCTGTGCCAAACGAGTTGTGAGAGGGCCACTTGTGCACATCCCCTGTGGGGGTTGCAAATTGCCTGTCCAGAGAAAAGCACAGCTCCATGGCTCCTGCCAATGGCCCAGCAGGAGCCCATGCCAATGGCCCTTCTTCTGCACCAAAGAAGCCATGAGAGGCACACTGGTCCACATTCCAATCTGCTGCAGCTGCAGAGGGCTCTGCTGCCAACAGCCAAGCCTGGGGAGGGACTGCCAGAAGTGCACATCCTGTAGCTACAGAGAGAGCCTTGTAGAAACAATTATGGAGCAGCCACTGCTCTTGGGGCTTCTGAGAGATCCCTAGAGTGGCCAAAAAGGGAATGACTATAGGATGGTGCCTGCCCCTTAGGCTGCAGAGAACTGTCCCTAGAGCCTCCCCAGCAAAGGGAGGGACTGCAGGAGCAGCTTCCAACATTGCTAGCTATAGGAAATAATCCTGACTGCTACCTGGTACCAGGGAGTGTCACAGGAGCCACTGCTGCCCCCACATGGTATCAAAGCAATCATGTTAACTGTGAATCACTGCCACCTCCCTCACTGACTCCATCCCTAGCATCTACCCAGCTCAATAAATTAGGGGAATGGTGCATGCCCTCTAGGCTAAAGAGAGCTCTCCCACGAGCCACCAAAGAGAGGGACACCAGGAATGGCACTTGAAGTTATGGCTACAGAAAGTGCTCTTGCAAACTGCCCAGCAAAGAGAGGGACCAAAAGAACAGAACCCACCCCTGTAGCTGGAGAAAGTGCAGTGGTGAGCCAGAAGGCAAAGCATGTGACCTTGGGAGCAGCTGCTGACATTGCCAGCTACAAGGAATTGTCCTGAGAGCTGCCTGGTAGTGGGAGGGGTCATAGGAGCCCTTGCTGCCCCCTCTGTCCAACAGCAGTCCTGTGAACTAAGAACCACTACCTAATCCCTCATGGACATAATTCCTAGCAGCCACCTACTCTAGGAGAGTTAGCATGATACTGCTGCTCCCATCATGTGCCCTGGGTACATGTGAGCCACCACCACGGTCGAGAACTCCAGGACTGGGCACCAGTTGCCTCATGTACACACATGCTGTCAAGGGGACCACAAATATAGAAAGTTAAACAATATGATATGATTAACGAAATAGCTCTCAGGAAGAGGCACAATATAAAAACACACAGAAGCAAATGAAGAGGGGCTAGGTTGTTTACCTGAAAAAGAATTCAGGGTGATGACAGTAAAGATGATCCAAGACCTTGGGAAAAGAATGGCATCACAGATCAGAAGTTACAAGAAATGTTTATCAAAGAAATAAAAGATTGAAAGAACAAGCAAACTAAGATGAATAACACAGTATTCAAAGTGCATAATACACTTTGAAGGAATCAACAGCTGGATAATGGAGGGAGAAGAATAAGTGAGGTGGAAGATAAGCGTGGTGGAAATCACTGCCACAGAAAATTAAAAAATGAATAAAAAGAAATGAGAGTCTAAGAGACATGGGACAACACTAACTGTACCATTTGCATCATAGGGGTCCCAGAAGGAGAATAGAGAGGAAGGGCCAAAGAAAATATTTTTAAGAGATTCTATCCAAAAACTTCCCCAGTATGCGAGAGGAACCACTCAAGTTGCAGAAGCACAGGTAATCCCATATAGGATAAACCCAAAGAAAAACACCGTGAGATACATACTAAATAAAGTGACAAAAAATAAACAGAGAAAAAGTATTAAAAGTAACAAGGGAAAAGCAATAAATAACATGCAAAAGAACCCCCATAAGGATAACAGCTGATTTTTCAGCAAAACCTCTGCAAGCCGGAGGGATTGGCAAGTTATATTTAAGGAGATGAAAGGAGGAACCTAAAAACAAGGATATGCTAATGATTTCCATTTGTATTACATGCAAAAGCTGAGATAATCACATGCAAATGGAAATCACAGAAAAGCGGGAGCAGCAATACCCATGTCAGACAAAATAGATTTTAAAATAAAGAAGGTCACAAGAGACAAAGAAGGACATTACATAATGATCAAAGGATCAGTCCAAGAAGAAGATGTAACAATTGTATATGTACCCAACAAAAGAATACCACAAAATATAAGGCAACTGCTAACAGCCATAAAAGGAGAAATCTACAGCAAAACACTAATAGTGGGGTGGACTTTAACACTCCACTTACAGCAATGAACAGATCATCCAGCAGAAAGGAAACATAGATATTAAATGACACACTAGGCCAAACAGACTTAACTGATATTTATAGAACATTCCATCCCAAAGCAGCAAGATATACATTCTTCTCAAGTGCATATGGAACAATCCAGGATAGATCACATCTTGGGCTGCAGATCAAACCTTGGTGAATTATTAGAAATTGAAATTAGGTCAGGTATTTTCTCTTACCACAATGCTGTGAGACCAGAAATCAACTACAAAAAAAAAAGGAAAGAACGCAAACTCCCAGAAGCTAAACAATATACTTCTAAACCAGTGGATCATTGAAGAAATCAAAAAATACTTAGAGACAAATGACAGTGAAGATAAAATAATCCAAAACTACAGACACAGCAAAAGCAGTTCTGAGAGGGAAGTTTATAACAATAAAATCTTATCTTGGGAAAGAAGAAAAAACTCAAACAACCTGACCTTACACCTAAAACATCTAGAAAAGGAAGAACAGACAAAGCCCAACATTAGTAGCAGAAAAGAACATAAAGATTAGAGCCTAAATTAATGACAGAGAAGATCAATGTAACCAAAACTTTGTTCTTTGAAAAAAATCAAGAAAATTAAACATTTAGCCAGATTCATCAAGAAAAAAGGAAGAGGGTTCAAATCAATAAAATTAGAAAAGAAAAAGGACAAGTTTTAACTCACAGAAATATAAAGGATCATAGGAACAACTGTGCCAATGAAATGGACAACCTAGAACAAATGGATAGATCCTTGCAAAGATACAACCTGCGAAGATTGAAACAGAAAGACGTAGAAAATGTAAATAAACCAATTACAAGCACTGACATTGAACATGTGATTAAAAACTTCCAACATGTGAGGAAAAGAATGTGTATATATGTGTCATGGGGTCACTTTGCTGTATAGCAGAAATTCACAGAACATCAACTATAATAATAATAAAAATTTCCAACAATAAAAGTCCAGAACCTGATAGCTTCACAGGTGAATTCTATTATGCGTTCAGAGAAGAGTTAACACCTATTCTCCTGAAATTCTTCCAGAAAATTGCAGAGGAAGGAACACTCCAAAGTTCATCCTTTGAAGCCACCATCACCCTGATACCAAAACCAGACAAAGGTACCACAAAAAAAGGAAACTACAGGCCAATATCACTGATGAACATAGATGCAAAAATCCTCAGCAAAATACTAGCAAACTGAATCCAACAATACATTAAAAGGATCACACGTGAAAATCAAATAGGATTTATCCCAGTGATGCAAGAATTCAATATATATGCAAATCAATTGGTGTGATACACCATATCAACAAATTGAAAAATAAAGACCATATTATTATCAATAGATGCAGAAAAAGCTTTTGACAAAGTTCAACACCCATTCCTGATAAACAGTCTCCTGAATGGGCATAGAGGGGAACTGCCTCAACATAATAAAAGCCATATATGACAAACCCACAGCTAAATTCATTCTCAGTGGTGAAAAATTGAAAGCATTTCTGCTAAGATCAAAAACAAGATAAGGATGTCCACTTTCACCAATGTTATTCAACATAGGTTTGGAGGGACTAGCCACAGCAATCACAAAAGAAAAATTGGAAAAGAGGAAATAACACTGTCACTGTTTGCAGATGACATGGCATCATACATATAAAATCCTAAAGATGCTACCAGAAAACTATTAGGGCTCATCAATGAATTTGATAAAGTTGCAGGATACAAGATTAATGCACAGAAATCTACTGCATTTCTATATACTAGCAATGAAAGATCAGAAAAAGAAATTAGGGAAACCATCCCATTTACCATCGTATCACAAGCAATAAAATGCCTAGGAATAAACCTACCTAAAGAGATAAAACACCTGTACTCTGAAAATTCTAAGACACTGATGAAAGAAATCAAAGATGATATGAACAGATGGAAAGATATACCATCCTCTTGGTTTGGAAGAATCAACATTGTCAAAATGACTATACTACCCAAGGCAATTGACAGATTCAGTGCAATTTCTATCAAATTACCAAATGGCATTCTTCACAGAAGTAGAACAAAATATTTTAAAATTTGTATGGAAGGACAACAGACCTTGAATAGCCAAAGCAATGTTGTAAAGGAAAAAAAAAAAAAACAGAACTGGAGGAATTGGGCACCCTGACTTCAGACTATACTACAAAGTTGCAGTAATCAAAACAGTGTGGTACTAGCACAAAAAGAGACATATTGACCAATGGAATGGGACAGAAAGCCCAGAAAGAAACACAAGCACCTATGGTCAACTAATCTATAACAAAGGAGGAGGGAACATGCAGTGGAGGAAAGATAGTCTTTTCAATAGGTGGTGCTTGGAAAACTGGACAGCTACATGTAAAAGAATGAAATTAGAACATTCTCTAACACCATACACAAAAAAAAACTCAAAATGGATCAAAGACCTAAACATAAGTCCAGATACTTTAAAACTCCTAGAGGTAAACATAAGCAGAACACTCTTTGACATAACTCACAGCAATATCATTTGATCCACCTCCTAGTATAATGACAATAAAGACACAGATAAAACAATGGGACCTAATTAAACTCAAAAGCTTTTTCATAACAAAGGAAACCATTTAAAAAATGAAAAGGCAACCCAAAAAATGGGAGAAAATCTTTGCAAACTATGCAATTAACAAGGGCCTAATTTCCATAATGTACGTACAACTCAACAACAGAAAACCAATTTATGCAATAAAAAATGGGCAGAAGACCTAAATAGACATTTTTCCAATGAAAACCACTGGGCAGCATGCACATGAAAAAATCCTTAACATCACTAATTAATAGGGAAATGCAAATCAAATTTTCAATGTGGTGCCTCCTCACACCAGTCAGAATGGCCACCATTAACATGTCAACAAATAACAAATACTGGAGAGAATGTGGAGAAAAGGCAAACTTCCTTCGCTGTTGGGAATGTAATTTGGTACAGCCACTATAGGAAACAGTATGGAGCTTTCTCAGAAAACTAAATATGGAACTACAGTATGATCCAGCAATCCCACTCCTTGGCATGTCTCCGTACAATAATATTATTCAAAAGTTGCGTGCTGGAGTTCCCATTGTGGCACAGTGGAAACAAATCCGCCTAGTAACCATGAGGTTTTGGGTTCAATCCCTGACCTCGCTCAGTGGGTTAAGGATCTGGTGTTGCTGTGAGCTGTGGTGTAGGTCGCAGATGAGGCTCAGATCTGGTGTTTCTGTGGCTATGGCATAGGCTGGTGGCTACAGCTCCGATTAGACCCTAGTCTGGGATCCTCCATACGCTGCAGATGTGGCATTAAAAAGACAAAAAACAATTTAAAAAAACACAAAAAACTACATGCACCTGTATGTTCATTGCAGCACTGTTCACAATAGCCAAGACATGGAAACAACCCAAATGTCCATCAATAGATGAATGGATTACAAAGATGTGGTACATACATAAAATGGAATACTGCTCAGCCATAAAAAGGGGCAAATGATGTCATTTGCAGCAACACTGATGGAACTAGAGATTCTAATACTAAGTGAAGTAAGTAAGAAAGAGAAAGATACCACAATGATATCACTTTTATGTAGAATCTAAGATATGACACAAACAATCTTATATACAAAATATAAACAGATCATGGACATGGAGACTAGACTTATGTTTGCCAGGAGGAGGGTGATGGACAGGGAATTTGGAGTTGGTAGATGCAAACTATTACGTTTAGAATGGACAAGTAATGGTGTCCTGCTGTACATCACAGGGAACTGTGTATACACTCTTGGGTTAGAACATGATGGAAGACAGTATGAGAAAGAAAGACTATATATATGTCTGGGTCACTTTGCTGTATAGCAGAAATTAAAGGAACATTATAAATTAACTATATTTTTAAAAATTTACCAAAAAAAATGTTTGATAGAATTCCCCAGTGAAGCCATCTGGTCCTCGACTTTTTTTGTTGTTGGAAGGTTCAAAATCACGGTTTCACTTTCAGCGCTTGTTATTGGTCTGTTCATCTTTTCTGTTTCTCCTGTTTCATTCTTGTAAGGTTGTATCTTTCTAAGGGTTTGTCCATTTCTTTAGTTTGTCCAGTTTATTGGCATGTAGTTGTAGTAGTCTGTTATGATCCTTTGTATTTGTGATGACTGTTGTAACTTCTTTTTCATTTCTAATTCCATTGATTTGAGCTCTCTCGATGAATTTGGCTAAGGGTGTATCAATCTTGTTGATCTTTTCAAAGAACCAAGTTTTGGTTTCATTGGTCTTTTCTATTGTTTTCTTCATTTCTATTTCATTTGTTTCTGCTCTGATCTTTATGACTCCTTTCCTTCTACTTACTACCTTTGGGTTTTGGTTGCTCTTTCTTCAGTTGCTCTTAAGTGTAAGGTTAGGTTGTTTATTTGAGATTTTTTTGATTTCCTGAGGTAGGCTTGTATTGCTATAAACTCCCCTCATAGAACTAACTGCCTTTACTTTATCTGATAGGTTTTGGATTGTTTCGTCTTCCTTGTCATTTGTCCCTTTTTGATCCATTGGTTGTTTCAAATCATTGTTCAGTCTCCACGTGTTTGTGTGTTTTGATGCTTTTTTTTCTTTGTTATGATTTCTGGTCTTACATCATTTTGCTTGATATCACTTCAGTTTTCTTAAATTTACCAAGGCTTGATTTATGACCCAGAATGTGATCTGTCCTAGAGAATGTTCTGGGTGAGCTTGAGAAGAGTGTATACTCTGCTGCTTTTGTATGACATATTCTATAAATATCTATTAAGTCCACCTGGTCTAATGCATCATTTAAGGCCTGTGTTTCTTTGTTGATTTTCTGTCTGGATGATCTGGCCATTGCTGTAAGGGGGTGTTGAAGTCCCCCACTATTTTTGCGTTATTGTTGACTTCTTTTATAACTGTTAGTGGTTGCCTTATATGTTGAGGTGCTCCTATGTTGGGTGCATATATAGTTACATTTGCTATATCTTCTTGGATTGATCCTTTGATCATAGTGTAGAGTCCTTCTTTATCTCTTGTAACATCTTTACTTTAAAGCCTATTTTGTCTGATATGAGTATTGCTACTCCAGCTTTCTTTTGATTTCTGTTTGCATAGCATATCTTCTACCATTCTCTCAGTTTGTGTATGTCCCTAGAACTGGCGTATCTTTTATAGCAGCATATCTCTGAGTCTTGTTTTTGTATCCATTAGGCCAGTCAATGTTTTTTTTTCCTTTATAGGGCCACACCTGCAGCATATAGTACTTTCCAGGCTATGGGTTGAATTCGAGCTATAGCTGCCAGCCTATACCACAGCCCCAGCAACATGGGATCCAAGCCGTGTCTGCCATCCACAGATCACAAGAGTGCCATATCCTTAACCCACTGAGTGAGGCCAGGGATTGAACCCATGCCCTCATGGATAGTAGTTGGATTCGTTTCTGCTGTGCCACAATGGGAACTCCCAGTCGATGTATTTTGATTGGTGCATTTATTTCATTTATTTCATTTTCATTTAAGGTAATTACTGATAGATATGCTCTTAATTGCCATTTTGTTCATTGTTTTAGATTTGCTTTTGTGGGTCTTTTTTCTTCCTTCTCTGTTCTTCTCTCTTGTGTTTTGATGACTGTCTTTAGTTCTATGTTTGGATTACTTTTTTTGTTTTGTGTTTATCTATTGTAGATTTTTGGTTTATGATTACCATGAGATTTTGATATAGGAGTCTACATGTATATAAGATTATTTTAAACTGCTGTTCTTTTAATTGCAAATCCATGTCCAGTATCCTGCATTTGTACCCTCCTTTTATCACCTTTGCTGGTTTTGGTATCATATTTCTGTGTGCATGATTTCCTACCTTTACCATATGTTTGCCTTTACCAGTGTGCCATATCATTTGTAATTTTTTGTTTGTGTTTGTGTCCTTTTCTGCCTAGGTAAGTTACTTTAGTATTTGTTTTAAAGGTGGTTTGGTGATGCTGAATTCTCCTAGCCTTTGCTTGTCTGTAAAACTTTTGATTTCTCCTTCAAATGTGAATGAGAGCTTTGCTTAGTCAGTAGAGTATTCTTGGTTGTGGGTTTTATTCCTTTCATCACTTTAAGTGTATCATGCCATTCCCTTCTGGCCTGCACAGTTTCTGCTAAAAAAATCAGCTGATAACTTTATTGGGGTTCCCTTGTATGTTATTTTTTGCTTTTCTGTAGCTACTTTCAACATTTTATCTTTGTCTTTAATTTTTGCTGGTTCGATTAATATGTTTCTCAGAGTGTTCATTCTTGAGTTTATTATATAAGGTATTCGTTGTGCTTCCTGTATTTAAGTGAATCATTCTTTTCCCATGTTAGGGAATTTTTTATCTTCTTTCTCTGTCCTTTTCTCTCTTCTCCTTCTGGAACCACTATAATGCGAATGTTTGTGAATTTAAAGTTGTCCCACAGTTCTCTTAGACTCCCTCATTTCTTTTCATTCTTTATTCTTTATCCTGTTCCAGGTCAGGGATTTCCACTGGTGTGTCTTCCAACTCACTTGTTCATTCTTCTGCCTCTTGTATTCTGCTATTGGTTCCTTCTAATGAAATTTTTATTGTGGTCATTGTATTTTTCATTTCTACTTGTTTAATCTTTTAATCTTCTATGTCTCTGTTAAATGTTTCTTTTTTTTTCTTTTTACAGCTGCACTGTGGCATATGGAAGTTCTTAGGCTAGGGTCCAATCAGAATTCCAGCTTGCAGAAACACCAGATTCTTAACCCACTGAGCAAGGTCATGGACCGAATCCGCATCCTCACAGACACTTTGTAGGTTTCTTAACCTTAGCCACAATAGGAACTCCAAATGTTTCTTATAATTTATTGGTATTTGCCTGAAATTTTTTTCCAAGATCATCTTTACTATCATTACTCCAATATCTTTTTCATGGATTTCACTTATTTCCGGTTCCCTTAGCTGTTTTTGTGGAGCTTTAACATGACCCATCATCTGGCTCATATATCTCTGCCTTTTCATTTTGTGTAGCTTTTTGTGTGATCTTCTTTTTACAGACTACAGGGTTATGGCCTCTCTTGCTTCTAGTGTCTGCCCCCTTGTGGGTGGAGTTGATATGGGGGCTTGTGGCAGGCTTCCTGATAGGATGGACTGGTGCTTTTCCACTGGTAGGTGGAGCTGAGTCTTGTTCCTCTGGTGGGTGAGGCTTTGTCTTTGGGTGTGATTAGTGGCAGCTTTGTGACTAGGAAGACCTTCAAAAGCCTGTTTGCAGATGTGTGGGGCTTTGTTCCCACCTCGTTTGTTGTTTGGCCTGGGACTTTTCAGCCATGATGGGTTGGGGGTCATGTTTTTCCAAAATGGCAGCATCCTGGGGAGCTCATACCAATGATTATTATGGGGACCTCTACCTCCAGTGTCCTGTCCCCAGAGAGCCACAGTCTCCACCTCCTCTCCCAGAAGACCCTCTAAGACCTGCAGGTAGGTCTGACTCAGATTGTTATGGAGTCCAGGCTGTGTCTTGGCACCCAGTGCACATGAAAGCCTGGACGGTATGCACCGTCCAAGAGTAGAATCTCTGTTTCCCCCAGTCCTGTGGAGCTTCTGCATACATGTCTTGCTGGCTTCCAATGCCAAATCCTCTGGAGGCTCCTCTTAATGCCAGTTCCCCAGACTGGGGGAGCTATGTGGGCTTTGGAACTCTCAGTGCTCTGTGATATAGTTGTTTTTCAGTCTGTGGGTCACCACGTGGTGGCTATGGGATTGCTTATATTGTGAAAGCACCCTCATACCATCTGATGTGGTTTTTTCTTTGTCCTTGGGTGTAGGATCTCTTTTTGCGTAGTTACCATCTATTTTGTTGATTGTTGTTTAGCAGTTAGTTGTAATTTTGGTGTTTTCATGAGTGGAGATATGCTTGAGTTTTTTGTATTTATCCATCTTGTCTCTGAATCCTCTGGACATATATTTTCATTTCCCTTGAGAGAGAAATTTCTGGTTCTCTGTCCATCATTTTTAGAAACAAATTGTTTTCCAAAATAGCTGTACCATTTTACATAACTGCCAATAGTGTATATGGGTTCCATTTTCTCCACATCCTCACCAATACTTATTATTGCCTCTTTTTTTTTAATTATAGTCATCTTTGTGTATGTGAAATGGTAGCTCATTGTGATATTAATTTTCATCTGCTAATGACAGCATCTTTTTATGTGCTCTTTGTTCATACATTTACTTTGTTTTCAAATCCGTTGGTCATTCTTTGTTTTTCTATTATTATTATTATTATTATTATTATTGTTATTATTATTATTATTTTAAGACCTGCACCCATGGCATGTGGAAGTTCCCAGGCTAGGCTGCAGGTCCTGGCCTACGCCACAGCAATGCCAGATCTGAGCCACATTTGATAACTACAGCTTGTGACATCTCTGGATCCTTAGCCCACTGAGTGAGCCCTGGGATCAAACCCACATCTTCATGGATACTAGTCAGGTTCATAGTCTGCTGAGCCAAAATGGAAACTCCTGATTATTATTGCTGTTATAGATTTGCAAGAGTTTTTTATATATTCCGGATACAAGTCCCTTTATCAGATATATGATTTGCAGATATTTCCTCACATTCTGTGGATTGTCATTTCGTTTTCTGATTGTGTTCTTGAGTGTGAATGATTTTATTGTTGATGATGTCTAATGTATCTGTTTTTCATTTCACTTCCATTTTTATGTCAGATCTAAGAATCCAATGCCGAATGGAAGGTTGAAAAGATGTTCTCTTCTAAGCATTTTTTAGTTTTAGCTCTTATATTTAGATTTTGATTCATTTTGAGTTTGTTTTGCAAATTGTGTAAGGAATGGGTCCAACTTCTTTTTTTTTTTTTTTTGCATGTGTAGCCAGTTGTATCAGTAACATTTGTTGAAAAGACTTGTTTCAGTATTGAATTGTCTTCTCGCCCTTGTTTAAAATCAATTGCCTGTAAAGTCAAGGTTTGTTTTTGAACCACAAATTCATTGTCGTTTATTCATATATATGACTGTTAGCCAGTACCACACCATCTTTATTAATTACCCTTTGTAGTAAGTTTTGCAATTAAATAGTAGGAGTCCATCAATTTTGATCTCTTTTTCAAGATTGTTTTGACTATTTTGAGTCCCTTGCATTTTCATAGAAATTTTAGGATGAACTAGCTAATTTCTGCACAAAAGCCATTTGAGATTTTGATAGAAATTTGGTTGAATCTGTAAATCATTTGAGGGGAGTTTTGCCATCTTAACAATGTAAGTGTGATATAAAATTACTTAAGCCTCCTACTTTATTTTTTGCGTTCTTTATTCCCTCTGTTGTTCATATGGGTTACTTGAATATTATTTTAGAATCCAATTATGACTATATGTTTTGAGTGTAACTCCTTATATAGATTGTTCATTAGTCACTCTAGGTATTATATTGTAAAAACATTTTTCACATTTTACCAGTTTGAATGGTGTGTAGAAACCTACCTATCCTTATGTCTCTTTACCCTACCTGATTCATTTAAATATATGTTAAGATAACAGTCATCTTAATTTCATACATACTTTGAGAACTTCAATGTTACACTTTTTTTTAATTTCAAGCGTCACACATATTTTAGCAAGCTCAAAAGACAAGGGCAAGCCTATTTTATTTCCCTTTATTTTTACTTTTCCATGTTCCTGCTCTTTTCCCTGATGTTCCAGGATTCTTGCTTTATCAGTTGCTTTCTGATTCAAGAACTTCTTTGAGCCATTTTTCTTTTTAAGGCTGCATGTGCAGCATATAGAAATTCTCAGGCTAGGGGTTGAATTGGAACTGCAGCGGCAGGCCTGCACCACAGCCACAGCAATGCCAGATCTGAGCCACATCTGCAATCTACACCGCAGCTTGTGGCAACCCCAGATCCTTAACCCACTGAGTGAAGCCAGGATCAAACCTGCATCCTTATAAGTTTTAGTTGGATTTTTAACACACCAAACCACAACAGGAACTCCATTGAGCCATTGTTTTAGGGGCAGACCTGCTTACAACAAATTCTCTGTAATTTCCCTTCCTATGAGGAATTCCTTTTCATTCCTGAAGGATAGTTTTATTGGACATAGAATTTTGTCTTGTTTTGTTTTTTTAAGGGCTGCATCTGTGGAAGTTCCCAGGCTACACATCAAATCAGAGCCATAACTGCTGGCCCAAACCAGACCTGAGCCTCATCTATAATGTACACTGTATCTTTTGGCAACACCAGATACTTAACCCACTGAGCGAGGCTGGGGATCAAACCCATATATATCCTCATGTCTATTAGTCAGGTTCTTAACCCGCTGAGACACAGCAGGAACTCCTAGATGCAGAATTTGAAAGAACATTTTTTTTTTCAGCACTGGAAAAAGATTATAGGACTTCCTTATACCTCTATAGTTTCTGATAAAAAGTCCACTGTTATTTGAATTGTTTTTCCTCTATAGTAAAGTCTCCTGTCTCTCTTGCTGCTGTCAAGGGTTTTTGTTTGCCTATTTAATGTATCTTTATGTTAATTCCTTTGGTTTTATCCTATTTGGATCCATTTTTTTGAATCTAAGATTTTATGTATTTTTGCCTAATTTGGGAAATTGTCAGCTATTATTTCTTTGAAAAATTTTCAGACCCATGTTCTTTTTTTCTTCTAGAATGCCAATGATATAAATGTTATATCTTACTCAGATAGGCTCTACTTTTTTTTTCCCCCTTGGTATTTTCTGTTATCCAGATTGTGTAATTTCTATTCTTTAATCTCTAATTTCAGTGATTCTTTTATCTGTCATACTATACTTCATTTTACCTTAGTCAGACTTTTTGTATCAGTTTATTGTATTTCTCAATTCTGTAAGTCCCATTTGGTACTACTTTCTTGTTACTTCAATTTCTTTGTGACGACTTCCTGTTTTTTTCATTTGTTTCCAGCATGTTCATAACTGCTTGTTAAGGCATCATAGCTTGATGGCTCTTTTAAAATCTTTGTCAACATTTTCTATCAATTTCATCTTGTTTTTAGCATCTGTTTCTTGATTGTTTTATTGAGGTTCAAGTTTTTTCCTGGTTCTTGAGTCATTTTAGTATTTTGTGTTCTTCTAGGTCTTTTTTTCATTTTATCTAAATTTTCTAATTATATTGTAGCATAAAAGCTCCTTGTGGTTTCCTGATAATGCTTTTAATTTATAAGGTGAACATATATTCTGCTTTCATTCCCAATTCTAGTAATGTGTGTGTTCTTTTTTCTCGGTTAGTCCAACTTTTAAGTTTATCAGTTTTGTTGATATTTTGAAATAATTTTGGTCTATATGACTTTTACATTGCTCTTTTCTGTTCCATTGATTTCCTTCTTTAGTTTGCTCTTCTATTTTCTTTTGTCTTTATGTGGAAATTTATGTTTTTTTATTTCAAATCTACTTTTGTAATACAGGTATTTATAGTTAAAAATTCCTTATAATTATTGCTTTAGCCACATCCTATAAATTTTAGTATCCAGTATTTTAATGTTTATATAGCTCAGACCATTTACTAATTGTCCTCGAGATTCCTTCTTTAACCCATTGGTTGTTTGAAAATAGATTGTTTAATTTCTAAATATTTGTGTTCTTCTGACATTTCCTTCTGTTGGTATCTATTGCATTGCATCATTGTCAGGGAACAAAAGTATTTTGCATTATTTAAATTTTTTTTAATTTATTGAGACGTGTTTAATGACTTAGCAAGGAGCTGGCAAATGATGGCCTATGGGCTATAAATTCATCCCACCTCCTGTTTTTACTTATGAATTTTTATTGGGACATAGCCATGCTCATACATTTGTGGTTGTTTTCATGCTCTAATAGGAGCTAGATATTTGCAGTAGAGATAGTTGGTCCTCAAAGCCTAAAAAGTTTATTGTTTGTCCCTTTGCATAAAAAGTTTTCTGATCCCTGGTCTAGCATAGCATCTATGTTGGAGAATGTTCCATCTATACTTGAGAAAAATATTCATTCCAGTGTTTTCAGAGGAAGTCATATTTAGATAGCAGTTAGATGGAATTGGTGAATAATGTTCAACTGTTCTGCATCTTTGATGGTGGTTTTCTAGGTTTTTTTTTTGGGAGGGGGGTCTATTTTGAGAGTAAGGCCTTGAAGTCTCCAGTTATTGTTGAACTGTCTGTTCTTCAAATCTGTCAATTTTTTCATCATGTATTTTGCATCTCTGTTTTTAGGTGTTTAGATGTTCATAATTATTGTTTCTTCCTAATGAATTGACCCTTTTGTCATTTTAAAACAATTTTCATTATAGTTGATTTACAATGTTTTGTCAACTTCTACTGTACAGTCAAGTGACCCAGTTATACATACATATATATATATATATGTATATATATACACACACACACACACTTTCTTTTCCTCACTTTATCCTCCATAATTTTCCATCACAAGTGATCGGATATGGTTCCCTGTGCTGTACAACAGAATCTCATTGTTTATCCCCTCTAAATACAGTACATTGTATCTACTAACCCCAAACTCCCAGTCCAACCCACTTGCTCTCCTACCAACTTGGCAACCACAAGTTTGTTGTCCATGTCCATGAGTTTGTTTCTTTTCTGTAGATATATTCATTTGTGCCATATATTAGATTCCAGATATAAGTGATATCATGTGGTATTTTTCTCTTTGTGACTTCACTTAGTATGAGAATCTCTAGTTCCATCCATGTTGCCAAAAATGGCATTATTTTGTTCTTTTTATGTCTGAGTACTATTTAATTATGTATATGTACCACATCTTCTTAATCCACTCATCTGCCAATGGACATTTGGGTTGTTTCCCTGTCTTGGCTGTTGTGAATAGTGTTGCAGTGAACATACCGGTGCAAGTATCTTTTTGAATTAAATTTCGTCCAACTATAAGCCTAGGAGGGGATTGCTGGATCATATGGTAGTTCTATAGTTTTTCTGAGGTACCTCCATACTGTTTTCCATAGCCCTTGTACCAATTTACATTCCCACCAACAGTGTAGGAGGGTTCCCTTTTCTCCACACCCTATCTAGCATTTGTTATTTGTAGTATTAATGATAGCCATTGTGACTGGTGTGAGGTGGTACCTCAGTGTAGTTTTGATTTACATTTTTCTAGTAATTACTGAGGTTGCGCATTTTTTGCATACCTGATGGAAATCCGTATGTCTTTGGAGAAATGTCTGTTTAGATTTTCTTCCCATTTTTCAATTTGGCTTTTTGTTTTTTGTTTTTTTTTTTTTTTTTTTTTTTTTTTGGTGTTGAGTTGTATGAGTTGTTTGTATATTTTGTAGATTAAGCCCTTGTTGGTTGCATCATTTGCAGATATTTTCTCCCATCTGTAGGTTGACTTTTTGGGTTTTTTAATGGTTTCCTTTGCTGTGCAAAAGCTGGTAAGTTTGATTAGATCCCATTGGTTTATTTTTGTTTTTATTTTCTATTGCCTTGGGAGACTGACCTAAGAAAACATTTGTATAGTTGATGTCAGAGAATGTTTTGCCCATGTTCTCTTCTAGGAGTTTTACAATATATTGTGTTATGTTTAGGTTTTTAAGCCATTTCTAGTTTATTTTTGTGTGCGGTGTGAGAGATCTTCTAGTTTCATTGATTTACATGCAGCTGTCCAGTTTTTCCAGCACCACTTGCTGAAGAGATGGTTTCCCATTTTATATTTGTGCCTCCTTTGTCGAAGATTAATTGACCATAGTTGTCTGAGTTTATTTCTGGGCTTTCTATTCTGTTCCATTGGTCTATATGTCTGTTTATGTAACAGTACCACACTGTCTTGATTACTATAGCTTTGTAGTATTGCCTGAAGTCTGGGAAAATTACGTCTCCTGCTTGGATTTTATTACTCCGGATTGCTTTGGCATTTTAGGTCCTTTATGGTTCTATATAAATTTTTGGATTTATTCTAGTTCTGTGAAAACTGTCATATGTAATTTGATAGGGATTGCATTAAATCTGTAGATTGCTTTGGGTAGTATGGCCATTTTAATGATATTAATTCTTCCAATCCAGAAGCACGGAATTTCTTTCCATTTCTTTGAATTTTCTTGAATTTTCTTGATGAGATTTTATAGTACTCAGCATGTAAGTCTTTTACTCCCTGGTCAGGCCTATTCCTAGGGGTTAATTTTGGGGGTGGGCGATTTTAAAAGTCATTGTGTTTTTACATTCCTTTTCTAATATTTCACTGTTAGTGTGTAGAAATGCAACCAATTTCTGAACATTAATCTTGTATTCTGTTACTTTGCTGAATTTGTTGGTTAGTTCAAGGAGTTTTTGTGTGGAGTCCTTAGATTTTCTTTATATAGTATCATATCATCTGTGTATTGTGACAGTTGTACTTCTCTTCCAATTTGGATACCTTTTATTTCTTTTGCTTGTGTGATTGCTGTGGCTAGGATTTACAATATTAGGTTGAATAAAAGTGGTCAGAGTAGGCATCCTTGTCTTGCTCCAAATTTTAGCAGTATATTGGCTGTGGGCTTGTCATAAATTGCTTTTATTATGTTAAGGGATGTTCCTTCTATACCGATTTTGGTAAGAGTTTTTATCATGAATGAATTTTGAGCTCTGTCAAATGCTTTTTCTGCATCTATTGAGATTATCATGTGGTTTTTGACCTTTCTTTTGTTAATGTGGTGTGTGATGTTGATTGATTTGCATATGTCGAACCATCCTTGTGAACTTGTTATGAATCACGCTTGATTGTGTTGTATCTTTTTTATGGGTTTTGGATTCAGGTGTCTAAAATTTTGTTGAGAGTTTTCACATCTATGTTCATCAAAGATACGGCCTATAATTGTCTTTTTTGGTAGGATCTTCATCTGGTTTTGGTATTAGGATGACGGTGGCTTCATAGAATGTCTTCGGGAGTATTCCATCTTCTTCGCCCTTTTGGAAAAGTTTTAAGAGTTTTAAAAGTTTTTTGTATGTTTGGTAGAATTCACCTGTAAAGCCATCTGGTCCTGGACTTTTGTTTGCAGGGAGTGATTTTATTACATATTTAATTTCATTTCTACTGATCAGTCTGTTCAGTTGATCTATTTCTTCTTGATTCAGTTTTTGCAGCCTGTAAGTCTCTTGAAAGTCATTCATTTCTTCTAGGTTGTCAAATTTGTTGCCATGTAATTTTTCCTAGTATTATGTTTTTTTGTATTTCTGCAGCATCCGTTGAGAGTTCTCCTTCTTCATTTCTTATTTTATTTGACTTTTTTCTCTCCTCTTTTTGGTGAGTCTGGCCAGAAGTTTGTCAATTTTGTTTACCTTTTCAAAGAACCAGTTCTTGGTTTCATTGATTTTTTTTTTCACTTGTTTTTTGAATCTCTATTTTATTTGTTTTCTCTCTGATCTTTATGATTTCCTTCCTTCTGCTGACTTGAGGTTTTGTTTGTTCTTTTTCTGTTTCTTTTATGTGGTAGGTTAAGTTGTTGATTAGAGGTTTTTCTTCTTTTTTGAGGAAGGCCTGTATTGCCGTGAACTCCCCTCTAAGAACTGCTGTTGTAGCATCCCATAGATTTTAAATGGTTGTGTTTTCATTATCACTTGTCTTGAGGTATTTTTTAATTTACCTTTTGATATGCTCATTGACCCATTGGTTTTTTTAGTAGCATGTTGTTTAGTCTCCATGTAGTCAGTTTTTCCTCATTTCTTTTCCTGTGCTTGATTTCTAGTTTCATGTCATTGTGGTCAGAGAGGATGCTTGAAATAATTTCTGTACTCTTAAATTTGTTGAGGTTAGTTTTGTGCCCCAGTATGTGGTTAATCAGTGAGAATGCTCAATGTTTACTTGAAAAGAATGTGTATTCTGATTTTTTTGGATATAATGTCCTGAAAATGTCAATTAAGTCTAACTTTTCTACTGTCATTTAGGATCTCTGTTTCCTTATTGATTTTTAGTCTAGAGGATCTGTCCATTGATGTGAGTGGAGTGTTAGTCTCCTACTATTATTGTATTCCATCGATTTCTCCTTTTGTCTGTTACTATTTGATGTATGTATCTGGGTGCTCTTATATTCGGGGCATATATATTGATGAGTGCAATATTTTCTCCTTGAATGGGTCCTTTTATCATTAAATAGTATCCTTCTTTGTCTTGCTTTCTTTTAAAGTCTATTTTGTCTGATATGAGTATTGCAGTTTCCACTTTCTTGACTGTTCCATTTGCATGAAATATCTTTTTCCATCCCTTCACTTTCAATTTATAGGTGTCCTTTGCCCTAAGTTGAGTTTCTTTTAGGCAACATAGTGTAGGCTTTTCTTTTTTAGTACATTCTGTACTCCATGTCTTTTGATTGGAGCATTCAGTCCATTGATATTTAAGGTAATTATCAATAAATATGTAATTACTGTCATTTTAAAACATGTTTTCAGGTTGATTCTATGTTTCTCCTTTGTTCCTTTCCTTTTTTGGCTGGATGGTTACCCTTTAATTTTATGCTTGTATCCTCTTTGTAGTTTTTGCAAATGTACTCTTTGGTTTTGATTTGTGGTTGCCCTATTTTTCAAGTCTGTTAACCCCTTCCTATATCTGCTTGCTTTAGCCTGATAGTCATATAGGCTCAAACACATTCTAAAAAAAAAAAAATAGTCTAGATTTTTTTACTTTCCTTCCCCACATTTTATGATTTTGATGTCCTTTTTTAACACCTTCATGTTTATTCTTTTGCTGTCCTTGTGTTTATCATCCTTTTACAATATTTTTTTTTCCTTTTAGATCTGTATTACTGGCTTATTTAAATGATTACTTTCCAATTGTGTTTTCCTCTATCCTGTATCTTCTTACTTCTTTCCTATTTAGAGGGGATCTATCAGTGTTTCTTTTAAAATGCGTTTAGTATTGCTATATTCTTTTAGTTTTTGTTTCTTGGTGAAACTCTTTATTTCTCTTTTTTTTTTAATGATAATCTTGCTGAGTAGATTATTCTAGCCTGCAGATTTTTCCCTATTAGAACTTTGAATATGTCTTCTGGCCTGTAATGTTTTATAGAGCAGTCAGCTGATAGCCTTATGAGGGTTCCCTTATAGTTAACTCTTTGTTTTTCTCTTGCTGGCTTTAGAATCTTCATCTTCAGCCTTTGTCATTTTTATTATAATATGTCTTGGATGTGTATCTGTTTGGGTTCACCTCATCTTCAGCCTTTGCCTGTCTTGGATGTATATCTGTTTGGGTTCAGCGAATTTGGGGTCCTCTGTGCTTCCTGTATCTTGACATCTGTTTCCTTTAGATTGGAATGTTTTCAGCCATAATTTCTTCAAATATATTTTCAATCCCCATTTCTTTTCCTTCACCTCTGGAATCCCTATCATGCATAGATTACCCCACTTTATATTATTCCTTAGATCTCTTATATTGCTTTCATGTTTTTCATTTTGTTTTCTGTCTGCTGCCCTGATTATGTGATTTCCGTTATTCTATCTTCCAAGTTACTTACTCATTCTTCTGCCTCATTCATAATGCTAGTTTAACTTACCTTGTGTCTCTGCAAATGAATTTTCTAAATTTTTTTGGCTCCTCCTTCCAGTGTCTAATTCCTTTCTAAAGTTATCTGTCTTACTGTTCATATCTGCTTTTAGTCCTTCAGTATTTTCATTACCTCCTCTCTGAACTCGGTGTCAGTTATACTGCAGGGTCAGTTTCATTTTTTGCTCCTTCAGAGGAATTCTGTTCTTTTAACTAGGAATGGTTCTTGAACTTCTTCATTTTGCATATATATATATATATATATATATATATTAATTCTGTGAGTTCAAGGAAGACAACTGTTGTAGTCTTCAAGGGCTGTTTATATGTGGGAGCCACCTTGGATATTTTTTAAGGGACCAAGGTTTTTTTTTTTTTTTTTGACTTGAGTGCTGCTTTTGGTTTGGATGCTTGCTGTCTCTTTCCTCAGTGTGTGCAGGCTGCTATCCTCCATGCTGATGTATGGCATGCACATGCTTCCACAGTGATGAAGGCAATGGGCAAGGCCTGTAGACAGTGCCTGGTTGCTGGGCTCTTGAAAGTAGTGAGGACCTGCAGGGAGGTGGTACAGCCTGCTCCCGTTTACAGGGCCCTGTGAAGTGGCAGTGACTCTCAGGCAGGTGTAGCCAGCACCTAGAGCTTTTCGCAGTGGCAGTAGTAGGGTTTGTATGTTCCCAGGGGAGTGAGAGCAACTAGGTGTGGCACTCAGTTGTGGTGCCCTCCTCTGTGCTGACCCCTGAGGTGACTGATCCTTCAGGTGTGTTCATGGACCCCTAGTGGTGGTGGGCCATGCCCATCTCTGGAATCTGAGATTGCTGTGGTGGTTTGCACCTGCTCCCTGTAGCCCGCACAAAGGCGCCCAGCTGCCTGAGAGCTTGTGCATGTGCAGAGTAAGATATTCCTATGGCATTCCACCCCTTCTCCTGTTGCACTTCCCAGTGATGGCACCTTGCTTCTCTTGAAGGCCCAGGCCTCCTCCTAGGCTCCCTTGGCTATGGCATTCTGCTTCCCAGCACATGGCACACTGCTCCCTAGCCCCAGAGGCTGTCTCCACACAGCCAAACCTAGTCGTCTACCCAAAACTAACCTCCAGAGCCTGAGTCTCAGTGCCTAACCCCTGCCCAAGCATCTCAGGTGTTTAGGGGCGGTGGTACTCATGGTTTGTGGGGCTCTCACTCTGCTTTGCCCTTCTCGGTCCAGCTGCTGTGCTTTTCTCTGAGACTTTGAGACCCCTCCATCTAAGCTGATCTCCCACTTAGGTACTTTCCTCCTTCACATCTTTCTCTCAGGAGTGCTGGTCCTGTCCTGATTCCTTTTTTTCCTCCTCTCCCTATTATTTTTCCTTTTATTCTACCCAGTTATATGGAGGGTATGTTGTCCTTTTTGGAGGTTTATGGTCTTCTGCTAGTGTTCAGTAGATTTTCTGTATGAATTGTTCTACATGTAGACGGGATTTTTTTTTTTAATGTGTTTGTGGGAAAAATTTTAAAATATTTTGTTAAATAATAGTATAACCCTCTGGCTCCCTTATGATCAATATTTGCATGGTATATCTTTTTTTATTTTCAATCTGTATCTCTGAACCTAAAATGTGTCACTTATAGACAACATATAGTCTGATTTTTTTTTAAATCCAAAGTGATAAATATGCCTTTTGATGACAGTGTTATTCATTTACATTTGTTCTTATTATTGATATGGTTGGATTTACTTCTTTGAATTTGCTATGAATGTTATATATCTTTTTTTGTTCCCCTGTTTCTCCTTTACCACCTTCCCTGTGGGCTTTAGATTTTTTCTAGTAACTATAAAAAGTATCATATTATTAAACAAAATTTCTTCGTGTGTGTGTGTTTATGGCTATTTACTTTTTGTGCTTACACAGTCTTTGCTTCTGCATGTATGCAGTGTCATATCCATCCTTACAGGTAAGTGTTAGAGAAACTCTGATTTACTGTTTTATCTTTTTTATTAATGATTTTTATTTTTTCCATTATGCTTGGTTTACAGTGTTCTGTCAATTTTCTACTATATAGCAAAGTGACCCAGTGACACACACACACACACAAATTTTTTTCTCACATTATCCTCCATAATGTTCCATCACAAGTGAGTAGATATAGTGCCCTGTGCTATACAGTAGGATCTTGTTTCTTATCCACTCCAAATGCAACAGCATGTATCTATTAACTCCAGACCCCCAGTCCATCCCACTCCCTCCCCCTGAGCAACCACAACTCTGTTCTCAAAGTCCATGCATTTCTTTTCTGTAGAAAGGTTCCTTTGTGCTGTATATTAGATTCCAGATATAAGTGACATCATGTGGTATTTGGCTTTCTCTTTCTGACTTACTTCACTGAGTATGAGAGTCTCTAATTCCATCCATGTTGCTACAAATAGCATTATTTTGTTATTTTTTATTGCTGAGTAGTATTCCATTGTGTATATATACCGCATATTCTTAGTCCATTCATCTGTTGATGGACGTTTAGGTTGTTTTCCATGTCTTGGCAATTGTGAATGGTGCTGCAGTGAACATACGGGTACATGTATCTTTTTCAAGGAAAGTTTTGTCCAGATATATGCCCAAGAGTTGGATTTCTGGGTCATATAGTAGTTCTATGTATAGTTTTCTAAGGTACCTCCATACTGTTTTCATAGTGGTTATACCAAATTACATGCCCACCGACACTGTAGAGGGGTACTGTCTTCTCCACACCCTCCCCAGCTTTTGTTATTTGTTGACTTGATGGCCATTCTGACTAGTAAGAGGTGGTACCTTATTGTAGTTTTGATTTGTATTTCTCTAATAATTAGTGATGTTTACCATGTTTTCATGTACCTGTTGGCCATCTGTATACTTTCTTTGGAGAAATGTCTATTCCAGTCTTTTGCCCATTTTTCAGTTGGGTTGTTGGTTTTTTTGCTGTTGAGTTGTATAAGCTGTTTGTATTTTAGAGATTAAGCCCTTATCAGTTGCATCATTTGAAACTATTTTCTCCCATTCTTTAGGTTGTTGTTTTGTTGTTGTTTTGTTGTTGTTGTTGTTGTTGTTATGGTTTCTTTTGCTGTGCAAAAACTTGTTCAGTTTGATTAGGCCCCATTGGTTTATTTTTGCTTTTATTTTTGTTGCCTTTGGAAGACTGACCTAAGAAAACACTTGTGTGGTTGATGTTAGAGAAAGTTTTGGCTATGTTCTCTTCTAGGAGTTTGATGGTGTCTTGTCTTACATTTAAATCTTTAAGCCATTTTGAGTTTATTTTTGTGGATGGTGTGAGGGCATGTTCCAGTTTCATTAATTTACATCCGGCTGTCTAGTTTTTCCAACACCACTTGCTGAAGAGAGTATCTTTTTCCCACATTACATTCTAGCCTCCTTTTTCAAAGATTAATTGACCATAGGTGTCTGGGTTTATTTCTGGTTTCTCTAGTCTGTTCCATTGGTCTGTATGTCTGTTTTGGTACCAGTACCACACTGTCTTGATTAATGTAGCTTTGTAATATTGCCTGAAGTCTGGGAGAGTTTATACCTCCTGCTTGTTTTTTTTCCTCAGTATTGCTTTGGCATTTCTAGGTCTTTAATGGTTCCATATACATTTTTGGATTGTTTGTTGTACTTCTATGAAAAGTGTCATGGGTAATTTGATAGGGATTGCATTGAATCTGTAGACTGCTTTGTGTAGTATGGCCATTTTAATGATATTAATTCTTCCAATCTAGGAGCATGGAATATCTTTCCATTTCTTTGAATCCTCTTTAATTTCCTTGATTTAATGTTTTATAGTTCTCAGCATGTAAGTCTTTCACCTCCTTGGTCAAGTTTATTCCTGGGTATTTAATTTTGGAAGGTGCAATTTTAAAAGGTATTGCATTTTTGTATTCCTTTTCTAATATTTAAAAAATATTTTCTTAATCATTTTAGATATTACAGTATACATCCTAACTTATGATCTCTTTCGTATTAATACTGATTTAATGTACTCCATTATATTTCAATTTACTCTCCCCACCTTTGTGCCATTGTCATGTATATTACTTCTATATATGTTTTAAACCAAATGATATAGTACTGTAATTATTACTTTATACCACCTTTAATGTTTTAAAGAGATTAGGAAAGAAAAATATATTATAGAATATTTATTCTAATCCAAATACTGTTCTTAGTACACACCATTTCTAACTGTGGACTTGCCATCTATTTTCACACTCTAAACCCCCTTTTGTGCCATTATTTGTCATTTATAATTATATCTTTATATATTATAAGCCTCAGTATAATTTAAGATTATTATTTTATGCACTTACCTTTTTAATAGTTAGGAAAATTAAAATATTTATATTCTCCACTTACCTGCACAATCCCATTACCTGTGCTTTTTGTTCCTTTTTGTTGATTTCAGTTTCCTTCTTTGGGTGTCCTTTCCTTTCTGCCCAGAGAACATCCTTTAGTCTTTTTGCAGAAGCAAGAATGCTAGCAGTGAATTCTCTCAGTATCTGTGTGTTTGGTAATATTTTCATTTTGCCTTACTCTTTGAAAGATAGTTTTGCTGGTGTAGAAATCTCCACTGATAGTTTTATTTCTCTCAGAACTTTATGTCATCTGACTACCTTCTGGTACTCATTGTTTATAGTAGAAGTCAACTGTTAATTTTATGTTCCCTTGTTCATGGTAAATCATGTTTCTGTTGCTGATTTCACAATTTTCTTGTCTTTGGCCTTCCACATTTGACTAGGATGTATCAGTATGTGTATCTCCCATCCAAGTACTAACCAGCCTGACCCTGCTTAGCTTCTGAGATCAAACAGGATGTGTTATCATTTTGTGTTTACTCTGCTTGGAATTTCTTTAGCTTTTTGGATATATAACTTACTGTTTTTTCATCAGACTTGGAAAGACTTTAGACTCTTGTTTCTTCAAACATTTTTTGTCCCTTTATTTATCTCCTCTCTTTCTCACAGTCATGTTATGTGTATGTTGGTGGTGTGTTCAATGGTATGCCATAAGTCCCTGAGGATCTGTTTGTTTTTCATTCTTTATTCCTGATCCTCAGATTATATAATTTCTATTGATGAGTCATCCAATTCATTGATTCTTTCTTATACCATTTCAAATCTGCTATTATGCCCTCTAGTGCAGTTTTGTTATTATCTTTTTTTTTTTTTTTGCTTCTTGGGGCCACACCTGCAGCATATGGAAGTTCCCAGGATGGGGTCAAATTGGAGCTGTACCTGCCAGCCTGTGCCACAGCCACAGCAATGCAGGATCCAAGTCATGTCTGTGACCTGTACCACAGCTCATGGCAATGTCAGATCCTTAACCCACTGAGCCAGGCCAGGGATCGAACCTGTGTCTTCATGGATATTAGTTGGGTTCAATACCACTGAGCCACAATGGGAACTCCCTGCTACTATCTAATTTTAGAAATTCCATTTTTTATGTAATCTGTCTCTTTTGATAGTCTCTATGTGGTGAATCATTGTCACCATACTCTTCTTTACTGTTTTTAATATGGTTTTAATTCCTCAACATTTATAATTACTTCTTTGACATCTTTATCTGATAAATCCACTATGTGAGTGCTCTCAGAAATGGATTCTATTAACTTTCTATTTCCTCCTCTGTAAGGGTCAAATTTTCTGTTTCTTTGACTATCTCATACTTTTTTTGTTAGAAAACTTGCTTTTTTTTTTCTTTTTTCTTTTTTTTTTTTTTTTTGTGCCATGCCTCTGGCATGTGAAAGTTGACAGGTGGGGTATCAAACCCAAGCTACAGCAGCAACCCAAGTTGCTGCAGTGACAACTAACTGGACAAGGTTTATCCTTAACCTGCTGTACCACAAGAGAAAGAAGACTTGACATTTTAAATAATACATTGTTGCAACTCTGTATTCTAATCTCCCTCCTTGACAGGGGAATGGTGGTTTTTATTGGTTTTTTTCATTTTAGTAACTTGCCTTACACTCTGGAGTGTCTACTGTCATGTGCAACATCTGTCTTCTCTGCTCTGCCTTTTTATTTTTGTTATTTTGAATGTTTTAATTTTTGTATTTTTTATTAAAGTGTAGTTGATTTACAGTGTTGTGCCAATTTCTGCTGTTTAGCAAGATGACTCAGTCGTGTGTGTGTGTATATATATATATATATATATATATATTTCTTCTTTATATGTTTGGCAGAATTCATCAGTGAAGCTACCTGGACTGTAGCTTTCTCTGTTGCAAGATTTTAAATTACAGATTCAATTTCTTTGTGAGATTATTCATATTATTAAACAATTTCTTGTCTCAGTTTTGAAATTTGGAGTTTTCCTTATAATTGGAAATTTGTACTTTTTGACCAACTTCATCCAATTCCCCCACCCTCCAATTCCCACTATAAATTAATGATTGTAATTGGTCTGTTCATATTTTGTATTTCTTCCTGACTCAGTCTTGGAAGATTCTATGTTTCTATGAATTTGTCCATTTCTCCTAGATTGTCCCTCTTACTGGCTGTAATCTCTTAAGATCCTTTGTATTTCAGTGGTCTCAGTTGTAACTTATCCCTTTTCACTTCTGATTTTATTTATTTGGGTTATCTCTTTTTTTCCTTGAGCCTGGCTAAAGGTTTATGAACTTTATCTTTTCAAAGAAACAGCTCTTTGTTTCATTGATCTTTTCTATTGTTTTTTAGTCTCTATTCCATTAATTTCTGCTCTGATCTCTGTGACTTCTTTGCTTCTAATATGGGGTTTTGTTTGTTCTTCATTTTCTGCTTTCTTCAGGTGTAGGGTTGAGTTTTTTCTTTTTTTCTGAGTTAGGCATTTATCACTATAAATTCCCCTCTTAGCACTGCTTTTGCTATGTCCCATAGGTTTCATATTGTTGTGTTTTCATTTTCTTTTGTCTTCAAGTATTTTTTTAATTTCCTCTTTGATTGCTTCCATGATCTGTTGGTTTAGTAAAATATTGTTTAGTAAAAATATTGTTTGTGTTTTTTGCAGCTTTTTCCTTTTATGTGATTTCTAGTCTCAGAGTGTTGTAGTATAAGACTAGAGATGTCTTAAACTGTCCGTGTGTGTGTGTCTTTTGCAGTTTTTTCCTTTTATGTGATTTCTAGTCTCAGAAAGACACTAGAGGTGTCTTAAACTGTCTCTCTCTCTCTCTCTCTCCCTCTCTCTCTCTCTCTCTTTTGTCTTTTTAGGGCCACACTGCAGCATATGGAGGTTCCCAGGCTAGGAGTCTTAATTGGAGCTACAGCTGCCGGCCTACGCCACAACCACAGCAACACAGGATCTGAACTGCGTCTGCAGCATACACCACAGCTCATAGCAATGCTGGATCCTTAACCCACTGGCGAGGCCAGGAATCAAACCTGCAACCTCATGGTCACTAGTCAGATTCGTTTCTGCTACACCACAACAGACACTCCAAACTGTCCTTACTTTTTAAAATTTTCTCTTTCTTTTTTCTTTTCAGCATGGGAGATTTCAACTACTGTGTCTTCCAGATCACTTATCTCTTCCTATGTATTATCCGAACTCCTGTTGATTTCTTCTAATGTCATTTTTAAATTTCGCTATTATAATCTTTAGCTGTTTGGTTCATCTTTATTTTTTCTAATTCTTTTTAAACTTCTCACTTCAGTCACTGAGCTTCTTGAGCTTGTTTATAGTTGTTATCTTAAACTCTTTACTGGGTAGGTTGCTTATCCCCACCACTTAGTTCTTCTCCTGGGATTTTATCTTTTCCTACCTTTGGAGCATACTCCTTTGTCATCTCCTTTTGCCTAATTCTCTGTGTTTATTTCTATGAATTAGGTAGGCTGTTTATGTTTTCTGATCTTAGAGAAGTAGGTTTATATAGGAGACATCTGTCCTTTGATGCCCAGTAGCATAATCCCCCCACCACCACCCCCATCACCAGGGTAATATGATCTAGGGATGCCTCCTATCTTTTGAGTGGGTCCTTCTGTTGTGGCAGGGCCAACTACTGTGGGTATGCTGGCAGGCAGGACTGGTCTCTGGCCCAGTTGGCTTCAATGCCTTGCATTATTTAGAGGCTTTTGGACATTGGTGGGCAAGGCTAGGTCCCAGAATAGCCAACTGAGTCGCACTGGGGTTTCCTGAAAGCTTGTCTCAGCTTGCTGGTAGGTATCAGCCAGTGCTGGTGCAGTTGGCTTTGGGACATGGGAAGTCTTGGGACTGCTGTCTGCAAGTGCTGGCAAGTCCCAGTACTGGTGTCAGCTTACTAGTATGTGGGATGAGGGCCTTAAAACTCCTGGGTCGGGTGCTGGCCTGTTTGTGGGCACAACCAGATCCCAGTGTGATTGTCCTTAGGGCCTGGGATCCTGGTGTTGGCTCTAGTCCGATGGGGGCTGGTTTCAGTTCATGGCTGACTCCAGGGCCATGGTTCTAGGACTGGTTTGACCTGCTGGTATTCATAGTTGTTTCCCACACATGACAGGCTGTGTATGGTGGGGCATCCCAGGACTGTTGCTAACTTGCTGATGGGTAAGGCTGAGTCCTGGAGCAAATAGTCTAGACTCCAAAGTATAACTTGCCAGTACCAGTGTGCCCGTGGTAAAACATAAATGACTTCCATAAATTACTGCCAGTAGCATCTATGTCTTCAGGGGAAGTCAGGTGGCCTCCTGCTTCTCTGGTAGGCTTCTCCAAGTTCAACAAGTCAATCTGACCTAGGATTTCAAATTACTTCTCTGTGCTGCATCTCAGAGCATGTGAGATTTTGCTTGTGTCATTTAAGGGCAGAATTTCTGTTTTCTACAGCCTCTAGCTCTCTCTTACAGAAGTCCCACTGGCTTTCAAAGTCAGATATTATGGGGTCTCATCTCCAGTGTACCCCTGGACTGAGGAGCCCGGCCTGAGGCTTGGACCCCTCACTCCTTGGGGAGAACCTTTGCAGTTGTGGTTGTCCTTCTCACTCCTTGAGGAGAACTTCTGGAATTATGATTGTCCTCCTGTTGGTATGTCACCTACCTGGGGATGTGGGTCTTAACTATACTGCTTCTCTGCTGGTGCTACCCATCTCACTGTAGCTCCTTCTTGATATCTTAGAGCTGAAAACACTTTTTTGCTAATCTTCAGGTCCTTTCATTGACAGTTCCTCTGTAAATAGTCATAATTTTTGTGTACCTGTGGGAGGAGGTGAGCACAGGGTCTTCCTACTCTGCCATCTTGACCACTCTGTTATATACATTCTTTGTGTTATTATTTTTACGTTCTGAATATATTTAAAAAGAATTTACATTCACAATTTTGATGATGTTTCTGTAAATATCAATCAGATTGAATTGGTTAGTGTTGTTCAAAATTTATGTATTCTTACTAATTACTTTTGTCTTCTTGCTGTATCAAACATTGAGAGAAATTTGTTAAAATCTACAATTATGATTGCCTATTCTTTTAGTTTTACTAATTTTTGCTTAATGAATTTTGAATTTCTGTTATTAGATGCATACATATTTACTACCATTAAGTCTTTCCTTGGGATTGATCATCTTATTATTATGCATTGTCCCTCTTTATCCCCAGTAACACTCTTTGTCTTAAAGTTTACTTTTAACATATCTTTTTTCTGATCCCTTTACTTCCAGTATAGTTATATCTTTATACTTCACATTGCTTCTTGTAAACAAGATGTAACTATGTCTTGTTTCTTTATCCAGGCTGACAATTAAAGAATTTAGTATAATTACTAATATGGTTGAGATAATTCCACCGTCTTGTTTTCTGTTTATTACATTTGTTCTTTTTTCTTTTTTCTTTTGCTTTTCCTTTCCTGCTTCCATTTTTTTCCTCTTTTATTAGCTTTTTAGATATTTCTCTTAATGTTATAATTGGTCATTCAATATGGTAGCCACTAGCCACACTTTTAAATAAGTTTAAAATTCAGTTCATCATTGTACTTTAGGTGCCCAGTTACATGTCCCCATTACTGGATTAGATAATAAAGATTACTGCAGAAAGTTCTGTTAGACAGCTCTCTAGAGATTAAGATCAGGATTTATTGTGGTCAGAGTGATCTTAGGTCAAGTGTGAAAAGATAAACATTCTAGTCAGAAGATGTGTGTTTTTGTTGTGTGTCTGCTACTGATTAGCTTTGTATCTGTAGGCAAATGACCCACTGCTCTTAGGCTCAATTTTTTTTCTAAAACATGGGGATAATAATTCCTGCTCTTTCTGCTTCATGGAGTGCTTAGAAGAAAAAAGTTTAAAATGATAATTTATTTGTAAGTCAAAGCAGTTTTCAAAAAAAAAGTTAACAGCTGATTGACTAGTTTCTGTGTTTTGTTTGCTTTTTTAGGCTGCTAACTGAACTGGAATCTCATTCTTGGTGGCCCTTTAGCTCCAAGCTTTGGAAGATGCCCTCAGAAACAAAGCCCAGATGGGGTGCCTCAAACACTAGTTCCAAAGCTTTTGGAAAAGAAGCGATAGTGATCAGAATTCCCTCTATTATTTCGCAAAGAACAGAATCTCATGTTATACCTGGAAGTCTCACCATGCTTGTTTCTGGATTGGAAATCCACAACTCAGATTCTTTGCTCATGCACAGATTTGAAAGAGAAGAAATAGATGACATCAAGGTTCACACACCTTATGAAATTAGCATCCGCCAGCGGTTCATTGGGAAGCCAGACATAGCTTATCATTTGATATCTGCCAAGATGCCAGAGGTTATCCCCATTTTAGAAGTATGGTTCAGCAAGAAGATTGAGTTGTTAGAAGATGCTTTGGTACTCAGAAGCACTGCAACCTCTTCCCCAGTAGAGAAAGGGGACTCAGTCTGGCATGCAGGTGAGTGATCATCAAAACAGTCTGTGCACAAGATTGCTAAAGTCATAGTAAAACTCAACACACCTGTGGTGTGTACTTTATACAATGCATCACTCAGAGGAACTGCTGATTTCAGCTCACTAGCCACTGTGATTTGTTTGTAAATAAAAATAATTTCAGATTTTTCCTCAGTACTTGCCATCTGAATATCAAATCACTCAGGTTTATTACACGCTTGAGAGATCTATGGGTTTCACAAATGTGTCAGAAATGGTTTTGGTAACTCTTTCAAAACAAAGGAAAGCTCTGAGTTAGATGTTTTCATGTTCTTTTCTCTGACTTGAGAACCAATACTTCAGGGTCTTAACTAGCATCATCCCCACCTGCTCTGGTATGTCTCCAGTCCCTCCACCTAGGATCATTCTGTTTTCTTGACATTTAATCAAGGTCTTCCCAGCCCACCTTCCAGATGTGCATTTGGGCATCAGAATTTTTGAAAACTTCAGCATGGTTTGTGTGTGTGTGTGTTTTTAGCATCTACAGGATACTGTGAAAACCTTGCTTGTATGGCTGCAGGCCTGTCCGAGGTACAGAGGATGTAGCTGAGCATGGCCCCAGGGTCGTGTGGGTATGTCCCCAGGCCCCAGCCTCCTCCCTAGCATAGAATAAATTGGTGTTACCTGACTTCTCATTTTTGCCACTCTGACAGATGTCAAGTGGCATATTGATGGTAATTTATTTTTATTTTTTAATTGATTGTAAGATGGAGCATCTGATGCTTTTTATTTGCTTTTTTGGCCCCACAGGTTTTCCTCTATGGGTTGCCTGTTCTATTGTTTTGTTTTGTTTTTTCTCTTTCTTTACTGAGCTGTCTATGTATTTATTTACTTACTTATTTATTTATTTATTTATTTATTTATTTTGGCCACTCCCATAGCCATGTGGAAATTCATATGGCCAGAGTTCAAACTCGCACCATAGCAGTAACCAGAGCCACAACAAGTGTGGATCCCTAACCTGCCGAGCCATCAGAGAATTTCTGGTTTGTCCTTTTTGTTATTATTATTATTTCTTTGTAATTTGCAGGAGTTCATTATTCATTCTAGATATTTATCCTTCCTTGACTTTAGAGTCTATAATACTTCTCTCAGACTGTCAGCCTCCATTCAGAAATCTTTAATTTTGCTATGGTCAAATCTACCAGTTTCCCCCTTAAGTTTATTTTTGAGCCCTATTTAAAATATCCCGAACTCTTTATAAAATATTCTTTTCTAATACTAGCAATATAAGTGACATTACTTCCATGTTACGGTAATTTTTCTAACAAGTGATAATAGGCCTTTCTTATTAATTTTGATTACTAGATTTTGTATATTTGTTTGTTTAATTTTTTTTTTTTTGTCTTTTTGCCAATTCTAGGGCCGTACCCGCAGAATGTGAAGGTTCCCAGACTAGGGGATCTAATCAGAGCTGTAGCCGCTGGCCTACACCAGAGCCACAGCAACTCAGGATCCGAGCCGCGTCTGTGACCTATACCACAGCTCACAGCAACGCTGGATCCTTAACCCACTGAGCAAGGCCAGGGATCGAACCTGCAACCTCATGGTTCCTAGTCAAATTTGTTAACCACTGAGCCATGACGGGAACGCCAAATTTGTTTAAAGTAAGAGATATGTTTGTTATTCCAATTCCTTTTCTTTTTTCCTCTAAAGTGATTGATTACAATTCCACCATGTAACCTGTTTCCTTAACACATGAATGTTTTGATGTTATTTTAGATGGCCTCAAGTTTCAAAAAGAAATATTCTTGATAATAGATCTGGTCCCATAAGTATCAAAATGTTGGATATGTTAATGTAAAAACTTAATTTAAAAACTTACTTTCTTGGAGTTCCCTTGGTGGCGCAACAGGTTCAGGATCTGGAGTTGTCACTGCTGTGCCTCAGGTTTGGGCCCCGACTCCAGAACGTCCACATGCTGTGGACACAGCCAAAGAAGAAAAAGCAAAACTCTCTTGGCATTTCCAGATTTTTCTTTGGCTCCTCACTCAAGGCAGGACTCAAGCTGATCCATAAAAGGACCAAGAAGAATGAACTGTACCAGCCAGCATAAGACCCTGACCAGAAGGGTCTGTAAGCCCACCATGGGCACTCTGATACCCCAGGTTTCCCTCATTGCTGTTTTCCTCTGGGAGGAACCTCAGCAGTGAGAAAAAGAAGGAGGCCCTGGCTAATGGGACCAGATGCAGAGCACCATGGGCCATTTGTTCTGATGGTGCTGTTGGAGAATCCTGCTGTGCCAGGCATGGTGCCAAGTACCCATAGTCCTGAAAACAAAACTAAATAAAGCCCACAGTCCTTCTTGTGGAACCCTACCACATTTGTGGGTTTTGTGTTAGACATGGTAATTTCAGAATAGAACATGGCACAGAATATTACAAATGATGGCAGATGCGAGCAAGCCAATTATGACATAGAAAGTCACACTGTACAAGCAAGAGAAGCACAAGCTTGCTGGGCTTTACTGTCATGGCATAGACCCCATGGAGATGGGATGGTAAACTCTGACCCCGAGCATCCAGGCTAGAGTGGAGCAGGGAGTGAGTGCCAGGGCCTGTGCAGCCATGATCAGTCCACAGGAAGCTGGGTAGGCGCAAATTCTGCAGGGTCGCCCATCAAGAAGGGGAGAGTGGACTTCCTGAGCACAATCTAAGGCTGCTGACCAGAACATCTTTCTTCTTAGGGAAGTTGCAGACATACTTTTAAGGTCTTTCCACTGATTGAACCAGGCCCACCAGATTGTGTGGGACAAGGTCCTTTATCTAAAGTCAACCAATGGTGAGCCTTCATCTGCAAACACCTTCCCAGCAACGCTTAGATTAGAGTTGAATTAAATAACCGGGGACTATAGCCTTGCCCTTCACAGTAGCAGATTGTATGTGTATGGAGTGAATTGAGTCACTTCCATGATGACAGATGGATTTTCATCTCATTGCTTCTGGGTAGGATCCCCGCAGTGTGTATGTCTGAACTGAACTGATCAAGAAATGCCCTCCTCCCCTTGTGAGGCTGCCCTGCCCAGGTGAGGTAGGTATACCTTATAGCTGTGGATTTGGAGAGGTGCAGGTGACAAGGAGATATGTTTGGAAGAAGCCAGCATGCTGAGTTCAGTAGCAAGATGGTATTTTGTTTGCTTGGAACTTCACAGTAGTCCTATACAAGCCCAGCGATGAGAACTTACTTCTCACTGTTGTCTCTCTTGTTGTGTCTGTGAGCACCTCTGTTTTTACTGTTGTACATTGGAAACTACAGAAACAGTTGAGGAAACCATGACTTTGACATCTCAGAAATGTATTTCTCTTGATGAACCATTTTGCTGAAATGTATGGCCAGAAGGTGGCAGTCTAGTAACAAGAGGCCAGCATTTGCTAGGAATCAGTGTCTAGAAGAACTTTCCAGAGATCTCTGTAGTAATGTAGAGTGTAGACAGGTGAGCACTTGGGGTGGCCAGGCCAACAGCTGGGGGAGGAGAATCTCCTGGAACTCAAGGGCCAGAAATGGCACAGGTGGGCGGATTCCACCTTAGGGAAAAACAGTTGAAAATTGCTGTTTTTCTACACAGCATCTTTAAAATCATCTTTTAAATTTTAGAATAATTTCAGACTTGGGAAAAAGTTGTTCCTGTGTCTCCCACACTCAGTTTGCCCTACCTTGTTATTTTACACTAGTATCTTTCATTGTCACAACTAATGAACCTATGTTGCTCCATCTTTATTCACCAAAGTCTGTATTTTACCCAGACTTCCTTACTTTTACTACCCCAGAATCCCATCCAGGATCCCACATGACATTTCAGCATCTCATCTCCTTGGACTCTTCTTGATAGTACAGTTTCTCAGACTGTCCTGGTTTTGGTGATCTCGACAGCTTTTAAAAGTAGTGGTCAAGGTTTTTGTAGACTCTCCCCTAGTGTGACTTTGTCTTATGATCCACTGGGGTGATGATGGGCTTTTGGAGGAAGACCACAGAGCTCTTATCTTATAAGAGCAAGGTCTATGCATGGCATTTTTAAGAGTGTTTTGTACTGATTTCGGAGTTCTCTTCATGGCGCAGTGGAAATGAATCCGGCTAGTAACCATAAGGGCGCAGGTTCAATCCCTGGCCTCACTCAGTGTGTCAGAGATCCAGTGCTGCTGTGAGCTGTGGTATAGGTCACAGGCGCAGCTCAGATCCTACATTGCTGTGGCTGTGGCGTAGGCCAGGGGCTGTAGTTCCAATTCAACCCCTAGTCTGGGAACTTCCGTATGCCGCAGGTGCAGCCCTAAAAGGCCAAAAAAAAAAAAAAAAAAGTATTTTGTACTGATGTGTGTTTTTGCTGTTTGCTGACTGTCACCTTCTAAGAGGGGCCTTCTTTGACCACCTAACTTAAGGAGACTCTCATCACCCACTCACTTCCCCTATAGAAATCTTGCCTTAGCACTTGCCCTCTGGCGCCACTACCCTCTGGTTTGCTGATCGGCTTCCCACACTGGGACATGTGCTCCAGAATCAGGACGGAGACTATCTTTTCTCACCCCACCTCCAGCACCCAGGACAGGTTCAGGTAACCAAAAGGCACATGCATCTCTGTGTGAAGATGAATAAACTTCTAGGAGTTCCCTGGTGGCCTAGTGGGTTAATGATCCAGTGTTGCCCCTGCTATAATGTGATATTGATCTCTGGCCTAGGAACTTCCACATGTTGCAGGTGCAGCCAAAAAAAAAAAAAAAAGATAAATAAACTTCTGGGGCATTGAAATCTCTGCACAGGGTCATTAATTTAAGACCATCTTTTGAAGCCATGAAGCCCTGGGACATAGCACCATGGTGACCACCAATAAGACCCCTCCATGTGTTCACTTAGGATGCAAGCACTGGACTGACTATAGATGGCCCCCCTGTGGTCATTAGGTCATGGTGATTCCCTGACTACCGACAGACTCCCAGGGAGCTACTTGGCACTCATCCACTTGATCCCTTCCAAGGCCCCATGCATGAGTCCAAGCCATACACCATTTAGTTTTGCAAAGTAGTTTTTGTTTGTTTGTTTGTTTTGTTTTGTTTGTTTTGTTTTTGTCTTTTTGCCTTTTCTAGGGCTGCATCCACGGCATATGGCGGTTCCAAGGCTAGGGGTCTAATTGGAGCTGTAGATGCCAAGCCTACTCCAGAACCACAGCAACACGGGATCCGAGCTGCATCTGCAACCTACTCCACAGCTCACGGCAATGCTGGATCCTTAACCCACTGAGCAAGGCCAGGGATCCAACCTGCAACCTCATGGTTCTTAGTCAGATTCGTTAACCACTGAGCCACGATGGGAACTCCGCAAAGTACTTTTTAAAATTATCATCAGTTGAGACTGCTATCTCTCTCTATTTCATTTCTTTCTGTTATACTTCTTGTTGTATTGAGGACATGAGACAATTTGTGGGTTTTTTTGAAAGGGCTTCCAACCCAGTTATATAAGTTGCTGGATCCATCCCCAGGTAAAGTAGGCATTTTCCTTTTGTCATCTTTGGGGTGTTTGGAGCCTGGGGACAAAGAGGAAGATTTTCCTGTGGTTCTGTTCCCAGGTCAGGCCCTGGTGATCTTTGCTCTGAACTTGCCATAAGATCAGGAGTCTGTGTCTGATGCACAAAGGAGACTGGAGTCTTGGTGCTGCCTCTGCCAGCCCAGCCCTTGCTCAGGGTTCACCTTAATGCTTCCACGTTCTTGAAAAGTGGAATCTTTTGTAAGCTCCCACGTACCTTGAACAATCTGTGCTTATTTTGTTTAACTGAGATAACTAGTGACTTTTGAGACAAAAGTCATCTTAGACTGAATCAAATTCTTTCAGAAGATATTTCAAGGCATTGAAGTAACTGAATCACCAACTCAGGTCTCAACACAGAATTCTAGGGGTGGCCAACCCTTGAACTAGACAAACCCTATAAAAAAAAATCCATGATTAGTGTATTCCAAGAAGAGAAATCTGCAATTTTGACTTTTTGATTGTTTAGGTAATCCCATTTGGTAAACACTCAAAAATGTGTAGTCTTTTTCTGTAGTATAACTATAGGTACTGAAATGGAAACCATAGTGACAATGCAAGAGCTCGGTTCTGGGCACAAGTGTGCATCAGATGTGCGTCTTGCTGAGAAGCTAGTTGGGGGATCCCAGTTTGAAAAGATGATGAAAAAAAAAAAATAAGAAGCAGTGCAGTACCAAGTAAGCTACTGCAAAGGTGTGCAGACCGAATGATATCAGGACAGACGAATAAAGATTGCCACTAATGGAAGGGCCAAGTGGAAAACATGGCTCTATACTTGGGCTCAGGGACATCTATCTGCATGACATATGCAGAGAGGCTGCTGGGTAGGTGGGGACAGCATACTGGGGACAGGTGGCTGGAACAGGAATCTTCAGGATCAGGGTAGCAGACTTAGGAAGGAGATACAGGCTGAGTGAGGAATTTACTTTCACCTGTTCGGTCATAGAACCATTGTTAACCTAGACAAGTGAAGTGCACTTTGCCATCACAGATCACTGATAACACTTGAATGTCATGTATGTTAGTTGGCCTTTCCTTTGTTGTAATAATGACTAGTAGAACATGTCCTCTGTTTTGGCCATCGTATTGTTTACTTTAGCCCTGTCATTGGGGTGTCAGTTTAAGTGTTCTCTTGCTAACTGTTTCAGAAAAATATTTTTCACTATGTAACATCTTAATGACATTTGATTTGGATCATGTAAGACCAGGCAACACTGAATTATGTGCTATGGAAAATTCTCTGCTGATTAATAAGCCCTTATGATGGTTGGAGTAGGGTGGCACTTAGGAGATTCTAGAGCACAGGTTGTGAAATCAATTTGGTTGGTTGCATCCAGCTTTTATATGAAGAATAGAATAGAAAAGCACATCTGAGGGCATGGTACTAAGGTTCTTGTCTTGTAAAACTTCTTCAGACCTTCTTGGTGCATGTGAGGGTGTAGCAGTTCTCTGTAGGATGTGCTTCTCACAGTGGTACACAGCTAAAGGATGCAAAGACTCTCACGTAGGGCCTCCTTCTCAGTGGAGATGGGCCTGAGGCTTGCAGTGTGGACCCTGGTTCTTGCCACAGGCTTTGCTTCATATCAACTGGTTCCAAAACTCACTCTATCTGGTCAAGGCCCTTTTCCTGTCTAGAATCCCAAGAAAACATGCTTTCTTGTCCTCATTTCAGCCTGAATTTATCCTGGATGAAGCCAGGCCTTCTTTGTCCAGCCAGACACTCTGAGGGAGTGTTAATTTGTAAGAAATTTTTTTAAGAGATAAGAATCAAGGGGATGTTTGCATGCATGTTGGAGGTAACTTGTCTGTCCCCTGGAAGGAGGGACTTGGTGCAGCTGGCCTGTCCTGGAGGCACCAACTATGCACCTGCTCTTTAGGCCCAACAAGAGCTTTACCCCAAGATGGATTTCTTTTCCTAATAGCTCATTTTTTGGCTACTCCAGACTGCTCTGATGAAGGGTTTTACTGGCCACCATCAGGGTCCTAGGAAGGAAGTGGGAGTCCCATCTTTGCCCCTCCATTCTGCTGAAGTAGAGAAGTCTGCATAATGGAGTTGGTGCTGCTGATTATGAGCCCAGGGTGCTTTCTGCTTTCCAGCATCCTAGTATTAAACATGGCTATAACAGCATGTCTGAAGTGGTCTGCATTACGGAAAAAAGCAGAGGATAGACTCTGTGCTCCTGCCTTGGCTTTACAGTACCAGGGTTGCAGTTGGAGACATCCCTTTAAATAAAGCATTCACTGTTCTTCACCAGGCTGCTCTTAGCAAGATTACCCAAAGACAGATGTGTGAGTGGAAACACCCCACGCAATGCCTCGCCATGTACTGCACTCTGGCTCACCCCCACCTCAGCACAGCTCCACATTCAGCTTGCTGGACCCCTCCAACTAGCCACCCTCTGTACTGTGGAACCACAGAGTTTTGCAGGGTAATCAGGTAATACTGTGGTCCTAGTAGTGTGTTTCGTGTAGTATTTATGTTTTATACTCTAAATAAAAAATAAAACACTCCTAGATAAATGAATTAGATCCTCAGTACTTACAGTGTTGCATACCGTGATCAGTGTGGGGTAAAGAAAGAATCAGCCCTGGATTGAGGTAGAAGGCAAGGTTCAGGCCAGTTCCGTCGGCTTAGCAGAGGCTGGAAGTTATACCCACCACACCCATTGCTTCTGTAAGAGACTCTAGACTGGTAGATGACTGTAAAATCTGTCAACCCAGGGAGCTCTGCCAATCTTGAACACCACTTGCTATGTAGTTCTGAATGCTCTTGCATTGTTCATACCTTCCTGAAGATGCCACTGCTGTTTGGCTTTCCATTTTAGCATCTGGGCTGATTGACTGTGCCATGCACCACGAACCATCCTCAGGGAGCCTGGAAAGCAGTCCACTTCAGCTACAGTCAAGAGAGCCAGTAATTTCTGAAGGGGACGTCGGGGAACTGAGACAGGTAACATGCATTCATTGTGCCATGTCCTCCCTTTCAGGTAACTTACTTTTCTTTCTTGCCTAAAAACAACTCTTCACTGGTTTATGCTTGCCTCTCATCTATAAGGAGCTGCTAGGATTACCACCTGATTTACTCGGCTCCCTCTGGCTGGAGAAAAAAGACAAAGGGCCATGTCCATTTTGAGTCCTTGCGTTTTGTGGCATGAAGACACACATAGCATTCCTATGCATGCACAGTAGTTCTGGCAGCCTGTTGTATGCGTGTGTGTGTGTACATGAGCTCTGACATATCTGCAGGCTGTGTGTGTGCATGATGCATGTTTACATGTGGGGTCTGTACATACATGCATATACAGTGTATTATGTGTGCATATGTGTGCAGTGCTTGAATATATATGCTGCATGTGTGCTCTGTGCATGTACAGTTGAGGGTGCTTACTTTTTCAGATCTCTCTGAAGTGCTCAACACTGGATTCTTGAGGCTCGCCACTTTTTGTCTAGGAGGTTGGAATTTAAACATTTGATATAAATAATTTCAACTTATTTTCCTATGTTAATACTAGACAATACAATTGATTTTTCATTTTCCTTTTCATATTTTTTAATTGTTTTTAATTGAAATATAGTTTCTTTAGTGTCGTGTTAGTTTCAGGTATACAGCACAATTAATTCAGTTACACACATATATGTACTTTTTCCTTTCCTATATATTCTTTTCCTTTATAGCTTATTACAAAATATTGGGTATAGTTCTCCATGCTATATACCAGGTCCTTGATTGGTTATATAATTTAGATATAGTAGTGTGTGTTTGTTAATCTAAATTCCTAATTTATCCATTCCCCCCACCACCTCTCCCCTTTGGTAACCATAAGTTTGTTTTCTATGCCTGGAGATCTATTTCTGTTTTGTAAATAAGCACAATAGTTTACTTTTTTTTGATTCCCCATGTAATTGATATCAGGATATTTGTCTTTCTCTGTCTAACTTACTTCACTTAGTATGATAGTCTCCAGTTCCATCGATGTTGCTGCAAATGACATTATTTCATTCTTTTTCATGGCTGAGTAATATTCCATTACGTGTATATACCACATCATCTTTATCAATTACTCTGTCAGTGGACATTCACATTGCTTCCATATGGTACTTCTATATTTAGTTTTCTGAGGTACCTGCATACTGTTTTCCATATTGGTTGTACCAATTTACATTCCTACAAACAGTGAAGGAGTATTCCCTTTTCTCTACATCCTTTCCAGCATTTGTTGTTCATTGACTTGTTATTGATGGCCACTCTAACTGGCTTGAGGTGGTACCTCATTGTTGTTTTGATTTCCATTTCCCTAATAATTGGTGGTGTTGAGCATTTTTTCATGTGCCGCCTTGCCATCTGTATGTCTTCTTTAGAGAAACATGTTTTTAGGATTTTTGCCTGTTTATCAATTGAGTTGTTTATTTTGTTGTTGTTGAGTTGCATAAATTCTCTGTATATTGTGGAGATTAAACCTTTGTTATTTGAATTATTTGCAAAGATTTTCACTTATCTTATGTGTTGTCTTTTCATTGTTTTAATGGTTTCCTTTGCTGTTGGAAGCTATTGCATTTAATTAGGTCCCATTGGTTTATTTGTGTCTTTATTGTCAGTATTCTAAGAGGTGGATAAGAGAAGATGTTGCTGTGATTTATGCCAAAGAGCATTCTGCCTATATTTTTATCTATGAGTTTTATATTATCTGAGTTACATTTAAATCTGTAATAAATTTTGAGTTATTTTGGTATACAGTGTTAGTGTTCTTTCATTCATTTATATGTACCTCATTTTAAAATATTTTGTTTTAGTTCTATGAAGAATGTCATTGGTAATTCGATAGGGACTGCATTGACTGAATGTATAGATTGCCTTAGGTAGTATTGTCATTTTGACTATATTGATTCTTCCAATCCAAGAACATGATATATCTGCCCAACTATTTGTGTCTTCTTTGATTTTTTTCATCAGCATCTTATAGTTTTCAGAGTACAAGTCTTTTATCTATTTAGGTAGGCTTATTCCTAGGTATTTTATTGTTTGTGATATGCTGGTAAATGGGATGGTTTCCCTAATTTCTCTTTCTGATCTTTCATTGTTAGTAGGTAGAAATGCAGTCTCTTTCTGTGTATTAATTTTGTATCCTGCGACTTTACCAAATTCATTGGGAGCTCTAATAGTTTTCTGTTAGCGTCTTTTAGAGTTTTCTAGGTATAGTATCATGTCATCTGCAAAGAATGATAGTTTTACTTCTTCTTTTCTAATTTGGATTTGTTTTATTTCTTTTTCTTCTCTGATTGCCATGGCTAGGACTTCCAAACCTATGTTGAATAACATTGGTGAGAGTGGGCATCCTTGTCTTGTTGCTGATCTTAGTGGAAATGCTTTCAGTTTGTCACCATTGAGAATGATGTTAGTCGTGGGTTTTTTCTAAAATGACTTTTATTATACTGAGGTAGCTCCCCTCTGTGCCCACTCTGTGAAGAGTTTTTATCGGAAATGGGTATTGAACTTTGTCAAGAGCTTTTTCTGCATCTATTGAGATGATCCTATGTTTTTTTTCAGTTTGTTGATGTGGTGTATCACATTGATAGTTTTGTAGGTGTTGAAGAATCCTTGCATCCCTGGGATAAACCCTACTTGATCATGGCGTATGATCTTTTTGTTTTTTTTGTCTTTTCTAGGTCCGCACCCATGGCATATGGAGGCTCCCAGGATAGGGGTCCAATCGGAGCTGTAGCCACCGGCCTACGCCAGAGCCACAGCAACGCGGGATCCGAGCCGCGTCTGTGGCCTACACCACAGCTCATGGCAATGCCGGATCCTTAACCCACTGAGCGAGGTCAGGAATCGAACCCATTACCTCATGGTTCCTAGTCAGATTCATTAACCACTGAGCCACGACAGGAACTCCAAATGATCTTTTTTAATGTATATTTGTATGCAGTTTGCTGATAATTTGTTGAGGGCTTTTGCATCCATGTTTATCAGTGATACTGGCCTGTAATTTTCTTTTTTTTTTTTTTTTTTTGTGGTGTCTTTGTCTGGTTTTGGTATCAGGGTGATGGTGGCTTCACAGAATGAAACTGGGTGTGTTCCTTCCTCTGAAATTTTTTGGCAAAGTTTCAGAAGAATAGGTGTTAAGTCTACTCTGAATGTTGGGTGGAACTCAGCTGAGAAGCCATCAGTTCCTGGACTTTTGTTATTGGGAAGTTTTTATTTTTATTTTATTTTTTTTATTATTTTTTTTCTACTGTACAGCATGGTGACCCAGTTGCACATATATGGATACATTCTTTTTTTCTCACATTGCATGTTCCATTATAAGTGACTATACAGAGTTCCCAGTGCTACATAGCAGGACCCCATTGCTAATCCATCCCGAAGGCAACAGTCTGCATCTGTTAACCCCAAGCTTGTTATTGGGAAGTTTTTAAATCACATTTTCAATTTCAGCACTTGTGATTGGTCTATTCATATTTTCTGTTTCTTCCTAGTTCAGTGTTGGTAGGTTGTACCATTGTAAGAATCTGTCCATTTCTTCCACGTTGTCCATTTTATTGGCATGGAGTTGCTGGTAGTAGTCTCTCATGATCCTTTGTATTTCTGTGTGCCAGTTGTAACTTCTTTTCCACTTCTAATTTTATGGATTTGGACCCTCTCCCTTTTTTTCTTGATGAGTCTGGCTAAAAGTTTCTCAGTTTTTATCGATCCCTTTCAAAGAGCCAACTTTTGCTTTCCCCAATCTTTTCAATTGTTTTGTCTCTGTGTTATTAATTTCTGCTCTAATTGTGATTTCTTTCCTTCTACTAATGGTGGGCCTTGTCTGTTCTTCCTCCTCTAGATGTTTAAGGTGTGAGGTTAGGTTGTTTGAGTTTTTTCTTCTTTCCCGAGATAAGATTGTATTGCTATAACCTTCCCTGTCAGAACTGCTTTTGCTATGTCCTGTGGGTTTTGGATTATTGTATCTTCATTGTCATTTGTTTCTAAGTATCTTTTCATCTCCTCTTTGATTGCTTCAATGATCCATTGGTTGTTTAGTAGCATATTGTTTAGTTTCCATGAGTTTGTGCTTTTTTTTGCTGTTGTTCTTTTGTTGTTGTTGTTCTTGTGGTTGATTTCTAGTCGTATAGCGTTGTGGTCAGAGAAAATGTGGAAATAATTTCAATTTTAAAAAATTTACCAAGGCTTGATCTGTGGCCCCAGATGTGACCTATCCTGGAGAGTGTTCCATGTGCACTTGAGAAAGAAGAAAGTGTATTCTGCTGCTTTGCGGTCGAAAGTCTTATAGCACTAAGTCTGTTTGGTCTAGTGTATCATTTAAGGCCTGTGGTTCCTCCTGGATTTTCTGTCTGGATGATCTGTCCATTGCTGTAAGTGGGGTGTTAAAGTCCCCACTATTATTGTCTTACTATCCATTTCTCCTTTTATGGCTGTTAGTAGTTGCCTTATATATGTGGTGCTCCTATGTTGGGTGCATATATATTTACAATTGTTATTTCTGCTTCTTGGATTGATCCTTTAATCATTATTAATGTCCTTCTTTGTCTCTTGTGACCTTCTTTATTTTATAATCTATTTTGTCTGATAGGAGTTTTGCTACTGCCGCTTTTCGATAATTTCCATTGGCGTGTAATATATTCTTCCATACCTTCACTTTAGGTCTGAATGTGTCCTTAAATCTGAAGTGGGTCTCCCTAGGCAACATGTATATGGGTCTTGTTTTTGAATCCATTCGGCCACTCTATCTTTTCGTTGGAGCATTTAATGCATTCAAGTTCAGTGTAATTATGGATAAGTATGCACTTAATGTCATTTACTTAATTTTTTTGGATTGCTATTTTGGGTCTTTTTTCTTCCCTTCCTCTTTTTGTTGTCTTTTCTTATGATTAGCTGACCATCTTACTAGTGTTATATTTGGCTTGCTTTTTCTTTTCTATGTGTGTGACCATTATAGTTATTTGATTTGTGGTTCCCATTATACTTTGATATGTCCATCTGTATGTGTGCAGACTTGTTTCTCCTTGCTGGTCCCTTAATTTCAAATGTATTTTCAATGTTCAGCAGTTGCTCTCTCGCCTTCTCATGCTTGCTAGTTTAGATATATTTGTCGACGGGTGATTTCCTACTTTTATTTTATCTTTGCCTTTACCAGTGAGCTTTTTCATTTGTCATAGTCTTGTTTCTAATTGTGCTTTTCCTTTTCTGCTTAAAGTTCCTTTAGTCGTTGATGTAGACCTGGTTTGGAGGTACTGAATTCTCTTAGCTTCTACTTACCTGTAAAGCTCTTGATCTCTCCATCAAATCTGAATGAGAGCTTTGCTGGGTAGGCTATTCTTGTTCCTAGGTTCCTCCTCTTCATCACCTCAAATATATTTACCACTCCCTTCTGGCTTGTAGAGTTTCCTCTGAAAGATCAGCTGTTGTCCTAGTAGAAGATTCCTTATATTTGATTTGATTTGTGGCTCTTAATATTTTTTCTTTGAATTCTTTTTTCAGTTTTATTAGTATGCCTCTTGCTGTGTTTCTTCTTGGGCTTATTTTGTATGGAATTCTCTGTGCTTCTTCCACTTGAGTGAGTTTTTCCTCTCCCATATTTGGGAACTTTTGGGTTATAATCTCTTCAAATATTTTCTCTGGCCCTTTCTCTCTCCTCTGGAACCATATGATGCAAATGTTGGTTCATTTATTGTCGTTCCAGGGGTCTCTCAAGCTCTCCTCAGTTTTTTTTTTTTAATTCTTTTTTCTTTATCCTTTTCTGTAGCAGTGATTTCCACCACTCTGTCTTCCACGTCACTTCGTTCTTCTGCCCCTGTTAGCCTGCTGTTGGTTCATTCTAGATCATTTTTCATTTCAGCTATTGTGCTCTTCATCTTGCTTTTTAAATCCTCCAGCTCTTTGTCAGTCATCTCTTTCAAGTTGTCAATTTGTGTCTCCATTCTTTTTCCAAGATCTTGGGTCATCTTTACTATCATCACTCTGAATTCTTTTTCAGGTGAATTGCCCATCTCCTCATCATTTAGAGGTTTTTGTGTGTTTCTGTCTTGTTTCTTTGTCTGAATGCTGTTTCTTTGTCATAGCATAGTGTCTACCTTTCTATTTATTGTCCCCTAGACCGGTTAGTATACAGATGCCAAATCAAGTGCCCAGTCCTGGAGTTCTCGGGAGTGGTTGCAGTTCACATGTACCCAGAGTTCATGTTGAGAGCAGCAGTATCAAACTTCTTCTCCTGGAGCTGGGTGGCCTGTAAGGATGGGTTCTGTGAGGCAGGTGGCAGTTATTCACTGATCACAGAATTGCTTTATAGCTCATGGGGACAGCAGTGTCTCTTGCAACCCCTCCTGCTACCTAGTAGCTTTGGGGTTATTTCCTGAAGCTTACAATGTCAGCAGTTTCTCTTGCCACCCCACCCTTTGCTGGGAAGGCTCTAGGGACCTCTCTCTGGAGCTGTAGGGGCAGGTGCTCCTCTTCCACAAGCACTCCCCTTGCTTGGCCACTCTAGGGATCTCTCTCTAAAGCCCCAGGGTCAGGGTGCTTCTCCCTGATTGTTGCTAAAAGCCTCTCTCTGTAGCCTCAGATGTGTATCTCTGGCAGTCTCTACCCCCACATGGCTGCTGGTAGGAGAGCTCTCTGTAGCTGCTGCAGATTGGAATGTGTATTAATTGGCCTCCTGCAGCTCTCTTGGTGTGGAATGAGTGCCACTGATTTGGCACTGGCAGGGTCCCTGTAGCTTGTTCTTTTTTCCAGTCCGGCCACTGGCAGGGGTCCTGTATTTTTTGCTTTTCTCGTCGGGCAATCTGCAGTTGCAGCAGGGAGCATGTACCTGCAGCCCTTTCTTGGCTCTTTTTGGTGCAGATCGGGTCCTGCTAGCCCGAGCCCCTGCAGAGCCTCTGGATGGAATCCCAGATCCTGTGTTTTCCCTGGTCGTGCAGATTACTGCTTTTTCAAGGAATGAGCATTGCCGCTGTAGCTCTTCTGGCACAGTTCAGGCGCATTACTGCAGAGGCCATAGATAGGAGTTGGGAGCTTGTGTTATTCTCCCAGAGGGTTAGTCCACCTGCTCCAAGAAGTCTTTAGCCCTAGGGTGGGGCTGTTACCCAGCTATTGTTAGGCAACCGCTGCTGCCAAGTGGTTCCCTGAGCTAAGAGCAGGCAGTGTTCTACAGCTTGATACATCACATGCAAGGAACAAGGCTATAGTAGTAGATCCTGCCTCTTCCTTCCAGCACCCCCAGGCAATGGCATCTAGCCTCTAAGCCTGACTAGGTTGCCTCAGCTTTGATGCTCTCCATTGTGGTCTACCTATACTCTAGTCCCTCAAGGCTGTTTCCATGCAGCCAACCCCAGGTTTTGCCCACGTAGCTATCCCCAGCTCCCTCTTTGTGTCTTATCTCTAAGACCAGAGTCTTAGTTCCCAATACCTACTGGCAACCACCTACAGTCGCCTCTGGCAGTGACCAATTGTGGAGCATTGTTTCCATTTTAACTGCTTCGCACCATTTGTCTAGAGTTTCTCATCTATTTTTGGCTGATCCACTCGCTGGTGAGTGAGATTTCCAGGTAAAGGAGCAGGTCCCATCTTACTCCCCCTCGCTTCTTTTTCTCTGTTTTCTTCTTTCTTCTTTCTTTTGTCCTATCTGGTTTTATGAAGTTTTTCTTGCTCTATCATAATCCTGATATATTTTTCAGTTTTTAGCAAATTTTCTGTGTGAATAGTTCCACACGTAGGTGTCTTTTCCATGTATTTGTGGGGGTAGCTGAGCCTCGCGTCCTGCTCTTCCACCATCTTAGCTGGTTTCCCCTAACTTTGTCTTATGTTTGTTCTTTCTCTTGTTGGTTTAGAAAGGAGATTACATTTTTTATTTGAGATTTTTCTTATTTCCTGAGGTGAGCTTGTATCTTTATAAACTTCTCTCTTAGGCCTGGTTTTGCTGCATCCCAAAGGTTTTGGATCATTTTGGTTTTGTTTTCATTGTTCTAGGTATTTTTTTTATTTCCTCTTTAATTTCTTCAATAATTCATTGATTGTTTAATAGTTTATTGTTTAGGCTCCATGGGGTTTTTTTTGGTCGTTTCTTTCTTGTGTTACGTTGTTGTAGTCATTAAAGCTGCTTGATTTTTACTTCAGTTTTCTTAAAATTTTCATGGCTTGCTTTGTGCCCCAGAATGAGATCTATCCTAGAGAATGTTCTGTGTGCCTTGGGAAGAATAGATTATGCTGCTTTTGGATGGAATATCCTATAAATACCTATTAAAAGTCCATCTGGTCTAATGCATCATTTAAGGCCTGTGTTTCTTTGTTGATTTTCTGCCTGGATGATCTGTTCATTGTTGTAAGTGGAGTTTTAAAGTCCCCCACTATTACCATGTTATTGTCAACTTCTCCTTTTATGGCTGTTAGCAGTTGCCTTGTATATTGAAGTGCTCCTATGTTAGGTGCATATATAGTTATATTTTTTATATCTTCTTGGATTGATCCTTTGAGCATAGTGTAGAGTCCTTATTTATCTCTTGTAACATCTTTATTTTAAAGCCTATTTTGTCTGATATGAGTATTGCTACTCCAGGATTTCCATTTGCGTGGAATATCTTCTACTATCATCTCACTTTCTGTCTGTATGTGTCCCTAGAACTGAAGTTTGTCTCTTGTAAGAAGCATATGTATGGGTCTAGTTTTTGTATCCTTCATACAGTCTTTTGGTTGGAGCATTTAATCCCTTTACTTTTAAGGTAATTATCAACATATGTGTTAATATTGCCATTTTGTTAGCTATTTTAGATTTGTTTTTGTAGCTGTTTTTATTTTATCTCATTCTCCTCTTGTGATTTGATGGCTGAATTCCTTTTTTAATGTATATCTATTATAGATTTTTGATTTACATAACCATAAGGTTTTGGTATAGCTGTCAGTATATCATGATTGTTTTAAGTTGCTGATCTCTTCATTCAAATGCATTTTACCTATCCTGCTTTTATACCTCTCCTCGTGATTACTGGTTTTGATTTCATGTTTGCATGTGAGTGATTTCCTACCTTTACTGTATGGTTGCCTTTACTGGTGACCTTTCCCATTTTTTAATTTTTTTTGTTTTGAGTTGTAGCCTGTTCTTTCTTAGAGAAGTTCCTTTAGCATTTGTTTTAAAACTAGTTTGGTGGTTCTGAATTTTTTTAGCTTTTACTTGTCTGTAAAAGCTTTTGATTTCTCAATCGAATCTGAACAAAAGCCTTAGTGGATAGGGTATTCTTGGTTGTAGGTTTTCTCCTTTATCACTTTTAGTATATCATGCCCCTCTCTTCTGGCCTGCAGTTTCTGCTGAAAAATCAGCTTGTAGTCTTATGGGGATTTCCTTGCATGTTATATGTTGCTTTTCTCTTATTAATTTTAATATTTTCTCTTAGTCTTGAATTTTTGTCATTTTGATTACTAGGTCATTTTGTTATGTTCCTCCTTAGATTAATCCTGCATGGGATTCTCTGCACTTCCTGGACTTGGGTGACTGTTTTATTTCCCATGTTAGGGAAGTTTTCATCTATTTCGCTTCATTTATTTTATAAGGCCCTTTTTCTCTCTCATCCTTCTGGTACCCCTATAATGCAAATGTTAGTGTGTTTCACGTTGTCCCAGAGGTCTCTTAAACTGTCCTCATTTCTTTGTATTAATTTTATTCTTTCCCATGGTGGTGATTTCCATCACTCTGTCTTTCAGCTCACTGATTCATTTCTTCTGCCTTATTTATTCTGCTATTGATTCCTTCTGGCCTATTTATCATTTCATTTATTGTATTCAGCTCCGGTTGTTCTTTGTATTTTCTAACTCTATTAAAAAAAAAAAAAAAAAAAAACCTGGCGTTCCCATCGTGGCACAGTGGAAACGAATCCGACTAGGAACCATGAAGTTTTGCGTTCAATCCCTGGCCTCGCTTGGGGGGTTAAGGATGTGGCGTTGCCATGAGCTGTGGTGTAGGTCACAGATGTGGCTCATATCTGGCACTGCTGTGGCTGTGGTGTAGACCAGCAGCTGTACCTTCAATTAGACTCCTAGCCTGGGAACCTCCATATGCCATGAGTGTGGCCCTAAAAAGCAAAAATAAATAAATAAAAAATAAAAATAAAAAACTTCTTGCTCTGTGCACCCATTCTTTTCCTGAGTCCTTACATCTTTTTCCTGAGTCCTGGGATCATCTTTATGATAATTACTCTGAACTCCTTCTTGGGTATCGCTTAGTTGTTGTTCTGTATTTTTTTTTTCTTGTTTATTTTCCTGGAACATATTCCTTTCGAACCTCATTGAGTCTAAGTTTCTATTTGTATTTTTATATATGTAGTAGGTTAGTTTTGTTAACCTTGGAGAAATGGCTTGCTGCAGGGGTTTTCCTATGTGTCTCAGCAATACACTTCCCTCTTCCCCTCTTGTCACCCAAGGGCCATGGTCCACCTGGTGCCAAAGTAGGTTCTGACCTGTGTTTGCAGACTCGGTTACACAGGCTGCAGAATCATAGTTTTCTTGCTTTTGTTGTCTGTCTCCTTGTGGGTGAGGCTGGCTTTTGGCCTCTGGTGGGTAAGGCTGTGTCAAGGGGCATGTCTAGAAGTGGCTGTGGGCTCAAGAAATTTTTAGGCAGTATGTCTGCCGTTGGATGTGGCTGTGTTCCCATCCTATGGGTTTGGCCTTAGGCATCCCAGCACTGGAGCCTACAGACTATTGGGTGGGGCTATATTTTGATGCTGATGACCTAATCAAGATGTCTGCCTCCAGCAAAAGTTCACATAGATGAACACTCCCCAGTATGGTTGCCACTAGCCCTTATGATCCCAGAGAGAGCCACAGCTGCATCTCACCTACCTAGGGGACCCTCCAAGACCAGCAGATAGGTCTGGCCCAGGATCCTTTGAAGTCACTGCTTTTGCCCCAGAACCTAGTACACAGGAGACCATTTCTGCACCCTCCAGCAAAAGTGGAATCTGTTTCCCCTAGTCCTTTGGAGCTCCTGCAGTTAAACTCTGCTGGCCTTAAATGCCAAATGTTCTGATGGCTCTTATTCCCAGTGCCAGACCCCAAGGATGGGAATCCTAACTTGAGGCTCAGAACTCTCACTGCTGTAGAAGAACTTATATTATAAAACTATTTTCCAATTTGTAGGTCGTCTACCTGGGTGATATGGGGTTTGATTATATCACAAGTGTGGCACTCCTACAGCCTCATTGTGGTTTCTTCTTTATTTCTTTGGATGTCGAATATCTTTTTTGGTAAGTTCCAGTCTTTTTACTGATGGTTGTTCAGCCAGATAGTTTTGATTTTGGTGTACTTGTAAGAGAGGAGGTCAACTCAGGCTCCTTCTAGTCCATCATCTTATCTCCAGATTTTCTTTTTTATTTTTAATAATTATGTAGCAAATACCTAGACATTGCATTATTGCATTCATAACTGTTTCAGAATGTAGCTTTAAAGTTAAGAACTGTTAAAAAAAATCAGTGCAATAGTGTACTCACCTTAAAAGTAATAAGTAAATTCCTTGGTATCATCAGACATCAAGACAGTGCTTAGATTCCTCCTCACCTCAGTTAGGAATATATGTTGCATGTTCAGATAAGTATCCTCATGAGGCCCATGTGTTACATTCAGTGAAGTGCCTTTAGTGCATAGCTTTCTTCTGTTATCTCATGTTTTTCCTTGGCAGTTTATTTTATGAAAAAAAATTAAATTGTTTCTCTGCTGAGACTTTTGTAGTTTGCTTCTTTCGGATTTGGGTTTCCTGGTGATGAGCTGTCTGCTCTCTGCCCTGGTACTCTTGTAGCATGGTTCGTTGCTCTAGAGGCTCCCTCAGATTCAGTCTCCATTTTGAAGATACTATTTCATTGGCAGCACTGCACACTTACATCAAGGCGTACAAGAGACTTTTAAACCTGTATTTAATTTTTATTTTATGTGTGTCTATGACCCCTTTAAACTTTTCCTTTTTGGGGAAAAAGGCATTCATCTTTTACTAGGGAGTATTTTAAATATACACGATTTGTCACTTTTTTCCTTCTGATATAACTAATCACTTTTAGTAATGAAAAGCTCCTTTCTAGCTGCAAATAGCAAATTCTACAGGTTACTAATCACTTCTGACAGGCTTATAGATTCCAGAGTACTGCAGGTAATTGTCTGCTCTAAGTCTCAACTAAAAAGCCAATCTTGCCTGTTCTGAGGGTGGATGAGGGTGCCTGTAGACCTCAACTTGGTAGAATCTGGCACCATCCTTTCCCACCCTCCAACGAAAGTGTCTGTGGCTGAGATGAGCTCTTCTGTGTCCCACATTTGTGTTGAGGCTGAAGCAAGAATATGGCTTTTTAATGGGAAATGTAGAAACTTTATCTTTTCTAACAGTGACCATGTAGTAGGAAAGGGCCCTTCCAATTTCAAATAACCAGTCTCAACTCTTATGTACAATATGCCTTTCTACTAAAAGTAGTGATAGGATGGGAGAGGTCAGGATGAATGCACCAACAGCTATGAGTAGAATAAGGTTCCTCACTGACGAGTAAGGTCACCATTTCTACCCCATGAAAGCATGTATGTGTGGTTGGTCCTGACTGTCATCATCAAGTCTTAGTGAGCCTTGTGGTATCCATGCTGGAAACAGTGGATGCCATGGTTTTGAATCAGGATGCTGGCTTCAGGGCAGAGGAAGTGGTGATCCCTGAGCATTTGGTCTGGGAAGACTCACCCATAGGAGAGGCAGGGCTTTGTACTAATAAGCGCCCCATTCTCCTTCCCTGCAGGGAGAACCTTTTGAAGTAAAACACAAGTTCCATATTTATAGAAGAATTCGGAGCTGTGTGTTTGAAGCTCAAGCATGAGTAGGAATGAGTTAAATTTCTGGAGAAAAAGAAAATGCCAGAAAATCTCCCTCTATTCATCTGTGGTTTCTGTTGCAGATGCTATTAAAGTCATTATGTGAGAATGGGTCTTGGTGACTTAAACTGCATTTGAGGTGCTAGAGAGAAGATTCGCCATGATTTCCCCCAGGGAGCAGGCAGCAGTGCTCAGTACAGTGTGCCAGCTCCCTCTGTGCTGGGCCCCTAGAGCAGGCATGTGAGCTGCAGTTAGGCCCCATCTGCTGCGTAACTGTGGCCATCCACCATCTGCTATGGGAGGACACGTGGTGGAGGAGACTGGAAGAGGAATCAAGAGTCTCTCAGAAGGGTTTGGCAGAGTCTTTTCCAATGTCAGATGTGCTAACTCTTCCTGCCTCAGAACTATTGCTCTTTTTTTTTTTTTCCCTAAGTCTGTGGCTACCATGTATTTGATACACATTTGGAAATGATAAAACAAAAGTGGCGTTATTCTGCCCTGAGGACACTCTAGTTTTATGTAAAGTTTCTTCATAACTTTTTAATCTTTACTTCTCTGTCTTGTCCTGTATTTGGTGTTTCTTTATCCTGCTTATCTCTTTCACCAAGAGCTAATCAGATGAACAGTTGGCCCAGGTCTGGTTTATCAGGCTCCAACCAGGTTGTGGGGGCCAGCATCATAAGAGCTCTGCAACAGCCCTAGCACCAGGAAAGGCAGTGAACGAAGACTTGCACTGGATGTTATCTTTATTTCCAATAAAGGATACACAGAATGTGGATTCATGGCACGTTTTTAGGTCATGGTTTTGAACTTCTGTTTGATTGTATTTGGACATTTCGTCTGCCAACTATATGTGATATTTTTATAATCAATAAATGCAAAACACAAAAATTAAAAGGGAAAATGGAGGCAGTTCATTCAGTTCAATTAGCAAGTTAATTTACTAGAAAATTTAGCCAGTCAGCTGTTGTGAAGAGAAGAGTTTACTGAAAAGACAGCCCTGTGGACGCTTAGACTGGGGAGATGAGTGAAACCCAGAGCTTTTGTCTCTGTATCTCTGCCTTCTCTATTTGCTTAGTAGAACCAAATTCCACATGTATATCTGCACTGGCATTTTAAAGGAACTTTCCTGAAATAATTCTTGCGCAGAGAGGATTCTGCGGTTTTCTATTTGCACACACACACATAGATATGTAGATATATATACACACGCACAAATATATACATCTATACATATATATTCTTTTTCATATTCTTCTCCATTATGTTTTTTTTTTCTTTTCTTTTGTTTTTGTTTAGGGCTGCATCTGCAGCGTATAGAAGTTCCCAGTCTAGGAGTTGAATTGGAGTCGCAGCTGCCAACCTGTACTACAGCCACAGCAACACCAGATCTGAGCCACATCTTCGACTTATACCACAGCTTGCAGCAACACTGGATCCTTAACTCACTGAGGGAGGCCAGGGATTGAACCCACATCTTCATGGTACTAATTAGGTTCTTAACCTCTTGAGTCACAAGGGGAACTCCCCCCATTATTTTTTATCAGAAGATATTCTTTTTTTCTTTTTTTTTTTTTTTTAGAAATTATAGGATACATTTCATCTTCAGTAACTCCACCATTCTGGTACATTTTTTTCCATGTACTTTGTTCCTAGGTATTTAAGTTCGTCCTAATTCATCCATCTCCCTTCCTAATCAGGAAAAAAAAATTATCATTTCTTACATACCTAATCTATGTAAAAGAATTGAGTTTAACAAATGTTCTTCAGTCCCAAATAAATGTCTGATTCAGTGAATTATTTACCCCTGGCTTCAGTGTGGTAACTGTCTGTTTGGAGAGATGACAGATATGGGTATCCTGGGATAATTGTCAGGAATTATCAGCTATGGCAATGGACTAGTCTGCACTCCAGGAATGTGCATTCTAGAACTGATACTTCTTAGGAAGAAGGGATGACTAAACTGGTAGGCCCTCAAAAGTAAAAAGATAAGAACAATGGTAGCCTGTAGGACCACAAGCCAGTGCTGGGAGGGCGTACAGATACCTTTGTTGAAGTGGGCTCTGTGGAGAAGTATGGGGACAGAGAACTGGACATGCCTTCTCACTTATCAGTACCTGCATGCCAGGCAGTTGTCCTGTAAGCAATTTGGAATCATTAAAGATTTCAAGGCAAGGAGTAATAGGATAATTTCAGATTTTTGCCCATTCTCCTCATGTTCTCTTATTGTCTTTTGCTGCCTTCTGAATCTCTTTCAGACTATTCATTTCATTATTTAATTATGACACACAGAGTGTTGTTGTTTTCATATATGGCTTTGATACCAGTCCAGATATTAGCAATGAGCTAGGCCATTTATTTAAATATATGTTACTTTAATTGTAAATTACTAATAAATGTTCCTGACATTACATCCTGTGTCATTTTGAAATGTTAAACAATAAGAAAATTCTTGGTAACCAAGAAAAGGTGCCTAGTAACTTTTGATGTGTACACACAGTGGACATTTGAAGAAGAGGTCATGTGTCCTAGGATGAGCCCTGGACTAGGAACCTAACATCCAGATGCTGGTTTGGACCTGCCTGTGGGCTCTATAGTCCTGGGAAGGCTGCTTTTCTCCCTTGGCCTTAATCTCTCCATCCAAAAGGGCACTGATTTGTAGGGTAATGTCACTTTACTTTTTAAAGTGTACTTTTTAAAATATTCCTTCATGGTTTTCCTGTCTGCGCTGTTGGTTAACTAAACTAGGTCACTGGTAATCTTGAGCACTGCTTTGACAAGAGAGAGACAAATGGTCACCCCACCCCCAGCTCAGCCATGCCTGCTGTGGTTTTATCTGCCTCCTACTGCTGCCCTCTGAAATTTCCTGGGACAATCAGCTCTTCTTCACAACAGCCTTCAGAACTCCAACTATGTTGGGGGGAAAAAATGACAGTAGAGGAGTAGGACATGAGGCTCAGCTACAAATTCATCAAAAATCCATCTATATGAGGAACTACTTGCCCAGAAAATTTGCTGAATGCTGACAAAAGAACCCAGGATTACGATAGAGAAAGAAAATTTTCATGAAACTGGATAGGACAAAGGAAAGAAGAAAAAAAGAAAAGGAAAAACCCATGCCCCTGGGAGGGAGCTGGAAAAGGAGGAAAAACAAAACTCTGCACCATGAAAAGTCCCCCACACCAGTGAGGAGACCAGCCAAGACAGAGGAGGAAATTTGCAGAATTGGAGAGCACAGCATTTGGAGTAAAGCAGTTAAAATGGAAATGGTCCTCTACAGTCACTGTCATTGCCCTGTACTTCCCAACCATAAGTGGTGGCGGATAGGGGCCAGGAACTGAAATTCCACCTTTAGAGGCCAGAATAGGACAGAAAGCTGGGGCTGGCTACCTGGGGGAAAACTAGGATTGCACAGAGACAACCTGAAGGGACTGGTGTCTAAAATGACCACTTTTGAAGTTGTTAGCTGAGGAATCCCAGCCTGGATTGGAGGCTACATGCCATTGTTAGGGTGTGCTGGAGAGAAGGGCGGGATCCATCACTATACCCTTACCCCAGAAGCACTCTCAGATTGCAAGACCCCAACTACCCCAGCTCCAGTTTACCCTTGAGCAGTGGCTGCCTAGCAACAGTTGCAGAGCAGCCCACAGGCCTTAAGACTACAGAGAAAGTGGAGCTAGTGGAAGGAACCCTTTGAGTAAATGGAGAGAACTTGGGAATAATGCAGTCTGCACAGCCCCAGCCAGCAGGGAACACCACAGGAACTGCTGTAATAGCACAGAAGGCTCAGGGATTGTAGATGGCCCCTTGTGTGGATGGAGAGCCCCATTTTCCCTAGGGGACCGAAGATGATTTTGAAAACAGCACAGATGGTTCAGAATTTTGCAGGGGGACTCCTGAGCTGACAAAGACCTGCAGATTTCCTAGGGAGCATAGAAAGTTATTTCTGAAGCAGCATGGCGGGGCAGGATTCTGCAAGGGTCCTCTGGAGCAAGCACAGAGCTGTGATCTCCCTACTGAGGTGGAGAAAGTTACCTCAGATACAGGGAAACCTCCTGGAAGTCTTCAAGGAGCCTTTCAGGTGAGTGCAGAGCTGCAACTGCCCTAGCGGACAGAAGGTGATTCTGGAAATAGTGCAGACTGTCCAGAATTCTACAAGGGGCCATCCTGAGCTGACAGAGACCTGCAGATTTCCAAGGGAGCAGAGAAAGTTATTTCTGAAGCAGCATGGAGGGGTGAGATTCTGCAAGGACCTTCCAGGTGGGCACAGAGCCTCAATTTGCCTAGGGTAAAGAGGGTAATTTGGGAAACAGCGCAGAATGTCCGGGAATCTGCGAGGGACTTCCTGGGTGGTTGCAGAGCTGTGATTTGTCTAGGGGAGGTGAAAAGTATCTTGGAAGCATCGCAAAGGATCCTGGAAATCTTTAAAGGGCTTTCTGGGCAGGTTGAGAGCTGTGAAAAGCCCACTGAACTGGTAAAGTTATTTTAGAAATAGCTCAAAAGGTCCTGGAAATTGCAGAAGGCATAGTGGGCAGGCAAATAGCTGCAATCTGCATCTTGATGGTAGAGAAAGCAAACTTGGAAACAACACAAAGGATCCTGGGAGTTTCAAGAGGCCAAATGTACAGGTGGAAAGCCCTAAAAGGCCTAGTGAAGGGGCAAAGTGAACCTGGAAACAATGCACACAGCCTGGGAAACACAAAGAGCCTGGAAGATTGGCAGAGTGATCTCAGGAAAAGCACAAGTTCTGTGATCCATGCCAACAGTCAACCAGGGGACCAGATGCACCATTTGATGCATGGCTAGCCAAAGGAGCTGAGAGGAGCCCACTGGCATACATTTTTATACTGCAACAGCTACAGGGAGCATTCCACCTTCAGCCTGTAGGGGGAAGGACTGCCAGAATGGTGCAGGCAGAGCCTCACCTTAGAGAAAGCCTTTTGGCAACAGCTAGGGAAAAGCACCTGCCCCTGGGGATGCAGAGAATGTCCCCTAGACTGGAAAAACAAAGGGAGTGATTACAGAGAGGTGCCTCCCCCCCACACCCCCACCAGCCACAGAGAGCAGTCCCTAGAACCTCCCTGACAAAGGGAAGGACCATGGGATCAACTGATGACGTTGAATCACAGGAAACCATCCTGAGAGCTACCTGGAAGCAGGAGATACAACAACCCAAAACCTATGGGACACAGCAAAAGCAGTTTTGAGAGGAAAGTTTACAGCAATACAATCTTAGCTCAAGAAAGAAGAGAAAGCTCAAATAAACAACCTAACCTTACGCCTAAAACAATTAGAGATGGAAGAACAGAAAAACCCAAAATTAGCAGAAGGAAAGAAATCATAAAGATTAGAGCAGAAATAAATGAAATAGAGACAAAGAAAACAAAGGAGAAGATCAATGAAACCAAAAGTTGGTTCTTTGAAAAGATAAACAAAATTGATAAACCTTTAACCAAATTCATCAAGGAAAAGGACTCAAATCAATAAAATTAGAAATGATAAAGGAGATATTACAAATGACTCCACAGAAATACAGAGCATCATAAGAGACTAATATAAGCAACTATATGCCAATAAAATAGACAGATTCTTACAAAGGTACAATCTCTCAAGGCTGAACCAGGAAAAAATTGAAAATATGAATAGACCAGTCACAAGTATTGAAATTGAAAATGTAATTAAAAACCTTCCAAAAAGCAAAAGTCCAGGCTACACAGGTAAATTCTGTTAAACATTCAGAGAAGAGTTAACACCTATTCTTCAGAAACTCTTTCAAAAAATCGCAGAGAAAGAAACACTTCCGAGCTCATTCTATGAGACCACCATCACCCTGATACCCAAACCAGACAAGGATGCCACAAACAAAGAAAATTATACACCAATATCACTGATGAACATAGATGCAAAAATGCTCAACAAAATACTAGCAAACTGAATCCAAATATGTACTAAAAGGATCATACACCATGATCAAGGGAGATTTATCCCAGGGATGCAAGGATTCTTCAGTGTATGCAAATCTATTAGTGTGATATACCACATCAACTAACTGAAGAACAAAAACCATATGATCACCTCAATAAGAAGAAAGGGTTTTAACAAAATTCAACAGCGTTTCTGGAAAAAAAAAATTCTCCAGAGAGTTGGCATAGAGGGGAGCTACCTCAACATAATAAAAACTGTATATGCAAAACCCACAGCTAAGATTATTCCCAATAGTGAAGAATTGAAAGCATTTCCACTGAGTTCAGCAGCCATACAAGGATGTCCACTTGCAATATTTTCAACATTGTTTTGGAAGTCCTAGCCACATTAATCGGAGAAGAAAAGGAAATGAAAAGAATACAAATTGGAAAATAAATAAGACTATCACTGTTTGCAGATAGCATGATAAAAACCCTAAAGATCTAAAGCACCTAAAGCAGTTAGAATTCAGTGAATTTGGCAAAGTTGCAGCCTCCAAAATTAATACACAGAAATCAATTGCATTTCTATATACTAACAATGAGCAATCAGAGAAATCAGAGAAACCATCCCATTTATAATCACATCAAAAAGAAAAGTACCTAGGAATAAACTTAGCTAAAGAGACAAAAGACCTATACCCTGAAAACTATAAGATGTTGATGAAAGAAACCAAAGACGACAAACAGATGGAAAGATAAACCATGCTCTTGGATTGGAAGAATTAATATTGTCAAAATGACAATACTGCCTAAGGACAATGTACAGATTCAGTGCAATCCCTATCAAATTACCAAGGATATTCTTCACAGAACTAGAACAGAATATTTTAAAATTTGTATGGAAACACAGAAGAACTCAAATATTCAAAGCAATATTGAAAAGAAAAACGAAAATGGAGGAATCAAGCTTCCTGACTTTAGACAATACTACAAAGCTACAGTCATCAAAACAATATGGTACTGGCACAAAAACAAATACAGATCAGTGGAACAGGATAAAAAGCCCAGAAATAAACCCAAGCATCTGTGGTCAACTAATCTATGACAAAGGAGGAAAGAACATACAATGGAAGAAAGATAGTGTCTTCAATAAATGGTGCTGGGAAAACTGGAAAGAATGAAAGTGGAACACTACCTAACACCATACACCAAAATAAACTCCAAATGGATTAAAGACTTCAATATAAGTCCAGATACTATAAAACCCCTAGAGGATAACATAGGCAGAACACTCTTTGACATAAATCACAGCTATTTCTTGTTTGATCCATCTCCTAGAATAATGACAATAAAGACACAAATAAACCAATGAGACCTAATTAAACTCAAAAGCTTTGTCACAGCAAAGGAAACCATTAAAAAAATGAAAAGACAACCTACAGAATGGGAGAAAATCTTTGCCAGTGATGCAACAGACAAGAGCCTACCTAATCTCCAAAATATACAAAGAACTCATGCAACTCAACACCAGAATAAAAACCCAATCAGGAGTTCCCGTCGTGGCACAGTGGTTAACGAATCTGACTAGGAACCATGAGGTTGCAGGTTCAGTCCCTGCCCTTGCTCAGTGGGTTAACGATCTGGCATTGCCGTGAGCTGTGGTGTAGGTTGTAGACGCGGCTCAGATCCCGCGTTGCTGTGGCTCTGGTGTAGGCTGGTGGCTATGGCTCCGATTAGACCCCTAGCCTGTGAACCTCCATATGCCGCAGGAGCGGCCCAAGAAATAGCAAAAAAAAAAAAAAAAAAAAACCCAATCAAAAAAATGGCCATCGGAGTTCCCGTCTTGGCGCAGTGGTTAACAAATCCGACTAGGAACCATGAGGTCGCGGGTTCGATCCCTGCCCTTGCTCAGTGGGTTAACGATCTGGTGTTGCCATGAGCTGTGGTGTAAGTTGCAGACGCGGCTCGGATCCCGCATTGCTGTGGCTCCGGTGTAGGCCGGGGGCTGCAGCTCCGATTCGACCCCTAGCCTGGGAACCTCCATATGCCACGGGAGTGGCCCAAAGAAATAGCAAAAAAGACCAAAAAAAAAAAAAAAAGCCATAAGACCTAAATAGACATTTCTCAAAAGAAGACATACGAATGGCCAACAGGCATATGAAAAAATGCTCAACCTCACTAATTATTAGAGAGATGCAAATCAAAACTACCATGAGGTACCACCTCATGCCAGTCAGAATGGCCATCATTAACAAGTCTACAAATAAATGCTGGAGAGGGTGTGGAGAAAAGGGAACCCTCCTACACTGTTGGTGGGAATGTAAATCGGTACAACCACTATGGAAAACAGTGTAGAGGTACCTCAGAAAACTAAATATAGAACTGCCATATGATCCAGCAATCCCACTCCTGGGTATATATCCAGACAAAACTTTCATTTCAAAAGGATACGTGCACCTGTATGTTCATCGTAGCACTATTGACAGTAGCCAAAGTATGGAAACAACCTACATGTCCATCAACAGATTAATGGATTAAGACAACATGGTAAATATATACAATGGAATATTACTCAGCTGTGAAAAAAGACAAACTAATGCCATTTGCAGCAACATGGATGGAACTAGAGAATTCTCATACTAAGTGAAGTAAGCCAGAAAGAAAAGACAAATACCATATGATATCACTTACTTATGGAACCTAAAATATGGTACAGTTAATCCAATCTGAAAAAACATAAACAGATCATGGCCAAGGAGAATAGACTTGTTTTTTATTGTGGTAAAATATATATAATGAAAATTTGCCATTTTAAGTATAAAATTCAGGAGCATTAATTACATTCAAATGTTGTGCAACTATCGCCACTATCTATTTCCAAAGCTCTTTTATCACCCTAAATAGAATCTCTATTTCCATGAAGCAGTAACTCCACGTTCTGCCATCCCCCATCCCTGGTAACTGCTAATCTTCTGTCTCTATTCATTTGCCTGTTCTAGGGACCTCCTGTAAGTATGATCCTTTTGTGTCTGGCTTTTATCACTTAGCATAATGTTTTCAAGGCTGATCCATCTTGTAACATGAAGCAGTCCTTTTTTCTTTTTTATAAGTGAATAGTATTCTATTATATGTGTAAAATGTTTTTATCTATTCATTATTGGTAGACACGGGTTATTTTCACCTTTTGACTGTTGTGAATATTGTATGCACATTCATGTACCAGTATTCGACTTATTGCTTTCAGTTCTTTTGGACATACCTAAGAGTGGAATTACTCAATTACAGGATAACTCTTATGTCCATCTTTTTAATAAGCTGCTACACCATTTGAAGTTCTTACCAGCAGTGTATGAGGATTGTGATTTTTTTACATCCTTGCCAACACATTTTCTTTTTTGAAAAATTGTTCTAGTTATCCTGGTGGATATAAGGTGGTATCTCCTTGTGGTTTTTGTTTGCAGTTCCCTGATGGCTGATGATGTTGAGCATCTTTTCATGTGCTTCTTAGACATCTGTACATCTTTGGAGAAATGTCTATAAGAGTTCTTTTCCCATTTATTAGTTGTGTGGTTTGTGTTTTTGTTTGTTAAGTTGTAGGAGTTCCTTATATATTCTAGATATTAAGCCTTTATCAGATCTGATTTGCAAATGATTGTCCCATTTGTAGGTTGTCTTTTGACTTTCCCAATGTCCTTTAATGCAATTTGAACACTAACACCTAACTGGTATAATGCACTTCAGTTCTGGCACTAACTACTCATTGTTAGTGCATACCCATCAAGTTAAAGGTCCTAGTCCCCTGTGTGCCTGCTCCTCCTTGAGATGCCAGCCTCAGCGGGGTCCCCAAGACACTTGCAGTTCTGACCAACTAGTTACAAATCTGGGGGTGTTCCCAAGACCCCTTTCAGGTTTGATAATTCATCAGAGCAACTCACAGAATTCAGGAAAGCACTCTAGTTATGGTTACAAAGTATACAAATCAGAGACAACCAAATGAAGAGACATACAGGGTGAAGTCTGTGTGGGTCCCAGTTGCAGAGCTTCTGTGCCCTCTCCCAGAGGATTGGCCCATCTCCCTCCTGGCACATTAACATTTTACCAATGAGGTAGCTTCCACTGAACCTTGGGTGTCCAGAGTTTTTATTGTTTCATCTAGTAGGAATGATTGCTGGATCCATTGGTCATGTGACTGAACTTGGTCACCAGTTTCCTCCTTTCCCTCCCCTGAGGTCAAAGTTTCTACTGTCTAATCACAGAGTTGGTCTTTCCAGCATAGCCAGCTTCCATCCTGAAACTATCTAGAAGTCTACCGTGAGTTACTTCATTAGTATAAACCAGATGTTGTCCCAGGGACTCATCAGTAACAAGGTACTTGAAAAATTCTGAAGATTCAGACTGTCTCTCCCAGGAGCCAAAGACAAAGGCCAATCAAATTCTTTATAACGCAATAGATATACAGAAGTTTGGAATTCTGATGAAATGTAATTTATCTCTTTTTCTTTTGCTTGTGCTTTTGGTGTCATATCTGAGAATTCATTGCCAAATCCAAGGTCATGAAGTTTTACCTTTATGTTTTCTTCTAAAAGTCATTGATCCATTTTGAGTTAATTTTTGTATTTTTGTATATGAAGTAGGGAAAGAGTCCAACTTAATTCTGTTGCATGTGGATGTCCAGTTGTCTACCACCACTTACTGAACAGACTATTCTTTCTCCATATAATAGACTCGGCACCCTTACCAAAAATCTGTTAGCCATAGATATATGAGTTTATCTGAAGACTCTATTCTATTCCATTAGTCTATATATGTCTGTTCTTATGCCAGTGCCATACTGTTTTTGTTATTGTAGTTTTGAGTCAGGTTTGAAATTAGAAATTGTGAGTTTCTCAGTTTCTTTCTTCTTTTTCAGATTGTTTTGACTATTCAGAGCCCCTTGCAATTCTATATGAATTTGATAATCAGCTTTTCCATTTTGGGGTGGGAGAGGAAAGTTTTGGGAATTTATACAGATTGCATTGAATCTGCATGTCACTTTGAGGGGTATTGGCCTCTTGTCATTTTTAACTCTTCCAATCCAGGAACACAGGAGGTCTTTTGTTTATTTCATCGTGATTTATAATTTTTAGTCATTCACCTCCTTGGTTAAATCTATTTTTATTTTTGGGAGTGCTATTATAAGTGGGATTATTTCTAAATTTCGTTTTCTGATTCTTCATTGCTGCTGTATAGAAACACAGAAGATTTTCGATCTTGTATCCTATAACTTTGTTAAATTTGTTAATTAGTTCTCTAAGCTTTCTTGTAGATTCTTCAGGATATTCTATATATAGGACCAGGTCAAATAGAGATAATTTTTCTTCTTCCTTTCCAGTTTGAATGCCTTTTGTTTAACTTTTTCTTCACTTATTGCTCTATTTAGGATTTCGAGTGCATAGCAGTACTGTGTAGCAGTGATGAAAGTAGGCATTCTTGTCTTTCCCTGATCTTAGGAAGAAAGCTTTCCATCTTTCTTCGTTCTGTATGCTATTAGCTGAATTTTTCACAAGTGCCTTTTATCATGTTCAAGTTCTTTTCTTTCCTAGTTTTCTGAGTTTTTATCATGAAAGGATGTTGGGTTTTGTCATTGCCATTTCTTTATCAGTTGAGTCAATTGAGTGATTATGTGGTGTTTATCCTCTTTGTTCTGATGTAGTATATTACATTAATTGATTTTCCAGTGCTGAACTACCCTTGTATTCTGAGATAAATCCTACTTGGATTCAGCTTGCTGGTATTTTAGTGTGTTGTGTTTTTGTTTTCATTTGTCTCAGTGAATTTATTAATTTCCCTCTTTGACCCACTGGTTGTTTAAGAGTGTGTTGTTTGATTTCTACATATCTGAATTTTTTTAGCTGTCCAGATTTCCATTGTCTTTCCACTGTGACCAGAGAAGTTACTTTCTATTACTTTAATCTTAAGTTTAAAGCTTGTTTTGTGGTCTACTAGATGGTCTTTCCTGGAGGTTTTCCCATGTGTACTTGAAAAGAATTTGTATTCTACTGATTGAGGTGGAGTATTCCATGTATGTCTGTTGGGTGCAGCTGGTCTATAGTGTTGTTCAAGTCTTCTCTTTCCTTACTGATCTATCTGGATGTTTTATCCATTACTGACATCTTTTTATTAAGTTTTAAAAATAGTTAACAGGTATTAGGTGGTTTTTTGTTCAGAATAGGAAGTCAGTTTTGTGCAATTTTTAAGTGTGAAATTGGACTGAATGCATGAACATAATGTTGGGGAGGCTATATGGCCTTGAGCAGAATAGGTCTGATTATCTCATTTGCAGCGTGAGGGTTGAGGACTGGTTCTTGGAAACATGGCTTCTGTTGGCCAATAGCCATGTTAGCCATATGGCCTTCAGCAAGCTGCACATTTTTTTGGAAAAGTGTTACTGTCACATTTTACAGAACAAGGTCCTTCCTCAAAGCTTGCTTGGGGATGAAGTGAGGATAAGATGAGCTCTGTACTGTATGGAGCAGAGTTCTGGCACATAGCGAGTTCTGTATAAATCTATCAGTAGGACCCCAACTGGGTGTGACCCAGTCAACTCTGAAGAGCCCCACACTCAATGCATTCTTTTGCTTGTTTCATATTATGAGAATGTCCCCCCTGAGGCATTTACTTCCACATATAAGATGAACCTTTGGTTTATTGAGCACTTCACTTGGTAGGAATGCCATTGCTCTCACCATGGGAAGCTCTGCTTTTATGGTCTGGTAGCAGGTTGGTTCCCAGGACCCCTCTCTAGTCCAGGAGGTACTCCCTTGTGCTTTCCCTGTCCAGACCTTGAGTAAGAGGGGCCATCTTGTGCCATCAGGACCATTTGTAACTAGAGGCCAGTTATCAGATTCAAATTAGGGCTGACAGATCCTTGAAGTCTAAGTTCTCAGAGTCTTGCTATACAGATACAACCCTGGTGCATAAGGCAGGTTTGTGCTTAGCTCCTCTTCCCGTTGACTGAGAGGGTATCATGAGGAGGGGAGCACCATAAGAGGACTCCTTAAAAAAAAAAAACCCTGTGCTGCCCCTGTTCATCCACAGATCATCCTCGGGGCCTCAAGGAATGTAACAGAGGAGACAGGGTGGGTTGTGGGGGTGGTCTGTGAATGCTAAATATGACAGTTTGTAGCCTAGAATATTCTTTACAACCTCCAGAGCTTTGGTTGAGAGGAAGCCAATTTTTCCCTCTTTACCTTCTCCATAGCATATTAATGGCCTCAACTGGTAGAATTGCAGACAGCTTGATTTATCCCAGTACTATTCTTAAACAGTTGTTAGTTTCTCACTGCAAGAAAATGCAGTTTTTCAATGGGTCAGCTTAATAATAAAAAGATCAGGACAGACAGTCTAGCTAATACTAAACTTATTTTAGGTGCTTAATATACTAATACTCTAAAACCTGGAGTTTTACCATGAAGTGAGCAAAAAACTTTATTTTTTCAGAATATAAATTCAGGCAACAACTGGAATGTTATAGATGGTTTAGAAGTGTTAAGGCCCATACTTGTGTGTGCTGTATCCTTCCATTACTGCAGTTACACAGTGAAAGCACGAACCTAGACACTTCAGGGCCTGCTTGGAGCACAGCTACTAGCAGAGCTTGGGGGCTCTGATTCCCAGATTTTCACACTTTGATAGCCGATGTGAGGCATACATCTGTTTTGGTAAGTGAACCTACACTATTGGATGAGTGGTTTTTGCATAATATATTTCCTGTTTTTATAAACATCATGGAAATGGTTAGAAGGCTAAACTGTCTCCATATCTGCTGTTGTATCAGCCCAGACAGTGTCTCTGCCACTGTTCTGAGGTCTGTGGCATTGGAGAGATGGAGGTCACCATAGCATGTAGCCAAAGCAGGTCTTCCTCTTCCAAAGAGGACAGTAACTTCTTCTGTGTCCTGGGGACCATGTGGTGCCTCCCACTTCCTGCTGAGTCATCTCTGCTGTCCCTCTTCCAAGTTACTAATGCTGGTGAGTGAGTCCAGCATCCTGCCTGTGGGGAACCAAGCCTCCTGTACCGGCTTTGTTGAGCACCTGTGACTCTTGAGCTGAAGAGCACGGATTTTTTTTTTTTTTTTATGGTTTTTCTCAAGATGTTGTTCCTGGAGGGTACTAGCATGTGTGTTTTTATGTCTTGCTTGTACTTGTATGCACTGTGTGTTTCTTTGGATTTTATAAAAGTTAATTTCTTTTAAAACTCAATGTACTCTCTTTGGCCATGGTCTCTTTTTTTTTATAGATAGGATCATCTGTTCCATGTTTTATTTTATTTTATTTTTTATTTTACTATGATTATTATTGCTTTTTAGGACCACACCCATGGCATATGGAGGTTCCCAGGCTAGGGGTTGAATCAGAGCTACAGCTGCCGGCCTATGCCACAGCCACATCAACACCAGATCCAATCTGCATCTGCGACCTACACCACAGCTCAAGGCAACGCCGAATCCTTAACCCACTAAGCAAGGCTAGGGATCGAACATACAACCCTGTCGGATTTGTTTCCACTGCGCCATGACAGGAATTCCTGTTCCATATTTTAGACTCCACAAATAAGTGATATCATAGGTATTGGTCTTTTTCTTTCTGACTTACTTCACTTAGTGTGAGAATCTCTAGTTCCATCCATGCTCCTGCAAATCACATTAGGTTGTCTTTTTTATAGCTAAGTAATATTCCATTGCATATATGTACCACATCTTCTTAATCCATTCATCTGTTGATGGATATTTAGGTTGTTTCCATGCTGTAACTATTGTGAATAGTGCTGCAGTGAACATAGGGATGCATGTATCTTTTTGAATGAAAGGTTTGTCCAGATAGGTGCCCAGCAGTGGGATCACTGGATCAGATGGTAGTTCTATATTTAGTTTTTTGAGGTACCTCCATACTGTTTTCCATAGGACTTCTAGTGGGGAAAGTGGAGGGAGTGGGATAGATGGGTATTTTGGGGTTTTTTGAATGCAAACTGTTATATTTGAAATTGATGGGCAGTGGGGCCCTAGTATATGTACAGCACAGGGAAAAGTGTATGATTGGGTCACTTTTCTGTACAGCAGAACCTGAAGAAACATTGTTAATCAACTATACTTTAATAATAATAAAAATTAAAATTTAAAAAATGAAAGAAAAAATAAAACTCAAGGTACTCATAATCAGGTAATTTCTGTGTAGGTACTAATGTGGCTAGAAAGATGACTGGCTACTGAGTTTATATTTTAGTGGAGGAGAGACTTGAGGAAGAGTCCATTTTGACCCTAGCTTTTGAGTCAGAGCCCAGTGAAGGCTCATATAAGAGGCCAGTTGGTTTTCCAGAGGCTGGCAGCATCATACATTGATGACTAGACAGCTTGTCATCCTGGGCCACAGAAGTAACAACTGTTTTTAAGGTTTGGCCAGACTTCATAGTCTCCATTCTTTCCATCTCATGTTATATGGAATGCACATGATGCCATTTAATTACTTCAGTCCCTTTCTAAATGAAAAAAGACACTGGACCAATATTCCAGAGATACTACTGGTTTGAAGTAATTTTCTTTGCACACTTAATAACTGTAAAGATCTTGCTTGTATTTTTGAAGTATTAATTAATTTCAAGTGCAGTTTTAGCAGACCAACCAAGGGTCTCAACAGGCTGCATAGAATGAGTGCTATATTTAAGGCCATCATCTTAGTGGAACTTTTTCCAAATAAAATTCAATAGGAACCAACCTTTATTTGAACTATACACTCAGTAAAATGTTCAATTTTTGTAAGCATGTAAGCTGTTCTTTCTCACAAAATAAGAGTTGTATGTGCCTATTAAGTATAGACTTAGGAGTATAGGTGTTCTTCCTTTTGCCAATGTTTCATTTTAGACTGAGAAAAAGGCAGTTGATTCATGCTCTAGAGAAAGGTGGCCATGGAAGTGTAGGACACACAGGGTCAGTCACACAAAGTGGCATTTGATGGAAGAGCTATTGTGTGGCAATATGGTCCTATGCTACCTGGCACAGTAGCCACTGGCTACATGTGGCTACGAGCACTTAAAAAGCAGTTGGTCTGGAGTTCCCTTGTGGCTCAGTGGGTTAAGGATCTGGCACTGTCACTGCAGTGGCTTGTATTATTGCTGTGGAACAGATTTGATCATTGGCCTGGAAATTTCCATATACCATGGGTGGGGCCAAAAACAAAAAACAAAAACTGCAGTTGGTCCAAGATGAGATGTGCAATAGTATAACATTCATACTAGCTTGCTAGTACTTCATTTTTTAAAAATAATATGAAAGATCTCATTAATAATTATTTATATTGACTTCATGTTAAAATGATAATTTGGGGGTTGATTGATTTAAGTAAGATATGTTATGAAAATTAATTGTGCTTTTTACTTTTTAAAAAAAAATACTAATTTTGAGTATTAGAAAATTTGAAATTACAAAGATGGCTCTTCTTATACTAGACATCCTGCAATAGTAGCTCAGGACTATAAGGACTGGTGCAGATTCTGGGGCTTGGCTTCACTTGGGTGTGTGAATGGACTGCTGATCCCCGGTAAGAACCATTATGCAATTTTTTTAAGGGTCTTATGCAATTTCTTTCTGTCTCAGTGATGTGACCTGAGTCATTGCCATGACATCTGTTGTCCATGCAGTAGTCATTTCAGGGTTGCACTGGAGCTGGACCCTGGGAACTCAAGCAAGTCGCCCACTCCTCTTGGCCTTGTTTGTGAAACAAAGTTAGATTAAGGGTTAATAGAGAATAGTTAAGGCACATTGCAGGAGTCCCATAACTCCTATCCTTATTTAGGAAAATTGGGGTATGAGAAAACAGAAAACAAAATTTCATATACATATATTTAACCCCCAGTTTTACTTTTCAAGTGTACGAAAGTTGGGGTGAGAAAGCAAGACGACAAGGCCATACAGTATTATCAGCAGTGCTTGTCTGACAGGCATTAATTGGATTTTGAAGGACTTTTATTTTCTCCTCTAAATTTTATTTCCTGATTTTCTATGTACACTGTTATTATCAGAACAGAACAAGAGAGTTGACTGTCTCCACTAAAGGGGACCATGGCTGCCTTGCTGAAAGCCAGTCTCCCACCATCAGCTCATATGAGAACAGTGGTCGTGAAAGACATTTCAGCTGAAAATAAACTTGACCATGAGATCCTGCTGTATAGCACAGGGAACTATATGTAGTCACTTGTGAAGGAACATGATAGAGGATAATGTGAGAAAAAGAATATATATATATATATATATATATATATACACACACACACACACATATGTATGTATGTATAACTGGGTCACTTTGCTGTACAGCAGAAATTGACAGAACATTGTAAATCAACTATAAGAGAAAAAATAAAAATCTTATTAGAGAAAAAGAAAATGAACTTGACCACATTCTGATATGATTGACAAGTACATCAAGATTGCAAAGAGAGTCACACAGCATCTGTGCTGCCTGATCATTCATCTGATACCTCGAGGGTATCAGATCAGATGCAGGTGTGTGGCATAAGCTAATCTTCTAGGGGACATTTTTTACAAGTTCCTGGTAGAATGGCCTCATTATCATACTAAAATGGAGGTAATGAGGAAGGAATAGTTGACCAGAGAAAACAGCATAGAAGGACCTGCCTAACATGGTGGTGAGTGGTGACTTTTTTTATTATGCTGTCTGGGCCTCAGCCGTATGAGATCATAGAAATGAGAGATGGAAAAGACCTCCTGTATTAGGTCATCCAGCCCATCCCCTCCAGAGCTGACTGACCCCACAGTATACTTTCCAGAGTTCCTTCCAGTTTTTCAAGTGACTCAACTGATGGAGTTTCCACCAGCTCCCAGAGGGTGCAAAAAGACTGTGTCTGAGACTGCTAGCTTGAATCAGGATTTATGCTTCTTTCTCATGATGAAGATCCCAGTGATGATGCTTTATTTGAAGAGAAGTGTGGGGGTAGATCCTGCCTCTGTCACTAACTTGTGTGTAACTATGGATGACCTCAGCTCGCCTCATCTCCATTTCCCCCTCCAGAAAGCAGGGGTGCACTGCTGGGCTCCTTCAGCCTGAGTGTTTTAAGACTTGGCGTCAGCACCTTACATAGCACTTTATAGTTTTCACAGCTTGTTCACATTTGTGATCTCATTTGAGCCTCACCATTCTTAGGGATGGAGTTGATCTTATTATCCTCCTGGCCATCTTCCTGCATTTATTCTGTTTCTTGTTAATCAGACAAAGCAATTCTCCGAGGCCAGGTGGTAGGCCAAGTGGTCAGGCATTCCTTTTGATTCTAAACACAGAGCTGCTTCTATTTGACCACACAAGTACTGTCATGCCTTCTGAAACACCACATGGGATGCAGTTTACTCTCCTTTCCTAGGTAGTAGCACTGCTCAAGATTGTCCCAGGCGACTTGTGGAACCTAGAGCTTTCTTGCCTATGTCATTTGGTGAGATCTGTAGGGGTGACGGTGATTTCAGTGTGGAGCATGATAGATTAATAATTACATCAATAGATTGTGCCTGGAGTCCTCTGAAGTGGTCACTCAGTCTGTTCACTGCTAATTTCCATCCTCATGTGATAAAGGACTTTGAATAGATCTGTAAGCAGGTTGCTCTACTGGGAGTTAGTAAAAGGGACACCAAGGGCCTGTCTTAATAATTCATATTCTTTAGTTCCTTTTTCGTGACCTAACCAATGATCTGAAACTTTTCCTAAAAGAAGAGAGGTATTAACATTTATTGCAAGTAGTTGTCAGTAAGATTTCTCTTAAAATCATTTATTTCTGTTGTCAGCTTGAGGATATTAAATTTTGGGTATGTAGTTAAAGTACATTTCACAATGCAATTAGTCTCAATAGAATTATGATACAATGGCTGCTCTTAATTTATGAAACTAACGAGTCATGTAAATGGGGGTGAGGGGCTGACATCTAGCCTAGTCAGCTTCCTTGGTCTAGCTGTGCTAGAACAGCCCTCCACTTTGTGGGCACTATCCTCCCCAGTGGCATCATGTGACTTAATGGCATTTTGGTGTCCTCCACGTGTTTGCACCCAGGGGCTGCACTTACAGGACCATCTATGTGTTATGTTAACTGTTTCAGCACCTTGGGTTATTTGTGCTATGTTTTGTTCTGCCTTTTGCATTTGTAAGTGCAGTATTTCAAACATAGAGACAAAAAGGGATTTTGCTTTTCTTTTTAAATTTTGGTTTTCCAGCTTTAGTCTGCAGTTAGTACTCTGGTGCAAATAGGTAATAAAAACAGTGATTGGCTGAGAGCTGGAACTCAAATCTGAGTTGTAGGCTCCAGATCCCTGGTTCTGCCCTGTGCCAGCCCACCCTGCTACTGTTTGCAAGAATTCCACATGGTTATGGTAACATTCCTAGCAAGGCTCTCAGCGTTGATAAAACAGCAAACTGTGGTCTGGAAACAACAGTGCCCTAGGGGTACATCTTCCTAGGTCTGTGTGGTCAGTCTCCTTGCCTGTGGCCTAGAGCACAGCTAGAGAGCAAATACATCATCTAACAGCTCTATCTTGCTAAAAGTGCCAGAATGTGCCAGAGCTGAGACGCAAACCCAGGTTCTATGTTTAGAGTGTTCATCATCACCATTAACTCACACCATTTCTTGAGCATTGTAAAAATGATGAAATATTGTCTGTTTTTGAGAGTATAAGGAAAGGCAACCCCTCCTATCATTTGTGCTTTCTTGCAGATCCTGAGGAAGCTAAAGGATCTTGCCTTGGATGCCAAGACAGAGCTAGAGAGACAGGATGAGGCCTTGGATGGCATCACTGCAGCTGTGGACCGGACAGCCTTAACCATTGACAAGCATAATCAACGAATGAAAAAACTGACTTAGAAGGACACAAAAGCACAGAAGTGACCACTTTTGGCAAGAATCACTTCTCTAAAGTACATTGTTCTCAATCCCCGCATGCTTTCTTAATATGAAGACCCCAAGAATTTATTCCAAGGGCCCTGCCCCAGGGGGTGCATAGCTGCCTCAGGATGAAGGGGTTCTGTGAAGGCTGTGGAGCCTGGGAAGATTGTGGCTGCTACCAGAGGATTGCCCTGTAGGGAGCTGAAGGTGGCTACAGGAGAGTAGTTCTGCCTGCAAATAAAGCGAGCTGCTTCCCCTCAGGGTCCTCTTGGACTGCTTGGGGAGTCAGGAGCACATATGCCTTCAAATATGGGCTGAGTTTTATTGAATTGGCCACAGCAGTAGGGTAGCTCTTCACCTTGCAGCAGGGTGGCTACACCCAGCATGCAGGGACCACTTTGCATGGTCATAATCCCAGGTCTCCGGGAATGTACAACTAGTTGCATTTTCATCTTATCTCCATTCTTGATAAGCATAAAAGTATAATTTAAATCTCTATGAAAGAAATCTACTGATTTCTAACTCTACCCATCTGAACACTATCAGCAAAATCTCTTCTCCTGCCTCGACTACATTCAGGCCTGAGCCTGCCTCCTATGTGGGCTGCTCAGCACAGGCCCCACTACCTTCACTTTGTTCCATTTTTCTCTGGTGGACAGGTCACTTTCTTTTTGGTTGTATTGTAATTTTCTCACCAAAGCTAAGAGTCTAGTACACCTTGAGGTCATCCTATAAACACCCAAAATATTCTTTAACTGCCCAGTTTTTAGTCAAACACAAAAATAGTACATTTTTCATGTTTGACTAAACACTGTGCCTATTTTTAAAAGTGTTAATTTTTGCTTTTCTGCCCCATTTCTATCCAGAAACAAAAGAAAAATGCTGGTTTTAGAATATTTTTTGAAGTCAGGCCTTGATGCTACTTTTTTCTTGGTTTGGGGCATCTTAGTGTGTCCCTGGAGAGCCCGTCATGGGAAGACAAGGAGAAAATAGAGAATTGGGTTACCTCCTCACCTTTTCACAACAGGCCACCTCCAGACTGCTTTGAAATAGCATCCCAAAGAACTTTGCACAGAGAGGCTCGTAGACACCTTGTAGAAATGCTATCTTGAAGTGCCTTTCCTACAGCCCTCCTGGGATGGCTCCCACAAGCCCTATGCAGCCGTGTTGCACCACTCCACTTATATTATGAGTTCTGGATGGTTTTAAGAATTAATTCACAGGTGCAGTGTTAGTTCTTTTTGGCTGCCCTGATGAAGTACCACAAACAGGGGGCTTACAACAGTAGGAATGCACTCTCTCTCAGGTCTGGATACCAGCATTGCAGGATCACAGTATGGGCAGGCTGTGCTCCTTCTGTAGACTCTAGGGGAAGATTGTCCCTGCCACTTCTAGCTGATGGTGCCTCTAGGTATCACTGGGCTTATGGCCACATCACCCTAATCTCTGCCTCCATTGTCATGTGGCCCTCTCCTGTGTCTCTGTGTCTCAAATCTCCCTCTGCTTTCTGTTATAAGGATCTGTTATTGGATTGAGGGCCCAGAGTCATTTCATCTCAAGATCCTTACCTTGATGATATCTACAAAGACCGCATCTCCAGATAAGGTCACATTCTAAGGTTCCCAGTGGGCATGAATTTGGAGTCACCTCTGGATGCCCAGCATTGTGGAAGCTGACCCATTACAAAGAAACATGGAAAGTAGCACTTCTAGAAAGTAATGTTCATAAAGGTCTTCCAATTCTTTTCTTTTTTTAATTTAGTAAATTATATTCCTGGTCTCTATTTATCTTATTTGGTTTGTACTTACTAACTTCCAGAATAAGAAGTTGGCCTATTCTTTAAAGGTTTCTCACTCTAATGCAAGGCATTTGAGCAGTTGCTCTTGACCTTTCCAGGCACATGAAATGATAGAGCTCCTTGGAGTTTGTGCCCATCCCAGGGGAGCTGAGCCCATGCAGCCCCTTCTTCTTGTGCTCAATGATAGAGAGTGTCAGGGAGGGCACAGCAGATGTGAAGATGTGTCAACAAGGACTGTTATTGAGGTAGCAGCAGCTAGATCTCGTCCTCATGGAACTTGGAGTGGTGGTGGAGAGAAGGCAGCTCATGTCCTGTGCACAGGGCAAGTGCAAGTGGGCAGTATCCTGACACTGGTAGCTTCTCAAAGCAGCCCACGAAGAGCAAGTTCCCTCGAGGTGGGGTACGTGGTTCTCATCATAGCCACACACTGGGCTCATCATGCCAAGGACTAAGAAAATACAAACAGATGCACTCACATGCCCTGACCCCAGGCCCCTCAGTCAGAATTTCTGTGGGTATACACACTCCCCAAATGTTTCTAATGAGTAGGCAGGGCAAGATCCACAAGCCAGGTAACGTACTGCCATCAGACCCACTCTCTTTTACATCTGGTGCTGGAGAGCCCTGAGTAGCTGGAATGAAAGTGAGTCTGTCCACTCATGATGCTGTTGTAAATCCAGATGGGCACTGCTCAGGAGTTCCCAGCTCAGCCTACATCGACCACCTGACATCTGCTTGTCCTGAAAACACATACCACCCAGCACTCACGTGGCCTCAGGGCTGCACACATCTTGGCTGCTCACAGGCCTCTGAAAAGCAGAGGGCCAGGATTCTGCTGGTGAATCCTGAGGTCTCTGGGCCTCACCCTTTCTTTATCTGTCACTGGGGGATGCATAAATCTCAGACACTCTGGGCATGAAGGTGTGTGGTTCAGAGACATTGTACCATTAGAAGATTATTCTCCAGGCCTTCACTCTCCCATGAATAATTAACTTGATAGACACTATGGTCTGTTTATGTGGAGACTTATAGTATTAAGGGGAGGGGGGCATCAAGCACCATTTTCTGCTATTTTTTTTTAACTCTGGCCCTAGAGTTAACTTTTTTCACCCTAACCCCTTCTAATATTAGAAAATCCATCTGCCAAACTGTTAGTCACCAAGGCCGAAACAAAATTGCCAAAAACCCTGTAAAACCAGGGTTAACTCCCGCAACATACTGATCTCCACCCCAAGTGCACTCATTCCACTTCCCACTGCTCCCCCAACTTTTGGTACATTGGCTCTGCCTCCACAGTTTGGACACAGGAAGGTCATGAAGGAGAACAAACATTGTCATGCTTCTAGAAGCAGTCAGTACCAGGGGAAGGAGATGAGCAGGTAGGCCAGTGATCTCTCCAGCCATCCTCTGGCAGCCCAGGTTAAGTGCCATGATGGCGGGAACTAAATGGATCCCATCAGGTGAGTAGTAGACCCTCTGTAGTGGCAGGAAGAGTACACTGAGCCCATTGTCATCATTATTGCTAGTGTTTGGATCACAACATATTGTGTCTTGTTTTCTACTTTCCTGATGTGGAGAGCGTCCTCTAACATTGACATTGAGTTTGTGTGTGCATTCAAGCTCATGCATGTGCTTTATTCTAGCACAAAAATCTGATTTCCTTTTAACCTGTGACTGAGGAAATAGATTATGCTAGTTTGTTGTCACCCTATAAGGTATTTGTACTTCCTAAAACACATAATGCTTTGAACTCAGTTTTACACTTATAAATGTGGGCAAAATACAAGATCCATATCCAATGCAGCTGTGAGACCAACACTGAACTGAAATGAAACATTTCATCAAAAATAGCTGATTCTTTTGTTTGTTTAGGGCAGATGTCAGCAGACTTTTTCTATAAAAGGCTAAGTAGAAAATCCTCATCCCAGCCATGTGGTGTCTGTTAAAATGTCTCAGGTCTGCTATTAAATGAAGGCAGTCTGGACTTGTGAACAAATGGACGTGCTATATTCCAATAAAACTACCAGTGCTAATCACAGAATTTCATTTATTTCATGTGTCCCAAAATGTTACTCTTGTTTTTTTTTTCCTTCAACCATTTTTTTTTTCTTTTTATGGCCATACCTGCTACATATGGAAGTTCTCTGGCTAGGGACCATTTTGGAGCTAAGGCCTACACCACAGCCATGGCAACACTGGATCCACTTCTGTATCTTACGCCACATCTTGAGGCAACACCAGATCCTTAACTCACTGAGGCGAGAGATTGAACCCACATCTTCATGGAGTATGTCAGCTCTTCTTTTAACCATTTGAAAATTCAGACATGTCCCTAGCTTGCAGGCCATAGAACAGGCTACAGGGCTTTGCAGAGGCTGCAGCCATCTGTCCAGGTGAGTGTGTTCCTTTTGAGGTTTCACCTCAAAGTTGTCCAGCACTGTCTGTCCTGGAGGGCAACTCACTTCCCAAACTCAAGCCTGTCCTGAGCCCTTCACATGGCACTGCTGCTGGTGGTCAATGGTGAGTCTAGGGTGCAGCTAGGAGGGTTCTAGGTATTTTTGCTGTAAGATTAAAAAGAACAAAATGTAAAAGACATAATGAAATATGAAAAATTAATGACAAACCTTCAAAGATTTTACTGTGAAAAATGAAAAGACAAAAAATATTTGAATACAAGTAAAATGTGTACAGATTCATGGTTATAGTTGTATTTGAGTACCTTAGAGAAAGTGATGATACTTCCTTTCTCAAAGTCAATCAGTATCAGGTATATAATATATATAATATATAATCAGCATCAGGTATAAGTCCTTTATGATGTAAAAAAATCTGTTAAATCTTCAGGTTTTTCTGGAAGTAAGATGAACAGATGAAGAATCCTATTTATTTATTGTGTATAAGTGGTAGTACCTGTATGGATTACATTTAAATGTTCCATTACATGTCCCGTCAATCCTTATATTTCACCAAATCATCTAAGCTGGATTCTTTGCCAAATGCCAAAATTCTGCCTACATCATCTACTCCACTATCAAATAGCAAAAAATTTTTCACCATTTTCAAGAAACTTATACTCATCAGAATCACATAACCATTTCTTTTGGGGGTAAATAGGAGGTCTTTGATTCTTTTCCCTCAAACTTCTAATATTACATGATAAGTTTAGTGAAGAAAGCATTAGAAAACAAGCTGTCAAATCTAAATTGGCTAAAGAATGATAATTAATGCTCTCAAAGACTTGCGAATTAGTTACTCTATCTTTTATGGCAAAATTGCCTTACATCCAATTAGTCGTGCTACCATACTGCTTGCAGCAAAGATGTTCACAGCAAAAATAGTGGACACAGACTGGGAGACCCCCGCCGCATTTCCTGACTGCTCAGCTGTTCAGGGCTTCAAAGCCTGCCTTGATTGTGCAAAGTCAGTCCTCTTCTTTTTAAAGGCAGAAAAGGGAGACAGTGGGGGGGGGGTGAGATGGGAAATGACAGGTGCTGGATTTCACAAGCCCCAAATCTGGAGGCCCCACATCAGCACACACACAAATTTTAGGAGAAAGGAAAAAACAAAAATCAAGACTTGAGGCATTTTCAAATACCACAGAACTCTCAACTATATGCAGTCAGTTGGCGTTGGGGCTTTGGTTTCATTTGTGGTTTGAGGAAAGGCCATCTTGGAGGCAGTTGTGTTGGTTGGGGAGTCAACCATGGCATGAGACCACACCACAAGCAGGCACGTCCAAGGCTGCAGTGGCCTCACCTGTGAGGAGCCTCTTCCCTCCAGTTTAATTATTAGCTGTGTTTGAATAAAACTTGAAATACATGCAAATTGTAGTCAGTTTTCACATTTGCAACTGATTTCTATACCCACGTAGTATCTCAAGCTTTTGGCACCCATCTGGAAATTGAGAACAGTGGTGGCTTTTCCCAAGAGGTTAATTTCCCTGATGCATTTTGAAAGTAAAAACCACAGGGTTGGTCCTCCAGCTAGTCTGAAGTCAAGGGTGGTCCTGTTCAGCCTCATCCCTCAGCTTCCTCAGTGACCAGACCAGCAGACACAGAGTGGGGAAGGCCTGATTCAAAGACAGCAGTTCCTCCCACTCCCTCCCTCTCCCCCCAGGCAGCCACAAGTCCATTCTCCAAGTGCATGATTTTCTTTTCTGTGGAAAGTTTCATTTGTGCTGTATATTAGATTCCAGTTAAAAGTGATATCATATGATATTTGTCTTTCTCTTCCTGACTTACTTCACTCAGTATGAGAGTCTCTATTTCCATCCATGTTGCTACAAATGGTATTATGTCATTCTTTTTTATGGCTAAGTAGTATTCCATTGTGTATATATACCACATCTTCCTAATCCAATCTTCTGTTGATGGACATTTGAGTTGTTTACATGTCTTGGCTATTGTGAATAGAGCTGCAATGAACATGCAGGGGTATGTGTCCTTTTCAAGGAAAGTTTTGTCTGGATACTTGCCCAAGAGTAGGATTGCTGGGTCATATGGAAGTTCTATGTACAGATTTCTAAGGTACCTCCATACTGTTCTCCATAGTGGCTGTACCAGCTTACATTCCCACCAGCAGTGCAGGAGGGTTCCCTTTTCTCCACAACCCCTCCAGCACCTGTTATTTGTGGACTTATGAATGATGGCCATTCTGACTGGTGTGAGGTGGTATCTCATGGTAGTTTTGATTTGCATTTCTCTAAGAATCAGGGATGTTAAGCATTTTTTCATGTGCTTGTTGGCCATCTGTATATCTTCTTTGGAGAAATGTCTATTCAGGTCTTTTGCCCATTTTTCCATTGGGTTGTTGGCTTTTTTGCTGTTGAGCTGTATAAGTTGCTTGTATATTCTAGAGATTAAGCCCTTGTCCATTGCATCATTTGAAACTATTTTCTCGCATTCTGTAAGTTGTCTTTTTGTTTTCTTTTGGTTTCCTTTGCTGTGCAAAAGCTTTTCAGTTTGATTAGGTCCCATTGGTTTATTTTTGCTCTTATTTCTGTTGCTCTGGGAGACTGACCTGAGAAAATATTCATGAGATTGATGTTTGCCCTTCTTACCAGCAAAGCAACAAACATTTAACAACCACACAGGGTCAGCACACAAGCCTCTAGGGGCTGCTGAGATCCTGACTCCCCAACAGGAGCTTGACCTCTGGAAAGAGAGTGTGAGGAGAAGGAAAAGTGTTCTAGGTCATGGGGCATGATCTGGATAAGCCAGCATCACTTAGAGTGCAGATATTGACTACAGATCTGAACCCACCCATTTATGTCCCGTCTCATAGAAAACAGGTTTCTTTTGAAAGCAGTAGCCACCTCTAAACTCACAAGCCACCTTTCTTTCCAATTGGCTTGTGTATGTAGTACATTACCTCAACACAGGAGGGCCACAGAAAAGGCTAGAGCAATAGCTCAGGAAGCAGCGATATATTCTCTGGGATACTTGGTTTCCTAATCCCTCCAGCTTAACCCAAAATCAGGAGGTACCTGAGCCTGGAGCCTCACTTGTTTTGTGTGCTTGCAGGAGTATACAGGTCATGAGGAAAGATACCATTGCATCTTGTTCAAGCCAGCTCTGACCTCTGGGTCCTATGAAGTAAGCGTGTTAGCCTTAGGCTACTCAGAGTTCCACTCCTGTTTGCTCAGATCTCCCTCATCACAATGCCTAGCACAGGGAACATCAGCATGGGTGGGGTCTCCCTGTTAACTCAGCCCTTCACTCTTATCAGACCTTATAGGAAGGAGTAGGGTCTCACCATCACCTGTCCTGGCTGCAAACTGTACAAAAGAGCAAATGGGGTTGTGTGATCTTCCTGGGGCTGCTGTGACAAAATACCACAAACTGGGTGGCTTAAAACAACAGAATTTATGTTTTTGCAATTCTGGAAATCAGAATTCTGAAATCAAGGTGTCAGCATGGCCCTGTTCCCCCCAGCAGCTCTAGAGGAGAATCCTTCCTGCCTCTATCCCTTCTGGTGGCCTGAGCGAGCATCTCCATTTTCACTGCTCTTTGCATTTCCCCTTCCCCTTCTGTGTATCTGTCTCAAAATTCCCACTGCCTGTTTCTTTTTCTCTTTCCTTTTTCTTTTTAGGGCTGCACCCATGGCATATGGAGTTCCCAGAACTAGGGGTTGAATTGGAGCTACAGCTGCTGGCCCACCCCCACAGCCACAGCAATGCCAGATCCAAGCCACATCCTCAAGCTATGCCACAGCTTGTGGCAATGCTGGATCCTTAACCCACTGAGTGAGGCCATGGATCAAATCCACATCCTCAAGGACACCAGTTGGATTCTTAGCCCCCTGACATAACGGGAACTCCCCACTGACTCTTATAAGAACAATTGTCAGTAGATTTAGCATTCAGCAGATAATCCCACATGATCTATTCATCTCAAAACTCTTAACCTAACTGCATATGGAGATGCACTTTTTCCAAGTAGATCATATTTACAAGTCCCTGGTATTAAGACTTGGACATATTTTGCAAGGGACAACAAATTCAGCCTATCATAATATGGCCTCTGTTCCTCCTAAATTCACATTCATCCCACAACAAAATATATTCACTCTATCCCAACATCGACAAAAGTCTCAATCCATTATATAACAGCATTTCATCCAAAATCTCATCTAACTTTTATCAGCTCCAATCTCGTCACCTGAATCATGAATCCAGTGTTGGTGAGACTCTTAGTATGGCTCATTCTCGGACAAAATTCATCTCCATCTCTGACCAGAAAACAAATTATCTACTTCCAAAATACAGTGGTGGGACAGTCATATGATAATAGTGATAGACAGTTCCTACTCCAAAAGTGTGTTTGCGGGGGTGGGGGAGGGATTAAGAAGGGTCACCAGAGTTTCTGTTTCCTGTCCAGTAGGTAAAGAGCTGAGAAGTCACTACTTAATCCTAATAACAAACTGAATAAACTGAAAATTAGCAACCCTTCTTAGATCCTTTAAAGAACTGTGGTCATAGGACAAATGTCCTAATTCATTCTATGAGGCCAGCATTTCCTTAATACAAAACCAGACAAAAGCATTGTAAGAAAACTATAGATCAACATTTCTCATGACCATAGATGCAAAAATGCTCAACAAACATTAACAAATCAACAATGCATAAAATGATTATACACAATGACCAAGTGAAATGTATCCTATGTTTGCAAGGCTGGTTCAACATTTTTTAAAAAATCAATCAAGGAGTTCCTGTCATGGCTCAGTGGTTAACGAATCCGACTAGGAACCATGAGGTTCCAGGTTTGATCCCTGGCTTTGCTCAGTGGGTTAAGGATCCGGCATTGCCATGAGCTGTTGTGTAGGCTGCAGACGCTGCTTGGATCCCGCATTGCTATGGCTCTGGCTAAGGCCGGTGGCTACAGCTCCGATTAGACCCCTAGCCTGGGAACCTCCATATGCCGCAGGAGTGGCCCAAGAAATGGCAAAAAGACACACAAAAAAATCAATCAATATAATCCATCATACCAACAGATTAAAGAAGAAAAATCACATGATCATATCAATAGCTGCAGAAAAGCATGTGAAAAAATCCAATACTCATTAATGATTTTTTTTAATTTTTTTATATAATGATTTTTATTTTTTTCCATTATAGCTGGTTTACAGTGTTCTGTCAATTTTCTGCTGTACAGCATGGTGACCCAGTTGCACATCACTTATGATGGAGCATTAATGATTTTTTTAAAAGGTTTTCAGCAAAAAAGGAACAGAAGAAAACTTTCTCAACTACATAAGGAACATCTACAAAAATCTACAGTAAACATCATACTTGATGAGAAATTAGAAGTTTTCCGGCTAATATCAGGAACAAGGCAATAAGACAAGAAAATAACGTAAAAAGTATACCGATTGGGAAGGAAAAAATAAAACTCTTTTTGTTTGCAAAAAGATCTGATTGTAGTTTGACAAAAAAAAAAAGCTGCTGTAATTAAGAATTATAGCAAGTTTGCAGGATACAAGTGTTAATATTACGAGTCAATCACTTTCTTATGTACCATTAATGAACATGAGGAATTTGAAATTAAAAACACAATGTCATTTACATTAGCACCCCACCCCAAATGAAGTATTTAGAAATCTAACAAGATACATGCAAGATATATATCAGAAAAACTACAAAATCCTAATGAAAGAAATCAAAGAAGAGCTAAATAGAAAAATATTCTATGTACACTGATAGGAAAATTCAATTGTCAATATGTCAGTACTAAACAACTTGATATATAAATTCAATGTAATTCCAGTCAAAATCCCAATAAGTCATTCTATGCATATCAACAAACTGATTCTAAAGTTTATCTAAAGAGGCAAAAGACTCAGAATAGGTGACTCAACATTGAATCAGAAGAACAGAGTCAGAAAACTGATATAACCTGACTCCAAGACTACTATAATGCTATAGTAATCAAGACAGTGTAGTATTGATAAAAGAATAGACCCAAAAAATCAATGAAAGACAACAGAGAGACCAGAAATAGATTCACATGAATATAGTCAATGGATCTTTGACAAAAGAGCAAAGGCAATGCAATGGAGTAAATACAGACTTCTCAACAAGTGGTGCCAAAACAACTGGATATCCACAAGCAAAAAAAAAAAAAAAGAATCTAAATGTAAAACAAAAAACTCTACCTGCAAGATAACATTGGATCAAACCTAGATAACCTTGGGTATAGTGTTGTCTTTTTAGATACAACACCAAAATCACAGTCCATGAAAAAATTGATCAGATGGATAAAATTTAAATTTAAATTTTCTGCTCTGTGAAGGATACTGTCAAGAGTCAAGACACAGACTGGGAGGAAATATTTCCAAAAGACATACCTAATAAAGGACTGTTATCCAAAGGACTGAATGAGCAAATAAACTGTACATCTAGACAAAGGAAAGAGCTATCAAGCCATGAAAAGACGTGAAGGAAAATTAAACACACATTACTAAGTGAAAGAGAACAATCCAAGAAGCCTACATACTATATAATCTGAAAAGGCTACATACTATATGATTCCAACTATATGATGCTATGGAAAAGGCAAGACTATGGAGATAGTAAGAATTGTTTCCAAGGACTGGGGGGATAAAGGGATGGATAGGCAGATTTTTAGGTCAGTGAAACTATTTTATATGATACATCAACTTAAAAAAAATATGGACAACCTAAAAGTTGAGAGTTAAGTTTTATCTGGGGCAAAATGAGAACTGCCAGGAGGCAGCATTTCAGATAGCTCTGAAAAAATGCTCCAAAGAGGTAGGTAGAAATGTCAGTATATATGTGATTTTGATGAAGGGGAAAGTACACGCAACCAAGAACACATTTTTACAGAAGGTTTCTACTAGTCTTGTGACGGTTACTGCTAGTCATGAGGAACAAATGTCACCCTGAAGGATTTTAGTGTTTTTCTAGATATGAGAAGATGCAAGAATTGGGCTCATGAAATCCTCTCCTGAAAATATCTAATATCTGAAGATCTATTCTGCCAGTTTTCCCAAAGCACAGATTGCTTCACTCCTAATTTCCACCTGAGCTCCTTCAGGGGGTTGTTGAGGGTCAGCAGCTACAGTGGCCCATGATTCAATCAAAGTAGATGCAGATGGCAAGTGCCAATCTCCAGTTCACAGATACTACTATAATAGTGGATATATTTTTCAAAACCATAGAATGTACATCAAGAATGAACCCTAATGTAAACTATGGACTCTGGGTGATAATTATGTGTCAGTGTAGACTTATTGATTATAATATACTACCCCTCTGTTGTGGGATTTTGATAGTGGGAAATGTTGTGTGGTGGGGAAGAGGGTACCTTCTCTGTACCTTTCTTTCAACTTTTCTGTGAGCCTAAAACTACTCTAAGAAAGAAAAAGGAAGTAAGGGATGGAGGAAAGAATGGAGGTAAAGGAAGGAAAGAATGAAATCTCTGGTCCCAAGCAACACCAAAATCCAGCAGGACAAATTCCATTCAGTTTCAAGACCTGCCCTCTGGGCCCAAGGCTTCAGTATTGAAGTAATTCTTCCTTTTTTCTTGAAGGACAGAACATGTCAAACAGCTTAGTGTCTCTATCAGTCTGTTTCCTGCCTGTAGAATTTCAGAAGTCTAATTTTTTAGAAGTCTGCCCCTTTTTACTCCGTCCCTTTCTGTCTAAGCTGACAGTGTTCCTGCTCATTAATATTCTCAAAAAACTTGTGGGTCTCCTATATTTGCATGGGGATCCACACCATCAGACAAGAAGACCCTCCGTAGTTTCTAGGTAATCCCATCTCTACTCCTGGCTTTGCTGAGATTGTTGCTGTGCATCCGTGAGTCACACCCTTAATCTCTATATCCACACTGTAGGCTTTCTCACTAGTGCACATTTTCCTAACCATGAATCTCCTAATTTTAGCATCTTTTGCTACCTGAACAGGCTAATCTCCCAAATTATCAGGTGTTCATTTTTGTTTTACAGTTCCTTCTTCAATTTATCTCCCCTCTCAAATGTTACTGCAATCAATAAGGAGGAACCAGGTTGCACCTTCAAAACTTTTCATAGAAATCTCCTCATGTTCCTTTATAAGTTCCGCTTTCCACCCAACAGTAGAACACAGTTCATCTGAGTTCTCACTGCTTTATAATAAGTTTTCTCCAGTTTCCAATAACATGTTACTCATTTCCTTCTGAGCACTTACTGGCAGAGTTTGTAACATCCATATTTCTACAATAGTCTATTTGAGGCAATTTAGATTTTTTCATGTGTCTCAAAACTTTTCAAGCCATTACCTAATCTAAAGCCACTTCCACATTTTAGGTGTTTGTTTCAGGCACCCCACTCCAGGTAACACAATCTGTATTTGTTTCCCAAAGCTGTCATAACAAAGTACTAAAAACTGGGTGACTTGAAACAACAGAAATTTTCTCTCAGTTTTGGAGGCCAGAATTCTGAAATCAGATGTTGGCTTGGCTGTATCCTCTTCTGGGCTCATCTGGGCTCTTCCTAGCTCATTCAGGGTATTGGCAGAATTCAGCTCCTTACAGCAGTGAGACTGACGTCCCCATTTCCTTACTGTATCAGCTAGACCAATCTGAGCTCTAGAGGTCATCCACGATCCTTGACCTGTGTCAAGGCACCCTCCATCTTCACACTAGCAGCAGCAGGCAAGCCCTTCCCATGCTGTGAATCTAGGACTCCCCTTCTGCAACCATCTGGAGAAAACCATTTTTAAAGAGAGTCATGTGATTAAGTCAGGCTCACCTGGGTATCTCCCTATCTTAACGTTCACTGATCTGGGACCTTGATTCTATCTGCAGAATCCCTTTGCATCAGCACCTAATTAGTGTTTTATCAAATACCTGGGAGAAGCTGTGTGTATACCAGGGCAGGAATTTTGAGGGCATGTTAAGATCTGCCCCTCTCTGTTTCCAGCATCAAGGAAAGCTGTGGTCTGGCCCTCACTCCTCACCCACTGGGTGAAAATGCATTGAACCTCAGTGCTGGCTCTCCTTGCTCTCTATGGGACTTCAGTAAGTTACTCCCACTCTGAAGATTCATTTCTGCTTCTATAACATGTGAATACTAAAGATCCACTGTCATAGCCAGGCAGAGCTATGCTTGTTATCTGTGAGATGTCCCCACCCCTTATGACTATGAGATGTCCTCACAGTGGCTTCAGGAGCTGGATGAAGAAAGGGCTTTGTGAAGCTGCTTCTGTTCCAGAAGCCCTTAGTGCTGAGGTCCTAGGAGAAGCCCCCTATCCTTCACATGTTTGAAGAAATGGAATAAGCACGATGATGCATTATGAGGGCCATAGCTATGGAGAAAAACCCCCCTGACCCTCTCTGCCTGGCAGGCAAGGTTATCAGCTGCCTTGGCCATTTCAAAAGGACCCTCTTGCTACACTTCCAGCAGGTTGCTCTCAGGGTGACAGCCAGACCAGAACCAGAGCCAGGGAGGTCCAGCCAGCGACTTACAATGAAAGTCGCTGGCTGGACACGAGCATCATCCAAGAAATGTTCCAATTTGTTCCAAATGTTTTTAGTTTAATGGTTTCTATTGTAGTGCAAAGTGTTTATGGCAGTAATATAAGGACAGACAGGTGGCAACTATAGGCCCAGGATTCCTGTATAGGAAGTAGGGCGCTGCCCAATTGCCGGTGAACAGGGGAGCAAGTAAGGGTCTGACAGGAGACAGTTTTTTGCCACAGTTTATGGGCACAGCTCTCTCTGTCAGCATAACAGTGCAAAGGAAGAAAACAGTGGAAAGAGATGCAAGCTGAGAAGTCAGGCCTCTAAGGAGCGCACTTTTCTCCATGTTTTCTGCCTGCTGTGGATGTATAGGCAAGACAGACAGGCTAATGCCAGCCACAGGTTTCTGTTAGGGAGCTGGCTTTGCCTGATTGGAGAGCAAATCCAGAGCACCCTGTTCTCTAGGGTTTGAATCTTGTCTGTTTGAAATCAGAATCCCCTGGATTTAGTTCCTTACCACAGCATTTCAGTGCAATAGACATGAAGAATTTCTGACAGTCATCCCACACAGGTAGTAACCTCCCATCACTGGAGGTATTCCAGGAACCAGACACTCCCAAACAGTGACCATGCTAGGGATGGCTTCACATTTTTCAGAGAAATGGACATAAGGACCTGTCAATCATGTAATGTTATATTCAGGACCTGTCAATCATGTAATATATATATATATATATTACTGGTTCAAAAACCCACCTTCCTACCTGCTTGTTACAAGAGGATCTTTGACTCAAAGTGCTCATGTTTGAACCTGAGATAAGTCTGGCCCTTCTGGGTGTCTCGAGCCCTTGGAAGGAAGAGAGGCCATTGCTGCCCTGGAAGGGCTAAGCGTCCACTTAGAAGAGGGAACAAGGCCTAGAGTGGAGATACTCACATAGCACCCAGGGCACAGGGAGGCCCTCTCTTATTGAAACAGTGTGGAGAAAATAAGCTAGGGCATCTGACGTTCTGTAGTGTGAAAAGGATTCAGTGCTCTTGACAGATCTCGTGATGAATCAACCATCAACCAAGTGCATGGAGAAAAGATAAACTGTACAGTGCCTAGGAGCCTTTCTGGAAATTGCCATATAGTGAATCTCTGGGAGGCAGAGACAGAGATGCTCGAGGTGTCAGGCTCTCAGGATTATGGTCTTTTCTCTGCCTTTTGTACCAGGGGTGCAAGAACCTCATGGAAAGGGAGTCTTTTGTATGAGTGTGCTTGGCGGAGGAAGCAGAGACAAGGCGTCAGTTTGTGTTCTCTGGTGCTAGCCCCCACTGCTCCTGGGTAGAAAGGGCAGATGGATGCAGCATGTGGGCATCAAAAGAGTGCCCCAAGCAGGCCCATAGGTGATACCTGAGGTCCTATTAGGATCTAGGTGCACATGCAGCTAGGTTCCTCCACCCTTCCAGTGGGGCCTGCCGTAAGGGCATGCCTGGCATGCAATTGGCACCAAACTCCACTTAGGGTCATGACTACATGAGGTCTAGTTTAATGGCATAGGAAAAAGCTCCTGAGGAGGTGTGCTGCTAGGAGAGATTACTTTTTGGTTGTTCGTTTTGTTTTTCATGGCCTCACCTGCAGCATATGGAAGTTCCCGGACTAGGGAATGGAGTCAAATTGGAGCTACAGCTTCCGGCCTACTCCACAGCCACAGCAACAGAAGATTTGAGCCACAGCTTCAGCCATACCACAGTTCACAGCAATGCCAGATCCTTAACACACTGAGCAAGGCCAGAGATCGAACCTGTGTCCCTGCAGACACCATGTCGGTTCTTAACAGGCTTGAGCCACAACAGGAACTCCAAAATTACTTTTTATTGTCCTAAACCTTAAGCCCCCAGCTTGGGTATGTCTCTGAGCAGGGTAGTATCTCATGGAGTGGTGGGATGAGGGGGCAGAAAGCAGAAGGTCTGGGACAGAGTCCTGTGGAGAGAGAGGGGTAGGCGTCCCTAAGCTCCTTCCTGTAAAGAAGAGGGCCCAGTTGCCAGGGCACAAGCACAGACCTGTGGAGGATGTCAACTGTCTTTGTGGAAGGGCTCCCCACTTGGCACTCACCTCTTATTTTAGAAAGAGAGCTGTGCATTTTTTGCATTTGTACAACTGAATTTTCTGTGTGTTAGGCATAACTAAATTGCAGACTCTCACCAAAAGCAGATGTTTATCTCCAGATGCCATCCTAGTGAGCACATGGCCTGAATAAATAAATAAATTACTCTGCAATTTCAGAAGAAAACATGTCAGTATTGGCTTTTGGTAATTTTCAAGGGAGACATTTCCAAAACAGAAATCTGCTTAGATTTGGAAATGATACCTTCTTCAAAGCTTAATTCTTTCCTTATGTTCAGAGTCTGATAAAAATGAGATACAGATTGAGGCCTATTTTATTTTTTTATTTTTTTTTTATTTTTTATTTTTTTTGTCCTTTTGCTATTTCTTGGGCTGCTCCCGCGGCATATGGAGGTTCCCAGGCTAGGGGTCTAATCGGAGCTGTGGCCGCCAGCCTACGCCAGAGCCACAGCAACGCAGGATCCGAGCCACGTCTGCAACCTACACCACAGCTCACGGCAACGCCGGATCGTTAACCCACTGAGCAAGGGCAGGGACCGAACCCGCAACCTCATGGTTCCTAGTCGGATTCATTAACCACTGCGCCATGACGGGAACTCCTGAGGCCTATTTTAATATAGCCCTGCTAGCTGCATCGAGATAAAATTTGTGCAGGTAGAGTACTTTGCTCATTCTTGTCAAGCACACTCACCTCTGAGCGTGAGCACACCTGAAGCCACAATCTGGACACCTGGGAAGGTGTGAGAGTGAGCTGATAGCCACGATGAGCCAGAAGGGACAGATAGCACAAGGGGACAGGCAATAGGAGGGAAGGGTGTGGCTGGAACCAGAGATCAGGTGACATCTCCCAGCAGTTGGAATCTGGAGTGTGAGGAAGGCTGAAAGGGGGTAGAATCTGAGCTGTCTTTCTTCATGAGGGAGGTCTTTGATAAGTATTAGGCTTGGGGGAGCACAGGACCCATACCCTCTGGGCACCAAACCTAAGCAGGGAGACAGGATAGAGCCCCAAAAGGGTTTTCTGGGAGCAATAACTGAAATGATACAGAGGTACCTGCTCACATTGTGGAGGGTCCCAGGCAAACATGTCTGCATACAAGTTGCCAGTGGCTTGGGCATACATGAACCAACTACAGGAGGTTCCCAGCTCCTTGCTGAGGGTCCTACCTTTTGACCAGATCTTTGGGCTCCTCAATCCATAACCTCTGGCTCCTCAGGCCTTGGTCACTAGGATTTACGCGGGAGATTACCAGAAGCTCTGTCTAAGGCCAACTTCCCTCCCAATGCCAGAGCAGTGTTTGGTTGTGGGACACATGCCTAGGGCTGTCCAAGGACACAGTGGAAGCAGCCTTGTGAGGTGGAAGAGGAAGGGATGGCCAGGTTCCAGGGCAGTTAACTAGCACCACTTCAACAGAGAGCACAACAGTGAATCTTCAGACTTTACCACACCATCCAAGTGGCCTGCCAGTGTAAGTCACTGGTCATAGTGCCCAGTAATTATGGAAGTCCAGAAATCTGTTCTCTATCCACTGCATGCTAAACAGTACTGTTTTCACCAGGTTTGGGAGACATCACACACTTTTTACTATTTTCCCAGTCTTCTGTCTCAGTCACAGACCCTGGACCTTTCACACCCGAGAGAGGAACTTCCCAGGATGTGGGACTTTGGCATGAACACCAGGATGGTGCTTCTAATCCTGGGCCCTGAGTAACCCTAGTGAATGCCAGATCCATATAGTCCCTCTGGAGAAATAAAGAAATCCATATAGTCCCTCTGGAGGCTTCACAGCACTCAAATCTCCCACCTATTTTTCTCAAATAAGCCAGGGACACACATCCTTGGTGGGGGCATCTTACACTAGTTTCCTGTGCTCTCCCAGCTCTACTCAAGCTGCTTTCTCCCTCTATAAGAGAGGGACCATGTGCTCATCAGAGCACTCCAAGTGTTGGCTGAGAAGAGCATGGGATACACACAGCCATAGGGCTCCCTTCAACACATCTGCTGCTGGCTTTTTTTTTTTTGTCTTTTTGCTTTTTCTTGAGCCACTCCTGTGGCATATGGAGGTTCCCAGGCTAGGGGTCGAATTGGAGCTATAGCCACCAGCCTACGCCAGAGCCACAGCAACGCAGGATCCAAGCCATGTCTGCGATCTACACCACAGCTCACAGCAATGCTGGATCCTTAACCCACTAAGCAAGGCCAGGGATCAAACCCACAACCTCATGGTTCCTAGTCGGATTCGTTAACCACTGCGCTATGACAGGAACTCCATCTGCTGCTGGCTTTGAAGGACCCCAGGCTCCACGTGAGAACAGGGATCCTGTTCTGGATATGCCACCTATGGAAACTTGGGGTGAGCTCTGGACTCGGGCAGGGCTGAGTAAACTGCGTCAGACATGGAATTTCTCCTGGAAGGTCAGGAGCTGTGATGCCCCAAGTTCTCTGCAGTACCGCCCCACCCTCCTGCCCCCTAGGACAGGGTGACACTCCTAACTGGCCAGGCTTTGGCTCCTGGCCAGCCAAGAGAAAAGGACGGAAGGAGAGAAAGTGCAAATGAAGCAGCTATGCCAGCTTACTCATGTCCAGTCTCCAGACAGGGATGGTGGCTCCAATAGCCTGGACCCAGCTCCCCACACCAAGAGGCAAGAGGATACTCATAGCCTCATTTCTAGGCCCCCATCCTCCCTGAGTGCTATCAGTTCCTACGCAATTGCTGTTGGACCCACTCTCCACAACAGTGTACACAGTGCCTTATTACAGACACAGGAAGAGTTTATGATGCTGAGGAAAGGGAGGCTGCCGTCCATTCTCCCTTCCAAAATCTGGCTCATCTTCTCTTCAAGTGACAGAAAACACTGTACAGAGGTGAAGGAGAGGTGTCTGAGGAGGGTTTAGAAGAAAGAGAGGGCCCTGGTTTAATCCCCACCCTCTGACAATGAGAAGAAAAGCTAAGGGTCTGCAGAGAAAGAGTGACCCATCCCTTAGGCCACAGGGCATCCCCCCACCCCCCATGATGAGAGCCAAAAACATAGTCTTACCCTGAAAAGGAACATATGGGAGAGAGCCCCTGAGTCCATCCTGCCCAGGAGGTCAGGCCTTTATCCCAAACTCCAGTCCTGTGTTTTCAGGTCTTCCCTGAAAGAGGCCAAATAAATTTCAAAAGGTTTAAGTGAATCAAAATTAAAAAGTAGAAAAATCCACAAATATCAAGTTTGCAAATAATGAGAATCCACTATAATCAATGTACCAATCAAATTAATTGATTTGTGTTTACTTTCTTTCAGAAGGTGTCTAGCTGGCTTAAAATAAAAACATGTATATGGAACACTTACAATTGGAAAAAAGCTTAGGGCACTCTCTCTTGTGAAGGAGAAAACAAACAAGGAAACTGGGTGGAGTCACCTTGGGAGGCTGGGCCAAGGTTAAATGGACATGTAAATATGTGTTTGTGTCATAGCTCTGGATGAATGTGGGCAAGATGAGGCATTCATGGGAGAAACAGGCTTTTTCCATGCACCATTTTCCATGCCGAGGCATCTGGGCTCCTTCAACTTAGGGGCAGTGTAAGTGCTAACTGCAGACTGAAATTCTGGAAGCCTCCAGGTGCTTCCGCTTCCCACAAACATTGGAACTGATGTCTGCATGAATTAATTATTGTTCCAGAGTCCTTGCTAGTGTTGGATGCTTCTTGATGACTTTTATAATTTATAATTTAATATTCAAGCAGCAATCTTCAGATTTAATGCAACTTCTATCAAATTAACCATGACATTTTTCACAGAACTAGAATAAATAATCCAAAAATTTATATGGAACCATAAAAGATCCAGACTTGCCAAAGCAATCCTAAGGAAAAAGATAAAGCAGGAAGCATAGCCCTCTCAGACATCAGACAATACTACAAAGCTACAGTGAACAAAACAGCATGGTAATGGAGTTCCCATCGTGGTGCAGCAGAAATGAATCTGACTAGGAGCCATGAAGTTATGAATTCAGTCCCTGGCCTTTCTCAGTGGGTTAAGGATCTGGCATTGCCATGAGCTGTGGTGTAGGTCACAGATGCAGCTTGGATCTGGTGTTGCTGCAGCTGTGGCTTAGGTTGGCAGCTATAGCTCCTATTGGACCCCTAGCCTGGTCCATATGCTGCAAGTGCAGCCCTAAAAAAGAAAAAAAAACAGCATGGTATTAGCACAAAAATAGACATATGGATGGATGGGACAGAATAGAGAGCCCAGAAAAAAACCAGCACACATACAGTCAATTAATCTTTGACATAGGAGGCAAGAATATACAATGGGAAAAAGATAGTTGCTTCAGCAAGGGATGTTGGGAAAGTTGGACAACCTCATGTAAACCAATGAAGTTAGAACACACTTTCACACCATACACAAAAATAAATTCAAAATGGTTTAAAGACTTAAACTTAAGACACGACACCATAAAACTCTTAGATGCAAACACATTCTCTGGCATGAAGTCCTAGAGCCAGCTCTTCCACATCACTCACCATGTGCCTGGACTGAGGCATGTGTGATTATCCTGCCTTTCACAGGTGAGAAGCTGCAGGTCCCATCACCCATTCTGGCATCTTTTGATGATGTCACCATTTAAAGAAACCTCCATCAAGAGCCCTTCTGAGCCAACTTTATGACCAGCACAAGGCGATGTCTGGCACACATCAGTGCCTCCCCGGGTGACAGAACAGGCTTCCCTCCTGAGGCTTCTGTGAGTGTGCTCTGATCCAGCAGCCTCTGTCTGGAGTCTCTTATGTCCCAGATGAATGTTGTGGCTTTGGCATTTACAAGGGCCATTGCTGTATCATTGTGGGATGTACTCTTGGAGCCAAATTTGGTTTGGGGATTTTAGATGGTATTTTAAGGAGGGGAGCTCACATTTGGACACCCCCCATGCCATCATATCTTCCTTTTGTTTGTTCAGAGGAAGGATTGACAGCCAAGAGACCTGTCCCATCTGTGCGACCATGGGATCCCAGGCATTTACTTCCCTCTTCAGGATTTTTCAGCTTCGCCATCTGGTCAGTAGGGGCCTGTTGCTTCTTGGGCTTTTTAGTGAGGTTGTCTTTCTGATCAGACAAGCCTCTGCACTCACATGGTGGGAATAGAAACTGCAGCTGGGACCTCAGACAGGTGTAAATTCTCGACGGATAGATGCCATCTGGAAGCCTGGAAAACCTGGCGTGGAAGAGAAGCAAAAACTCAGGTAAAACCCTACCAAGTGACCAGCATCCTCATTGGGCAGGTGCATGATCTGATCAGGATCCTGCCAGAGTCTTTGGAACCATCCTCTCTGAGGTTCTCCTGTAAGTTTAAATCCTTGTCTGTCCCTTCCCAACTTCAGTGTAAAACCCATAAGATCTGGGACTTATCACCAAAATGACGGATGAGTGAACATGTAGGGCTCCTTTGGCAGCCTGAGTGAGACGAAGCAGCCCAGATGAGGTAGAGCTGGTAGTGAGACAGAGGCCCCAGGAGAGAAGGCCCAAGGCCTCCAACTGTGTACATCACTCTGTGAGCAACAGCATGCTAGAGTTGGGTCACAGCATAACCTCCCAACAGACAGTTTAAAGATGATCAGCTGTCACACTTGGTTTTTCTGTCCAAGTCTCATAAACCAGGCAGTTTTCTTTCATGAGGACAGGAGTAGATCGAGTAAATATTTTCCATCTTCTCGGTAGCATCCAGTGACTTTAATCTAGCTGATTATGGTCTCTGTTACAACTATGTACTTATCTCTGCTGTTGTAGAGTAGCAGCAGCGAGTGACAATACAGAAACAAAGGGGTGTGGCTGTTCCAACAAAATTTCATTTATAAAACAGTTGGCAGCCATCCTTCACTGAACTAGAACAAACAATCCAAAAATTTATATGAAACCATGGACAAAAACCAAGCAGGAGTCATAACTCTCCCAGACTTGAGAGAATATTACAAAGCCACAGTAATCAAGACAGTGTGGTACTGATATAAAAACAGACATATAGACTAATGAAACAAAATAGAACCCAGAAATAAACCCAGACATCTATGGTCAAGGGTGTAAAATGGGGAAAAGACAGTCTCTTCAGCAAGTGGTGCTGGAAAAACTGGATAGCTGCATGTAAATCAATGAAACCAGAACACACCCTCACATCACGCACAGAAATAAACTCAAAATGACTTAAATATAAGATAAGACACCATAAAACTCCTAGAAGAGAACATAGGCAAAACATTCTCTGACATCAACATCACAAATGTTTTCTTTGGTCAGTCTCCCAAGGCAATAGAAATAAAAACAAAAATAAACCAATGGGATCTAATCAAGCTTACAAGCTTTTGCACAGCAAAGGAACCCATAAAAAAAGACAACCTTCAGAATGAGAGAAAATAGTTGCAAAGGATTAAACTGACAAGGGCTTAATCTCCAAAATATACAAGCAACACATACAACTCAACAGCAAAAAAACAAACAACCTAATTGAAAAATGGGGAGAAAACCTAAATAGACGTTTCTCTTAAGAAGACATACTGATGACCAACAGACACATGAAAAAATGCTCAACATCACTGATTATTAGATAAATGCAAATCAAAACTATAATAAGGCACCACCTCACACCAGTCGGGATGGCTATTACTAATAAGTGTACAAATAACAAATGCTGGAGAGGGTGTGGAGAAAAGGGAACCCTCCTACACTGTTGTTGGGAATGTAAATTGGTTCAACCACTATGGGAAACAGTATGGAGGGACCTCAGAAAACTAAATATAGAACTACCATATGACCCAGCAATGCCACTCCTGAGCAAATATCTGAACAAACCTTTCTTTCAAAAAGATACATGCACTCCTAGATTCATTGCAGCACTATTCACAATAACCAAGACATGGAAACAATCTAAATGTCCATTGGAAGATGAATAGATTAAGAAGATGTGGTGCATATGCATAATGGAATACTACTCAGACATAAAAAGAACAAAATAATGCCATTTGCAGCAATGTAGATGGAACTGGAGATTCTCATACTAAGTAAAGTAAGTCAGAAAGAGAAAGCCAAATACCATATGACATCACTTATGTCTAGAATCTAATATATAGCACAAGTGAACGTATCTAGAGAAAAGAAACAAACTCATAGACATGGAGAACAGACTTGTGGTTGCCAAGTGGGTGGGGGAAGGAGTGGGATGGACTGGGAGTTTGAGGTTAGTAGATGCAAACTATTGCATTTGGAGTGGATAAGTAATGGGGTCCTGCTATGTAGCACAGGGAACTATATCCAATCACTTGTGATGGGAGATAATATAAGAAAAAATATGTGTATATATGTATAACTTGGTCACTGTGCTGTACAGCATAAATTGATAGAACATTGTAAATTAAGTTAAAAAATAGTAAAATAAAATAAAATTAAGCCTTCTGAGGACCCAGAGGCTAAATCTGTAATTTTTTTTCTTTTTAAAATCTTTTCTAAAATTTATTTTATTTATTTTCATTAAACTATATTTGATTTACAGTGTTGTTCCAATTTCTGCTGTACAGTTAATTTCTTATATTCCCTGGATAAAAGCTGAACTGGAAGGCATAGTCAAGGAATTTCCCAAAGTAACCAAAGATCATCATATTTTCTAAGGAATTTAAACTTATCAACCTGGTTTCTCTGACTTATATCAGCTAGTTCATATGCTTGTCATTGAAAGTCAGTCCCAGCATTGGATGAAAACTGCTAACTAGGTAAACCTTGAAAGGTCTCTATTATTACAAACAGAAGATTAGCTTACTAACTTATATGATTAGACTCAAGCAATTACTAGACAACTTCATCAGATAATTCCTAGGGCTTCCAGAACCTGTTGATTGGAACAAGTGTCAGGCTTGCACACAAAAATCTGATGAATATATTCATGACTATTATTATTCAGATTATTTTTAAAGAAAGTTCTGGTCTTCCCTCAGACACTGAGTCCACTGGGCTAGCTTTTAAATCTATGTTTATTAATGGACTGAATCAGGACCTTTCCTTTCTATTTAAAACGACCAGGATGGAATGGGAAACTATGCCTACTCCACATTTAGTTAATCTGATAAACTTTCTCATACTCCAGGTGAATCACCTAAAAGAAGATTGCTAAAATTCTTAATTTTCAACTCCAGCAAGTGAGGACCCCTAAACAAAACCAAAAGTCTCCTAATCTCTATGTTTTTTGCAAAGCAGCAATATCAGAAAAGGAATTGCTACAAAGCTAAGTGCTTCAGGCATCTTTAGCCCTTTAAGCAACATTTCCAGTGTCCCTCCAGTTCTCAATAATGTGACTCCAAGAAAATACAGAAGCTCTTCCCAATCTTGCCTCTTAATCAGCTTAGAGAAACACTTTTCTAGATGAAGGGTGGGTCTTTTCTAGTCCTAATTGGCAATGGAGTCACACTTTCAGTGCTCAATCCTGCTACTATAAAGTAGCCCTTGCCTTCGAGTATCAAAACAGTTTAAATAGTGAATATTTCTAATGAACCTCAACAGGTTCTTATTTCTGAACCTATTCCAAAAGGCCCTCTGGAAGATCCACACTCTTTTCTCTTTAGTTCTCTGCCCCTATTTATTTATTAGAACAAGACTTCTTAAAAAAAGTATTGTGTAGGAATTTCTTTCTCCGAAAGGAGGAAATAAGTCTAGAATTTGATAGTAACCATCAAAATAACCAATCAGGTGAATCAAATGCTTTTTGACACTTTTTCTTTGCTCTGTCTCATAGAAGAGCTGATTCTGGAAACACTGATAATCTGTCCCTATTGAACCAGCTACCATCCTCCTTTGGGCAAGACCTCCAATTGATTTTGGCAAATTCACAATCAAGATTCAAGTATAGCTTTGAAAAACCTCTTCCCAGAATTATAGCAATAAAGGTAAAGAAGCTCTTTAAATCACAAGGCCCATACTGGAAGATTACAAATTTCAAGACCTTATTATCCCTCATACTAGCCCCTGTAGCACTCCCATTTCATCAGTAATAAAATCTCAGAACCAAGGGCCAAGGTTCATCCAGGACTTCAGAGGGACAAACAATATTGTTATCCCTTGACACCCTGTTGTTCCTAACCCTTGTACTAACTAACATCCATTCACACTGGAGGCAAATTCTTTACTGTAATTGATCTGTGCACTGCATTATTTAGTACTTCAGCTGATAGAGCTAGCCAATACATTTTTGCCTTCACTTGGTAAGAAGAACAATTTACCTGGACAGTAATGCCTCAGGGCTTTACTGAGAGTCCTTGTTTGTCACAAATCCTGAATGCTTATTTGGATGATATAAAGTTTCCTAGGTTTCTACTCTGTTACAATATGTGAATGATTTGCTTCTTTGCTCTCATTCTCAAGCCTCCTCACAGGAGGGCAACATTCACTTGCTAAAATTTTTAGCCTTAATGGAATATAAGATCGCTAAGGAAAAATTGCAGCTTCACCAAACCCAGGTTCCGGTTTGATATTTAGGGCATCTGATAACAGAACAAGGGCTATACCTAGATTCAGATAGGTTTCATGGGTGTCCTAAGTTTCCCCAAACTGGAAACTAACTACCACCTGCAAGGTTTTTCTTGGGCTAGTTAGTTATTGGTGAAATTGGATTCCAGATTTCTCTCTTATGGCCAAACCTCTGTATTTTTGACTAAATATTAACGACTCCAACCCAATTTTATGGGAAGGATCAAACAATATAAGTTTTAAGTCCTTAAAGGAGAGTTTGATGAACCCATCTGCCCTTGGGCACCACAATTATCAGATTCTCTTTTTCCTTTTTGTATGTAAAAAGGAAAGGAATGCCCTTGGAGTACTCACCCCCAAACAAGGGGACCACCATCAACCCACAGAGTACTGTAGCTAGAATCTAGAGTCTGTGGCATGGAGATAACCCTCTTTGCCTTAGAGCCATTACTGTCACTGCCCTTTTGGTTAAGGCCACAAGAGAAAATCTTTAATCATTTTTGTACCTCATACAATTGAAGCCCTCCTGAATTCTCACCATACTCACTATTTCTCAGTCAGCTGCCCCCCCCCCTCCTTTGAAGTCCTTTTGTTAACTGATCCTCATGTATTGCTTTTACATCATAGTAATTTAACCCTGCTACTCTTCTCCCTTCCATCACTGATGAAGTCCCCCACAACTGCTTAATGCTGATGGACCACCTCCTGACTCCTTGTGATAATTTACTTGAACCTACTCTGGGTAGTCCTGAATCTCATGGTTCACTGATGATTCTTATTTAAAAGCTGACAATGGTAAATATTGTGCTGGATATGCTATTGCAACTCCTCTTGGTGTTGTTGAGGCAACATCTTTATCTATGACTACTTCAGCCCAACATACTCTTACATGGGCTTGTACTTTAGCCAAGGACAAAACTGCCAATATTTATGCTGATAGTAGATGTTTTCAGAACAGCCCATGATTTGGGGATATTGTGGAAGCAATGTGGCTTCCTTACTTCTAGAAAAAGTAAAAATTAAAATGGCCCCTATGTTCAGAAATTATTAGATAAAACATTTTACCTGATGCTTTAGTTATTATTAAGATTCTGGGGCATTCTAAACGTGACTTTCTGGAAGCTAAGGGAAATCACCTTGTTGACATTTCTGCAAGGAATATTGTCTTTAAAGAAACCAACAGAAGCCAACCTCTGTCATGGTCCAAAGGAATATTTCCCCCAAATGATATCTTAGAAAAACTGGCTAAAGAAGCTGAAAAACTGGCTTCAGAAAAGGAAAAACAATATTGGAAATCCAACAATTGTTGGTTCAATAAAAAGAAAGCTGTGGTTGAGAGCAAATACATCCCAATCCTACTGGAAATTCTAAAATCCCCACTCCTCACCACTGTACATGGATGCACTGTACATGAATGCATTGGTCCACTGACAAAATGATAGCTTTCATGATCAATGATGGTGGGAAAACATTAATAAGACTGCAAAATTGCCTACTTAACTTGCTCCATTTGTCCAAAATCTACTCCAAGGAAGCCTGTTTGCATTGCTCCTGGATATTTTAAATTGTCTAATGGACCATTTGAGCCCTGGCAAATAGGTTTCACACAACTTTCTCTGTCTAGTGGATGTAAATACATTTTAGTGTGGTCTGTGTATTTTCACACGGAACTGAAGCCTTCCCTCTTTTGTAGCTAAAGCCCTTTTGGAAAAAAACTGTCTGTACCTGGGGAACTCCTCTCAAATTCGCAGTGATCAAGGGACTTGTTTTACTGTCCAGGTACTTTTACAGAGCTGTACCTGTTGGCTGGTTTTAAAACTTTTTACTGCATTTATCACCTTCAACACTCTGGTTTAATAAAATTCACTAATAGCATTATTAAGATTCAACTGGCAAAATTTATAGAGGCTCTCATAATACTTTGACCAAAGGCATTGCTGTTCATCCTTTAAAATCCCAGATCCACTCTTTTTGGAACTCATAAACTCTCACCCATTTAGATAGTCACAGGATGCCCAATGTACTTGCATCCTGCTTTCTTTGACCCACTGCTGATAAAAAGAAAGATACTCCAATTTTGCAAAGACCTAATCTCTTCTATTTGCAATAACCATGTTTTGGTAGGATAATATTTTCACAGTGCATTCTCAAGAGATGAAGACCTTAAGCAGCATACTTGAAAACTGGAGACTTTTTCTGTTAGAAAATACAACTCCAGAAAGACTATCTTCAATACCACTTTTTAGGCCCTATCAGGTACTTCTAAACCAACTCTTATGCCATCAAACTCCAGGGAAGATTCTTGGACTCATATGACACACCTAAAGAAAGCATCAAACCCTGATTAGAACTGCACATCATCTGGTGACCTGAAAGTAAAGATCTCCTGAAACTGAAGCAGATGACATCTTATGAGACAGCTTTCACAAGATATCCAGAACCGGTCTGTTAGAAGTCCGTTGTCAATCCTCTGATGGTGGCATAATGCTTCAGATGATCTCAAGTGCCTGTGGCATGTGGAAGTTCCTGGACCAGAGATCAAACCTGAACCACAGCGGTGACAATATCTGAACCACAGCAGTAACAATACCTGAACCACAGCAGTGGGCCACCAGGGAACTCCTCTAATATCTACAATCTTGATAACATATGGACTTTATATTAAAAAGTGCCTAAGAGTGCTCCCTCCTACTCCTCCTTTTCACTCAAATGTGACCTCAATAAGTTTCCAATCTGTATACTTTCTTTTCTGGCAAAGATTCAGCCAATGAAAAGCCATAGATTCCTTGTTTACTACAGCCCTCCCAACTTTCTTTTCCTCTCTACAGAAGAGTTCTCCTTCCCTTGCTGTGCAGGAACTTTCACGTGGCTTACCATGGTTGCAGACGCTGAATTTCAATTCTCTGCTGATCCTGAATAAACTAATCTTTGCTGGGTAAATAACTGACCGTCTATTTGTTTTAGGTCAACAGGATTCCAGCCAAAAGCCAGTGGCCCCAGAAGCTAGGCCATGAGAATGGGGCTCTCCAAATAGCTCTCTTGCTGGAATGGGCCACATCCAGGGATCCTCTTCCTTGGAATCTCTGCCTGCCCTCTGGAGATGGTTGAGAATAAATGTCCAGGAGGGCAGGGTTAAAGAGACAGGAACATGCTGCTCCGCCTGCTCTCAGGGCTGGAATGTGGAATGAGTGAAGGATCAGGTTTCCTCATTTGCCTGACAAGTTCACTTAACCAGTGGGATCTGAGCCCTGCTTTAATGGGAACCAGCTGTGGGTGGGGGAAGCTCTGTCTGGGAGGAGCACAGGCCACATACTCCCTGCTCAAGTCATCACCCAGGGAAAACTTAGTTTAGCCCTCCTTTTACAGCTGGGGAAACTGAGGCCCAGGAAAGTGGATCCTCCACACAGGGCTCCTCAGGGCTCCTCCACACAGACTACAGCTGGGGATCCTTGGACCAGGCCTCTAGATGGCTTCTTCTTGAATTCACTGCCCAGGAGGACTGTCCTTGGGCCTAGACAAAGCTCCCCAACAGGGTTGACCTAGCTCCTGTGTGCCTTCCACCTTGCCCAGAACCTGCCAGTCTGGTCTCCATGCACCCCAGAGAGAGACCTGGATGTTCTGGCTTATACTCCTTTGCTTCCTTTCCCTTTATAACAGTCACAGCTTTCCCTCAGGCCAGGGGACTCAGGAGTGAAGAGCATTTCTTCCCACACCAGGTCCTTCTACAGTGGAAATAATTCACAGTTTCATCAGTTTAGGGTTGTTTTGGAGAAGGATGCTAGCCATGGTGTGGGGAGTGTAACCACTGGCAGTAAGAGAATCCAGGCTTATCCCAGTTGCCCAATCTTACCCTACTACAGGACTTTAGCCCTATATTCCTTCAAATCCAGCTCTTACTACCTCTTATTATGTATAAGTTAGTTTTTGCTTCATAATAAGCCATTTCCAAACTTGGTAGCTTAGGACAACAAATATGTTTCATTTTTCATGATTTTATAGGCCTCCTAGGTGCCTTGGCTGGAAATAATTGGGGTCTCACACAGGTGCCTGGAGGGCCAAAGGAGCCAGGACAGGAGTCATAGACCTGGGTGATAATGGAGTTATAGCTCAGTGGGGCTTGAGCCCTCCTAGAAAGGGCTGGGGACAAGGATGGGAGATGAAGTGGAATGAGAGGAATAGTGACACTGCCCATGGCTGGGTTTAGGCCTGGCTAGGGCTTCAGGCAGGTGGAAGCTACTTGGCCCAGCCTCTGGGTCCAGGCTCTGAGCAGGGAAGGCATGGATCAGAACTACAACAGGCCTGAGGGGCAATGATGACCACACCTGGGACTAATGCTAGGACTTCATGGCCACTTACAGACACTCTGTGCCTGTTGCAGGGCCAGGCCTCTCCTTCCTGGCTTCCTAGGTGTATCCTGGGTGGGTCCGGCATGGAGTCCATGGAGGTGAAGGGTGAGTAGGGGACACTGTGGGTGGGCTGGTCCCCAGGTAGGATCCTAGTACTATTCCTGACATTTTCCTGCTACACTGTCCTTGGATAGCAACTCCAAGGCATCAGAAACAGCCTGATCCAATCCCAACTTTCAGCTCATCCACCCGTTGACCCTGACTGAGGTCCATGAATCTTCAGAATGGCTCCTTGGAGAGGCTTACCTGCAGAACACAGGCCTGGGGGCAGATAAAGTTCCCATAGGGCAGGTTCCTGAGGATGGCCTGAGTCCTCCTACCTAGGAGCATCATCCATTTCAGCTGGAGGCCAGAGTGATTCTGTAGAAACAGTTTGGCCTCTTCATTCAGGCCTATGAAAAGGAACAAGCAGTCAGGATAGTCTGTGGAGCCACAGGGGACTCCCAGGCCAAGATGAACAGGGAAAGAGGCAACCACAGGTATAGGAAATACTAGTAGGGGACACCCTGGGGTGGAAGGAGCAGGTCTGTGGAGGACAAGTGGGTAGGAGAGGAGGGAACACGGAGGATGAAAGGAGTAGGCCTGTTGAGGACAATCAGGTATACAGGAGGGGACATGAAGGTAGAAAGAGAGGGCCTGTGGGGGACAGCCCATAGGCACATGTTGGGTCATGGCATTGGAAGGAGCAGATCTCTGGGAGGACAGCCCCAGGGTGACAAGGCGATGTGAAGCATGCCGGGAATGTGGCAAAGAATATAAAGGATACAGGAGGAGAACTTGGGGGGAATGGGTGAGGGAAGTAAATCTGTGGGGAATCGTTAGTGGGGAGGGAAAGAGAGGACAAGGGGGTAGAAGGAGAGGCCTATGGGAGACAGATGAGGGGAACAGGAGGGGTGGAAGGAACAGCCTTTTTCACAAGGACCCACCTCACAAGCAAGAGTGAATTCCCATGATTTTCAAAAGCTGTGTCAGGGGTTAGCAAATCTTTTCTCTGAAGGGCCAGAGGCCTGGGCCCTACAGTCATAACCCTCACTTCCAGGACTGTCTCAGAAAAGCAGCCAAGATTATCCATAAATGATTGAGCCTGAATAAGTTTTGATAAAAAACTTATTAATACACACTGAAATTTTAATTTCATATAACTTTCACGTCATGATAGTCTACATTTCTTTTCATTCATTTAAAAACATAAAACCATTCTTAGATGGCATGCAGTCCCAAACCAGGTAAAAACCAGAGTGCTGACTTGAGCTAGAATGGCAAATCTCTTTAAAAAAAAAACATGCAAATACAATAATATGCAATACTCAGCTGGCTGTGGAGAAGGGCAACCATGTACGCTGTCAAGATTCTTCTAGGAAACTTCTTGACGGTATATTGATGGGAATTTAAGATATTACAGTCTTTTAAGGGAATTTTACAGTGCCCACCTACTTTTAAATATGATGGCCTTCCAACCAGCAATTGCATTAAAAAAAAAAAGTCCGTCAGAGTTCCCATTGTGGCACAACGGAAACGAATTCAACTATGAACCATGAGGTTGTGGGTTTGATCCCTGGCCTCGCTCAGTGGGTTAAGGATCCAGTGTTGCCATGAGGGGTGGTGTAGGTCGCAGACGTGGCTCGGATCTGGCATTGCTGTGGCTCTGGCATAGGCCGGTGGCTACAGCTCCGATTAGACCCCTAGCCTGGGAACCTCCATATGCCATGGGTACAGCCCTAAAAAGGACAAAAGACAAATAAATAAATAAATAAAAATTTAAAAAATCCATCCTACAGAAATATGTGTTGAGAATGCAAGAATGTGGCATTAATTGTAAAAGTAGAAAACTGTGATTTTATTAGGGGGTTATTGAGATAGTTAACGTGTGAAAGGGTTACATTGAGCATCCTTTCTGTGTATTAAGTGGGTTCATATCCATTTCCACCTGTATCTACAGGTGTTTCCCCCTAGGGCTGGGGCCTCTCCCTATCTCACAGGAGCTGTGACCATCTTAGTTAGGAGGCAGTGGAATTGGAGCAGTGGAGGCAGGGGCTCACCCATGGCCAGTGTAGCTGGGGCAGGAGGCGGATTAGAGAACATTCCTCGGATGCCGCTGCCCAGCCTTCCTTGCCCGGCTGGCAGATGCCTTTGGAGTCCTCTGGCTGACCCAGCTCCTCCTTGGAAAGCAGACCGGAATTCCCATCAGCATGCACCTGGCTAGGCCCGTCCTCACGAACTGATGCTCATCTCCTCGCCTTTGGGGAGGGAGCAGTGCCATGAGGGGAATAAAACCATGCCAGGAGGAGCTCCCAGTCCAGGAGTGAGGGATTGGAGGGATAGGGGAGTGGCGAGGAACTGGGAGGTACCTCTCCAGTTGACGGGATGCCCCTAGGGACAGTGGTCACTCATAGCACCCTGAGCAGCTGATGGGTGTCCTAGGCCAGTGCAGCATATAGAATCCAATTTTGTGGGCCCTGCCAAGCACAGGAGCTTCTCAGGTCCCTCTGCCAGCCCCCAAAGCAGTGACTGCCCATGCAATCACCGTGTCATTGTGGGGTTTTGTCATCCCTGTCCTCCATGTCCCAACCCTCAGAACTAAGAGAGGTTTGGCAGAACACTGGTGGTGAAAGCGCCCAGCCATCAGCCCTCACCATCCCACTGTCAGACATTTTTCTGACCACAGGAGTCTGACTCCCACTTTCCTGAGCTCAAAAGGAGTTGGATCATCTGGGTATGTTTGCCCTTTCTGCTCCCACCTTCCAGGTCTTGGCACACTAGCCTGGGAGGCAGAGACTCTGCTCTGATTGAAGGGCCCTGACCCATGAAAGTGTTGCAGGAGACCTCTGACTGGGGCTTCAGCAGCAGACTTGATTAAGGTGCCAGGTTGGTCAGAGAAGCTCTGGCTCAGCTAGATGCAAGTACACAATGCTGTGTACTGACTCAGCTCCTGGCTGACCCACACTTAGGGCCTCTGAGCTCTCAGACCCTCTCACAACCTCTGTGCTAACCTAAAATTCAGAGTTCAGGCCTCCACAGTCCTGCTCACCCATTTTCCCCTTACCTGTAAAAGGATATTTGCAAGGTGTTCCTGCATGGCAGGTATGAGAAGGACCTACCATGTTTGAGTGGCCTGTACTTCTCCCATGCCTTACCTTAGCTCTAAGTTTGAGCCAAACAAAGACACTTGCTGTCTCCCAGGTGAATTCAGAACTCCCTGCCACCCCTGGTCCTTTGCTAGAACTCCATGCCTCTCCCAAGCTATCCTAAAGCTCTCTGCCTCAATCAGGACCATCTAGGACACACTGACTCCCCTCCCAGGCCTGTCCTAGAACTCCCTGCTCCCCCCAGCCTTGTTCTAAACTTTCTACCTTCCACTACGCCTATTCTAGAAGTCTCTGCCTCCCAAGGCCTCTCCTAGACTACTTGTCTTCCAGGTCTGTTCTTGAACTCCCTGACTCCTCCAGCCCTATCTTAGAATTTCCTGCCCTTCTGCATAGGGCCAGGCCTTTTGGCTGCAGTGTTTCCTGCCCTGTGTCAGCCATAAGAAGATGCAGTATCATGGGTGCAGGCACTAGATGAGCTCTGCTCTAATGGTGGGAAGCAGTCAAGGATGCCCTGGGGACAGTCTTGTGCCTGGACAGCTGGGAGGATTCCCTACCTGGTAGTTGAGACTGTGGATTCATTTCAAATTCAAAGGCTGGGTGATTCTTCCAGACCCCAGATTCTGAGACTCAAAACTGGTTTTTCAATCTCCAGAAACTTTGATGGAGGGTTTGATGCTCTGTGAGATCCCTAAATTCTCTGTTAACCCTACATGGGGTCCTAGTGAGTTCCTGTGGGGTGGTTCTCTGGCTAGTGCAGGCTGGTCCTGTAGAAGTTGCCACAAGTCTAGCTGGATAATTTTAATGAAACAGATTTGGAGGTTGCTGTAGATTCTCCAGAGATTACAGGAGAAAGCAGGCCGCACAAAGCGGCATGGTCACAGTCAAGATAGGTCATCTTTATCGATATGTGCTAAGCTGCCAGTCATCTCCCCATTCCATTGACAAGAACACCATTACTGCCTGGTGTTCTGCTGTGGAACAAACCAAAGCACACAGTGAGGTCCTGCAGAGTACCTGGGACTCAGGTCAAGGTCTCTGTACTCAGAGAGCTCAGGGTTTAGTCACAAAGATGAGGCACCCAACCAGCTGATGAGGGGCATGAGAGAGAATGTGTTTACTCAACCCAGCACATAAGGGATCGAAGTGCACGATTCTGGGTGGGAACTTGGGAATAGGCCTGGGGTCCAAGTCACTGAGGTAAGACCAAGAATAGCCAGAGCAGGTGGAGGTCTGCTAGGAGTCCCTCAAGAGTGGCATAGCCCAGATGTAGACAGGAGGGATAGGCTGAGAACATGAGTCAGGCCAGTTGAGGCGAGGAGAGGTAGTGGGTGAGACTGGGTAAAATGATATTGTCATGCCTGAGTGTGGGCTAGAGAAAGGAGCCCAGGCTCAAGAGGGTGGGTAAGGATGAGGAATGTATCTGGGAGGTGGGAGGCAACACCAACCAACTTTTATAAGACTCCAAAATATCATTTTCCACACTAAATCAAAGTTAAAAATTTTGTGCTTCAAATATGACACTATCAAAAGAGTCAAAAGAATCTTTGGGAGAAAATAGAAGAAAATATTTGTAAATCACATATCTGATCAGAGGTTACTATCCAGAATATATAGATAGAGAGATCTCTTAAAACTCAACAACAACAACCAGGATTCAAAACCTGGTATAGGACTTGAATAAACATTTCTCCAAAGAATACATACAGGTAGGCCAAAAAGCACAGCATCACTAGTCATTAAGGAAATGCAAATCAAAACCACAGCTTTACCTCACATCTATTAGGATGGCTGTTATAAAAAATAACAACAAAACAAAACAAAATAAGATCAGACAAAAACAAGTGCTCATGAGGCTGTGGAAAAATTGGAAAAATTATGCATTGCTTGTTGGAATGTAATATGGTGCAGCTGCTGTGGAAAATAGTTTTGTGGTTCCTTAAACGTTTAAACCTAGAGTTATCATATGATCTAGCAATTCTACTTCTAGGTATAAACCTGGAAGAATTGAAAGCAAGGAAACAAACAGATGTTTGCACACTCATGTTCATATTAGCACTATGCACAAAAGCCAATCGGTGAAAACAACCCAAGTGTCCATCAATGGATAAATAGATTTAAAAAATGTGGTATATCCTTAAAATGGAATATTATTTAGCATTGAATAGAAATGAAATTCTGATACTTGCTGCAGCATGGAAAAACTTAAAAGACATTGTGCTAAATGAAATAAGCTAGACACAAAAGAACAAATATTGTATTATCCCACTTATATGAAGTTCCTAGAATAGCCAAATTCATAGACATGGAATTAAAATAGAGGATACCAGGGACTGGAAGGAGGGAGGTAACAGGAGATGATTTAATAAGTGCATAGTTTCTCTTTGGTTTAAAAGTTTTGGAAATAAATGGTGGTGATAGCTGTACAGCATTGTGAACATACTTAATGCCACTTATATAAAATGTACACTTATATAAAATGGTTAAAATTGTAAGATTTATGTTATATATATTTTACTAAAATAAGATGACATGTGATAAGAAAATTCACTAAAGTATTATTTGTGGTAGTGAAATATTAAAATAAAGGTCTATCAATAAACTGCGAAAAATCATGCAATGAGATATTGAACATTAAAGAGGAGGAAAAGTTAAAAACATTTGCCATCTCTGATAACACTTATGGTTCAACCTTATTCTTTTTATTTTTCAAAGTTTTGTTGAAGTATAGTTGATTTATAATGTAATAATTTCTGCTGTACAACAAAGTAATTCAGTTATACATGTATAAACACCATTCTCTTTCAGTTTCTTTACCCACAAAGATTATCACAGAATATTGGGTAGAGTTCTCTGTGCTATAAGCAGGTTCTCATTGGCCAATCATTCTATATACCTAAATGTGCATATGCCAATCCAAAACCCCCAGTCCATCCCTCCCCACAGCCCCATATCTGTACCCTTTGGTAACCATAAGTTTTTCAAAGTCTGTGAGTCTGTTTATGTTTTGAAAATAAGTTCATTTGTATCCTTTTTTTAGTTTCCGGATACAAGGATATCACATGATATTTGTCTTTCACTGTCTTTCTCTTAATATGATAATTTCTAGGTCCACTTATGTTGCTGCAAGTGGCATTATTTTGTTCTTGTGTAAGGCTGGGTAATATTCCACTGTATATATGTACCACATCTTCTCTATCCATTCCTCTGTTGATGGACATTTATTTAGGTTGCTTCCATTGCAGCATTGTAAATAGTGCTCTAATGAACATTAGGGTGCACGTGTCTTTTTGAATTTTTGGTTTCTCCAGGTAGATGCCCAGAAGTGGGATTGCTAGATCACATGGTAGTTCTATTTTTAGCCTTTTTGGAGGAAACTCCTTACTGTTTCCCATAGTGACTGCACCAATTTACATTCCTACCAACAGTGTAGGAGGGTTCTCTTTTCTCTGCACCCTCTCCATCATTTATTGTTTGTAGACTTTTTGATTATGGACATTCTGGCTGGTATAAGTTATTTTTTATTTGCATTTCTCTAATAATTAGTGTTGTTGAACATATTTTCATATATTTTTTGACCATCCATATGTCTTCTTTGGAGAAATGTCTATTTTGATCGTCTGCCCACGTTTTGATTGGGTTGTTTTGTTCTTTTGATATTGAGCTGCAGGTTGTGTTTGTATATTTTGGAGATTAATCCCTTGTCAGTCACTTCATTCGCAAATGTTTTCTTACATTCCGTGGGCTGTCCTTTCATTTCATTTATGGTTTACTTTGTTGTGCAAAACTTTTAACTTTGGTAATTAGGTCCATTTGTTTTTTTTTATTTTCATTACTCTAGGAGGTGGATCTGAGAAGATATTGCTGGTGGTTTATGTCAGAGAGTGTTCTGCCGGTTTTCTATAAGACTTTCACAGAATCCAGTCATCTATTTAGATCTTTCATCCATTTTGAGTTTGTTTTTGTGTATGGATTTAGAGAGTATTCTAATTTCATTCTTTTACATGTAGCTGTCCAGTTTTTCCATAATCATTTATCGAAGAGACTGTCTCCACCACTGTATATTCTTGCCTCCTTCATAATAAATTATTTGGGTTTATATGTCATAGATTAATTGGTTTATTTCTGGGCTTTCTATCCTGTTCCACAGGTCTATATTTTTGTTTTTTGCCAGAACCATATTGCCTTGATGGCTATAGCTTTGTAGTAGTTTGAAATAAGTAAGCCTGATTCCCCCAGTTCCATTTTTCTTTTTCAATATTTCTTTGGCTATTTGGGGTCTTTTGTGTTTCCATACAAATTTAAAATTTTTTTGTTCTAGTTCTGTGAAAAATGCCATTGATAATGTTACAGGGATTGCATTGAATCTATAGATTGCCTTGGGTAGTATATTCATTTTGACAATATTGATTCTTCCAATCCAGGAGCATGGTATATCGTTCCATTTATTTGTTCATCTTTGATTTCTTTCATCAGCATCTTATAGTTTTCAGAGTACAAGTATTTTGCCTCTTTATATATTCCTAGGTGTCTTATTCTTTTTGATGCAATGGTCAACATTCTTTATACCCTGATATTTCATGTTTTTTGTTATTATTGGCACTTCATTTCTAATAATAGTTTTTTTCTAATATTATGGGAATAGTTCTTGAAATTAAGCAAACATTTTTACACAATTCAGGTTACTCTCTCCCCCCATAATGATTAGCCTATGTTTATGATCCACAGAAAGTAACCAAAAACAAAGTCAAAACTGCTCATTTTGTATATTTTATATAAGTAACATGCAGGTTTGAGTAATGGAATGGCAGATTATTTTTTACTCTGAAGTCTAACCAAATCCTATTTTAATCCTATGAATAATGTGAGTTTTAACTTGTGCCATTTATGAGCTTTAAATATTTTGCTTACTTTTTAAACTTTCTTGTTTTCTGATAATATATTCATATTTATAGTGCCTTTTGTGAAAGGCGTTTGTTTCTTTTTTTAACTTTTTATTGTGAAATTATGGACTTATGGGAAGCTGCAGTTATAGTACAAAGTGACCCAGATAACATTTTATCCAAGACTGACATCTTTTGCAATTGCAGTGAAATGTCAAAACCAGAAAATTGACATTGATACAATACAGAGAACTAGACTACAGATGTTAGTCAGTTTTCTCCTTTAAGAAAACCCTGCACATTCGTGTGTGTGTGTGCATGCATGAACATATGCATGTGTGCACGTGTTCTGTTCTTTGCAATTGGACTCATTATTAGACTCACATGACCACCATCAGGGTATAGAACCACTCTATCACCTCAGAGCTTTAATACTGCCCCTTAAGACTCTCACCTCCCCCAAAATCCATTTCTCCATAAAGCAACATAAAAAGTTGTCAAAACAAACTTTTTCAGTACTCTGGAAACTAATCAAATTTTCATCACAACCAAAGGAGCATTTAATAAAGAAAAATATACTTTAAAAATTTTATACCATAATGAGATGTGATTTAATATCATATTTAAGAAAACATTGGCTAACCCCAAATCATGAAGAGTTACTCTTATGTTTTCATCTAAAAATCTTACAGTTTTAGCTCTTACATTTAGTTTTTTATGATCATTTTGAGATAATTTTTTGATATGGTATCCTCATGCCAATACCTCACTGTCTTTGTGTAATTTCGTAGCTTTAAAATCAGGAGGTATAAGTCTTCCAAATTTTCATGGGGCTTTTTTCACGCACCAGATTGGTTTGGCAGTTCTGAATCCTTGACTTCCCAAATAAATTTTAGGATCAGTTTGTTGAATTATGGAAAAAGAAATAGGCAGCTTGGATTTTGATGGGAATTACATTGACTCTGTAGATCAGTATGGGAACTATTGCCATCTTAACAACATTAAGTTTTCTGATGAACACTGAGTGTTTTTCTATTTATTTAGATATTCTTTAAACTCTTTCTAGAAGGCTTTATGGTTTTCATTGTACAGAGCTTCCAGATCTTCCATTTAAGTTCTTTATTCTTTTTGATGCTATTGTAAATGGAATTGTTTCATTAATTTCATTTAAAATTGTTTCAAATTGTTTGGTACTTCTTTTTTCCCAAGTGGATAGCTTTTATTTCTTTTCTTTCTTTTCTTGATTAATTTCCTTGGCTAGAGCACGTTGCTAAAATGAAATGATGAGAACAGACATATTTGTCTTTTTCTTCATCTTATGGAGAAAGCATCCAGTCATTCACCAAGTATGATGTTAGCTCTGGGTTTTTTGCTTTCTGGTTTTGTTTTTTGTTTGTTTGTTTCTTTTGTGGCCATCCTGTGGCACATGTAGTTTCTGAGCTAGGGATCACATCCGAGCCATGGTTGTGACCTAAGCTGCAGGTGTGGCAATGCCTGATCCTTAACCCACCATGCCAGGTCAGGTATTGAACCTGAAGCTCTCCCAAAATGCTGCAAATCCAGTTGCACCACAGCAGGAACTCCAGCTCTGGTTCTTTGCTGATACTCATTACATCAAGAAAGTCCTTTATACTCCTAGTTTGTTGAATGTTTTATTATAAAAGTGTTGAATTTTTTCAAATGCCTTTTTTGCCTCTATTGAAATTATCAGTATGCTTTGTTCTTATTCTATTAATATGGTTTATTACCATATTAATTATTAATTATTAATTAATTATTAATTGATTTTGGGGTGTTAAACTAACCTTGCTTTTCTGGACAAAATCCCACTTGGTCATGGTGTATATTTTTTTTCACTTGTTGCTGGATTCAGTCTGATGCTACTTTATTGAGGATATTTGTGTCTCTATCATAAGAAAGAAAGTCTGTAGTTTTCTTATAATGGTGTTATTTATCTTTGGTATCAGGGAAATAGTGGCCTCCAAGAATTGGTTGAGAAGTCTTCCCTCCTTTTCTACTTTTGGAAGAGTTTGTTAATGAATGGTATTATTTCTCCCTTAAATGATTGGTAGAATTCTCCATTGAAGCCATCTGGTTGTAGGCTTTTCTTTGTGGAAACTCTTAAAAATTACTATCCAATTTTTTGTAATAGGTATATTCAGATATTGTCTTCTGCTTGAGTCAGTTTAGGTTGTTTGTGCCATTCTAGGAATCTATCCATTTCATCAAAATTATCTCATTTGTCAGTATACAATTGTTTATAGTATTCCTCCATAAATATTTTTTTTGTAAATCACTCCTGATTATAGCAATTTGGGTCATTTTTTACACTGTCAGTCTAGCTAAAGTTTTGTCAATTTTGTTGATCTTTTCAAACAACAAACTTGGTTTTGTTGATTTTCTCTATTATATATTCTATTTTTAAATTTCATTGATTCCCTCTAATATTTATAATCTCCCTCCTTTTTTGAAATGTTACTAAATTATTCATCTTGGCATTATTTGTCTATTTTCCCTTCAATTTTTTCAATTCTTTCTGCATGAAATTTAGAATCTGTTTTGATGCATATGTTTATAATTATTTTATCTACATGATGAATTGACCCTTTTACAATTTTTCAATTTTTATTGAGGTATAGTTTATTTACCATATTTCTTCAATTTCTCTTTTATAGCAAAGTGACCCAGTCACACAGTTCCCTGTGCTGTACAGTAGGACCCCATTCAATGCCCATCCATTCCCAATGTTATAGTTTGTAGCACCAACCTCAAACTCTTGTCCACCCCACTCCCTCCCTCCAGCAAACACAAGTATGCTCTCCATGTCCATGATTTGTTTCTGCTTTGTAGATAGGATCATTTGTGCCATATTTTTTATTCCACCTATAAATGTTATCATATAGCAACTGTCTTTCTCTTTCTGACATACTTCACTTAGTATGAGAATCTCTAGTTCCATCCATGTTGCTATAAATTACATTAGTTTGTCCTTTTTTTGTGGCTGAGTAGTATGTCATTGCATATATTGCATATATATATTACATCTTCTTAGTCCACTCATCTGTCCATGAACATTTAGATTGTTTCCATATCTTGGCTATTGTGAGGGCTGTGATGAACATGGGGTACATGTGTCTTTTTTTTTTTGTCTTTTTGTTGTTGTTGTTGTTGTTGCTATTTCTTGGGCCGCTCCCACGGCATATGGAGGTTCCCAGGCTAGGGGTCGAATCGGAGCTGCAGCCACCAGCCTATGCCAGAGCCACAGCAACGCGGGATCTGAGCCGCATCTGCAATCTACACCACAGCTCACGGCAACGCCAGATCGTTAACCCACTGAGCAAGGGCAGGGACCGAACCTGCAACCTCATGGTTCCTAGTCGGATTCGTTAACCACTGCGCCACAACGGGAACTCCCATGTGTCTTTTTGAATGAATGTTTTGTCTAGCTATATTCCCAGAGTAGGATTGCTGGATCATATGGTAATTCTCTAATTAGTTTTCTGAGGTACCTCCATACTGTTTTCCATAGTGGTTTTACCAATTTACATTCCCACCAAGAGGGAAGGACGGTATTTTTCTCTCCTTCATTTGTTATTTGTTGACTTTTTAATGATGACCATTCTATGAGGTGGTACCTCATTGTAGTTTTAATTTGCATATCTCTAATAGTTAGTGATGTTGAGCATTTTTTGTGTACCTGTTGGCCATCTGTATGTCTTCTTTGGAGAAATATCTATTTAGGTCTTCGGTCCTTTTTTAAATTGGGTTGTTTGGGGTTTTTGTGGTTGAAATTTTTTTTAATTTCTGTTTTTTAATTTAATGATTTTTTATTTTTTCCATTATAGCTGGTTTACAGTGTTCTGTCAATTTTCTACTGTATAACAAGGTGACCCAGTCACACATACACATAAACACTCCTTTTTCTCACATTATCATGCTTCAACATAAATGACTAGATATAGTTCCCAGTGCTATACAGCAGGATCTCATTGCTTTAATATGTTGTTAAATTGTATGAATTGTTTATATATTTTGGAGATTAGGCTTTTATCTGTTGCATCATTTGCAAAGATTTTCTCCCATTCTGTGAGTCATCTTTTTGTTTTTCTTTGCTTTGTTGTCTTTGCTACACAAAAGTTTTCAAGTTTAATTAGGTCCCATTGGTATATTTTTATTTTTATTGACTTTATTCTAGGAGGTGGACAAAACAGGATGTAGCTGTCAAAGAGCATTCTGCCTATGTTTTCCTCTAGGAGTTTTATAGTATCTGGCCTTATATTTAGGTCTTTAATCCATTTTGAGTTTATTTTTGTATATGGTGTTAGAGAGTGTTTTAATTTCATTATTTTTATAAGTAGCTTTCCAGTTTTCCCAAAACCATTTATTGAAGACACTGTCTTTTTCCACTGTATGTTCTTTCCTCTTTTGTCATAGATTAGTTGACCATAGGTGCTTGGGTGAAAAATAAAAACCATGTGGTTATCTTAATAGATACACAAAAACTTGTGATGAAATTCAACACCCATTTCTGATAAAAACTCTCCAGAATGTGGGAATAGAGAGAAACTACCTCAATATAATAAAAGCCATATATGACAAACCCACAGCTAACATCATTCTCAATGGTAGACAACTAAAAACATTTCCACTAAGATCTGGAACAAGACAAGGATGTCCATTCTCACTACTTCTATTCAACATAGTTATGGAATTCCTGGCAATGACAATCGGAGAAGAGACAGAAATAAAAGGAATCCAAATTGGAAAAGAAGTAAAACTATCACTGTTTGCAGATGTCATGATACTATACTTGGAAAACCCTAAAGACACTTCCAGAAAACTGTTAGAACTCATCAATGAATTTGGCAAAGTTGCAGGACACAAAATTAATACACAGAAATCAATTGCATTTTTATACACTAACAATGAACTATCAGAAAGAGAAATCAGTGAAATGATACCACTTATCATCATATCAAAAAAAATAAAATACATGGGAATTAACCCACCTAAAGAGACAGAAGACCTATACTATGAAAGCTATAAGATGCTGACAAAAGAAATCAAAGACAACACAAATGTATGACACAAACAGAGCGGATATACCATGCTCTTGAATTGGAAGAATCAATATTGTCAAAATACTACCCAAGGCAATCTACAGATTCAGTACAATCCCTATCAAATTGTTAAGGACATCCTCCAAATAACTAGAACAAAATTTTTTAAAATCTGTATAGAAACACAAAAGACTCTGAATAGCCAGAGCAATATTGAAAAAGAAAAACAAAACAAAACAAAAAAAGGAGTTCCCATCGTGGTACAGTGGTTAACAAATCCGACTAGGAACCATGAGGTTGCGGGTTCAGTCCCTGCCCTTGCTCAGTGGGTTAATGATCTGGCATTGCCATGAGCTTTGGTGTAGGTTGCAGGCACAGCTTGGATCCAGCATTGCTGTGGCTCTGTTGTAGGCCAGTGGCTGCAGCTCTGATTCAACCCCTAGCCTGGGAACCTCCATATGCCACAGGAGCAGCCCAAGAAATAGCAAAAAGACAAAAAAAAAAAGAAAGAAAGTAAGAAAAGAAAAGAAAAACAGAAATGGAAGGAATCACACTTCCTGACTTCAGACAATACTACAAAGCTACAGTTATCAAAACAATATGGTACTGGCTCAGAAAGCGAGATATAGATCAATGGAACAGGATAGAAAGCCAATAAATAGATCCTTTTATAATTTTTAAATGCCATTCTCTATCTCTGATAATATTTTTGTCTTAAGGTGCATTTTGTCTGATACTTGTATAACTACTCCAGTTTTTCTATGGTTTTAATGTTATATTTTCTTCCATCCTTTTACTTTCAGCCTATTTGTACCTTTGAAATGCAAAGTGTGTCACCTGTGGATAGCAAATAGGAGAATCTTTATTTTGCTTTGTTTTGTTTTTATCCAGTCTGATAATCTCTACATTTTGATTGGATATTTTAATCCAGTCATACTTCATATTACTATTGTTATAGTTGGATATGCCTTCTATTTTGCTTTTTGTTTTCTATATGTCTCATACATATTTTGTTCTTCTGTTTCTCCTTACTGCCTTCTTTTGCATTTATTTAACATTTTCTGGTATAACATTTAATTAATTAAATAATATTTAACTGTATTTTTTTGTGAGTTTCTAGAGCATCCAAATAATCCAGGATAATCTCCTCGTCTCAAGATCCTTAACTTAATCATTTCTACAAAGCTTCTTTTGTCATATAAGATAATGTTCCCTTAGAATTATTGTGGGGGCATATTTGGGAATATCATTCATTTGTTTACAACAGATGAGCTAATTACTCTTTTTAATCAAATGTGGGAAATATTCAACAATGATTTCTTCTAAAATTTGTTCTGTTCCTTCCTTTTTATCTACTGTCATTTCCATTATGCATATGTTGGTGCCGTTAATGATGTACATATCTCAGAGGCTCTGTCAGTTTTTATTCACTCTTCTTTCTTCCTTCAGATTTCACATCTCTTTTCAAGTTTGCTGATTCTTCTTCTAGCTTAAATCTACTATTGAATTCTCTAGTAAATTTTTCATTCTGACTATTGTTCTTTTTAGCCCCATAATTTTATTTTATTCTTTTTCATGATTTTTATTTCTGTTGTAATTCTATTTTTGGCCAGACATTTTCATCAGTTCTTTGAACATATTATAATAGTTGCTTTGGCATCTTTGCCTGCCAAGTCCAGAATGTTAGTGGTTAGTACAGACAATTTCACAGGCAGTTTCTATCACCTGTTTTTTTTTAATTGTGTATCAGTCACACTTTACTGTGTCTTTGTATAGATTTTGTTAAAACAGGCCATTTAAGATATATTGTATTGTAATATATTTGGATATTACCTCCTCCTCCCAGAATGGGGCTTGTTATATTGTTTGCTTATTTGTTTAGAGGCCTGGCTGGACCAGTTCAATGAAGTGAATTTCCCCTGCAATGTAGCCTCTTATGTTGCTGCACCGAATGAACAGTCTTGGTAATGTGTACAGTCTCCCTGCCCACCAGAGATGATTGTGGTTTTAGCTGGCTCTTTGTCTCTTTCTCCAATCTCCCCATTAAGATTTCAGCTGGTCTGATTCCACTGGCATCATACCGAGCTCTTAGCCTCCACTAACTGCTAGCTGACTTCTCCAACATTTACAAAAAGCCCTGTAACATAAATTGCCTCACAGTCCAATCCAGTTGAAGTAAAACTCTTTGGTAGGGGCAAGGTGTTGCCAATTTTTGCCCTATTGGTCAGGGTATTGCCAACCTTCCCCTAGGAAGAACTTTTGTGCAATGAAATAGGAGTTGCGTGTAGGGGAGGTGGGCAGGAACATGTGCCACTTCCCAGTTGTTGAAGAAACTGGCAACTATGGATCTTCCATAGCTCAGAGCCAGAAAGGATAGGATCTATGTATGTTCACTGGCTATCAGATCTACCCAGGATAGTTCTTTTGCCCCAAGAAGCTAGTGGAGATGGGAGTTGCAACTGTGCTCCTGAGACCACAAAATTAGCTTCCCCAGAACACAAAGCTAATTTGGAGAGTTGCTGCACTCTTCACCAGCCACTCACCCAGATCATCTCTATATGGTGAAAAATGAGGGTGGGAAGGTGGATGCTGCCTGGTTTCCACCACATACTCAAGATAGACTTTCTGTAGCACCAAGCTGAGGAAGATACCAACTGATGTGCACTGGCTGCCAGATCCATCTTGAATAACTCTTCCCTACCATGGAACTAGAGGAGATGGGAAATGCAACTTGGCCATCTGCCCAACTAAAACAGCAAGACAGAGATATGAAGGAATGAATCTCCTACTTCCATAATTTTTTTTTGCATAGTGGATCTTAATTTGTTGTAAGCCCTTTGATCATTATATAGTTTTTGAATGGTTATCTCTGCAAATTTTGGCCAGGCTAATGGATGTCTCTCCAGGGGAAAGTTTTCTCAAGCTCCTCACACTACAATTCTGGAAATCTTACCACACATTTTTTATTACTAGGTATTATTCTGTTGGAAAGATTACTGGGAATTGTATAATAATTCACCCATTAAAGGACATTTAGATTTTTTCCAGTTTTTTGCTATTATGAGTAAAGCTTCTGTGGATATTCATATATAGATATTTGTGTGAACAAAAAATGTTCTTTCTTTGGAATGCCTGTGTAAGAGTGCAATTTCTAGTTTGTATGTTAAGTGCATTACCAGAATTATTTGCCAGAGAGGCTGTGCCACTTTACATTCTTATTTTACATTCAAAGCTGATAGGGTATTAATATGTTGGAGTACTCTGTAAACTTAAAGAATCCATAAATGTCATTTATTAACTTGGTATTTAAAAAGCAATCTAGGGAAGTTCCCATCATGGTGCAGTGGAAAAAAATCCAAATAGAAACCATGAGGTTGCGGGTTCGATCCCTGGCCTCACTCAGTGAGTTAAAGTCCCAGTGTTGTGTGAGCTATGGTGTAGGTTGCAGACACAGCGTGTATCTGGCATAACTGTGCCTGTGGTGTAGACCAGCTTCTGTACCTCTGATTGGACCCCTAGCTGGGAACCTCCATATGCTTCGGTGCAGCCCTAAAAAGCAAAATAAATAAATAATAAAAAGCAGTCTATGAGAGGTCTAAATCCCCAACATACTCACCAATATTTGGTATTGTCACTATTGTTTTTAATTTCAGCTGTTATACGAAGTATGTAGGGACATATTATTCTCCTAATGGCTAATGATATTGAAACTCTTTTCATTTGATTGTTAACCATCAGTTTTACCCCCCTTTGATAAAATGCCTATTCCTAGCTTCTGCCCATTAATAATATGACTGTTTATTGCTGAGTTTTTAGAGTTATTTATATATTCCAGCTCTGACTCTTGCATCAGATATATGATTTATAAATATCTTCTCTTTATCCACTTTATCCTCTTAGCATGATCTATCATAGAGCAAAACATTTCATTTTGATTATATACAATTTATTTTTCATTTCATGAATCTTACTTTTGGTATCACATCTAAGAACAGTTCAATTAGCTTTAGGCCCTGAAGACTTTTCTCCTAAGTTTTCTTCTAAATTTTTTATAGTTTTAAAAATTTATACATAAAGTTATGATCAACTTTGACATAATTTTTTATGAAGTGTAAAGTTTTGGTTGACATTTTTTACCATATAGATGTCTAATTGCTCCAGCATCATTTTTTGAAAGACTATACATTACCACATTTTTTTCATTTTATAATGATTTTTATTTTTTCCATTATATCTGGAATCAAATATATGGCACACTATCCCACATTTAAATGCTTTTCTGCCTCTGTCAGAAATCAGGTGTTGGTCTATTTCTGTTTATTTTATTCTAGTGTCTTTCCCTCCACTAATAATACACTGTCTTGGTTATTGCAGATTCTGTAGTAATCCTTCACACTGGATAGAATAATTTCTCCCACTTTATTCTTATTTTTTTTTTGTCTTTTTGCCATTTCTTGGGCTGCTCCCGTGGCATATGGAGGTTCCAAGGCTAGGGGTCGAATCAGATCTGCAGCCACCAGCTGTAGCCACAGGCCTATGCCAGAGCCACAGCAACACAGGATCCAAGCCACGTCTGTAACCTACACCACAGCTCACAGCAACACCAGATGCTTACCCCACTGAGCAAGGCCAGGGATCAAACCTGCAACCTGATGGTTCTTAGTCAGATTCATTAACCACTGCGCCATACTGTGAACTCCATTATTTTTTAATTAAAAAAATTTGGGGGGGAAAAAGAAAGTCTATTCAGCAAGCATTGCTGGGAAACCTGGACAGCTGCATGCAAAGCAATGAAATTAGAACACACCCTCACACCATGCACAAAAATAAACTCAAAATGGCTGAAAGCCTTAAATATGAGACAAGACACTATCAAACGCCTGGAAGAGAACATAGGCAAAACACTCTCTGACATCAACATCATGAGTATTTTCTTAGGTCAGTCTTCCAAAGCAATAGAAATTAGAGCAAAAATAAACCCATGGGACCTAATCAAACTGAAAAGCTTTTGCACAGCAAAGGAAACCCAAAAGAAAACAAAAAGACAACTTACAGAATGCAACCGACAAGGGCTTAATCTCTAGAATATATAAACAACTTATACAACTCAACAGCCAAAGAGCCAATCGCCCAATGGAAAAATGGGCAAAAGACCTGAATAGACTGTTCTCCAAGGAAGATGTACAGATGGCCAGCAAACACATGAAAAGATGCTCAACATCGCTGATTATATGAGAAATGCAAATCAAAACTACCATGAGATACCACCTCACACCAGTCAGAATGGCCATCATTAATAAGTCCACAAACAACAAGTGCTGGAGGGGGTGTGGAGAAAAGGGAACCCTCCTGCACTGCTGGTGGGAATGTAAACTGGTACAGCCACTATGGAAAACAGTTTGGAGATATCTTAGAAATCTATACATAGAACTTCCATATGACCCCGCAATCCCACTCTTGGGCATCTATCCGGACAAAACTCTACTTAAAAGAGACACATGCACCCGCATGTTCACTGCAGCACTATTCACAATGGCCAGGACATGGAAACAACCCAAATGTCCATGGACAGATGACTGGATTCGGAAGAAGTGGTATATATACACAATGGAATACTACTCAGCCATAAAAAAGAATGACATAATGCCATTTGCAGCAACATGGATGGAACTAGAGAATCTCATACTGAGTGAAATGAGTCAGAAAGACAAAGACAAATACCATATGATATCACTTATAACTGGAATCTAATATCCAGCACAAATGAACCTTTCCTCAGAAAAGAAAATCATGGACTTGGAGAAAAGACTTGTGGCTGTCTGATGGGAGGGGGAGGGAGTGGGAGGGATCGGGAGCTTGGGGTTATCAGATACAACTTAGAATAGATTTACAAGGAAATCCTGCTGAATAGCATTGAGAACTTTGTCTAGATACTCATGTTGCAACAGAAGAAAGGGTGGGGAAAAAATGTAATTGTAATGTATACATGTAAGGATAACTTGATCCCCTTGCTGTACAGTGGGAAAATAAAAATATATAAATAAATAAATTAAAAAGACAGCAAACTTAAAAAAAAAATTTATGGTTGCACTTGTGGCATATGGAAGTTCCCAGGCTGGGGGATGATTCAGAGCTGCAGCTGCTGGCCTACACCACAGCCACAGCAATGCAAAATCCAAGCTATGTCTGCAACCTATACCAAGGAGCTCATAGCAACACTAGATCCTTAACCCATTGAGCGAAGCCAGGGATCAAACCTGCATCGCCATTGATACTAGTCAGGTTTGTTACCACTGAGCCACAATGGGAATTCCTAAAAAAAATTTTTTTTAGGCCTGCAACGATCTATTGCCTTTCCAAATAAATTTTAGAAGTTATTTAGGCCTACAAATTTTTTTCTGGTATCTTTTATAGGAATTGTGTCAAATCTATAAATCATGTCCCACATAATCCCTGGAATTTAGGTTTGAATGATTTTACTCCCATGATTATTTATTTATGTTACATGGCCAAGTTGACCTTTATAAGATAGGAAGATTATCCTGGTGGGCCTGACCTAAACACAAGAATTCTTGAAAAGCAGAGAGGTTTCCCCAGTTAATTGCAGAAGGAAAATTCAGAGCGATGCAAAGCATGAGAAGAATTTGATGCACTGTTGCTGACTTGAAGATGGAAGAGCCATAGGATGAGGAATGTCATGGGATTCAGTGGCCCCTAGTTAACAGCCAGTATATAAACAAGGACCTCAGTTATACAAATTCAAGAAACTGAATTTTGCCACAAACAAGAATAAGCTTGAAAGTTAATTTTTCCCCAGAGCCTCCACATGAGAATGCTGACTGACAAATTCATTTTGGCTTTTTGATGACCTAAAAAGAAAAATCAGCCACAGCATTCTGGAGTTCTGACCTATCTGAGATAACGTGTTCATGTTTTTACTTACAGTGATAGGTTTGTGTTCATTTGTTATGCACCAATGGAAAATTTATACAGATTTTCGTACCAAGCATGAGCTCCTGCCTTAATAAGCACCTAAATATGAAGTGGGTTTGAAATCAGGCAGCAGATGGTGGCTGGCGGAATTTTGTGGAGTATGGTAGGAAAAAGGCTAGATTATATAGACGAAACTAAATAGGAGCAAAGAGGATGGTGAGAATGCTGTAAGTGACTTAAGGAAGGAGAATCCTTCTTTTTTCTTTTTTTTTTTTTTTGTCTTTTTAGGGCTGCACCCGTGACATATGGAGGTTCCCAGGCTAGGGGTCCAATTGGAGCTGTTGCCTCTGGCTTATGCCAGAGCCACAGCAATGCCAGATCTGAGCCGTGTCTGCGACCTACACCACAGCTCATGGCAACACCAGATCCTTAATCCACTCAGTGAGGCCAAGGATCGATCCCATAACCTCATGGTTCCTAGTCAGATTCATTTCTGCTGCTCCACAATGGGAACTCTGAAGGAGGATCCTTCTTATGTAGTTTAAGAATGCTTAGCAAAAATTTTTTCCAAAATTCGAGTAGGCCTGGTTTTTACTTACTGTTACAGGAAAAATGCAACAGAAGAGATAATTTTTTTTATTAAAGTATATTTGATTTGCAGTGTTTCTTCAAGTTCTGTTGTACAGCAAATTGACCCAACCACACACATTTCCCTGTGCTGTATAGTAGGGCCCCATTGCCCATCCATTCCAAATATAACTGTTTGCATCCAAAAAAGCCCATCCATCCCCCTCCCTCCATTTCCTCCCCTGGGAACTCCAAGAGATAAATTGAGGGGATATCTGTTAAATCAAAAGTCACCAGGGCTTGATGATTTTGAAAATTCTCATCCATGTTGATACTTTTATCAGTAGTTTTCCCTCTACATTGTGCAATAATATTCTGTCAAATCAGTTTATCCAATCCAAACATCCAGAGAGGAAACAATGTTTATACATAGTGAAAATAACATTAATTATCTTCTCTTCCAAAGTATCTGCACTCTTTGAGCGCAATAATATCTTCATTACCTACCAAAGAGCATTCTTATTCTATTCCTATTTTTTCTCCTTCATCTCTCTAGTTTATATCTTATAAACTTATAGACTTCCAAAAATTACAATTCAAAAAACTTTGACTAATTTCCTAATTATTCCGACTTCATGACTTTAGAACAGAGGCAAATAAAGTATAGCCTGTGGACCTTATCTAGCCCCTTTTTATTTATAAATAAGGTTTTATCAGAACACAGCTATGCCCAGTTCTTTACATATTGTCCAAGGCTATTTTTGCCTGTCAATGGCAGAATTGAGTAGTTGTGAGAGACAGTGTGACACACTAATTCTAAAATATTTATTGTCTGGCCCTTCACAGAAAAAGTTTGGAGACCCCTGACTTAAAGGAATATATATATTCCTGAAGCCTGGAGAATTATAGCTCAAGGGAAAAGCCAGGGAGAATAATACCTCGAGGTTTTATTGGTTTTTTTTTCCTTGACAATTTGTGGTCTTTTGTTGTTCCATATAAATTCTGAGATTATTTGTTTTGTTTTGTGAAAAATGTCATGCTTTGATAGGGATTGTATTACATATGTAGATTGCTTTCGGTGGTATGGACCTTTTTAACAATGTTAATTCTCCCAATCCAAGAACATGGGTATCTTTCCATTTCTTCTAATCATCTTCAATTTCCCTCATTAATGTTTTATACTTTTCAAATTATAGTTTTTTCACCTTCTTGGTTAAGCTTATTCCTAGGTGAGAGTTTTTTTGATGCAATTTTTAAAGGCATGTTTTTTACTTTCTCTTTCTGAGTCATTATTATTATTTAGAAAACCAACAGATTTCTCTATATTAGTCTTGTATCTTGAAACTTTATTGAATTCATTTATTTGTTCTAATTGTTTTTGGTGGAAACTTTAGGGTTGTCTATATGTATTATTCTACATCTTAAAATAGTGATGGTTTTACTTTTTCCCTTACAATTTGAATGCCTTTTATTTCTTTTTCTTGTCTGTTGTGGCTAGGGCTGCCAACACTAATTTAAATGCAAGATGGGAGTTCCCATCGTGGCGTAGTGGTTAACGAATCTGACTAGGAACCATGAGGTTGCGGGTTCGGTCCCTGCCCTTGCTCAGTGGGTTAACGATCTGGCGTTGCAGTAAGCTGGGGTGTAGGTTGCAGACACGGCTCGGATCCTGCTTTGCTGTGGCTCTGGAGTAGGCCAGCGGCTACAACTCCGATTAGACCCCTAGCCTGGGAACCTCCATATGCCACAGGAGTGGCCCAAAGAAATAGCAAAAAAAGACAAAAAAATAAATGCAAGAGCCAAGAATGGTCATCCTTTCACTCAGTATGAGATTCTCTAGTTCTATCCATGTTGCTGCAAATGGCATTATGTCATTCTTTTTTTATTATTTTTTATGGCTGAGTGAATATATACCACATCTTCCGAATCCAATCATCTGTTGATGGACATTTGGGTTGTTTCCATGTCCTGGCTATTATGAATAGTGCTGCAATGAACATGCGGGTGCATGTGTCTCTTTTAAGTAGAGTTTTGTCCCGATATATGCCCAAGAGTGGGATTGTGGGGAAAAAATGTAAATGTAATGTATACATGTAAGGATAACTTGATCCCCTTGCTGTACAGTGGGAAAATAAAATTAAAAAAAAAAGAATGGCCATCCTTGCCTTGTTTCTGAATTTAGAAGAGAGGCTTTCAGTTTTTCATGGTCAAGTATGATGTAAGCTATGGTTTTGTCATAAGCTTTATTATATTCAGATACATTTCTTCTATGCCAACTTTGATAAGAGTTTTTATCATTAATGGATCTCAGATTTTGTCAAATGCTTTTTCTGCATCTATTGAGATGATCATAGTATTTTTGTCCTTCCTTTTGTTAATGTGGTTTGTCATATTGATGGAATTCACATTGTGAATATTCAACCATCTTTGCATCCCTAGAACAAATACCACTTGATCATTATATATTGTTGTATTTGGTTTGTTCATATTTTGTTGAGGATTTTTATCATTATCAGAGACATTGGCCTGTAAATTGTTTTTGCAGTGTCCTTGTCTGGTATCAGGGTAATGGTGGCTTCATTGAATGAATGGGGGAGTATGCCATATTCTTCATTATTTGAAATAGTTTGAGAAGGATAATTATTAATTTTTATATGTTTGATAGGATTTCTTTGTGCAGCAAGCTATCCTGAACTTTTGTTTGCTGGAAGTTTTTAAATTATAAATTCAGTTTCACTACTAGTGATTGATCTGCTCAAATGGTCATTTCCTCCTGATTTAGTCTTGGTAGGTTGTACAGTTCTAGAAATTTGTCTATTTCTTCTATGTTGTACAATTTGTTGGCATATAACTCTTCATAGTGTTCTCTTATGATTTTTTTTTGTATTTCTGTGGTATTCATCACTATTTCCCCTCTTTCATTTCTTATTTTGTTTATTTGGGTCCTCTTTCTTTTCTTCTTGGTAAGTCTGACTACAGGATTATCAATTTTATATTTCAAAACCCCAGCTATTTGGCTTCATCAATCTTCTTTATTATTTTGGTCTGTATCTCATTTATTTTTTTCTTTATTTCCTTCCTTCTACTGAATTTGGGATTTTTACTCATTTTTCTCTAATTCTTTTAAAATGTCTGTTATATTGTTCATTGGAGATTTATCTTGTTTCCTGAAGAAGGCCTCTATTGCTAAAACTTGCCTCTTAGAACTGATTTTTCAGCATCTCATAGACTTTGAAAAGTTGTGTTTTAATTTTTATTTGTCTCAAAGTATTTTCTGATTTCCTCTTTGTTTTCTTTATTGACCCACTGTTTTTTTAGTAGCCTGTTGTTAGGTCTCCATGTGTTTCTGATTTTCCCATTTTTCTTTCTCTAATTGATTTCTAGTTCCATAAAATTGTGTTTGGAATAAATGGTTGATACAATTTCTATCCTTATAAATTTTGGGGGCTTGTTTTGTGGCCTAGCTTGTGATATATCCATGTGCACTTGAAAACAATGTGTCCTTTGCTCTTTTTGGATGGAATGTCCTATGGGTATATATTAAGTCCAACTAGTCTATTTTATCATTTAAGACCACTGTTGCCATATTGAGTTTCTGTCTGGCTGATCTGTCCTTTGATGTAAGCATAATGTTGAAGTCCCCTACTCTTATTATATTGCCAATTTCTCCCTTTATGTCTGTTAATATTTATTTTATATATTTACAGGTTCCTATACTGGATATAAAATCCCTTTTTTGTACTTATCCCCTTATTATATATCATCCTCACTTCTTGTTATAGACTTTGTTTTGAAGTCTATTTTTTCTGATATGTGTATGACTGCATCCACTTTCTTGTCATTTCCATTTGCAAGAAATATATTTTTCCATCCCAACCTGTTCAGTCTGTGTCTTTAGTTCAGAAGTGAAATCCTTCCCACTACACTTGGTATTTTTTTTTTGTCTCTTTGCCATTTCTTGGATCACTCCTGTGGCATATAGAGGTTCCCAGGCTAGGGGTCAAATTGGAGCTGTAGCCACCGGCCTATGCCTGAGCCAAAGCAATGCAGGATCCAAGCCATGTCTGCAACCTACACCACAGCTCATGGCAATGCCAGATCCTTTACCTGCTGAGCAGGGCCAGGGACTGAACCCGAAACCTCATGGTTCTTAGTCAGATTCATTAACCACTGAGCCACAATGGGAACTCCCTACACTTGGTATTTCTAATGCTATAGTTTATATCTTCATGTTCATTCCTTTACTGATTATTGTATTTATTCTTTATTTTATAATTTTTTGCCTATTAATCTGTGTAGTAACAAATCTAAGTAGTTAATCCTCAGACTTTATCTTTGTCCTGGCTAGTGGGGGTCTTCCTTTCCTATAGAAATTTGCTTCTTATTATAGTCCTTTCTTTTCCATTTAAAGATAAATTTTAACATTTCTTTTAGGGTTAGTTTAGTGTTAATGAACTCTTTTAGTTTTTGCTTGTCTAAGACTTTCTTTATCTCTTATCCCCCTCAATCTAAATGATAGTCTTGCTGGGTAGAGTATCCAACATTGCTAGTTTTTCCCTTTCAGCCTGTTAAATATGTTATGTCTCCCCACCTCCTGCCCTGCAAAGTTTCTGCAGAAAAATAAGCTGTCAACATTATGGGAGTTACCTTGTATATAACTCCTTGGTTTTCTCTTTATACCTTAGAATTCTCTCTTTATCTTTAACTATCACATGTCTTGGTGTGGCTCTTTATGGGTTCATCTTGTTTAAGATTTTCTAGGAGTTTCCATTGTGACTCAGCAGTAACAAATCCAGCTAGTATCCATGAGGATGTGGGTTCAATCCCTGGCCTCACTCAGTGAATTAAAGATCCAGGTAGGGTTCATCCCAAGTTCACAAGGATGGTTCAACATATGCAAATCAATCAACACCATACACCACATTAACAAAAGAAAAGTCAAAAAGCATATGATCATCTCAATAGACGCAGAAAAAGCATTTGACAAACTCCAACATCCATTCATGATCAACACCCTCGCCAAAGTGGGTACAGAGGGAACATTCCTGAACATAATCAAAGCCATTTATGATAAACCCACAGCAAATATAATACTCAATGGGGAAAAACTGAGAGCCTTCTCACTCAAATCTGGAACAAGACAGGGATGCCCACTCTCACCACTGCTCTTCAACATAGTTTTGGAAGTCCTAGCCACAGCAATTAGACAAACAAAAGAAATAAAAGGCATCCATATAGGAAGAGAAGAGATAAAACTGTCACTGTATGCAGACGACACGGTACTATACACAGAAAACCCTAAGGACTCAACCCAAAAACTACTTGGACTGATTAATAAATTCAGCAAAGTAGCAGGATATAAGATTAACATTCAGAAGTCAGTCGCATTTCTGTATACCAACAATGAAACATTAGAAAAGGAATACAAAAATACAATACCTTTTAAAATTGCACCTCCCAAAATCAAATACCTCGGAATACACCTGACCAAGGAGGTAAAGGACTGATATGCTGAGAACTATAAAACTTCAATCAAAGAAATTAAAGAAGATGTAGAGAAATGGAAAGATATTCCATGTTCATGGATTGGAAAAGTCAATATTGTAAAAATGGCCATACTACCCAAAGCAATCTACAGATTCAATGCAATCCCTATCAAATTACACATGACATTTTCCACAGAACTAGAACAAACAATCCAAAAATTTACATGGAACAACAAAAGACTCAGAATCACGAAAGCAATCCCGAGAAACAAAAACCAAGCAGGAGGCATAACTCTCCCAGACTTCAAGAAATACTACAAAGCCACAGTCATCAAAACAGTGTGGTACTGTTATCAAAACAGACAGACAGACCAATGGAACAGAATAGAGAGAACCCAGAAATAAATCCTGACACCTAGGGTCAATTAATCTTTGACACGGGAGGCAAGAACATCAAATGGGAAAAAGAAAGTCTTTTCAGCAAGCATTGCTGGGAAACCTGGACAGCTGCATGCAAAGCAATGAAACTAGAACACACCCTCACACCATGCACAAAAATAAACTCAAAATGGCTGAAAGCCTTAAATATGAGACAAGACACCATCAAACGCCTAGAAGAAAACATAGGCAAAACACTCTCTGACATCAACATCATGAATAATTGCTCCCAAAGCAACAGAAATAAGAGCAAAAATAAACCCAGGGGACCTAATCAAACTGAAAAGCTTTTGCACAGCAAAGGAAACCCAAAAGAAAACAAAAAGACAACTTACAGAATGGGAGAAAATAGTTTCAAACAATGCAACAGACACAGGCTTAATCTCTAGAATATATAAACAACTTATACAACTCAACAGCCAAAGAGCCAATCGCCCAATGGAAAAATGGGCAAAAGACCTGAATAGACTGTTCTCCAAGGAAGATGTACAGATGGCCAGCAAACACATGAAAAGATGCTCAACATCGCTGATTATATGAGAAATGCAAATCAAAACTACCATGAGATACCACCTCACACCAGTCAGAATGGCCATCATTAATAAGTCCACAAACAACAAGTGCTGGAGGGGGTGTGGAGAAAAGGGAACCCTCCTGCACTGCTGGTGGGAATGTAAACTGGTACAGCCACTATGGAGAACGGTTTGGAGATACCTTAGAAATCTATACATAGAACTTCCATATGACCCTGCAATCCCACTCTTGGGCATCTATCCGGACAAAACTCTACTTAAAAGAGACACATGCACCCGCATGTTCACTGCAGCACTATTCACAATGGCCAGGACATGGAAACAACCCAAATGTCCATGGACAGATGACTGGATTCGGAAGAAGTGGTATATATACACAATGGAATACTACTCAGCCATAAAAAAGAATGACATCATGCCATTTGCAGCAACATGGATGGAACTGGAGACTCTCACACTGAGTGAAATGAGTCAGAAAGACAAAGACAAATACCATATGATATCACTTACAACTGGAATCTAATATCCAGCACAAATGAACCTTTCCTCAGAAAAGAAAATCATGGACTTGGAGAATAGACTTGTAGCCACCTGGGGGGAGATGGAGGAAGCGGGAGGGATCAGGAGCTTGGGGTTATCAGACACAACTTAGAATGGATTTAAAAGGAGATTCTGCTGAGTAGCATTGAGAACTATGTCGAGATACTTATATTGCAACAGAACAAAGGGTCGGGAAAAAATGTATACATTTATGTTTAACTTGGTCCACATGCTGTACAGTGGAATAAAAAAAAATCATTAAAAAAAAGGATCTAGCATTGCTGTGAGCTGTGGTGTGGTTCACAGACATGGCCTGGATCTGATATTCCTGTAGCAGTGGTATAGGCCAGCAGCTACAGTTCTGATTCAACCTTTAGCCTCTGAATTTCCATATGCCACCAATGCAGCCATAAAAAGACCAAAAAAAAAAGACTTTCTGTGCTTCCTGTACCTGGATATTGTTTCCTCTTCAGGCTTGGAAAATTTTCAGCCATAATTTCATTAAATACATTTTCAAACCAATTATCTCTCTTCCTTTTTTCTTAGACTCTAATAATACAAAAGCTGCTATGCTTGATGTAATCCCAAAGATCCCTTAAACTGCATTAATTTTTTTCTGTTCTGAAATTGGGTGATTTTCATTATTCTATCTTCCATATAACTTGCGCATTCTTTTCTCTCACCTAATCTGCTGTTCATTCTTTCCAACTTGTTTTTTGTTCTTCAATTCTGCCTGGTGTGTGTGTGTATGTATATAATTCCTTGTCAAAATTCTCACTGTGTTCATTTATTATCTTCCTCAATTCAGTTAGCATTCTTATCACTGATGCTTTGAATCTTTATCTCATAAGGTTTTTCTTTAGATGATTTTTCATGGGCTTTCTCTAATTTTTTCAGTTGAAACAAATTCATTCCTCAGTCTTCTTTTGTTTATCTTCCTCTGTCTCTGTGAAATAGGTGACACAGTTACTTATGGTGGACTTGATGGATCCCTATACAATGTATGCGTATCCATTGCCTTTGGTGGGAGAGCTTGATTTGACATGAACACAAGTCTTTTCTTTCCTTAGGGTGTGCTAGCAACTTTCACATTGATAGGAGTTTGGGTTGGAGATGGAGGGGTTATGGCCAGAGTTAGATGTGAGTTGGGGCCTCTTCTCTGTTCAGTGGCTGTCACCACCCTATCAAGGATGGGGTCAGGTCTCAAGTTTCTGGAGCAGAAGGCCTGAAGTTCGGGTCCTAGCTGTCCCAGTTCCCTACCAACACCAGCACTTTTGCCCCAGAAGGGAGCAGCGCAGGGGCAAGAGAGGCAGATACGGGTAATTGGCAAGGGTCAGGACACAGGCTATGGTGGTCTAGCCACCCTCAGAAATCCAGAATGCCTCTGATGCACCACCTGTGAATTCACCACAATGGTTGTTCCCCCCTATTCAGATGCTGTTTATGGATTCAGCCACATCAGTGTCACACAGTTGGATGAGCTCTTTCCTCAGTCATGATAGCCCTCACTCCAGGATGGATCTGTTACATGAGGCAAGCAGTGATGGAACATTCATTTGGCTCAGGCTGGGGGTACACTGGGGTGGTTGCAGGAAACAAGTCAGCTATTTATATAATTTTAATTTCAATCTTCCCTCTGTGCCTTGCTTTGGTAGCAAGTAAGTCTTAGGTACACTCCTCACAAGTAGAACCCAGGTTTCCTACAGCCCTCCTGTTAGTTTCACCAGCCTTCCAATCAGCCAAGGGACTCTTCTTGCCTTTGTTGGATACCAGGGCCTCAGGCAACTAATATGTGGCTTGAACACTTCACTTCCCAGGGACGAGTTCTACCTTTTCTTCTGAGTCCACTCCCAGGGGCACAGGTCCTGCACTATTGCAACTCTTCCCTTCCTTCTCAATTCTATGTGCATCTTTATTACAGTATTGCTTTCACAGGAGTCTTTCTGCTTGTCTCCAGTTGGTTTTTAGTAAGAATTGCTCTACATGTGTTCATGAGGGAAGATGACTTCCATGCCCTCCTACTCTGCCATCCTGATTTCTCTTCAGGTCAGTTTTCCTTCTATTTCTCAGTTATGGTACATTATCTCAAGTTTCTGGTCATCTTTGTTTATGTGCATGGAAAAGTATTTTTTAAAGTTTTATTGAAGTAAAGCTGATTTACAATGTTGTGATAATTTCTGCTTTGCAACAAGGTGATTCATTTATATATATATATATATATATATATATACACACTTCCATTCTTTTTCAGATTCTTTTCCCACATAAATGATCACAGACTATTGGGTAGAGTTCTCTGTGCTATACAGCAGATCCCCACTGGCCAACTATTCCATATACTTCAGAGTGCATATGTTGATCCCAAACCCCCAATCCATCCCTCCCCCCACCTTTCCCCTTTGGGAACCATTAGTTTGTTTTCAAGCTATGAGTCTGTTTCTGTTCTGCAAATAAATTCATTTGTAGATTCCATATGTAAATGATGTCATATGATATTTGTCTTTCCTTGTGTAACAACTTTATTTAGGATGGTAATCTTTAGCTCTATTGATGTTGCTGCAAATGGATTTATTTTATTCTTTTTTTGTAGCTTAGCAACATTCCATTGTATATATGTACCACATCTTCTTTAACCATTCCTCTGTCAGTGGGCATTTAGGTTGCTTCCATGTCTTGGCTGTTGTAAATAGTGATGCAATGAACATTGGGGTGCATGTATCTTTTTGAATTATGGTTATCTCTGGATAGATGCCCAAGAGTGGGGTTGCTGAATCATATATGGTTTTTCTATTTTAAGTTTTTTTGTGGAAACTCCATACTGTTTTCTATAGTGATTCTACCAATTTACATCCCCACCAACAGTGTAGGAGTGTTCCCTTTTCTCCACACCTTCTTCAGTATTTATTGTTTGTAGACTTTTTGATTATAGCTATTTCACTGGGATAAGGTCATTGTAGTTTTGACTTGCATTTCTCTAATAATTAGCAATGTTGAGATTTTTTCATTTTTTTGGCCATCTGTTTGTCTTCTTTGGAGAAAGGTCTATTTAAATATTTGGCCCATTTTCTGACTGGGTTGTTTGGTTTTTTTTTTTTTTATATTGAGCTGCAGGAGGTAATTGTATATTTTGGAGATTATTCCCTTGTCAGTTGCTTCATTTGCAAAGATTTTCTCCCATTCTATGGATTGTCTTTTCTTTTTTATTTCATATTTTTAAGTTTTATTGAAATGTTGTTGATTTACAATGTTGTGATAATTTCTCCTGTACAACAAAGTGATTCAGTTATACATATACCACCATACACACACACACACACACACACACACACAACACACACACACAACACACATGCCTTAAGAAAAGCCAATAGGCCAGGAAAGATTTGCCCACCATGACAGAAACCTTTTAGCCAAACTACCTGTTCTTAAGGCAAACATGAGGAAAGCTTCACCCCTCTGTTACCTAACAATCATTGCAGAAGCTGAGTTCATTGGTAAGAGGCTATGTTCCAATGCTTTTCCTCCACAATAAGGTAGTCCTCTTAGAACCCACAAGCCAAAATATTTCAATCTCAGCATTACTGACATGTGGGGCTGGAAATTCTTTGTTCCAGAAAGGTGTCCTATGTATAATAGGATATATATTAGTGTCTGAGATAGCCTAACAGATGCCAGTAGCCACTCCCCCAATTTTGATAATCAAAATATATCCAGATATTACCAAATATGCCCTAGGAACATCACCCCTGGTTGAGAACCAGTGCTATCTGATTTCCACAGGCCCCTGTAGGAAGGATGGGACACACAAGCCAGACATATTATGAAGCCCATCTTCTTTCCCCATCTGCAGTAGGAGGCAACACCTTTCCCATCTCAAGCTAGCACTGAGAAGACTGTGAAGGAAACATGCAAGTGGACAGATCAGAATAGTCCTGCAGAGACTTGATAAACTAAACCACAGTCCACCAGAGTGAGCCAGGATGTGCATTTTGAAACTAAACAGGTTTACAACTTACTAAAATAGAATTTAAATGGAAATCAGTCTCCTAGAGTAGTACTCAAAATGCAGAGGACACAGTCCAAAATGACTCGTCACATTAGGAAGGTTTCAGCTCCAATAAGAAGAGACTGTTAATAGACACCAACATCAAGCTAACACAGCTGAATTATTGGACAAGGATTTTTTAAAAAGATTTTTAGTGCCACATCTGAGGCACATGTAAGTTCCCAGGCTAGGAGTCCAATCCGAGCTACACCACAACCACAGCAATGCAGGATCCAAGCCACATCTGCAAACTATACCACAACTCATGGCAACACCAGATCCTTAAACTGCTGAGCAAGGCCAGAGATCAAACCCCCATCCTCATGGATACTAGCTGGGTTCATTACTGCTGAGCCATGACTGGAACTCCTTTGCACAAGGATTTTTACATCATATCATAAAATATTCATAAAAATTCATAAAAATTTCTACCATAAAAATTCTCAATTGAACAATTATGAACACACTTGAAACATATTAAAAGACAAGGAATAGTGAAGAAAGAGAAATTATTGGCATTACATATAAAAGACAAAGATTAATATCAAGAAATAGAAGGTACAGAAATTTTTCAATACCTCTTGCCCTGACACATGCATTGCCTCCTGCATTAACAACCACTGTACCTGTTGTTTAATTTTGTTGTGAACCCAAAACTTCTATAAAAAATAGTATTTTTTTGTCTTTTTTTGCCATTTCTTGGGCCGCTCCCACGGCATATGGGAGGTTCCCAGGCTAGGGGTCTAATCGGAGCTGTAGCTGCCAGCCTACACCAGAGCCACAGCAATGCGGGATCTGAGCAACGTCTGCGACCCACACCACAGCTCACGGCAACGCTGGATTTTTAACCCACTGAGCAAGGGCAGGGATCGAACCTGCAACCTCATGGTTCCTAGTCGTATTCGTTAACCACTGCGTCACGACGGGAAATCCCAGTATTTATTTTTAAAAAAAGAAATATAAGAAACACTTAGAGCAGAGGTTGGCAAACTACTTGATTCTAAATATCTCATGAACTAAGAATGGTTTGTACGCTTTTTACTGCTTTGGGGTAAAACAAGAGAATATTTTATGAGACAAGATAATTAAAAGAAATTCAGATTTCAGTGTCCATAAATAAAGTTTTATTGGAACACAGACATGTTTATGTTTATGTACTGTCACAATAGCAGAGTTCTGAAGTTCCCTTAGAGCTTAAGTAATACAGTGCATTTTCCAATCCCCCTTTTCTATCAGCTGTATAACTTGCTTTATTCAATGGCACATTAGCAAATATGATCAAGAAGAGGCATGAAAGTGCTTATACATTTCTGGAATGCTGCAACTGAGACATGACTAAACCCCAGCATGCTGGCTGATGTTTGGAGACACCAGACCAAATTATTCCCACTGCATCAGCCAAGAGCAAGCCAGCTGATTGGGGAGAGACACCACTGACCACCACCACCATCCAAGAGTGAGACCAACCAGGGTCCACTGACCGCTAGCCAGAGAGTGAGACTGCAGAGAGCCAGCCATGGTGGGGATGGACGATGGGGCAGGGGTGGGGGGATGGGGCAGAGGTGGCAGGGAAGGAGACCATTGAGGGCTGCTTCTGAGCTGAGGAATGAAACAGCCATGACCTCCCAGCAGCTCCAGGGGGCGTTCTCACGTATCCATGTGGATAGAGGAAATAGAGAGCAGGGGTTACACGGTCATGAGTATGAGATGCAAAAGAAAAATCAGCCGTTCAAAATTCTATCATATGTGGGTTACCATTGTGTTTTGGTGCCATCATATGCCCGGGACCCCTGGAATATTTGTGCTATCATGCTTTAGTACCACCTATGCCTGGACACTGTCGCATGTTCGTGCCGTCACAAGTCACGTGCTCTGACCTTCACACCCGCGAGGCGCGCTTGCTTCATGGCTGCCACCCTGATGAGACCTCCCACTGGGACTGGCGAGTCCTGGCCCATGATCCTGAGCCTCCTCCTCCTGCTCCTGCCCTTCCTGCCTCCCACCCAGGTTGCAGCCACGGCCCGCAGGCACCCTGCCAGAGAGGGGGTCGCCATTAGCCGTGATGTGGGTAGGACCCTCCAGGCCCAGATTGGTGGTAGTCCCAGTGGTGAATCCAGGGCTTTCTCCCTTCAAGGGTGGAAACCTAGTCTTCTCTGGCCTTCCCCTCCTCCCACTTGACCCCCCTCCACTTTGCCTATGGCCAGGCCTGGCCTGGCACCACTGCTACTCACACACTCTTTCTCCCTAAGCCTGTGGCCAGCGTCATGTGCAGGGGAAAATCATAGGAGGTGTGGATGCCCTCGAGGGAAAGTGGCCATGGCAGGTCAGTGTGCACTATGCAGGCTTCCACATCTGTGGTGGGTCCATCATTGATGAGTACTGGGTCCTGTCTGCAGCACACTGCTTTGAGAGGTGAGTGGGCAGTGCTGGATACTATTTCCTTGGAGATCTAGGGCTGCAAGACTGAACACACAGGCTGCATAGGACTGGAACTTCTTGGAGGTGGAGGAGAGAGTGGGACCTAGCACACAGCTCCACCCACTACAGCTTCTTCTTGCACAGGGATGAGGGCTCTTTTAGGGTCATCTCCTCTTCCAGATAGGTGTGAAACCAAATAATAGGATGAGAGTTGAGGACAGTGGCCACACCATAGGTTGAAAGGAGAGAAGAGGAGACAAATCACAGGATCAGAGTTGATGAAAGACTTATCTTCTTGAGCTACACATCTGCACATATGGCAGGCTCACCATCCTGGGCTGTCCAACAGGGCCTAGTGGGTCCCTGAATCCTCTATAGGCTCAGATCAGGACTTCCTTGGGGGCAATTCTGCCAGACAAACAGGTGCCACTATGCTAGAAGGGCTCACTTTTCCACATCCTGGCTGAGAGCTTGGATACCCAGACTGCCATGCTTCAGGACTCCCTAGGCCTATGAGCTCAAGGTGGCTCCCCTTTCCAAATGCAAGTTGCTTAATCACTGTGTATTTGTTCTCTGTCCCCATAGGGACAAGAATACTGAGGCATTTGATATGTATGTGGGCCTTGTGAATCTCGGGGTTGCAGGCCATCACACCCAGTGGTTTGAGGTGAATAAGGTGATCATACACCCCGCATACGAAGTGTACCACCCTGTTGGAGGTGACATCGCTCTGGTGCAGTTGAAAAGCCGCATTGTGTTTTCCGACTCTGTGCTTCCAATCTGCATTGCACCCCCAGATGTGAATCTCTGGAACCTTTCTTGCTGGGCTACAGGATGGGGATCCATCTCTCAACAAGGTAAGAAAACTAGGTGCAGGGTCATTTCCTTTATTGGAGCTTGTGGAAGGGATGACAACTATATGACATTACAGGAGTGAACATGTTCTTTCCACTAAGTGGTTGCAAGTACCTGAGGACTGGAGTCTCCATTTATCAAATCACTGTCTGTTTCTCTGTCAATGTAGAGTTTTGTTTTAATCATGACTGGCTTCATTGTATACAGAGAGGTAGTTACATCTACTTCGAGTGTGGAATTAATTTTAGTATAACAAGAACACAAATTTCCAAGCATAGATGTTCTTAAGATTTTAAACTCAACTTAGAAATAATCTTTTTTAACCTATGAAAAAAGGCATATTAGATATTCTAGTTGTCTCCACAAAGGCCTTGTACTTTCCTTCTAGGTCTATATATGCATACCTTAGAATTTTATGTTTATTTAAAAGGTTATTTGAATTGTATCTGCTCATCAGTCACAGCTGTTGATTTCTGCACATTAATCTTTTTTCCAGTTACCATATAGGGCTCATTTTTAATGACTTTTCCGTTGATTATTTAATTTTTCTAGATTTTTAACATCATATATTCTTCAAATAAAGATTTTTCTTTATCTTCCTTTCCTATGTTTTATGAACCACTAGAAGAACTGTGGCTAGGTCTCCTTTTCTTGTTTTTTTTTAATTTTGGTGGACATGCTTCTAATAGTTTACTATAAAGTCTAGTCTGTGGCTTTGTTTGGAGATTTCAGAAAATTTAGTGTCTGGTTTACTTAATTTAAAAAATTATTATTGAAGTTAAGCTGTTAAATTTTAAAATGTTAGAATTTTAGACTATTAAATGTAATCCCCCATTGTAACCACAAAAAGAAATTAAAAATTATTCACTTTAAAAAATCTACTAAATGCATGGAGTTCCCGTCGTGGCGCAGTGGTTAACGAATCCAACTAGGAACCATGAGGTTGTGGGTTCGGTCCCTGCCCTTGCTCAGTGGGTTAACGATCTGGCGTTGCCGTGAGCTGTGGTGTAGGTTGCAGACTCGGCTCGGATCCTGCGTTGCTGTGGCTCTGGCGTAGGCCGGTGGCTGCAGCTCCGATTCAACGCCTATCCTGGGAACCTCCATATGCCGTGGGAGCAGCCCAAGAAATAGCAACAACAACAACAATAACAACAACAACAACAAAAAGACAAAAAAAAATCTACTAAATGCAGAGAAGGCAAAAATGCAAGAAAATGAGGGACAAAAAACCTATAGGCCATGTAGAAAATAAATAGTAAAATTACAGAAGAACCTCTTTATCAGTAATTACTTTAAATTATTACATTTAAATGTAAACAGAGTTAGGGAGATATAGCTAAGATGACAGAGTAGGAAGACCCTGAGCTCACCTCTTCTCATTGAAACATCAAAATTACAACAATTGATGGAACAACTATTGATGAGAAAGATTAGAATCACAAGAAAAGATTTTCTACAACTAAAGATATAAAGAAGGAACCATGTAGAGATGGGCAGGAGGGGCAGTCACAGTATAGTCAAGACCTATACCCTCGGATGGGTGACCCACTAACAGGAGAATAATTAAAAACATGGAACTTCTCTCCAAGGAACAAAGGGTCTGAGGCCCATATCCTTGCACCAGGAATATTTGGTTTTGGAGGTCAACAGAGCTTAGTTTTGGGAGACCTAAAAAGCTGTGGGAAATAGAGACTCCACTCTTAAAAGGCACATGCAAAATCTCACATGCTCCAAGACCCAGGCCAGAAGCAGTAATTTGAAAGAATCCTGATTCAGACTCACCTACTTATCTTGGAGACTCTCCCAGAGAGGCAGGAGGCACTTGGAACTTACATTGGGGACACAGACACTGGTGGCACCACTTGAGGGTGCTCATTCTATCACATGGACACGGTTGCTGACAAGCACTATTTTTTTAATTAAAATAAGTTGATTTACAATGTTGTACCAATTTCTGTTTACAGCAAAGTGACATATATATATAGATAGATAGATAGATAGATAGATAGATAGATAGATAGATAGATTCTTTTTTTATATTGTTTTCCATCCTGATCTCTAACAGGAGATTGGATAAACAAATTCAACTTAGTAGCAGGATACAAATTAACATCAGAAATCAATTGTGTTTCTGTATACTAGAGTGAAATATCAAAAAGGGAGTGAAAAAAAATACCTTATAAAATTGCACCAGGAGTTCCCATGGTGGCCCAGCGGTTAAGGACCCAACATTGTCTGTGTGAGGATGCAGTTTTGATCCTTAGCCTCACTCAGTGGATGAAGGATCTGTCATTGCCACAAGCTATGGTGTAGGTCCAGCACTGCTATGGCTCTGGTGTAGGCCAGAAGCTGTAGTCTGACTGTATGACTTCTAGCCTGGGAACCCCTATATACCACAGATGCAGCCATAAAAAGAGAAAAAGCGCTCCAAAAAATATACTTAGAAATAAACCTGACCAAGGAGGTAAAAGACTTATATACTGAGAAGTATAATGGAATACTATTCAACAATAAAAAAAGAATGAAATAATTAGTTAAATTAATCAACTAATCAACCTCCCCCTTAATCCACAAAAAAATAGTTCTGTGAAGAATGTCATTGATAACTTGATAAGGATTGCAAAGAATATGTATATTGCCTTAGGTAGTGTAGTCATTTTGACATTGATTCATCCAATCTAAGGAAGATTATTTATATATACCAAAAGCATGGTATATTTTTCTACCTGTTTCTGTCATCTTTGGTTTATTTCATCAGTTTCTTAAAGTTTTCAGTCTTTTGTCTCTTTAGGTAGGTTTACTCCTAGGTATTTTAATATTTTTGATGTGATGGTAAATGGTATTTTTCCCCTCATTTCTCTTTCTAATCATTCATTGTTAGCATATAGAAATGCAATAGATTTTTATGTATCCCGCAACTTTACCAAAATCATTGATGAGCTCTAACAGTTTCCTGATAGCATCTTTAGGATTTGCATATATAGTAACACGTCATCTTCAAATGGCAACAGTTTGACCTCTTCTTTTCCAATGTATAATCCTTTTATTTCTTTTTCTTTTTTTTTTGGTTTAAAAAAACAGTGCATTTTTTTTCTTTTATTATTATTATTGAAGTACAGTTGGTTTACATTGGTTTACAGTGTTTCTTCAAGTTCTGATGTACAGCAGAGTGACCCAATCACACACATTTCCCTGTGCTATACAGTAGGGCCCCAATGCCCATCTATACCAAATATAACATTTTGCATCCAAAAAACCCTCAAAATGTCCATCCATTCCACTCCCTCCCCTTTCCCCCACCCCGGGAACCCCAGGTCTGCTCTCCTTGTTCATGATCTGATTCCGTTTATTTTTTATATAGGATCATCTGTTGCATGTTTTAGATTATACAGATAAGTGATGTCATATGGTATTTGTCTTTTTCTTTTGGACTTACTTTACTTGGTATGAGAATCTCTAGTTCCATCCATGTAGCTGCAGATGGCATTAGTTTGTTTTTTATGGCCGAGTTATATTCCATTGTATATATGTACCACATCTTCTTAATCCATTCATCTGTCATTGGACATTTAGGTTGTTTCCATGTCTTGACTATTGTGAATAGGGCTGCAATGAACTTATGGGTGCATGTATCTTTTTTAATGAAAGTTTTGTCCACATATATTCTCAGCAGTGGAATTGCTGGATCATGTGATAGTTCTATATTTAGTTTTAAGAGGAACTTCAAAACTGTTTTCCGTAGTGGTTGTACCAATCTACATTCCCACCAACAGTGAAGGAGGGTACCTTTTTCTCCATACTCTCTCCCGCATTCGTTATCTGTTGACTTGTTAATGATTGCCATTCTGACTGGTGTAAGGTGGTACCTCATTGTAATTTCAATTCACATTTCTCTAATAATCAGTGATGTTGAGCATTTTTTCATGTGCCTGTTGGCCATCCGCACGTCTTCTTTGGAGAATTTATTTAGGTCTGCTGCCCATTTTTCAACTGGGTTGTTTGGTTTTTTGTTGTTGAGTTTCATAAGCTATTCATGTATTTTGTAGATTAGGTTGTTGTCTGTTGCATCACTGGCCTAGATTTTCTCTCATTCTGTAGGTTGTCTTTTGGGGTTTTTTAATGGTTTCCTTTGCTGTGCAAAAGCTTTTTTTCTGTCTGATTGCCATGGATAGAATTTTCAAAATTATGTTGAATAAAGGTGGCGAGGTGGACATGCTTGTCTTGTTTCTGATCTTAGCAGAAATTCTTTCAGCTTTTCATTGTTGAGAATGATTTTAGCAAAGGATTTTGGCCATATATGGCTTTAATATATTGAAGTACATTCTCTCTATGCCCACTTTCTCTAGGATTTTTTTTTAAATCACAAATGGGTCTTAGATTTTTGTGAAAAGCTTTGTCTGAAACTATTGAGATGATCATATGGTTTTTATTATTCAGTTTATTCATGTGGTGTATTCACTTGTGGATATTGAAGAATCTTTGTATCCCTGGGATAAATCCCACTTGACTGTGGTGGTATATCATCCTTTTAATGTAATTTTGGATTTGTCTTGCTAATATTTTATTGAGTATTTTTGCATCTTTGTTCATTAGTAATATTGGCCTGTAATTTTCTTTTTTTGTGGTATCTCTTTCTGGTTTTAGTATCAGGGTGATGGTGGCCTCATAGAATGATCTTGGGAATGTTCCTTCTGCAATTTTTTGGAAGCATTTCAGCAATACTTTTCTATGAATGTTTGGTAGAATTGGTCTGTGAAGCCATCTGGCCCTGAACTTTTATTTTTTGGAAGCTTTTAAATAAAATTTTCAACTTCAGTACTTGTGATTGGTCTATTCATATTTCCTATTTATTTCTGGTTCAGTTTTGGAAGTAGTACCTTTGTAAGAATCTGTCCATTTCTTCTGGGTTGTCCATTTTATTGGCATATACTAGATTATAGTAGCCTCTTGTGATCGTTTGTATTTCTGTGTTGTCAGTTGTAATTTCTTTTTCATTTATAACTTTAATTTTTTGTGATTTGAGCCCTTTCCCTTTTTTCTTGATGAGTCTGGCCAAGGATTTATCAATTTTTTTATGTTGTCAAAGAACCAACTTTTGGTTTCATTGATCTTTTCCATTGTTTTCTTCATTTCTGTTTCATTTATTTCTGCTCTGATCTTTATGATTTCTTTCTTTCTACTAACTTTGAGCTTTATCTGTTCTTCTTTTGTCATTTTAGGTGTAAGGTTAGGTTGTTTATTTGAGCTGCTTCTTGATTCCTGAGATAAGATTGTAATTTGCTATAAACTTCCCTCTCAGAACTGCTTTTTCTGTGTCCCATAAGTTTTGGATTATTGTATCTTTATTGTCATTTGTCTATAAGAATTTTTTTTAATTTCCTTTATGATTTCTTCAGTGATCCATTTGTTGTTTAGTATTATATCGCTTAGCTTCCAGGGGTTTGTTTTTTTCTAATGGGTTTTTTTTTCTTGTAGTTGATTCCTAGTCTCATAGCCTTGTGATAGGAGCAAATGCTTGATATAATTTCAATTTTTAAAAATTTCCCAGTGCTTTATCTGGGTCCCCAAGATGTGATCTATCCTGGAAAATGTTCCGTGTGCATTTGAGTAGAATGTATATTCTGTTGCTTTGGGATGGAATATTCTATAAATAACAAGTCTATCTGGTCTAGGGTGTCATTTAGGATTTGTGTTTTGTTGTTGATTTTCTGTCTGGATGACCTGTCCATTGATGTAAGCAGGGTGTTAAAGTCCCCCACTATTAATGTGTTGTTGTCAATTTCTCCATTTATGGCTGTAAGTATTTGCCTTATATATTGTGATGCTCCTGTGTTGTATGAATATATATTTACAATTGTGATATCTTTTTCTTGGATTGATCCTTTGATCAATGTCGTGTCCTTCTTTGTATCTTGTGACCTTTTTTATTTTAAAGTCTATTTTGTCTGATATGAGTATTGCTCTTCTAGCTTTCTTTTGATTTCCATTTGCATGCATTACTTCCTTCCATCCCCTCACTTTCAGTCTTTATGCATCCTTAAGTCTCAAGTGGGTCTCTTGTAAACAGCATATATATGGGTATTGTTTTTGTATCCATTCAGCTAGTGTGTGAGTTTTAGTGTGAACATTTAATCCATTTACATTCAATATTATTGTGTATATGTATGTACTTACTGCCATTTTCTTAATTATTTCAGATTTGTTACTTTAGGTCTTTTTTCTTCCCTTCCTCCTTTGTTTTCTTCTCTTGTGACTTGTCATCTATCTTTAGTGTTGTGTTTGGATTGCTTTTTCTTTTTTTATGAGTGTGTCTATTGTAGGTTTTTGTTTGTGATTCCCATTAGATTTCAATATAACAGTCTGTATATTTACAGAATTCTTTTTGGTTGCTGGTCTCTTAATTTCAAATGCATTTTTAATGTTCTGCACTGTTCTCTCCTCTTCTAATGCTTGCTAGTTTTGATATTATATTTGTGGGGTAATTTCCTACCTTTTTTTTTTGCTTTTTAGGGCCACACCAGTGGCATGTGGAAGTTCCAAGGTCGAATCAGAGCTACAGCTGCCAATGTAAGCCACAACAACATGGGACCCAAGCTGTGTCTGTGACCTACACCACATCTCATGGCAATGCCAGATCCTTAACTCACTGATCAAGGCCAGGGATTGAATCCCCATCTTTATCAATACTAGTCAGGTTTGTTACTGCTGAGCCACAGCAGGAACTCCCTTCCTACATTTTTTATGTTTGCTTTTACCAATGAGCTTACTTATTTATAATTTCGTTGTTTCTAATTGTGGCCTTTTCTTTCCATCTAGAGAAATTCCTTTAGCATTTGTTGTAAAGTTGGTTTGTTGGTGGTGAAGTCTCTTAGCTTCTTCTTGTCTGTAAAGCTTTTGATTTCTGAATCTGAACAAGAGCTGTGCTGGGTAGAGTATTCTTGGTTGAAGTTTGTATGTACATTTATCAATTTGGGCATGTGAAATGAACCTTACATTCCTTTGATTTTGGTCATTGTATATAATCCTTTTTATAGGTTGCTGGAATCAGCTTGCCAATAATTTGTTAAATATTCTTGCCTCTATATTTAAGAGAGATATTGGCTATATTTTTATGTGATTTTTTTTCTGTCTATGGTATCATGTTAATACCTGGTTTTATAGTATCCCTATTGTTTCTTCTTTAAACATTTGCTATAATTCACTAGAGAAATGATCTGGAATTGGGCCCTCCTTTGTGAAAGGATTATCTATTTATTTGCTTATTTGTTATTTATCATTTCTTTTTGTTTTTTAAGATATATTCAGATTTTTATTTATTCTTGAGTTAGTCTAAAATGTTTAATTTAGTGACACTCAGTTGTTCATAAAATTCTCTTTTAATTTCTAAAAAATTGGCAGTAATGTCTCATCTTTCTCTTCTCATTTTGATGATTTGTGTCTTTTGTCTTTTCATCTTGGTCATTGCAACCAAAGGTTTATCAATTTTAGTCATCTTTTCAAAGATCCAACTTTTGATGAGTGGTTTTCTATAATTTCTGTTTTATATTTCGTTATTTACCACATAGATATTTATTTATTTGTCTTTTTTATTGCTTTGAGTTAAATTTCTCTTCTTTTTCTAGTTTTCTAATGTGGAAGCTTAAAGCAATTTTGTAATTTTCTTCTTCCAATATACACATTTAAAGATGTAAATTTCCCTTTAAGCACTGCCTTAAATTTATCTCACAAGTTTAGATATGTTGTGTTTGTTTTCATTCCGTTCAAAACATGTTTTAATTACCTTCATAATTTCTTCTTTAAAGTGTATTATTTAACTGTAAATATTTAGGGAATTACCAAATTTCTTTCTATTGTTAATTTCAACTTTAATTCCATTGTGCTTAGAGAACATACTTCATACGATTTCACACTTATTTACTGAGACTTGTTTTATGGCCTATCATATGACATATCCTGAAGAATATTTTATGAGTGTTTGAAAAGAATGTGTCATGCTGTAATTGGTGTGGAATTTTTTTGAATTTTTAATAAATCACATGTCAAGTTTGCTGATAGTATTTTCAAGTCTTCTAGAGTCTAAATTTTTTTATAAATCACATTCAAGTTTTCTGGTAGTAATGTCAAGTCTTCTGTAGTCTTACTGATTACCTATATTTTCTAACAGTGAGACAAAGTCAAGTATTGAAATATCTAACTGTGAATGTTCAGTCGTCTATTTCTTCTTTCTGTTCATTCAGGTTTTGCCTCACGTATTTTCTCTGATGGGCACCTATATGCTCATAATTATGTCTTCATTATATGTTGGCTTTTTTATAATTGTGAACTGTTTATCTTTGTCCCTATAAATATTGCTTGTTTTAAAGTCTATTTTGTCTGATGTTTGTCTAGCCTCTTACAGTTACTATTTGCATAATATACTTTTCTACCACTTTGCATTCAACCTATATGTGTCTCTAAATCTAAACTGTGTCTTGTGCAGAGTATATAATAATTGTGTCTTCCTTTTAATTCCAGTCTGGAAATCTCTGATTCTTGAATGAAGTGTTAGCATACTCACATTTGATCTAATTTCTAAAATGTTTGGATTTACAAATGTCATTTTGCTAAATGTTATGGATATACATATATATTCTCATCCCTCTATATTTTCTTCTGCCTTCTTTTGTGTAATAAGCAAATGCTTTTTAGTGTACTATTTTAATTCTTCTCTTGATTTTTTTTGTCTATGCCTGTGGTATGTGGAAGTTCCCAGGCCAGGGATCAAACCTGTGCCACAGCAGCAACCCAAGACACTGCAGTGATAATGCTAGATCCTTAACCCACTGCACTATAAGGGAACTCTCAATTCTTCTCGATTTTTAAACTATATTTGTAAAGATGTTTTTGAGTGGTTACTCTAGGGATTACTTAGTTTATCATAATCTACTCAGATTAATACTTAGTCCTAGTAAAAGATAGAAGTTTTGTTTCAGTATAGTTCCACAGGTAATTAAAAAAAATTCCAAAACAGTTATAATTATTGCTTTATAAAATTATTTTAAAGAATTTAATAGATGATAAAAAATGTTAATACATTGATTTCTGGTGCTCTTATTTTTTATCCATGAATTAAAGTTAGCATCTATTATCCTTTCTTTTCAGTGTAAAAGACTTCCTTTACTATTTCAAGGAAGGTAGTTACACTTTTTCTCACCTTTTATTTATCTTAAAATATCCTTATTTCACCGTCATCCCTGAAGGATAGTTTTGTTGGATACAGACTTCTTCCTTGAAGAGCATTTCTTTTCAGCACTTTGTTGTTCTGCTTCCTCTGGCTTTCATTGTTTCTGGTGAGAAGTTGGCTGTTAACCATACTGTTATCACCATGTAATTAGTTGCTTTTCTTCTTATTATCATGACATTTTTAACTCATTAAATATCATTTTAAAACATGTAACAACTCTTTTGAAATCTTTATCAGCTAAAATAAACACCTAGGGCCACACAGAACTTCTTTATATTGATTTTTTTTCCTGAACATGGGTCATACTTTCTGAGTTGTTTGCATAAATTATAATTTTATTGTTTAAATTGGACATAAATAATACATTATAAAAACAGGACTCTGATTTTTCCTGAAGAATTTGATTTGTTTTTAATAATTTGTCCAGACTTAGTTTGCATAATCTCTCCTGTAGTTTGTAGCAGTCTGTGCTAGGTTTTTTTTTTTTCTTAATTCTTATACTTATTACTTTTATTCTGGTTTCCTTAGGGTCACCACCATGTCTAAATAGCTCATTGGTTAGCCAGTGATTTGGGCATGTCAAACTGCTAGGCTTCCACCTCTGCCTTTGGGTTATATCTGTGAGCACATTTAGAGTTTGTGTGATTCCTCAGTTTTTGCTTTCCACTGAGCCCACGTCTGTCTCCATGTTTATACATATAGTTACCCAGTAATCCTAGAAATCAGTGGAGATTTTCTAGCCTTTCTATTGCTCTCTTATTTCTAGACTCCCCATAAATTTCTGGCAGACACTGTTCACCACACCCAGAACTATAATCTCAGACAAAAACTGTTTAGATCTTCCTCACTCATTTCCTACAAATTTAGATAGTTTAACTGACTGTACAAAGTGTTACCTTTTAGTTGTCTTCTCCAAATCAAGTTCTTGCCCTTTGGCAGAAAAACTGATTTTTTTTCCTAGCTAGCCCCACCAAGATAAAACTACCACATTGACAGAACAGAGGTGGAGGGGTGTCAAGGGCAGTGAAGCCCCGGGAAAATGTCATATTTTTGACATTATTACCTAAAGTTCCACCAGTTTTTCATGAATAAACACCTCTCACATTTCCTTTGAGTTTTTATTGGAGCCCTGAAATTTTAAAAAATAATTTTGTACAGTTTATACTTGTTTATTGGAGAAAGAGTTTGCTGACTTCTTCATTCTACGCTAGCCAGAAATCCCATATGTAGACTTATTTCTAAAAAATTATTTAAACCATCTGATGCTTTCTTTTAAATATTTTTCATACTTTTCTCCTTTTGCAATACATTGATTTACTATATTACTTTTTACTATATACCGTTCTGTAAGTTAAATATCCAATTTTTAATCTTCTTGTGACTCTTCTTAAATTTTTTTTTTGTCTTTTGAGGGCTGCACCTGCAGCATATGGAGGTTCCCAGGCTAGGGGTTTAATTGGAGCTACATCTGCCGGCCTACACCACAGCCATAGCAATCCCAGATCCGAGCCTCATCTGCAACCTACACCACAACTCATGGCAACGCTGGATCCTTACCCACTGAGCAAGACCAGGGATCAAACCTGCAATCTCATGGTTCCTAATCAGATTCGTTTCTACTGTGCCACAATGGGAACTCCTCTTCTTAAATTTTTAACATGCATACCTGAACATACTCATTTCTCAGAGGAAAAAAGACCCCATTTTATATATTTATAAACATACATGGAGATATTTTATTTCCTGTTACTTCTATTTTTGTATGTTTATATATTTATAAAAATATGTTTATTTCATATGTTACTTCTACTTTATGTTACTTTCATTCCACTGTTTCTATTACAACTTTTTTTTTTGCAAGCTAGGTCTTTATTAAAGGAAAGCAGATAGCTCCCAGGGTTGCTGGGAGGAGGGATAAGACCTCCTTTTCTCTATTGTCCTATAGGGGTTTTTATTCCTTTAAGATGGGGGATACCAATGTGGGGTCCAGAAAGATGTGGTTGTCTCCCATTGGCCTTGTTCAATTACCTATATCAGTCCTTGTCCAATAGGGTCTCAGGGGTGGAAATGTCCAAATAGAGTCTCATAGTTTCTTTGACCTTTTCCTCCCATAAACTGAGTCGTAGGGGATTAGGGATTAATGTCCATCTGGGCACAGGTACACTCTCTATAGTATACAAGGCCTGTGGGGATGTTACTCCCTGGAGCCCTTAAGCCACAAATGTTAATCAATGGCCATATCAAAGAATGCATCAAAGCCCATGCCCCTACACTGACTACCTGAATTAAATATTCTGGCTCAATCCCCCTTCTAGAGTTGGCGACTCTAACTGTGGGTGGGGGGGCGATGACCATTCTGACTGCCTCCTGCTGAATAGGGGTGTTGTTAGGGGAGAGCAGTTAGGTCTCCACTCATGGGATGGTCGAGTGGGCTTCAAAAAACTGCATTGGGTACCCCTTCCATCACCATTTGAGGGTTGATAGCTTCTCAGCGGGATGTAATAAAATGAGAAATACAATTAATTATACAGGTTTTGAATAAAACGATTAAGACCACAATGATGGCTATGGTGAGGAAATATTTTCTCCAGGAGGAGGAGGTCAACCAGTTCCAGAGGACAGTTCCAAAAGCTGGAGCTGGATCAGACATCTTATGAATCTGCTGCTGGAGATCTTTAGTTTCTGTTTAGAAACTGATGTCTTAGTGTCTCATTTGACTTCTGTTAAATCTTATGAGCACAAATGTATTGGATCAGATCCTGGATGAGCCCCTAAAAGTGATGTTACCAGAAAGATGATACCAGAATCTGGGTTCTTGTTCATGGCAGCCAAAGAATGAACTCTGCAAACACACAGGCAGCAAGCAAGCAGTCTTTATTGAAGGAAAGCAGATAGCTCCCAGGGTTGCTGGGAGGAGGGAGAAGAGCCCCTCAACTTTTTAATCATTCAAGTTTACTAACCTTACTCTTGTTTTATATAGCATATGCTTTTTTGGCTATATTCATATGTGAATCTAATTTCTTTATTCCTGCATTATACTTCTTTCAATTAGTTTATTTTCCTTATTGCCAAAGAATTTGCTACAACTCTTAAACATGAATCAACCATTAAACAGTGGATCAAAGGAGAAATCACAGATTAATTTAGAAATATTTTGAGATGAATAAAAACAAAAACACATTACCAAAACTTACGGAATGCAGTGAAATCAATGCTTAGATGGGAAATTTATAGCTATAAAAGAAGGAAGACCTCAAATCAATACATTTACTTTATGATTTAAGGAATTATAACAACAAACTAAACCCAAAGCTAGCAAGAAGAAGGAAATACTGAAGATTAGAGCAGAAAAGTGAAATAGAGAATAGAGAAGATTAGAGTGAATGAAACACAAGTTAGTTATTTGAAAAGATAAAGTTAGCAAAACTTAACTAGACTGACTATAAAAAGAAAGAAAGAAAAAAATACAAATAGATAAGACCAGAAATGAAACAGGGAACACAATGACTGACCTTACAGAAATAAAAAGGATTGTAAGATAATGAATAAATATCAATAAATTCTGTATCAACAAATTAGATAATTAGATAACATATGAAATGGAAAAATTACTATAAACACTCAAATTACCAAAACTTAATCAGGGAAAATTAAAATAGATTTATAGAAAATACTTAGGTTAAATTAAAAGATTTAATCAGTATTCAAAAAGTTTTTAACAAAAAGAAGTCCAGAACCAGATCTCTTCACTGGTGAATACTACTGAACATTTAAAGAAGAATTAACACCTTTTCAAATTCTCCAAAAAATAGAAGAGGAGGGAGCACATTATAATTCATTTTAAGGGGTCAACATTACACAAATACCAAAGCCAGACAAGTCACAAGAAAAAAAAATCGCAGACCACTATCCTTCATGAATAAATATACAAAAATCATCAACAAAATACTAACAAACTGAACCCAAAAGTACATTAAAAAGATTATACACTGCAACAAAGTGAGATTTATCCCAGAAATACAAAGGGGGGGTAGACACACTAAAATTGATCAATGTAATATAACACATTAAAGAAATGAAGGAAAAAACCTGTATGATAATCTTAAATGGTGCATAAAAAGTATTTGACAGGATCTAACATCCCTTCATAATTTAAAGAAACACTCAGAAAACTATGAATAGGAAGGTATTTCTTCAAAATGATTAAGGGCATTTAGGAACAACTCACAGTTAACATTTTACTCAATGAAGAAAAGCTGAGAACTTACCCCTGGGTCAGGAACAAGATAGGTGCCTATTTTCACCACTGTTATTCTATATTTTACCAGGCTATAGACAGATACATTAGGCAAGAAAAAGAAATTAAATGCATTAAAATTGGAAATGAGGTAAAATAACCTCTCTTCATAGTTGACATGATCCTATATAAAGAAAATCTGAATGAATCCTCAAAAAAAACCCAAAAAACTACTACAGACAATAAACAAATTCAAAAGTTTTTGAGGGCACAAGATCAACACACACAAAAATCAATTATGTTCCTATACACCTTAATGAACAATTGAAAAAGGAAATTAAGAAGATAATTTTCATATCATCCAAAATGAAAATTATCTATAAATAAATTTATCCAAGGAGGTGAAAGACTTGTATACCAAAAGCTATAAAACATTGCTGAAAGAAATTTTAAAAGACCTAAGCAAATATAAAGCAGTTCATGATCCTGGATTAGAAAACTTAATATTGTTAAAATATCAGCACTCCCCAAAGTGATCTACATATGCAATGCAGTCTCTATCAAAAGTCAATATTTTGCAGATATGGAAAAACTGGTCCTCAAAATCAAATGAAATTCAGAGTTCGCATCAAGGCTCAGTGTTTAATGAACCCAACAAGTACCCACGAGGATGTAGGTTCAATCCCTGGCCTTGCTCATTGGTTCAAGGATCTGGCATTGCCATGAGCTGTTGTGTAGGTTGTAGATGCAGCTCAGATCCTGCATTTTTGTGGCTGTGGCACAGGCTGGCAGCTACAGCTTCAATTTGACCCCTAGCCTGGGAACCTCCTTATGCCATGGGTGTGGCACAAAAAAAGGCAAAAATCAAATGAAATTGGAAGGGACACTAAACAATCAAAACAGCCTCAGAAAAGATGATCAAAATTGGAAAACTTAGGAGTTCCCTTAGGGGCATAGCAGAAATAAATTCAACTAGTATCCATGAAGATGCGGGTTTGATACCTGGCCTCACTCATCTGGAATTGCCATGAGCTGTGGTGTGGGACACAGATGTAGCTCAGCTCTGGCATTGCTAAGGCTGTGGTGTAGGCCAGCAGCTATAGCTTGGACTCAACCCCTAGCCTGGGAACTTCCATGTGTGGTGGGTGTGGCCCTAAAAAAAGGCAAAAAAAATGGAAAATTCACCCTTCTTGATTTCAAAATTTACTACAAAGCTATAATAATCAAAACAATATGGTACTAGCTGAAGGAATAGTCAGTGGAATAGAATTGAAAGTCCAGAAATAAATGCATTCATCTATAGCCAATTGATTTTTTCAAGTTTTATTGAAGTATAGTTGATTTACAATGTTGTGATCATTTCTGATGTACAGCAAAATGATTAACTTATACACATAAACACATCCATTCTCTTTCATATTCTTTTCCCATATAGGTTATCACAGAATATTGGGTAGAGTTCCCTGCCCTATACAGAATGTCCCCATTGACTGTTCCATATAAAATAGTATGTGTATCCCAATCCCAAATCCCCAATTCATCCCCCCCCACATTGTCCCATTTGGTAGACATAAGATTGTTTTCAAAGTCTGTGAATATTCTGTTTTGATTTTTGACAGCGGTACTACTCCACTCAATGGAGAAGGAATAGTTTGTTCAACCAATAGTGGCAGGTTAACTGGATGTCCACATGCAAAAGAATGTAGTTGGACACTTACCTCACACCATACACAAAATTTTAAGTGGGAACAACCTAACTTTAGGAATTAAAACCATAAACATCTTAGATGAAAACATAGGAGTAAATCTTCATGATCTTGGGCTTGGCAGTGGATTCTTTGATGTAACTTTAAGTTTTTGAAGTCATGTAGTGTGGATTCTTTTTTTCTCCTTTCTCATACTACTGCTTTTGAGATTCATCAGTAGTTCATGTTGTTTTTCCATCATTCCGTCTTCATTATATGAACATAGGAAAATTTCTTTTATACATGTTCCTTTAATTTTTTTATTAGGGTCAATATTTATTTATTTATTTATTTATTTATTTATTTATTTATTTTGTTTCCCCAATACATTATTTTTTTCTACTGTATAGCATGGTGACCCAGTTACACATACATGTATACATTCTTTTTTCTCACATACATGTTCCTTTAGATATGACCTCTGGGTTGTCCCCAGTTTTTAAGTCTTATAAATAAATATACAACAAATATTGTACAAGCCTTTTTGTGAACATATGTCCTTGTTAATCTTGAGGATATACTTGGTAGTAGAATATGTTAGCTATAGGGTGGGGTATATTTAACTTTATTAGAAACTGCCAAACAGCTTTCCAAACTGGTCATGCCATTTTATAGTTCCATAGCCAATGTATGAGAATGCTAGTTGCTCTACATCCTTGCCAGCACTTGACATTATCAGTCTTTTTCACTTTAGCTACACTGATCATTATGTAGTGATACCTTCTTGAGGTTTAATAAAAGTAGAAGTTTTATAATTTATAGAAGTTTTTATATATTCTAAATATGTGTACTTTTATAAATATGCTAATAGTCTCTGCTAGACTGTGGCTTGTTTTCTAAATTTCTTAATATTGTCTTCTGATTGGAAAAGTTTTAAAATTTAGCCCAAATCCAATTTATCACTTTTTTCTTTTTTATTTGCTTACTATAAGCTTATGAATAATTTTATCCATTTATCCTAGAAGCATTATGAATTTAATTTTTACATTTAGTTATAAAATCCAACAAAAAATTTTTTGCATATAATATGAAGGGAAAAAACAAGGTTCACATTTTTCTGTGTTGATATTCACTTGCTCTAGCACCATTTGTCAGGAATATCTCCTTTTCCTACTGATATGTACTGGCATCTTTCTCAAACATCATGTGACCATATATGTGTAGGTCTACTTCCAGGCTTACTATTCTGCCACTTAGATCTCACCAAATACAACAGTGTTGTATTTACCATAGCTTTATGATGGATTGGGTCCTACACATCATCCATGGCTGTTTCTCTTTTTCAAGATCATCATGGGCATTCTAGGTCTTTTGCACTTCCATATGAATTTTAGAATTAGCACCCCAATCTACAGTAAACCCAAGATTTTGGATGACTCATCATTTTCCATGGCTCTTGGCACTGTGAGACAACTTTCTCCTTGGATACTTCATAAAATTGCCTTAAAAAAATACCACATTGAATAACTTTCCCAGCCTCTACTGGGGACCCAGAGCCCTTTTGAGATATTGAACATAATGCTACCTTTTTGTCTAGACTGGCAACATTTTTATAATTACAGATCTTGAGCTGTGTGGCACTGCTGGTTGTGGCTGAGCTTGTCTGTGTGTCTGATGGCTGTCTCTCTACGTACTGGCCTGTGACAGAATGAGCTGAAGTGCTGGAATCTGATCCATGCATCTCTCATTGTCCAGAATCCCGACTAGGGAATGTCCAAAGGCAGTGGTGGAGAAACACAACACTTTTTGAAGCCTCTGCTTACAAGTCTGTTTAAATTCCATTGGCAAAACATATCATGGGGTAAAATTCAGATTCAAGAATTGAGAAAATACATAACACCTCTCAATGGGAGTGACTGCAAAGACACATGGCAAAGGGAATATATGTAGAAAAGTATGGAGAACTGGATTCATTAATGCAATTCATTTAAATTTGTAGTTTACTGCTTAACAGATAAACACTAACATAGTGTTATCCCCCTTCAATTCTTTACGCTATTGTTCTATATTTTACTTCCTTTTTTAATTACTCAATGAATTTTGTTACATTTATAGTTGTACAATGATCATCACAACCCAATTTTATAGCATTTCCATCCCAAATCCCCAGGACATCGACCCCCCCCCAACCTGTCTCATTTGGAAAACATAAGTTTTTCAAGGTCTACATGTCAGTATCTGCTCTGTAAAGAAGTTCATTTCGTCCTTTTTTTAGATTCCACATATAAGTGATAGCATATGATGTTGATTCTATGTTTTACTTCTGCACAGTATACTGGTATTATTGTTGCTTAAAACCTTCAGTAATCCTCCAAAATACTTTTCAATAGTCTCATTTTTAACATCATCTAGGAAATTATTGACCCAATGATCAAATACTGTTTACTCAGAAACCAAGACCACTCACCTTCCAGCAACATTTCTCATCCCCTAATATTATCTTACACATGTAGTGCACCCCAAACTCTGAGGTTGAGTGGGGTGGATGGAGTGTACAACCATGATCTGTCTAGGCCCAGATGATATCTATTCTCCAAGGTATTCTTTTTCTAGGATACCTTACCCAAATTCATCCCAGCCCTCTCTCCCTTCTCAGACATACAGTGTCATTTCATATGTCAGGTATCTGTCTGTCTTGCTTTCTTTGGACCTCAGGGACAGACAATGGGAGTCATCCTAATTCTTGGTTCGAAAAACATTCATTCATTCATACATGGTCTTATTTATGTTTGTTTCTAATAATATAATGCATACTCATGTACACATCTCTAAAATAGGGAAATTGGAACATTGAAAGTATTGGCTTCATGGCCATTGTATCTACTTGTGTCTGTGGAACATTGTATCTACTTCATGGTCCTGCCCCATCCTGACCCTCTTGGTCTTCTCATTTGAGTGAACTTAGCAAAAATCTTTTCTTCTTTTTTAACTGGGTTAAAATATACTAAACATAAAGTTTATCATCTTATTCATTTTTAAGTGTACACTTCAGTAGTTTAAATAATTTACATTGTTGTGCAATCATCACATGCCATCCATCCCCAGGATTCTTTTCATCGTGTAAATCTGAAACTCTATACTTATTAAACAGTAACTTCCCATTCCTCCTTCTAGCCCCTGGAAACCATCATTACACTTTATGTCTCTATGAGTTTGACTACCTAGTACCTCATATAAGTGGAATCATTCAGTATTGTCCTTTTGCTACTGGCTTATTTCACCTAGCATGATGTCCTCAATGTTTATCCTTGTTGTAGTGAATTGCAGAATTTCCTCCCTTTTCTCCTATTTAGTTTCTTTTTTAACCATTTTTTGTATTGCAATATAGTTGATTTACAATGTATATATGTATGTGTATACATATTCTATTTCAGTTTCTTTTCCATTATAGATTATTACAAGATATTGAATATAGTTCCTGTGCTATAAAGCAGAGCTTTTTTGGTTATCTGTTTTATATATAGTAGTGTATTTGTTAATCCCAAACTCCTAATTTATGCCTCCCCCACTTTTCTCTTTGGTAACCTTAAGTTCACTTTCTATGTCTATGAATCTATTTCTGTTTTGTAATTAAGAGAATTTCTATTATTTTTTAATATTTCACCTATAAGTTATATCATATGAAATTTGTCTCTGACTTACTTCACTCAATGTGATTTTTAGGTCCATCCATATTGCTGCAAATGGCATTATTTTTTCTTTTTTAATGGCTGAGTAATATACCATTTTATATTATATACAATATATTATTTATTTTATATATAATATAATATATATATATATATATATATATATATATATATATATATCACATTTTCTTTGTCCACTCATCTGTCAATGGACATTTACATTCCTTCCATGTCTTGGCTATTGTAAACAGTTCTTCTATGAATATTGGGGTGCATGTATTTTTTCAAATTAAGAGTTTTATCCAGATATATGCTTATAAGTAGGATTGCAAGATCATGTGGTTAACTCCATTTTTAATTTTTAGGGAACCTCCATACTGTTCCCCATCGTAGCTACACAAGTTTACATTCCCACCAACAGTGTAAGAGGGTTCTTTTTTCTCCATACCCTCTCCACCATTTATAATAGTAGACTTTTTAATGATGGCCATTCTGCCTGGTGTGAGGTGATATATCATTGTAGTTTTTTTTTATTTATCTAATAATTAGTGATGGTGAGTATCTTTTCATGTGCTTGTTGGCCAACTGTATTTCTTCTTTGGAGAAATGTCAACTTAAGTCTATTAAATTTCCCTCCTTTTGAAGGCTGAATAATGTTCCTTGATATGCATATACCCCATTTTGGTAATCCATATACCAGGCAATGGACACTTGGTTGCTTCCATGTTTTAGTTATTGTGAATAATGCTAGTATGAGCTAAATGGTATACAAATATCTCTTTAAGGCCCAGTTTTCAATTCTTTTGGGTATATGCCCAGAAATGGAATTGCTGAGACAAATGCTAATTCTATTTTTTATTTTTTGAGCAACCTCCATACTGTATTCTATTGTTATACAATTTTACATTTGCACCAACAGTTCACAAGGGTCCAATTTCTCCATATCCTTGCCAACTTGTGATTTTCTGTTTTGATAGCCACCCTAATGAATGTGAGGTGGTATCCCATTTCAGTTTTAATTTGCTTGTTGAGCATATTTTCATGCATTTATTCTTTGGAGAAATGTCTATTTGAGTCCTTTGTCCATTTTTTAAATTGTTTTGTTGTTGTGATTGTTGAGTTTTAGGAGTTCTCCATATATTATTCAATAATAACTTATAAGATATACAATTTGCAAATAATTATTCCTTGTCTGTGGGTTGCCTTTTTAATCTGTGGATAGTGTCTCTTCACATACAAAATTTTAAAATCTTCATGAAGTCCAATTTGTCTATTTTTTTGTTTGTTACCTGTGTCTTTGGTGTCCTATTCAAGAAACAATTACCAAATCCAAAGTCATGGAGCTTTCGTCCTATCAATATTTTAAAGTATATTGAGATTTAGTGCATGGCCTAAAATTACGACCTATTCTGGAAAATGCCCCATGTACACTTGAGAAAAATGTTTACTCTGCTATTGCATAGAATGTTCTGTAAACATCTATTATATATAGTTGGTTTAACGTTGTTTGAGGCCTTGGTTTCCTTGTTTATCTGCTGTCTGATTATTCTATCCATTGTTGTGAGAGAGGTTAGAAGTCCCCAGTTATAGAGAACTTTCTGTTTCTGCATGAAATTCTGTCAGTTTTAGCTTCAAATATTTTGATGGCATGTCATGAGGTATGTAAATGTTTATAATTGTTGTATCTTCTTGTTGTATTGAATTTTTTTGTTATTATATAATATCCCTTATCTCTCAGAAACTTTTTTGATTTAAAGTCTGTTTTTTCTAATATTAGTATACCTGTTCCTGCTCTCTCTTTGTTACTAGTTGCATGAACTATCTTTTCCCATCATTTCACCTTCAACCTGTTTGTGTCTTTGGATTTCAGGTGAGTCATGTAGACATCGCACAGTTAGATCATGTGTTTTATCCATTCTTAAAATCTGTCTTTTAATTGGATAGTTTAAATTAATTTACATTTAAAGAAATTATTGATAAAGAGGGACTTCTGACAATGTGCTTTTAGTTTTATAGTGCCCCACAGCTCCTTTATTCTCATTCCCTTCCTGCCTGCCTTTTTTGCACTTAGTTGATTTTTCATGGTAAAATGTTTACATGTCATATCTCTCCTTTTGTGTATATTCTATACCTAGTTTCTTTGTGATTATCATGGGAATTACATTTGAAGTTCTAAATTTATAGCATTCCAATTTGAATTTAAAACATATTTATTTTTTAAGATGTGTAGATTAAATTTATTTCATATTAATAATTTTTTATTACTCAGAGAATTTAACACATCTGTAGTTGTATAATGATCATCACAATCTGATTTCACAGGATTTCCATCCCACACCCCCAGCTCATCCCTCCAAACCCTCCAAACTGTCTCCTCTGGAGACCATAAGTTTTTCAATGTCTGTGAGTCAGCATCTGTTCTGCAAAGAAGTTCAGTCTGTCCTTTTTTCAGATTCCACATGTCAGTGAGAGCATTTGATGTTGGCGACTCATTGTATGTCTGACTTCACTCAGCATGATAACTTCTAGGTCCATCCATGTTGCTAAAAATGCCGGTATTTCGTTCCTCTTAATGGCTGAGTCATATTCCATTGTGTATATGTACCACATCTTCTTGATCCACTCCTCTGTCGATGGACATTTAGGTTGTTTCCATGTCTTGGCTATTGCAAATAGTGCTGCCATGAACACTGGAGTACATGTGTCTTTGCGAGTCGTGGTTCTCCCTGGATAGATGCCCAGGAGTGGGATGGCTGGATCAAATGGTGGTTCTATGTTTGGGTTTCTGAGGACTCTCCAGACTGTGTTCCACAGTGGTTGCACCAATTTACAATCCCACCACCAGTGTACTAGGATTCCTTTTTCTCCACACCCTCTCCAGCACTTGTTGTTTGTAGACTTTTGGATGCTGGCCATTCTGGCTGGTGTAAGGTGGTACCTCACAGTGGTTTTGATTGGCATCTCGCTAATGATGAGTGATGTTGAACATCTTTTCATGTGTGTTTTGGCCATCCATATGTCTTCTTTGGAGAACTGTCAATTCTCCAGAAAAAGCCTTTGATAAAATCCAACACCCATTTCCGATAAAAACCCTTCAGAAACTGGGCATAGCAGGAATCTACCTCAACACAATAAGGGCCATATATGACAAACCCACAGCTAACATCATTCTCAATGATGAAAGCTGAAAGAATTCCCGCTGAGCTCAGGAACAAGACAAGGATGCCCACTCTCACCACTACTGTTCAACATAGTTTTGGAAGTCCTGGCCACAGCAATCAGAGAAGTTAAAGAAATAAAAGCAATCCAAATGGGAAAGGAAGAAGTAAAACTATCACTATTTGCAGGTGACATGATACTACATCTAGAAAATCCTAAAGACTCTACCAGAAAACTGTTAGAGCTCATCCATGAATTTGGCAAAGTCCCAGGACGCAAAATTAATACACAGAAATCAATGGCATTTCTATACACTAACAATGAAAGATCGGAAAGAGAAATTGGGGAAGCAATCCCGTTTACCATTGCATCCAAAAAAAATAAAACACGCAGGAGTAAACCTACCTAAAGAGACAAAAGACCTGTACTCTGAAAACTATAAGACACTGAGGAAAGAAATCAAAGATGACACAAATAGATGGAAAGACACACCATGCTCTTGGATTGGAAGAGTCAATATTATCAAAATGACTGTACTACCTAAGGCAATCTACAGATTCAATGCAATCCCTATCAAATTACCAAGGACATTTTTCACAGAACTCGAACAAAATATTTTAAAGTTTGTTTGGAAGCACAAAAGACCCAGAATAGCCAGAGACATCCTGAAAAAGAAAAATGGAGCTGGAGGAATCAGGCTCCCGGACTTCAGACTATATACTACAAAGCAACAATCATCAAAACCGCATGGTACTGGCACAAATGCAGAAATATAGATCAGTGGAACAGGATAGGAAGCCCAGAATTAAACCCACACACCTACAGCCACCTCATCTATGACAAAGGGGGCAAGAATATACAATGGAGAAAAGACAGCCAGTTCAATACGTGGTGCTGGGAAAACTGGACAGCCACATGGAAAAGAATGAAATTAGAACACTGCCTAACACCATACACAAAAATAGACTCAAAATGGATTAAAGACCTAGATATGAGACCAGATGCCATAAAACTCTTAGAGCAAAACATAGGCCAAACCCGCTCTGACATAAACGACAGCAACATCTTCTCAGATCCACCTTAGAGTATTGACAATAAAAACAAAAATACACAAATGGGACCTAATCAAACTTAACAGTTTATGCACAGCAAAAGAAACCCTAAGCAAAATGAAAAGACAACCCACAGAATGGGAGAAAATCTTTGCAAATGAATCGACTGACAAGGGATTAATCTCCAAAATTTACAAACACCTTCTGCAGCTCCATAACCAAAAAACAAACAACCCCATCAAAAAATGGGCCAAAGATCTAAACAGACAGTTCTCCAAAGAAGACATATGGATGGCCAAAACACACATGAAAAGATGTTCAACATCACTCATCATTAGCGAGATGCCAATCAAAACCACTGTGAGGTACCACCTTACACCAGCCAGAATGGCCAGCATCCAAAAGTCTACAAACAACAAGTGCTGGAGAGGGTGTGGAGAAAAAGGAATCCTAGTACACTGGTGGTGGGATTGTAAATTGGTGCAACCACTGTGGAACACAGTCTGGAGAGTCCTCAGAAACCCAAACATAGAACCACCATTTGATCCAGCCATCCCACTCCTGGGCATCTATCCAGGGAGAACCACGACTCGCAAAGACACATGTACTCCAGTGTTCATGGCAGCACTATTTGCAATAGCCAAGACATGGAAACAACCTAAATGTCCATCGACAGAGGAGTGGATCAAGAAGATGTGGTACATATACACAATGGAATATGACTCAGCCATTAAGAGGAACGAAATACCGGCATTTTTAGCAACATGGATGGACCTAGAAGTTATCATGCTGAGTGAAGTCAGACATACAATGAGTCGCCAACATCAAATGCTCTCACTGACATGTGGAATCTGAAAAAAGGACAGACTGAACTTCTTTGCAGAACAGATGCTGACTCACAGACATTGAAAAACTTATGGTCTCCAGAGGAGACAGTTTGGAGGGTTTGGAGGGATGAGCTGGGGGTGTGGGATGGAAATCCTGTGAAATCAGATTGTGATGATTATTATACAACTACAGATGTGATAAATTCATTTCAGTAATAAAAAAATGAAAAAAAAAAGGCTTTTTCTGTGTCTATCAAGGGGATCATATGATTTTTATTCTTCAGTTTGTTAATGTGGTACATCACACTGATGGATTTGCGGATATTGAAGAATCCTTGCATCCCTGGGATAAATCCCCCTTGATCATGATATGCAATCCTTTTAATGTATTGTTGGATGCGGTTTGCTAGTATTTTCTTGCGGATTTTTGCATCTATGTTCATCAGTGAAATGGGTCTGTAGTTTTCTTTTTTTGTGTGTGGTATCTTTGTCTGGTTTTGGTATCAGGGTGATGGTGGCCTCATAGAATGAGTTTGGGAGTTTCCCTTCCTCTGCAATTTTTGGAAATAGTTTCAGAAGGAGAAGTGTTAGCTCTTTTCTAAATGTTTGATAGAATTCACCTGTGAGGGGTTCCCATCGTGGCGCAGTGGTTAACCAATCCGACTAGGAACCATGAGGTTGCGGGTTCGATCCCTAGCCTTGCTCAGTGGGTTAAGGATCCGGCATTGCCATGAGCTGTGGTGTAGGTTGCAGAGGTGGCTCGGATCCCATGTTGCTATGGCTCTGGCGTAGGCCGGTGGCTACAGCTCTGATTACACCCCTAGCCTGGGACCCTCCATATGCCATGGGAGCGGCTCAAGAAGAGGCAAAAAAAAAAAAAAAAAAAAAAAACAAGAATTCGCCTGTGAAGCCATCTGGTCCTGGACTTTTGTTTGTCGGAAGTTTTTTTTTTCCAGTGGGGTGTGCAAAGGAAATATATATTTTTTATTTTTTTATTTTTCCCACTGTACAGCAAGGGGATCAAGTTATCCTTACATGTATACATTTTTCCCCCACCCTTTGTTCTGTTGCAATATAAGTATCTCGACATAGTTCTCAATGCTACTCAGCAGAATCTCCTTTTAAATCCATTCTAAGTTGTGTCTGATAACCCCAAGCTCCCGATCCCTCCCGCTTCCTCCATCTCCCCCCAGGTGGCTACAAGTCTATTCTCCAAGTCCATGATTTTCTTTTCTGAGGAAAGGTTCATTTGTGCTGGATATTAGATTCCAGTTGTAAGTGATATCATATGGTATTTGTCTTTGTCTTTCTGGCTCATTTCACTCAGTGTGAGATTCTCTAGTTCCATCCATGTTGCTGCAAATGGCATTATGTCATTTTTTTTTATGGCTGAGTTGTATTCCATTGTGTATATATACCACTTCTTCCGAATCCAGTCATCTGTCCATGGACATTTGGGTTGTTTCCATGTCCTGGCCATTGTGAATAGTGCTGCAGTGAACATGCGGGTGCATGTGTCTCTTTTAAGTAGAGTTTTGTCCGGATAGATGCCCAAGAGTGGGATTGCAGGGGTCATATGGAAGTTCTATGTATAGATTTCTAAGATATCTCCAAACCGTTCTCCATAGTGGCTGTACCAGTTTACATTCCCACCAGCAGTGCAGGAGGGTTCCCTTTTCTCCACACCCCCTCCAGCACTTGTTGTTTGTGGACTTATTAATGATGGCCATTCTGACTGGTGTGAGGTGGTATCTCATGGTAGTTTTGATTTGCATTTCTCATATAATCAGCGATGTTGAGCATCTTTTCATGTGTTTGCTGGCCATCTGTACATCTTCCTTGGAGAACAGTCTATTCAGGTCTTTTGCCCATTTTTCCATTGGGCGATTGGCTCTTTGGCTGTTGAGTTGTATAAGTTGTTTATATATTCTAGAGATTAAGCCTGTGTCTGTTGCATTGTTTGAAACTATTTTCTCCCATTCTGTAAGTTGTCTTTTTGTTTTCTTTTGGGTTTCCTTTGCTGTGCAAAAGCTTTTCAGTTTGATTAGGTCCCATGGGTTTATTTTTGCTCTTATTTCTGTTGCTTTGGGAGCAATTATTCATGATGTTGATGTCAGAGAGTGTTTTGCCTATGTTTTCTTCTAGGCGTTTGATGGTGTCTTGTCTCATATTTAAGGCTTTCAGCCATTTTGAGTTTATTTTTGTGCATGGTGTGAGGGTGTGTTCTAGTTTCATTGCTTTGCATGCAGCTGTCCAGGTTTCCCAGCAATGCTTGCTGAATAGACTTTCTTTTTCCCATTTGATGTTCTTGCCTCCCGTGTCAAAGATTAATTGACCCTAGGTGTCAGGATTTATTTCTGGGTTCTCTCTATTCTGTTCCATTGGTCTGTCTGTCTGTTTTGATAACAGTACCACACTGTTTTGATGACTGTGGCTTTGTAGTATTTCTTGAAGTCTGGGAGAGTTATGCCTCCTGCTTGGTTTTTGTTTCTCGGGATTGCTTTCGTGATTCTGAGTCCTTTGTTGTTCCATGTAAATTTTTGGATTGTTTGTTCTAGTTCTGTGGAAAATGTCATGTGTAATTTGATAGGGATTGCATTGAATCTGTAGATTGCTTTGGGTAGTATGGCCATTTTTACAATATTGAATTTCCAATCCATGAACATGGAATATCTTTCCATTTCTCTACATCTTCTTTAATTTCTTTGATTGAAGTTTTATAGTTCTCAGCATATCAGTCCTTTACCTCCTTGGTCAGGTGTATTCCGAGGTATTTGATTTTGGGAGGTGCAATTTTAAAAGGTATTGTATTTTTGTATTCCTTTTCTAATGTTTCATTGTTGGTATACAGAAATGCGACTGACTTCTGAATGTTAATCTTATATCCTGCTACTTTGCTGAATTTATTAATCAGTCCAAGTAGTTTTTGGGTTGAGTCCTTAGGGTTTTCTGTGTATAGTACCGTGTCATCTGCATACAGTGACAGTTTTATCTCTTCTCTTCCTATATGGATGCCTTTTATTTCTTTTGTTTGTCTAATTGCTGTGGCTAGGACTTCCAAAACTATGTTGAAGAGCAGTGGTGAGAGTGGGCATCCTTGTCTTGTTCCACATCTTATCAGGATGGCTCTCAGTTTTTCCCCATTGAGTATTATATTTGCTGTGGGTTTATCATAAATGGCTTTGATTATGTTCAGGAATGTTCCCTCTGTACCCACTTTGGCGAGGGTGTTGATCATGAATGGATGTTGGAGTTTGTCAAATGCTTTTTCTGCGTCTATTGAGATGATCATATGCTTTTTGACTTTTCTTTTGTTAATGTGGTGTATGGCGTTGATTGATTTGCATATGTTGAACCATCCTTGTGAACCTGGGATGAACCCTACCTGCTCATGGTGTATGATTTTTTTGATATGTTGTGGGATTCGGTTGGCTAAGATTTTGTTGAGAATCTTTGCATCTATGCTCATCAAAGATATTGGCTGATAGTTTTCTTTTTTGGTGGTATCTCTGACTGGTTTTGGAATGAGGGTGATGGTGGCATCATAGAATGTCTTTGGGAGTATTCCTTCTTCAATCTTTTGAAAAAGTTTAAGGAGGATGGGCACCAATTCCTCTTTATATGCTTGATAGAATTTGCCTGTGAAGCCATCTGGTCCTGGACTTTTATTTGTAGAGAGTGTTTTTATGACATCTTCAATTTCATTTCTAGTGATCAGTCTGTTCAGTTGGTCTGTTTCTACTTGATTCAGTTTTGGCAGGCTGTAAGATTCTAGAAAATTGTCCATTTCTTCCAGATTGTCAAACTTGTTGCCACATAGTTGTTCATAGTATTCTCTTATGGTTTTTGTATTTCTGCTGTATCCATTGTGATTTCTCCTTTTTCATTTCTAATTTTGGTTATTTGGGTTCTTTCTCTCCTCTTTTTAGTGAGTCTGGCCAGGGGTTTGTCAATTTTGCTGACCTTTTCAAAGAACCAGCTCTTGGTTTTATTCATTTTCTCTATTGTTTTTTGAGTCTCTATTTTATTGATTTCTTCTTTGATCTTTATAATTTTCCTTCCTTCTGCTGACTTTAGGACTTTTTTGTTCTTCTTTTTCTAATTCGTTTAGGTGGAGGGTTAAGTTGTCAATTTGGGATCTTTCTTCTTTTTTGAGAAAGGCCTGTATTGCTATGAATTTCCCTCTGAGCACTGCTTTCGCAGCATCCCATAGATTTTGAGTGGTTGTGTCTTCATTATCATTTGCCTCAAGGTAGTTTTTAATTTCCTTCTTGATTTCCTCATTGACCCACTTGGTTTTTTTAGGTAGCATGTTGTTTAGTCTCCATGTGGTAGGTATTTTCTCATTTCTTTTCCCATGGTTGATTTCTAATTTCATGGCATTGTGGTCAGAGAAGATACTTGAGGTAATTTCTATGCTCCTAAATTTGTTGAGGTTAGCTTTGTGTCCAAATATGTGCTTGATTCTTGAGAATGTTCCACGCGCACTTGAGAAGAATGTGTATTCTGATTTTTTTTGGATGTAGTGTCCTGAAGATATCAATTAAATCTAACTTTTCTGTTGTTTCCTTTAGGATCTCTGTTGCTTTATTGGTTTTCTGTCTAGAGGATCTGTCCATTGGAGTGAGTGGGGTATTAAATTCTCCTACTATGATTGTATTCCCATCGATTTCTCCCTTTATGTCTGTTAATATTTGTTGTATGTATCTGGGTGCTCCTGTATCTGGGGCATATATGTTGATGATAGTAACATCCTCTCCTTGGATGGATCCCTTAATCATTAAATAGTGTCCTTCTTTGTCTTTCTTTATGTCTTTTGTTTTAAAGTCTATTTTGTCTGATATGAGTATTGCAACTCCTGCTTTTCTGTCATGTCTATTGGCGTGAAATATTTTTTCCCACCCCTTCGCTTTCAATCTATATGTATCCTTTGTCCTAAGGTGAGTTTCTTGTAGGCAGCATATTGAAGGTTTTTGCATTTTTATCCACTCAGCCAATCTGTGTCTTTTGATTGGAGTATTCTGTCCATTGACATATAAGGTGATAATTGATAGATGATTATTTATTGCCATTTTGAACCTCGTGTTCCAGTTGATTCTATAGTTCTCCATTCTCCCTTTCTTTTTTTGGTTGGATGGTCTCTGGTTATTATCTGTTTGAGTGTTTGTTTGTTTTTTTTTCATTTTTTGCTAATACAATGTTTGGTTTTGGCTTGTGGTTGCCCTGTTTTTTAAGTATGCTAACCCCTTCCTATAATTGTGTGTTTTAGCCTCTTGGTCCTGTAGGTTCAAACACTTCATTACTATATTAAAATTAAGAAGAGAAACCAACAAACAAAAATAAGGATGTATTTATTTCCTAACATCCCTTGCCCACATTTTATGATTTTGATGAATTTTTTTTCTCTTTAGTTTTATTTTGTTTGAAGCATGTTCATGATTAAATCTGTATGCTGGCTTATTTGAACGACTGCTCTCTGATTGTGGTTTCCTCAATCCTAGTTCTTCCTCTTTTTTTTTTCTTTTTCCTCCCTTTCTTTCCTTCCTTTTTTTTTTTTTTTTTTTGGCTTATAGAAGCCCGTTCAGTATTTCTTTTAGCCTGGGTTTTGTATTGCTGTATTCTTTTAGCTTTTGTTTGTTTGAAAAAAATTTATTTCTCCTTCTATTTTAAATGATATTCTTGCTGGATAGAGTATTCTAGGTTGCATATTTTTTCCTTTGAGCACTTTAAATATCTCTTGCCATTCCCTCCTGGCCTGTAGTGTTTCTGTAGAGAAGTCAGCTGATATTCTTATGGGGGTTCCCTTGTAGGTAACATTCTTTTTTTCTCTTGCTGCCTTTAGGATCCTCTCTTTATCACTAACTTTTGTCATTTTTATTATGATGTGTCTTGCTGTGGGTCTATTTGGGTTCAGTTTGTTTGGGGCCCTCTGTGATTCCTGTATCTTGAACTCAGTATCCTTTAGATTTGGGAAGTTTCCAGCGATAATTTCTTCAAATATATTTTCCATTCCCTTATCTTTTTCTACTCCTTCTGGAATTCCGATTATGCATAGATTGGCCTGCTTTATATTATCCCATAGGTCTCTCATATAGCTTTCATGTTTTTTGATTTGGTTTTCTGTCTGCTGACCTGATTGGGTGATTTCCATTTTTCTATCTTCCATATCACTGATTCGTTCTTCTGCATTATTCATTCTGGTTTTTACTGCCCGTAGTTCAGTTTGCATCTCTGCAAATGAATTTTCTAGTTTTTCTTGGCTCCTCCTTCTATTTTCTAGTTCCTTTCTGAGGGTGTCTGCATTACTGTCCATATCTTCTCTTAATTCCTCCAGTATTTTCACTGTTTTTCTTTTGAACTCCAGGTCTGTCAGACTGCAGAGCTCTGTTTCATTGTTGACTGTTTTAGGTGAGTTCTCCTGTTGGTTTGACTGGGGGTGGTTTCTCAGCTTCTTCATCTTGCTTGTTGTCTTTCTTTCTCCTGGTGGAGTTGTACTCTCCGTTATCGGGCAGTGTTTGCCTTGTCACTGCCGTGGAATATTTCCTGAGGGCTGGTGTTGTTGTTCAGTCTTTTTTGAGGCAGTGTGGCTTTTCTGGAGTGTTGATGGGGCTAACAGTGTTTCTTTGAAGCAAAGGAGGACTTGCTGAGGGCAGACAGGACTGGGATGTCCACACCACGATGGTAGCAGATTTCACTTGGTCATGCAGAGCTTTCTCTGGTGTTTTGGGGCTGTGGGGCTCTTGCAGGGGGCTGGTGGTACTGGGCAGCTATTCCTCAGGAGTGCAGCACTCCCCAAGTGTGGGAGCAGCTATCTGGGCCACTGAGAACCCAAGAGGCTCTTCCCCAGGGCAGCCTGACTCAGAAAGACTGTCTGAGAATGTAGGCAGATCTTTTCACAGTCTGGCCAAGCTTGTTGCAGCTTTTCTGGGCTGCCGGGGCTCTTCTAGGGGACTGGTGGTGCTGGGCAGCTGTTCTGCAGGAGTGCAGCACCCCCACGGCCTGGAGCAGCTAGCTGGGCCACTGTGAACCCAAGAGGCTCTTCCCCAGGGCAGCCTGACTTAGAAGGACTTTCTAAGAATTAGGCAGATCTTTTCACGGCCCGGCCAAGCTTGTTCTAGCTTTTCTGGGCTGCAGGCCTTTTCCCAGAGGCTGGTGGTGTTTGGTGCTGCTCCATGGGGGTGTAACCCCTCCAAAGGTCAAGCAGGCCAGGGCAGGGTCAGCCCCTGCAGTGGTAGGCTTCTGGTAATTGTTGAGGCCAGCCCTCCCAGGTGGCAGGCAGCCCCAGGTCCAGCATGTGCATAAGGGGTGGCAGGAGCGGGGGAGGGATGCACTGGGAAGCACAGCTTTCTCCTAGCTAGCAGGCCAGTAAGCTCGATGTGGAGTATTCTGTGGTGGCCCACCCCTTCTTCTCTCCCCTCCCCAACACTGGCGCAGACCCGGATCTTCTCCTAGGTTCCCTATGATGTGGCTTTCCACTTCCCCGCCCCTAGAGTGTTGCTCCCTCCCCCTGCAATGCTCTGCTTTCTAGTCTTCCAGGCAGTCTCTGCCCCATCAAACTTGACAGACTGGTTTGTAGACCTCCCAAACAGTCTCTGCTCCACCCTGCCCTCCCTGCCCTTTCCTGGGGACTAACCTCTAGAGCCGAGGTCTCAGTGCCCCGCTCCCACCCAGGCGTCTCATTTTTTGGTGACTCTGCCCATAGTTCAGATGATCTGTTCGGTTCTCAATCTGCTTTTCAGAACTCCAACTTACTGCTATACTCTTCTCTGCATCTAGAGATTCCTCGGGTTCAGTTGATCTTTCCCTCGAGCAGGTGACTTTCCAGGGTGCGGGATCCCTTTCTCCTCCGCAGTTCCCTTTCAGGAGTGTCCATCCAGCTCGGATTCCCCTTCTCTCACTCTCCTCTTTTCTCTTGTTTTACCTAGTAATGTCACAAAATTCTTGCCCTTAGTGGAGCTTAGGTTCTTCTGCCAGCAATTGGTTGCTGTTCTGTGTGAGTCGTTTATCCTGGAGATGTGTTTTCTTTGCTGTGTTTGTGGGAGAGGGCGAGCGTGTCCCCTACTCTTCCACCATCTTGCCTCCTCCTGTTGGAAGTTTTTTAATCACAGTTTCAATTTCAGTTCTTGTGATTGGTCAGTGCATCTTTTCTATTTTATCTTGGTTTAGTCTTGGAAGGTTGTACCTTTTTAAGGATTTGTCCATTTCTTCTAGGTTTTCCATTTTATTGGCTTATAGTTGCATATAGTAGTCTCTTATGATCCTTTGTATTCCTGTGATGTCCATTGTGACTTCTCCTTTTTCATTTCTAATTTTATTGATTTGAGTCCTCTCTCTCTTTTTCTTGATAAGTCTGGCTAAGGGTTTATCAATTTTGTTGATCTTTTCAAAGAACCAGCTTTTTGTTTCATTGATCTTTCCTATGGTTTTCTTCATTTCTATTTCATTGATTTCTGCTCTGATCTTTATGATTTCCTTCCTTCTAGTAACTTTAGATCTTGTCTGTTCCTCTCTCTTGAGCTGCTTTAGATGTAAAGTTAGCTTGTTTATTTGAGCTTTTTCTTGTTTCCTGAGGCGGGCTTGTATTGGTATAAATTTTCCTTTTAGAATGGCTTTTGCTGCATCCCATAGGTTTTGGAGTGTTTTGTCTTTGTTGTCATTTGCTTCTAGGTATTTTTTAATTTCCTCTTGGATTTCTTCAATGATCCATTGGTTGTTTAGTAGCATGTTATTTAGTCTCCAAGTATTTGTGTTTTTTGCAGGTTTTTTTCTTGTTGTTAATTTCCAGTCATACAGCATTGTGGTCGGAAAAGATGCTTGATAAGATTTCAATTTTCTTAAAGTTACCAAGGTTGGATTTGTAGCCCAGGATGTGATCCATCTTAGAGAATGTTCTGTGTGCACTTGAGAAGAATGTGTATTCTGTTGCTTTTGGATGGAATGTCCTATAAATATTAATCCCATCTGGTCCAATGCTTCATTCAGGGCCTGTGTTTCCTTAATGATTTTCTGTCTGGTTGATCTGTCCATTGCTGTGAGTGGGGTGTTAAAGTCCCCCACTATGATTGTGTTATTGTCAATTTGTCCTTTTAAGGTTGTTAGCAGTTGCCTTATATATTGTGGTGAACCTGTGTTGGGTGTGTAGATATTTAAAATTGTTATATATTCTTCTTAGATTGGTCCTTTGATCATTATGTAATGACCTTTTTTGTCCCTTAAAATATTCTTCATTTTAAAGTCTATTTTGTCTGTTATGAGTATTGCTACTCCAGCTTTCTTTTGATTCCTGTTTGCATGGACTATTTTCTTCCATCCTCTCATTTTCAATTTGTATGTGTCCCTAGAAGTGAAGTGGGTCTCTTGAAGACAGCATATGTATGGATATTGCTTTCTTATCCATTCAGCCAGTCTATGTCTTTTGGTACAACAGCTTAACTTTAAACATACAAGAGCTCTGCTCCTTTACAGTTGATCCGCAGCCAGTTTAGTTGTTGATGTCACAAAATTGTGCCTTATACATATTGTGCCCTCAAAACACAAACTTAAATTTTTTTTGGTTTTTGTCTTTTCAGGGCCACACCCATGGCACATGGAGGTTCCAATGATAGGTGTCAAATCAGAGCTGTTGCCACCAGCCTACACCACAGCCACAGCAACACCATATCCAATCCATGTCTGCAACCTACACCACAGCCCATGGCAATGCTGGATACTTAACCCACTGAACAAGGCCAGGGATTGAACCTGCATCCTCATGCATAGTAGTCAGATTCATTTCCACTGAGCCACTACAGGAATTCTGAAACTAACAATTCTTTTAATTGCATCAATATTTTTAATCTTGGATAAAACAGAAAGGTGCAGTTACAAAATATTGTTACAATAACACTGACTCATAACTGGCAATATATTTATATCCTTATTGAGATGTTCATTTTTTTTCATGTCTTGAAGTTGCTATTTTCCTTTCTTTTCACCTACAGTACTCCCCTGAGTATTTCTTGCAGGGCAAGTGTAGTGGTCATAAACCCTCTCAGCCCTTGTTCATCTAGGAATAGGCTGATTTTCCCCTCCTTTTGCAGAGACAGTTTTGCCAGATTAGAATTCTCAGTTGACAGTTTTTCTCTTTTAGCCTTTGCTTTTATCTGCCCACTGTCTTCTGGTCTCAAACATTTCTGATGAGATATATACTGATAATCTTATTGAGAATCCCTTGTATGTGATAATTCTCTTATCTTTTATTGCTTTTGGGATTTGCTCTTTGGCTTTGGCTTTTGAAACTTTGATTATAGTGTATTTCAGTGTGAATCCTTTTTGACTTTATCTTTTCCAGAGTCTGTTAATCCTCTTGAATGTTTATATTTATGTCTTTCATTAAATTTGCAAAATTTCTAGCTGTAATTTCTCTAAATACTTTCACTTTCCATTTATCTTTCTCTTCTCCCAGAGTACCCATAATGTGTACTTTAGCTACTTGATAGTGTGTCACTCACTGGTCCCTTAGACTCTGTTTGCCTTTCTTAAACTTTTTACTTTCTGTTTCTCAACCTCCATAATTTCCATTGTGCTAGTTCAAGCTCACTGTTTATTTCTTCTGCCTGCTCCACTTGTCTTGAATCCATCCAGTGAACTTTTAATTTCAGTTATTGCATTTTTCAGCTCCAGAGTGTTTCCTTTGTTTTTGTCTGCTTTTAGATTTTTTATCTTGGTTGCAAATTCCATTTTGCTCACACATTATTTTCTTGACTTTCTCCACATCTTTTAGTTCAGCTTATCTAATATATCTGCCCTGTGTCTCTTCCAGGGACAGATTCTGTTAATTATATTTTTCCTTTGATTGAGCCATTTCCTGTTTCTCTGTATGTCTTGTGGGGCTTTTTGTTGTTGTTGTTGAACACTGGATATTTTAATTAGAATATGTGGTAATTATGAAAATCAGATTGACCCCCTTACCCAGGGTTTTCTGGGTTTTAAAAAAAGGTGTGTGTTATTGATTTTTGTAGTCTGTCTCTGTGCTAAGGACCAGCCTGGGTTGTATCTTGAGATCTTCTGTCTTTTATGACCTGAGCATGCATTGTTACTTTCTAATTTTCTCCATATATTCAGTTCATTTTGAATGTCCTAGTCTTTAATGTCTGGGTACCAAATAGGGAAGAGTGAAAAATGAAGGGAGAAAAGTGCTGTGGCCTCATAAATTCCCTATAAGCTGCTTCAGCTGGAGCACAGGTACTTGTGACAATATGGAGAGGTACAATAACAATGGCCCCCACACAAAGCCTCCCCCCTTTGTGTGTACATTTGTGAATCAAAAGCAGCAATCTAAAATCTAAGCACAAATAAGCAATATGTAGAAGATAGAGTCTTCTTTTCTCACCTTGGCTCCCACACGCTGTGTGAAGCTCTCCAGGAATATGTGTATAGCTCCCTGTCCCAGGAGTGAGGTTGGTAGCTGCTACTGTGTTAAGAGCTGAATTTGACTGCAGTTTACCCTCCCAGCCTTCAAAAGCCTCTGGGGTTCCAAAATAGTTATATCAGACAAATTATGGCAGTGTGCTTGCTGTCCTGGTAAGAGACAGATTCCTAGCCCTTCCTTTAGGCCATTTCCCAGGATCCTCCCCATAAATCTTTTATAGACAATCATAGTATATACATGGATTCCAGAGTATAAGACCCATTCTTGGCCATTATATCTCTACCCTGTAGTCAATTCTCATTCTGGAACTAATTTCATATATGTTATTTGTTTGCTATTGCCCCACAGCTCTTAAGAGCTATTCTGCTTTATTTGTCACTCTTTTTCTTTTGTGTCAGTATGCATAATAGCAATTGACCTGTCTTCATATTCACTGATTCTTTCCTCATTTTTATCCAGTCTGCTGATACATCTACTGAAGGAATTTTTAAAATCTCCAATAGTGTGTGTTTCTGGCATTTCTAATTGATTATTTTTTATATTTCCATATCTCTGCTTAAATTCTTCATGTTTTCATGCATGTTGTTTACTTCTTAACATGCTTTCTTTTTTTCTTTTGTCTTTTTAGGGCCACACACATGGCATATGGAGGCTCCCAGGCTAGGGGTTGAATTGGAGCTGTAGCTCCTGGCCTATGCCACAGCCACAGAAATGTGAGAGCTTTAACCCACTGAGTGGGGCCAAGAATCAAACCCACATCCTCATGCATACTAGTCAGATTCGTTAACCACCGAGCTGTGATGGGAACTCCTTCTTTAACATACTAATCATTATTTCAAAGTTCCTTTCAGGTATTTTCAATATTTCAGTCGTTTCTGGATAAGAATCTGTTTAATTCTTTTTTTCTTAACAATGGATATAGTGTTTTATCCCCTCCTCCTGTGTGTGTATGTGTGTGTGCATGTATTTATATGTGTGTGTGTATATTTTCATGTTTTGTTGAATACCAGTCACTATAGAAGAATATTTAAAACTAAAGTCTCTGTACCCAAAAACATGCATTCCTCTTCTGACAAACCCCTGGTATGATGAGGCACAGCTGATTCAGGCTAGTGTGAACTTGAGCTGGGTTGTAGTTTTTGTTGTTCCTGCTGACTTCAGTGCACCAGAGGCTTCAGATCCCTCCATGGTAGGCTCTGTGTGAGGCCTGGGGTGTTTCTTTATTCCTGCTCCACCCTTAACTTCAGCATTTCTGTACACCTGTGTCAAGTTTTTGCCTGCCCTCCAGAAGAAAACTTCTGTTCTTGGCATTCATTACTAGACTATTAATGGGAATGAGAAACCTTGAGTCCCCTGATTCAACCTCAGTCTTAGGCAGAGCTATAGGTCTGAGTTGTAAATGGATCTCTGTGTGCCACTGTTCTTCCTTTGGGGTAGCTAAGCTCTACTTTGTATCTATGATAGCTCCTGAGAGGATCTAGGCCCTGCCCCCATGGAGGAAGTCCTCAGATGTTACTGGTGTTAGCTTTGCACAGTTGGATGTAAGGCTTGTTTTTACTGCCCCTGCAGAATAATGCACCTTTGCCATGCTCTGAGGGAAGGAATATTTGATGCTCCCCCTTGATAGCCAGTAGAAGGCTTCTGCTCCATGTATGAGAAGGAAAACAAGCTGTGTTCTTGCAAGTACCTAGTAGTAGATGGTCATCTTCTGAAGACCTGCACTGAGGTGCTCTCTCTGGACCCCTGTTCTGCCCCATGTATATCTCATTAGCTGCTATTGATGACCCAAGCAAAAGACCTACCAGTGAGTACAAACCTTATCTTATCTAATTATACATCATTCTGAACTGGCATTGTAGCCCACATTTGAAAAACTCATTGAAACTATAGCTGACTTTCCCTCTTCCCTTCCTTTGTGCTGTGCTAAAGGTGAAACTACTTGTGTGGAGCTCATCATTCTGACCCCCATCCACCTGATTCCATGTGGGCCTTGACATCTATGTGAGCATGACAGGAATATTTTACCCTATCTCTGCACTTTCCACCCAATGTCTTGGGTGCTCCACAAGACTCTCCATTCTTGACTTAGAACTCAGCCTCCTAGCCACATGTGAGCTCTAGGAACTTCAAAGTCTAACCTGGCCACTCTGCCCTCCTTGTGGAATTATACACTCTGAACACATGCTTCAGGGTCCAATAGCAGACTGTGGGAATGGAGGCCCTCTGGGGCTCCTTCTCTCTGGAACAACCTCCTTCTTTGAAAATTTCAGCTGCCTATGTTCCTCTTCACATCACAACTTGGAATGTGCCCCAGACAGGATGATGGGTTACTTCTAGACCTTGCCTCATCTGCTCTCTTTTCTCAGGGACCATAACCCTGGTTTACTTCATGGCTGATGAGAAACATTTACCTTGTGTGTAGACATGTTCACTGCTAGATTGTGGCAGAGGGAATTTCACTCCAGTTAGCCTATTGTGGGCACAGTAGAAGCTTTCGGTAAATTTTTAGTTGGCTCAGTAGTTCAAAGTGTTTCCTAACTGTGTTTTACTAGGTTGCTTCTCCAGCATTACTGTTTCTGAGTTTTTTCCTCCCTTCCATTGCTCTGCATTCCTGTTTGCAACCATCTAATTCTTCAGTGGCTCTTTTCTGATAATACCTTTCCAACACAGTCAGCAATAAGCACAGTACTGCTGATATTCTGCTTCCCATGGTTTTCCTTTGAGCTCTAAAACTGATTCCCCACATGTAACAGGCCAACCCTTATCCAAATATGCCCCTCCTTTGATACAAATGAGTCTTCAGCCTATGAGAACAGCTCCTTTCCAGGCAAGGCAGGCCTACTGGCACACTGGTCAGGATAGTACAAGGTTTCTGGAACCAATTACTATATCCATTGGCATATATAAGGACATATAGGGTGAACCCACAAAATTTGGAGGTTCCTTTCTTATACTCACTCTGTATCATCCACTCATGGTCACCTAGAGACTCAGCTTATGGAGTTGTTTGTACTTGAGCCATGTCAGTGGGAATGAAATAGGATGAATCAAGTCCTGGCTCTTACATCTCTTAGGAAGTGTCACATGAGGCTTATATTTAAACTTCATTGAACAAAGCTTGAGTGTCTAGTGCAGAAAACAGCCATTTGGGAGGCCAGCGCAGGAGAAGGAGTTCCAGCATGAGCCCACTAGGCCTTGGGGCAGGGTATACCCTGGGGAACAGTTGTGAGAAGACCTTTTACTGGGCCTCTACTCCTTTCTGACAGGTGACACTTCAGACAAGCTGCAGGAGGCACAGATGCCTCTGATCCCATCGCCCCTGTGCCAGCTGCTTTATGGACACACATCATATATTCTGCCAGACATGCTCTGTGCTGGAGACCTCAGAAACATGAAGACTGTGTGTGAGGTGCAATCCACTCTGAGTGTAGGAGGCTAAGCCCAGGGATTTCAGATGTTTCATCTTCTTTAAGACAGGGGCACTTCTCCTGGGTGGGTAGGTGGTCCCAGAGAGCCACTCCTTAAGGGCTTGGAAGTACATCTCCATACAGCCATAGGTTGTGTGGGAGACCATAGACCTCATTCATACTCTGTGGACCCCAGTGCTGGCCAGAGCAGGCCAAGACTCCATGTTGCCTGGGTGCCTTGCCTGCTAACTGTTGACCCAAGGCACCCACCCTCTACTTACAAGACAGTGCAGTGAACACTGTTGCCTGAAGCAGGGCCTCCCTCTGGCAAGGTTGGGCTACATGAGTGGAAGGATTCTGGCCTTGTCCCATAAGGGTGGGTATAAGACCTCAAACTCCCAGTTCATAAGAAATTCCTCTTTTTTTCCAGGGTGACTCTGGGGGCCCTCTTGTCTGTGAATTCAACCACACCTGGATTCAAGTTGGAGTAGTGAGCTGGGGACGTGGTTGCACATACCCTATGTATCCTGCAGTTTATGCCCAAGTCTCCTATTTCTCAAAATGGATTCATTATCACATAGAAAACACACCCTTACCTCATCAGCCACTCCCCACCATCTCCTCTATTCTGGGGGTCACCATCAGTGTCCTTGTTACCTCGCTGGCTGTCTCATCAATGTTGTAAGGGCCAAGGCTCCCCACCCCCAGCTTCTTCATGGCTGCATGCCTCTGTCCCTACCAGCTCCAGCCCCTCAGGTCTTTGTGTACCTGAGCAAGGTGAGGGCCACCAGCTAGGCCCTTATGCAGAGTCCAGGAAGAGGCTAACAAAGGCCACACCCAGGAAGGCACAGAAGCTAGTCTCATCACAGAAGGGTGGAAGTACATGAGAGAGCAGAGCACATTGTCTGAGTGCTCTGGACACCTAATATTTGGTAAAATATTAAATATTTACCCAAAAAAGTGTCCCAGAAGTCCTATGTCCATCTTTCTATCCAGAGTGCAAGCTCCCTCATGCAGATAGTGTGTTCATCACACGCCTAGTTGGGATGACAGGCAGAAGGATGAGAGAAAAAGGACAAAGCAAACTGCAGCATTTATAGAAAGGTCAGCCACACAAACACTAGTGTCTTGGATAGAGGGAGAGCCTCAAAGCCTTGGAGAAAACTGAAGCAGCTCATCTGAAGAGGGCAAAGTAGAGAGTAGTGGAATAGAGCCACACAGAATACCAATACCACTGCCCAGCACACCCAGGCCTGAGACACTTGGGTGAGGTCTGGGTGCTGAGGCTCAGGTCTCAGAAGTCAGTCCCAGGGACAGGATTAGGGTTGGCTGTGTGGTAACTGCCTGAAGAGACTAGGGTGTGGTATAAGAAGCCTAGGTAATGTGGGAGGAAGTGTGGGAGCACAAGAAAAACAATGTTCCATTGTTGGGGAGTGCAAGGGGAGGGGATATGGGACTGCCATAGGAATGTGTGGGCCCTCAGGCAGCATGGCACATTCTTCGTGAGCTATGGGTGCTGGTACAAGCTGTCACAGCCATCTCAGAGGTAGGTGAAGCCCACCATTGCCTACCAACCCCCCTACCCCAGAGATTGACACCACTGCAGAGTGCCCTGTGGGAGGGCATCTCCCACCATACCAGCCTCCTTGTGACATGTGTGGGCTGTGCACCTGTGCATGCCATCAAGGGGATAATGTCCTGCACATTCTGAGGAAAGAGAGAGAAAGCATCAAAAACAAATGCAGCCTTCATGCTAAAAAAAAAAAAAAAGGAAAACCCACTCAAGCTACCCAGGTATGCTCCCACATATAAACAGACCTCTAAGATTATGGTAAATAATTGTTTCCCCTAAACTCACAGAATAAGGGAAATATAAGCAAAGTGAAGAGGGAGAAGAACAATTCCCAGTTAAAAGAACAGGAAAATTCCTTTGAAGAAACATACAGTATAACAGACGTTGAGTTCAAAAAGAGGTAATGAAAGGAATTACTGAAGGAATTAAGAAATGCTATCAATATAAATGCAGATTGCTGTAAAAAAGGAACTATAAACTATAAGAAGGAGCAAGGAAAAACTATAAAATTCATTTGCCAAAATGAAACCTGAGCTAAAGGTGATGAATAGCAGAATGAATAATTCAGAAGTAGGAATAAGTGACTTGGAAGATAGAATAATGGGAATCACCCAATCAGGAGAGCAGACATAAAGCCAAATTTTAAAAAAATGAAATCAGTGTAAGAGATCAAAGGAATAAAATACAGCATGCCATTCTACCCTTAATAGGGGTCCCAGAAGGAAAAGAAAGACGAAAGAGAATTGAAAATGTTTTTGAAGAAATTATGTATGAAAACTTCCCCAGTCTAAAGAAAGATAAAGGAAGCAGAAAAGGTCCCTAATAAGATAAACCCAAACAAATCTATACCAAGACATATAATAAAGGTAGCAAAAGTTGAAGATAAGAGGATTTTAAAGGCAGCAAGAGAAAAACAAAGAGTTAATTATGAGGGAACCCCCCCCCCATAAAGCTATCAGCTTATTTCTTTATGGAAATGTTGCAGGCCAGAAGAGAGTGGCAACATATATTTAAAATTCTGAAAGGGAAAAAACTGCAGCCTAGAACAATTTGCCCATCAAAATTATCATTTAAAATAGAAGAGAAATAAAGAATTTCTCAGATAAGTAAAAAAAATAAAAGGATACAGCAATACTAAACCTATCTTAAAAGAAATATTGAAAGTTCTCTAAATAGAAAGGAAGTAAGAAGGCATAGGTGGAAGAAATCATAATTGGAAAGTAAATTACTTAAGCAGATCAAAAAGAAAAAAATACTATTTGTGAAAGAGATGATAAAGACAAGGAACGACAACAGGACAAACACAAAGATCTAAAGAAGGACATAAAAATCATAAAATATGGGGAAGGACAGTTAGAAAATCTAGACTCTTTTTAAGAATGTTTGAGCCTGACTATCAGTATAAAGCAAGGGGTTAATATACTTGAAAAACAGGGCAACCATAAATCAAAAATAAGCAATAGACTCACAAAAACCAAAAAGGAGAGGATATGAGTGTAAAGTAAAAGTAAATCAGCAAACCACAAAAAGGAAAAAAAGGGGACAAAGAAAAAACATAGAATGAAATGGAAAATAAGGTTTAAAATGACAATAAATAGATATTTATTTAATGATATTTAAAAGTCAATAGACTGAATGCTCCAATCAAAAGACAGAGTGGCAGACTGGATAAGAAAAGAAAGAACTTACAATATGCTGCTTACAATAAAAGGATCCACTTTAGGGCAAAGAACACACATAGATTGAAAGTGAGGGGATGGAAAAAGATATTTTACGAAGACAGAAGTGACCAAAAAGTGGAAGTCACAAAACTCGTATCAGAGAAAATATACTTTATAACAAAAGCCATTAAGAAGGACACTAATGACAAAAGGATCAATTCAAGAAAAGGATATCATACGCATCAACATATATATACCTAATATAGGAGCACCCAAATGCATAAAAAAATACTAACAGACACAAAGTGAGAAATTGATGAGAATGCAGTAATAGTAGAAGACTTTAACACCCCCACTCACATCAATGGACAGACTTCTAGAAAGAAAATCAATAGCACAAAAGAAATCTTAAATGATACATTAGAACAATTAGACTTAATTGATATTTACATCCCTAAAAAATGATAATGTACATTCTTTTCAAGTGCACTCTCTAGGATTTACCACAAACTATGGGGCACAAAAATAACCTCAAAAAAGTTAAGAGTATAGAAGTTATTCTAAGCATCTTCTCTGACCACAATGGCATTAAACTAGAAATCAACCACAGGAAAAGAAATGAGGAAAACTTTTTTATATGGAGACGAAACAACATGCTACTAAAAAAAAAAACATTGGGTCAACAAGGAAATCAAAAAGTAGTTAAAAAATACCTTGAGACAAATGACGATGAAAACACAACTATACAGAATCCATGAGATGCTGCAAAATCAGTTCTTATAGGGAAGCTCATAGCAATACAGACCTTCCTCAAAAAACAAGAAAAATCTCAAACTACCACCAAAAGTAATTAGAAAAAGTGGAATAAACATAAAACAAAGTTCCCATTTGGCTCAGCAGCAACAGACCTGAATAGTAACCATAATGATGCAGGTTCAATCCCTGGCCTCACTCAGTGGGTTAAAGATCTGGCATTTCTGTGAGCTGTGGTGTAGGTTGCAGATGTGGCTCAGATCTGGTATTGCTGTGGCTGTGGCGTAGGCCAGAGGCTAGAGCTCACATTTGACTCCTAGCCTGGGAACGTCCATATGTCATAGGTGCAGCCATAAAAAGCAAAAACAAACAAACAAAAAGCAAAAAAAAATCAAAAGAAAGAAGGAAATAATAAAGATCAGGAAGGAAATAAATAAAATCTGGATTTAATGAAACAGTATAAAAAATTAAATAAAACATTCTGTAAGTTGTCTTTTTGTTTTCGTTTGGATTTCCTTTGCTGTGCAAAAGCTTTTCAGTTTGATGAGGTCCCATTGGTTTATTTTTTCTCTTATTTCTATTGCTTTGGGAGACTGACCTGAGAAAATATTCATGATGTTGATGTCAGAGAGTGTTTTGCCTATGTACTTTTCTAGCAGTTTGATTGTGTCCTGTCTTATACTTACATAATGGGAGAAAATAGTTTCAAACAATGCAACAGACACAGGCTTAATCTCTAGAATATATAAGCAACTTATACAACTCAACAGCCAAAGAGCCAATCACCCAATGGAAAAATGGGCAAAAGACCTGAATAGACTGTTCTCCAAGGAAGATGTACAGATGGCCAGCAAACACATGAAAAGATGCTCAACATCGCTGATTATATGAGAAATGCAAATCAAAACTACCATGAGATACCACCTCACACCAGTCAGAATGGCCATCATTAATAAGTCCACAAACAGCAAGTGCTGGAGGGGGTGTGGAGAAAAGGGAACCCTCCTGCACTGCTGGTGGGAATGTAAACTGGTACAGCCACTATGGAGAACGGTTTGGAGATATCTTAGAAATCTATACATAGAACTTCCATATGACCCCGCAATCCCACTCTTGGGCATCTATCCGGACAAAACTCTACTTAAAAGGGACACATGCACCCGCATGTTCACTGCAGCACTATTCACAATGGCCAGGACATGGAAACAACCCAAATGCCCATGGACAGATGATTGGATTCGGAAGAAGTGGTATATATACACAATGGAATACTACTCAGCCATAAAAAAGAATGACATCATGCCATTTGCAGCAACATGGATGGAACTAGAGAATCTCACACTGAGTGAAATGAGCCAGAAAGACAAAGACAAATACCATATGATATCACTTATAACTGGAATCTAATATCCAGCACAAATGAACCTTTCCTCAGAAAAGAAAATCATGGACTTGGAGAATAGACTTGTAGCCACCTGGGGGGAGAGGGAGGAAGCGGGAGGGATCGGGAGCTTGGGGTTATCAGACACAACTTAGAATGGATTTAAAAGGAGATTCTGCTGAGTAGCATTGAGAACTATGTCGAGATACTTATATTGCAACAGAACAAAGGGTGGGGGAAAAATGTATACATGTAAGGATAACTTGATCCCCTTGCTGTACAGTGGGAAAAATAAAAAAATAAAAAATATATATTTCCTTTGCACACCCCACTGGAAAAAAAAAACTTCCGACAAACAAAAGTCCAGGACCAGATGGCTTCACAGGCGAATTCTTGTTTTTTTTTTTTTTTTTTTTTGCCTCTTCTTGAGCCGCTCCCATGGCATATGGAGGGTCCCAGGCTAGGGGTGTAATCAGAGCTGTAGCCACCGGCCTACGCCAGAGCCATAGCAACATGGGATCCGAGCCACCTCTGCAACCTACACCACAGCTCATGGCAATGCCGGATCCTTAACCCACTGAGCAAGGCTAGGGATCGAACCCGCAACCTCATGGTTCCTAGTCGGATTGGTTAACCACTGCGCCACGATGGGAACCCCTCACAGGTGAATTCTATCAAACATTTAGAAAAGAGCTAACACTTCTCCTTCTGAAACTATTTCCAAAAATTGCAGAGGAAGGGAAACTCCCAAACTCATTCTATGAGGCCACCATCACCCTGATACCAAAACCAGACAAAGATACCACACACAAAAAAAGAAAACTACAGACCCATTTCACTGATGAACATAGATGCAAAAATCCGCAAGAAAATACTAGCAAACCGCATCCAACAATACATTAAAAGGATTGCATATCATGATCAAGGGGGATTTATCCCAGGGATGCAAGGATTCTTCAATATCCGCAAATCCATCAGTGTGATGTACCACATTAACAAACTGAAGAATAAAAATCATATGATCCCCTTGATAGACACAGAAAAAGCCTTTTTTTTTCATTTTTTTATTACTGAAATGAATTTATCACATCTGTAGTTGTATAATAATCATCACAATCTGATTTCACAGGATTTCCATCCCACACCCCCAGCTCATCCCTCCAAACCCTCCAAACTGTCTCCTCTGGAGACCATAAGTTTTTTCAATGTCTGTGAGTCAGCATCTGTTCTGCAAAGAAGTTCAGTCTGTCCTTTTTTCAGATTCCACATGTCAGTGAGAGCATTTGATGTTGGCGACTCATTGTATGTCTGACTTCACTCAGCATGATAACTTCTAGGTCCATCCATGTTGCTAAAAATGCCGGTATTTCGTTCCTCTTAATGGCTGAGTCATATTCCATTGTGTATATGTACCACATCTTCTTGATCCACTCCTCTGTCGATGGACATTTAGGTTGTTTCCATGTCTTGGCTATTGCAAATAGTGCTGCCATGAACACTGGAGTACATGTGTCTTTGCGAGTCGTGGTTCTCCCTGGATAGATGCCCAGGAGTGGGATGGCTGGATCAAATGGTGGTTCTATGTTTGGGTTTCTGAGGACTCTCCAGACTGTGTTCCACAGTGGTTGCACCAATTTACAATCCCACCACCAGTGTACTAGGATTCCTTTTTCTCCACACCCTCTCCAGCACTTGTTGTTTGTAGACTTTTGGATGCTGGCCATTCTGGCTGGTGTAAGGTGGTACCTCACAGTGGTTTTGATTGGCATCTCGCTAATGATGAGTGATGTTGAACATCTTTTCATGTGTGTTTTGGCCATCCATATGTCTTCTTTGGAGAACTGTCTGTTTAGATCTTTGGCCCATTTTTTGATGGGGTTGTTTGTTTTTTTGGTTATGGAGCTGCAGAAGGTGTTTGTAAATTTTGGAGATTAATCCCTTGTCAGTCGATTCATTTGCAAAGATTTTCTCCCATTCTGTGGGTTGTCTTTTCATTTTGCTTAGGGTTTCTTTTGCTGTGCATAAACTGTTAAGTTTGATTAGGTCCCATTTGTGTATTTTTGTTTTTATTGTCAATACTCTAAGGTGGATCTGAGAAGATGTTGCTGTCGTTTATGTCAGAGCGGGTTTGGCCTATGTTTTGCTCTAAGAGTTTTATGGCATCTGGTCTCATATCTAGGTCTTTAATCCATTCTGAGTCTATTTTTGTGTATGGTGTTAGGCAGTGTTCTAATTTCATTCTTTTCCATGTGGCTGTCCAGTTTTCCCAGCACCACGTATTGAACTGGCTGTCTTTTCTCCATTGTATATTCTTGCCCCCTTTGTCATAGATGAGGTGGCTGTAGGTGTGTGGGTTTAATTCTGGGCTTCCTATCCTGTTCCACTGATCTATATTTCTGCATTTGTGCCAGTACCATGCGGTTTTGATGATTGTTGCTTTGTAGTATATAGTCTGAAGTCCGGGAGCCTGATTCCTCCAGCTCCATTTTTCTTTTTCAGGATGTCTCTGGCTATTCTGGGTCTTTTGTGCTTCCAAACAAACTTTAAAATATTTTGTTCGAGTTCTGTGAAAAATGTCCTTGGTAATTTGATAGGGATTGCATTGAATCTGTAGATTGCCTTAGGTAGTACAGTCATTTTGATAATATTGACTCTTCCAATCCAAGAGCATGGTGTGTCTTTCCATCTATTTGTGTCATCTTTGATTTCTTTCCTCAGTGTCTTATAGTTTTCAGAGTACAGGTCTTTTGTCTCTTTAGGTAGGTTTACTCCTGCGTGTTTTATTTTTTTGGATGCAATGGTAAACGGGATTGCTTCCCCAATTTCTCTTTCCGATCTTTCATTGTTAGTGTATAGAAATGCCATTGATTTCTGTGTATTAATTTTGCGTCCTGGGACTTTGCCAAATTCATGGATGAGCTCTAACAGTTTTCTGGTAGAGTCTTTAGGATTTTCTAGATGTAGTATCATGTCACCTGCAAATAGTGATAGTTTTACTTCTTCCTTTCCCATTTGGATTGCTTTTATTTCTTTAACTTCTCTGATTGCTGTGGCCAGGACTTCCAAAACTATGTTGAACAGTAGTGGTGAGAGTGGGCATCCTTGTCTTGTTCCTGAGCTCAGCGGGAATTCTTTCAGCTTTCATCATTGAGAATGATGTTAGCTGTGGGTTTGTCATATATGGCCCTTATTGTGTTGAGGTAGATTCCTGCTATGCCCAGTTTCTGAAGGGTTTTTATCGGAAATGGGTGTTGGATTTTATCAAAGGCTTTTTCTGGAGAATTGACAGTTCTCCAAAGAAGACATATGGATGGCCAAAACACACATGAAAAGATGTTCAACATCACTCATCATTAGCGAGATGCCAATCAAAACCACTGTGAGGTACCACCTTACACCAGCCAGAATGGCCAGCATCCAAAAGTCTACAAACAACAAGTGCTGGAGAGGGTGTGGAGAAAAAGGAATCCTAGTACACTGGTGGTGGGATTGTAAATTGGTGCAACCACTGTGGAACACAGTCTGGAGAGTCCTCAGAAACCCAAACATAGAACCACCATTTGATCCAGCCATCCCACTCCTGGGCATCTATCCAGGGAGAACCACGACTCGCAAAGACACATGTACTCCAGTGTTCATGGCAGCACTATTTGCAATAGCCAAGACATGGAAACAACCTAAATGTCCATCGACAGAGGAGTGGATCAAGAAGATGTGGTACATATACACAATGGAATATGACTCAGCCATTAAGAGGAACGAAATACCGGCATTTTTAGCAACATGGATGGACCTAGAAGTTATCATGCTGAGTGAAGTCAGACATACAATGAGTCGCCAACATCAAATGCTCTCACTGACATGTGGAATCTGAAAAAAGGACAGACTGAACTTCTTTGCAGAACAGATGCTGACTCACAGACATTGAAAAACTTATGGTCTCCAGAGGAGACAGTTTGGAGGGTTTGGAGGGATGAGCTGGGGGTGTGGGATGGAAATCCTGTGAAATCAGATTGTGATGATCATTATACAACTACAGATGTGTTAAATTCATTGAGTAATAAAAAATATTTTAAAATACAGTATCATGAGAGGTCTGTCTTTCAGTGTGCGACTAACTTCACTTAATATGATAATCTCTAGGTCCATCCATGTTGCTGCAAATGGCATTACTTCATTCTTTTTATGGCTGAGTTTTATTCTATTGTTTATGTGTGTAAGATGAATCCACATTTCTTTATCTATTCTTCTGTCAATGGATATTTAGGTTGCTTTCGTGTCTTGGCTATTTTAAATAGTGCTGCAAAGAACATGTGGGTGCATGTATCTATACAAATTATGATTTTCCTCCAGATAGATGCCTGGAGTGAGATTGTTCAATCATGTTGCAGTTCTATTTTTAGTTTTTTGAAGAACATCCATACTGTTCTCCATAGTGGTTGTACCAATTTACATTCCCACCCACACTGTAGGAGCATTCCCTTTTCTCTGCACCCTCTCTAGCATTTATTGTTCGTAGACTTTTTTTTTTGTCTTTTTGCCATTTCTTGGGCTGCTCCAGAAGCAAAGGCAGGTTCCCAGGCTAGGGGTCAAATCAGATATGCAGCCACCGGCCTACACCAGAGCCACAGCAATGTGGGATCTGAGCCACGTCTGTAGCCTACACCACAGATCACAGAAACACCAGATCCTTAACCCACTGAGCAAGGCCAGTGATCAAGCCTGCAACCTCATGGTTCCTAGCCAGATTCATTAACCACTGAGCCACGACAGGAACTCCTGTTTGTAGACATTTTGATGATGGCCATTCTGACTGGTGTAAGGGCGTACCTCACTGTTGTTTGATTTCCACTTCTCTAATATGAGTGGTGTTGAACATCTTTTCACATTTTTTTTTTTTGTCGTCTGTATGTCTACTTTGGGGAAATATCTATTTTTATCTTTTGCAGAATTTTTGATTGGGTTGTTTGGGGGTTTTTTGATATTGAGCTACAGCAGGTGTTTGTATATTTTGGAAATTAATTGTTGTCTTTTGCTTCATTTGCAAGGATTTTCTCCCTTTCTCTGGCTGCCTTTGTTTTGTTTATGGCTTACATTGCTGTGCAAAAACTTTTAACTTTAATTAGGTCCAATTTGTTTATTTTTGGTTTTATTTTCAGTACTCTTAGAGGTGGATCTGGGAAGATATTTCTGGCAGTTTATGTCAGGGAGTGTTCTGTCTGTGTTTTCCTCTAAGAGTTTTATAGAATCCAATCTTATACTTAGGTCTTTAATTCATTTAGAATCTATCTATATGTATGATGTTACAAAATATTCTAATTTCATTCTTATGCAAGTAGTTGTCCAGTTTTGCCAGCACCACCTACTGAAGAGACTGTCTTATCCATTGTATATTCTTGCCTTAATTGACCAGAAATATGTGGGTTTATTTCTGGGCTTTCTATGCTATTCCATTGATCTATATATTTGTGTTTGTGCCAGTACCATACTGTTTTGATTGATATAGGTTTGTAGTATAGTCTAAAGTCAGAGAGAGTGATTCCTTTAGCTCTGTCTTTATTTCTTAAGATTACTTTAGCTATTCAGATTTTTTTGTGTGTTTCCATACAAATTTTAAAATTCTTTGTTCTTTTTATAGGAAAAATACCATTGATAATTTCATAGGGATTGCATTGAATCTGTAGATTGCCTTGGGTAGTATAATCATTTTAACAATGTTGATTCTTCCTATCCAAGAACATGATATATCTTAGCACCTGTTCTTGTCATCTTCGATTTCTTTCACCAACATCCTATAGTTTTCAGAGTATAAGTCCTCTGCCACCTTAGGTAGCTTTATTCTTATTCTTTTTGATGCAATGGTAAATGGAATTGTTTCCTTAATTTCCCTTTCTGAAAAATGTGAGCGATATTGTGTATTAATTTTATCCTAAATTCATTGATGAGCTCTATTAATTTTCTGATAGCAGCTTTAGTATTTTCTATGTATAGTATCATGCCTCTGCAAACAGATACATCTACCCTCTCCTTTTCCAATATGGATTCCTTTTATTTCTTTTTCTTTTCTGGTTGTCTTGGATAGGACTTCCAAAACCATGTTGAGTAAATATGATGAGTTGAATATCCTTGTCTTGTTGGAAATTATTTCAACTTTTCACTGTTGAGAATGATGTTAGATGTGGGTTTGTCAAATATGGCCTTTATTCTTTTGACGTAGGATCTCTCTGTACCCACTTTCTGCAGGGTTTTTTATGTAAATTGGTGTTAGATTTTGCCAAAAGCTTTTTCAACATCTATTGAGATGATTGTATGGTTTTTATTCTTCAGTTTGTTGATGGGGTGTATCACACTGATTGATTTACAGATATTAAAGAATCCTTGCATCCCTGGAATAAATCCCACTTGATCATGGTGTATGATCCTTCTAATGTATTGTTGGACTTGGTTTGCTAGTATTTTTTTGAAGATTTTTGCATCTACATTCATCAATGATATTGGCCTATAATTTTCTTTTTTTGTTATCTTTGTCTGGTTTTGGTATCAGAGCGATGGTGGCCTTGTAGAATGAGCTTGAGAGTGTCCTTTCTCTAAAACTTTTTGGAAGAGCTTCAGCAAAATAGATGTTAACGCTTGATATAAATCACCCATGAAGCTACCTGGTCCTGGTCTTTTGTTTGTTGGAAATTTTCTAATCACAGTTTTAATTTCAGTACTTGTAATTTGTCTGTTCATATTTTCTATATCTTCCTGGTTTAGGCTTGGAAGATTGTACCTTTCTAAGAGTTTACCCATTTCTTCTAGTTTGTCCATTTTACTGGCATATCATTGCTTGTAGTAGTCTCTTATGATCCTTTGTATTTCTGTGATGTCTGCTGTAACATCCCTTCTCATATCTATTTTTATTGATATGAATTATCTACCTTTTTTCTTGATGAGTCTGGCTAAAGATTTATCAATTTTGTTGATATTTTCAAAGAATCATCTTTTAGTTTCATTGATCTTTTTTATTGTTTTCTTTGTCTCTATTTCATTTATTTCTTCTCTAATCGTTATGATATCTTTCCTTCTACTAACTTTGGGTTTTATTTGTTCTTTCTCCAGTTGCTCTAGGAGTAATGTTAAGTTGTTTGAGATTTTTCTTGTTTCCTGAGGTAAACTTTATTTGCTATAAAATTCCCTCTTAGAACTGCTTGGCTGTACCTCATAGGTATTACATCATTGTGCTTTTATTTTCATTTGTCTCTGGTTATATTTTTATTTCCCATTTGATTTGTTCAGTGATAGACTGGTTGTTTAGTAGCATACAATTTAATCTCCAGATGTTTGTGTTTTTTGCTTTTTTTCTTGCAGCTGATTCCTAGTCTTATCATCTTGTGGTTGGAAAAGATGCTTGATATGATTTCAGTTATCTTACATTTAGCAAATATTGATTTGTGGCCCAAGATATGAGCTATCCTAGAAAATCCAAGTCCATGTGCACTTGAGAAGAATATATATTCTGCTGTTTTTGGATGGAATGTTCATAAATATCAATTAAGTCCATTTTGTGTAATGCATCATTTATACCCTGTTTTCCTTATTGATTTTTTTTTGCCTGGATGATGGCCAAAAGTTGGGTGTTAAAATCCTCCACTATTATTGTTTTATTGTCATTATCTTCCTTTATGGCTGTTAGCATTTGACTTATATATTGAGGTGCTCCTATGCTGTGTGCATATATATTTACAGCTGTTACATCTTCTTCTTGGATTAATCATTTGATCATTAGGTAATGTCTTTCTTTGTATCTTGTTTGTCTCTTTATTTTAAAGTCTATTTTGTCTGTTATCAGTATTGCTACTCCAGCTTTGTTTTGACTTAAATTTGCATGGAATATCTTTTTCCATCCTCTCTCTTTCAGCCTGTAGGTATCCCTAGAACCAAAGTATGTCTCTTGTAGACAGCATGTATATTTTGGTTTTGTATCCATTTAGCAAGTCTATACCTTTTTGTTAGAGCATTTAATGCATTTACATTTAAGGTAGTTATTTTTTTATCTTTTTTTTTTTTTGCCTTTTCTAGGGCCACTTCCGCAGCATATGGAGGTTCCCAGGCTAGGGGTCGAATCAGAGCTGTAGTCGCTGGCCTTAACCCACTGAGCAAGGCCAGGGATCGAACCCAGAACCTCATGGTTCCTAGTCGGATTCGTTAACCACTGCACCACAACAGGAACTCCTAAGGTAGTTATTGATATATATGTTCTTACTGCCATTTTGTTCATTGTTTTGGATTTGTTTTGTTGGTCTTTTTTCTTTCTTTCCTCTTTTGTTCTCTTTTGTGGTTTATTGACTATCTTTACTGTTGTGTGGGATTCCTTTTTCTTTTTTGTGTGTATATATATCATAGATTTTTTGTTTGCAGTTACCATAAAGTTTTTATATAGGAGTCTATATATATACACAAGACTGTTTTAAGTTGATAGTCTCAATTTCGAATGCATTTCCTATATCCTGCTTTTGTACTTTCCTCACAGTTGCTAGTTGTCATATATTTGTGTGTGGGTGATTTCCTACATTTACTATATGTTTATCTTTACCAGTGAGCCTTCTCATTTGTAATTTTCTTGTTTCTAGTTATGGCCCTTTCTTTTCTGCTCAAAGAAGTTCTTTTGGCATTTATTCAAAGCTGGCTTGGTGGTACTGCACTCTTTTAGCTTTTGCTTGTCTGTAAAGCTTTTGATTTCTCCTTTAAGGCTGAATGAGGGCCTTGCTTGGTAGAGTATTTTTGGCTGTGTTTTTTTCTTTCATCACTTAGAGTATATTGTGTCACTCCCTTCACACCTGCAGAGTTTCTGTTGATAAATCAGCTGATAACCTTACTGTAGTTACCTTTTATGTTATTAGTTGATTTTCCCTAGCTGCCCTCAACATTTTCTCTTTGTCTTTAATTTTAGCCAGTTTGATTAATATGTGTCTTGGAGTGTTCTTCATTGGGACTCATGCTTCCTGGAAATTTTTGGCTATTGTCTTTTCAAATATTTTCTTTGGCTTCCTCTCTTCTCCTTCTGGCACCCCTATAAATGTGAACATTGGTGCATTTGATGTTATTCCAGTGTTATCTTAGACTGTCCTCATTTATTTTCATTCTTTTTTCTTTATTCTGTTCACACCCATCTGTCTTCCAATTTGCTTGTTTGTTCTTATGCTTCCTTTATTCTGCTATTGATTTCTTCTAGTGAATTTTTCATTTCAGTTTCTGTGTCGTTCAGTTCTGCTTGTTTTAATCTTTAAATCTTCTATTTCTTTGTTAAACACTTCCCATAATTTCTCAATCTCTGCCTCCAGTGTTTTTCCAAGATTTTAGATCATCCTTACTATCATCACTCTAAAGTCTTTTTTCTGTAGGTTGCTTATCTCAACTTCACTTAGCTGTTCTTCTGGGGTTTTGTATTATTCTTTTTTCTAGATTGTATTTCTCTGTCATTTCATCGTGTCTAGCTTTCCGTGTTTGTGGTCTCCTTTCTGCAGGCTGCAGATTATAGCCCTTCTGGCTTTTAGTGTCTGTCCACTGGTGGGTGAAGTTGATACAGAGGCTTCTGACTGACTTCCTAAAGGGAAGGACTGGTGACTGCCCAATGGAGGTAAAATGAGTCTTGTCCCTCTGGTGGGTGGGCCTTTGTCTCTGGGTATAATTAGAGGTGACTGTTTGCTTGGGAGGACTTTAGGCAGCCTGTTTGATGATGAGTGGGGCTATGTTCCTACCCTATTTTTTAGCCTGGGACTTCTGAACACTCATGTATATAGGCTGTTTTCCAAAATGGCAGCTTCCACGGGATTATGATTATTCCCTGAGACCTATGACTCCAGTGTCCTGACCCCGCAATGAACCACAGCCAACCCCTTGCTTTCCCAGGAGACCCTCCAAGACCAACAGGTAGGTCTGGCCCAGATTCTTATTGACCCTGCTTTTCCCTGGGACCCAGAGCACATGATACCTTGAATGCATCCTCTAAGAGTGGAGTCTGTTTCCCCCTAGTCCTGTGGAGCTCCTGTGCTGAAGCCCTACTCACCTTTAATTCTAAATGCTCTGGGGGTTCCTCTTACCACTGCCAGGCCCCCAGGCTGGGAAACCTGACATGGGGTTCAGAACTCTCACTCCTGTCAGAGAGCTTCTGTGATATAGTTATTTTCAAGTTTGTGGGTTTCCCACATGGTGGGTGTGGGATTGCTTACATCATGAAAGTGTCCCTCATGACCTCTTTATGTGGCTTCTTTTTTTAAATTTTTTATTGTAGTTGATTTACAGTATTCTGCCAATTTCTGCTGTATAGCAAAGTGACACAGTCGTATATACACACACACACACACACACACACACACACATATATATATATATATATATATAGTCTTTTTCTCATATTGTCTTCTACCATGTTCTATCACAAGTGTTTGGATATAGTTCCCAGCAGGACCTCATGATGTAGCTTCTTTGTCTTTGGGTGTAGGATATCTTTTTGGTAGCTTACAGTCTATTTTGTTAATGGTTGTTCAGCAATTAATTGTGATTTGGTGTTTTTGTGAGAGGAGCTGAGCTCAAGTCCTTCTACTCCACTATCTTGTCTGGAATCTATAGCATGCCTTCTAACCCTGTTGATTATTTCCCTTGGTGCACACATTTTAAGGTTGGTGTAGATCCATTTGTCTATTTTTGCTTTTGTTGCCTGTGCTTTTAGTGTCATATCCTAAGAATCATTGCCACATCCAATGTCACAAAGCTTTTCTCCTATGATTTCTCCTGGGACTTTAATAGTGTAAGGTCCTAACTTTAGGACTTTAATCATTTTGAATTAATTTATAAGAGCCCAAATTTTTATTGAAATGTATTTTATTTACAATGGTGTGTTAGTTTCAGGTGTATAGCAAAATGATTCAGTTATGTGTATGTGCATACTTTTTCAGATTCTTTTCCATTGTAGGTTATTGCAACTTATCCCCACCCCCACTATCTCATTTGACAGCCATGAGTCTGTTTATTCTAATTATGTTGTTCTTTTTGATATTACTGTAAATTTTTATTTTACTGATTTCATTTTTGGATTATTGTTCCTGGTATACAGAAATTCAATTGATTACTGCCTACTGATCTTATGTCCTACAATTATTATTAGTTACAACAGATTTTTTTATTTTTCATTGAAGTATAGAGGATTTGCAATGTTGTGTTAGTTTCAGGTGTACAGTAAATTAATTCAGATATGTAGATATAGATTATTATTTTTCAGATTCTTTTCCATTATACATTAATACAAGATATTTAATACAGTTGTGCTATACAGAAAGTCTTTGATGTTTATCTATTTTACATATAACAGTATGTATCTGCTAATCCCAAGCTCCTAATTTATGCCTCCCCAGCTTTTTCATTTGGTAACCATATATTTGCTTTTTAATGTCTGTGAATCCATTTCTGTTCTGTAATTAAGCTTATTTCTTCACTTTTTAATATTTCACACTTAATAGACTATGTTATAGCATAAACATAACTTTTATATGTACTGAGAAATCAAAACTTTGAGTGGCTTTATTGCAATATTATCTGGAACTGAACCGTAATATTTTGAGATATGCCTATATATTCAAGGTGTAAAACATGATGATTTGATTGATATATTGTGAAATTTATACATATATATGGGTTGTGAAATGATTCCTATAATCAAGCTAATTAACACATCCATCACCTCACTTAGTTACTATGTGTATATGTGTGTGTGAATAAATTAAATCTTAATTTCTTAGCAAATTTCTATTATTCATACAATATTGTTAATTACAACCATTATGCTGCACATTAGATTTCAGGATTTATCTTCTTTTTTTACAATGATTTTTATTTTTTCCATTATAGCTGATTTACACTGTTGTGTCAATTTTCTACTGCACAGCAGGGTGACCCAGACACACATACATGTATACATTCTTTTTTCTCACATTGTCATACTCCATCATAAGTGACTAGATATAATTCCCAGTGCTGTACAGCAGGATCTCATTGTTAATCCATTCCAAATGCAATAGTTTGAATCTATTAACCCCAAGCTCCCAATCCATCCCACTCCCTTCCCCTCCCCCTTGGCAACCACAAGTCTGTCCTCCAAGTACATGAATTTCATTTCTGTGGAAAAGTTTATTTGTGCCATATATTAGATTCCTGATATGTGATATCATATGGTATTTGTCTTTCTCTTCCTGACTTACTTCACTTAGTATGAGAGTCTCTCCTTCCATCCATGTTGCTGCAAATGGCATTAGTTTTTCTTTTTATGGCCGAATAGTATTCCATTTTGTATATATACACCACATCTTCTTAATCCATTCATCTGTCAATGGACCTTTGTGTTGTTTCCAAGTCTTGGCTATTGTGAATAGTGCTGCAATGAACATGCGGGTGCATGTATATTTTTCGAGGAAAGTTTTGTGCAGATATGTGTCCAAGAGTGGGATTTCTGGGTCATATGGTAGTTCTATATTTAGTTTTCTGAGGTACCTCCATACTGTTTTCCATAGGAGTTGTACCAATTTATATTCCCAACAACAGTGCAGGAGGGTTCCCTTTTCTCCACACTCTCTCCAACATTTGCTATTGTGGACTTACTAATGATGGCCATTCTAACTGGTGTGAGGTGGCACCTCATAGTAGTTTTGATGTGCATTTCTCTAATAATCAGGGATGTTGAGTATTTTTTCATGTGTTGTTGGCCATCTGTATATCTTCTTTGGAGAAATGTCTATTCAGGTCTTTTGCCCATTTTTCAATTAGGTCATTAGCTTTTTTGCTGTTGAGTTCTATAAGTTGTTAGTATATCTTAGAGATTAGGCCCTTATCTGTTGCATAATTTGAAACTATTTTCTCCCATTCTGTAAGTTGTCTTTTTGGGGTTTTTTATGGTTTCCTTTGCTGTGCAAAAGCTTGTCAGTTTGATTAGGTCCCATTGGTTACTTTTGCTTTTATTTCTGTTGCTTTGGGAGACTGACCTGAGAAAACATTTGTAAGGTTGATGTCAGAGAATGTTTTGCCTATGTTCTCTTCCAGGAGATTGATGGTGTCTTGTTTTATATTTAAGTGTTTAAGCCATTTTGAGTTTATTTTTGTGCATGGTGTAAGGGTGTATTCCAGCTTCATTGATTTACATGCAGCTGTCCAGTTTTCCCACCACCACCATTTGATGAAGAGGCTCTTTTTCTAAGGAAAATTTTGTCTGGATATATGCCCAAGAGTGGGATTTCTGGGTTATATTGTTCTATGTATAGTTTTCTAAAGTATCTCCATACTGTTCTCCAAAGTGGTTGTACCAGCTTACATTCCCACCAACAGTGCAGGAGGGTTCCCTTTTCTCCATAACCCCTCCAGCATTTGTTATTTGTGGACTTATTAATGATGGCCATTCTGACTGGTGTGAGGTGGTATCTCATGGTAGTTTTGATTTGTGTTTCTCTAATAATCAGGGGTGTTGAGCATCTTTTCATGTGTTTGCTGGCCATCTGTATATCTTCTCGGGAGAAATATCTATTCAGGTCTTTTGCCCATTTTTCCATTGGGTGATTGGCTCTTTTGCTGTTGAGTTCTATAAGTTGTTTGTATATTTTAGAGATTAAGGCCTTTTCAGTTTCATCGTTTGAAACTATTTTCTCCCATTCTATAAGTTGTCTTTTTTGATGGTTTCCTTTGTTGTGCTAAATCTTTTCAGTTTTGTTAGGTCCCACTGGTTTATTTTTGCTTTTACTTCTGTTGCTTTGGGAGACTAATGTGAGAAAAAATTTGTAAGGTTGATGCCAGAGAATGTTACTATTCACAATAGCTAAGACATGGAAACAACCAAAATGTCCATCGACAGATAATTGGATTAGGAAGATGTGGTATATACGCACCATTGAATACTACTCAGCCATAAAAAATAACAAAATAATGCCATTTGCAACAACATGGATGGAACTAGAGACTCTCATACTGAGTGAAGTAAGTCAGAAAGAGAAAGACAAATACCATATATCACTTATATCTGGAATCTAATATATGGCACAAATGAACCTTTCCACAGAAAAGAAAATCATGGATCTGGAGAATAGACTTGTTGCCAAGATGGAGGGGTAGGGAGTGGGTAGATTGGGAGCTTGGGATGTAGACTATTGCCTTTGGAATGAATTAGCAATGAGACCCTGCTGTGTAGCACTGGGGACTATGTCTAGTCACTTATGGTGGAGCATGAAAATGTGAGAAAAAAGAATGTATGCATGTATGTGTAACTGGGTCACCATGATGTATAGTAGAAAATGCACAGAATACTGTAAACCAACTATAATGGAAAAAAATAAAAATCATTATACAAAAAACCTAAAATAAATAAATAAACAAATAAGAATGTCTTTTTCCCACTTTATATTCTTGTCTGGGTTTACTTCTGGGTTATCTGTTCTGTTCCATTGGTCTGTATGTCTGTTTTGGTACCAGTACCACACTGTCTTGATGACTGTGGCTCTGTAATATTGCCTGAAGTCTGGGAGAATTATGCCTCCTGCTTGGGTTTTGTTCTTCAGGATTGCTTTGGCAATTCTGGGTCTTTCATGGCTCCATGCAAATTTTTGATTGTTTGTTCTAGTTCTGTGAAAAATGTCATGGGTAATTTGATAGGGATTGCATTGAATCTGTAGATTGCTTTGGGTAATTTTGTCATTTTTACAATATTAATTCTTCCTTTTATTTTCATCCTCTTTAATTTCCTCGATTAATGTTTTATAGTTCTCAGCATATAAGTCTTTCACCTTCCTGGTCAGGTATTTGATTTTTTGGGGTGCAATTTTAAAAGGTATTGTGTTTTTGTATTCCTTTTCTAAAATTTCATTGTTAGCATTCAGAAATGCGACTGACTTCTGAATGTTAATCTTATATCCTACTACTTTGCTGAATTTATTGATGAGTTCGAGTAGTTTCAGTGTTGAATCCTTAGGGTTTTCTGTATATAGTATCATGTCATCTGCATACAGTGACAGTTTGACCTCTTCTCTTCCTATTTGGATGCCTTTTATTTCTTTTGTTTGTCTAATTGCTGTGGCTAGGCGTTCCAATACTATGTTGGATAAAAGTGGTGAGAGTGGCTTTGTCTTGTTCCAATTTTTATTGGGAAGGTTTTCAGCTTTTCTCCAATGAGTATTATATTTGCTGTGGGTTTGTCATGAATGGCTTTGATTATGTTTTGGTGTGTTCCCTCTATAACCACTTTGGTAAGAGTTTTGGTCATGAATGGATGTCAGACTTTGTCAAATGCTTTTTCTGTATCTATTGAGATGATCATGTGGTTTTTGACTTTTCTTTTGTTAATGTGGTATATGACATTGACTGATTTGCATATATTGAACAATCCTTGTGAACCTGGGATGAATCCCACTTGGTTGTGGTGTATGATCTTTTTATATGTTGTTGGATTCAGCTGTCTAAAATTTTGTTGAGAATTTTTGCATTTATATTCATCAGAGATATTAGCCTATAGTTTTCTTTTTTCATGGTATCTTTTTTCGGTTTTAGAATTAGAGTGATGGTTGCATCATAGAGTGTCTTCGGGTATGTTTCATCTTCATCCGCCTTTTGGAAAAGTTTAAGGACGATGGGTATAAATTCTTCTTTGAATGTTTGGTATAATTCTCCTGTGAAGCCATCTGGTCCTGGACTTTTATTTGTAGGGAGTTTTTTTTATGACATATTCAATTTCTGTTCAGTTGATCAATTCCTTCTTGATTCAGCTTTGGAAGGCTGCAAGTCTCTAGAAAGTTGTCCATTTCTTCGAGATTGTCAAATTTGTTGGTATACAATTGTTCATAGTATTCTCTTATGGTTTCTTTCTTTCTTTTTTCTTTCTTTTTTTTTTTTTTTTTTTTGTATTTCTGCAGTAACCGTAGTGATTTCTCCTTGTCATTTCTTATTTTGTTTATTTGGGTTTTTTCTCTCCTCTTCTTGGTGAGTCTAGCCAGAAGTGTGTTCTTTGTTTACCTTTTCAAAGAACCAGCTCTTGGTTTGATTGATTTTGCCTATTGTTTTTTGGATCTCTATTTTATTGATTTCCTCTTTAATCTTTATGATTTCCTGCCTTCTGCTGACTTTAGCTTTCATTTGTTCTTCTTTTTCTAATTCATTTAGGTGGAGGGTTAAGTTGTCAATTTGAGATTTTTCTTCTTTTCTGAGGAAGGCCTGTATTGCTATGAACTTCCCTCTGAGCACTGCTTTTGCAGCATCCCATAGATTTTGAGTGGTTGTATCTTAAATATCATATGTCTTGATGTATTTTTTAATTTCCTTATTAATTTCCTCATTGACTCATTGATTTTTAGTAGCATGTTGTTTAGTCTCCATGTAGTTAGTTTTTTCTCATTTCTTTTCCTGTGGTTGATTTCTAGTTTCATGCCATTGTGGTCAGTGAAGATACTTGAAGTAATTTCTATACTCATAAATTTGTTGAGGTTAGCTTTGTGCCCCAGTATGTGATCAATCCTTGAGAATGTTCCATGTGGACTTGAGAAGAATGTATATTCTGATTTTTTTTGGATGTAATGTCCTGAAAATATCGATTAAGTCTAACTTTCCTATTGTTTCCTTTAGGATCTCTGTTGCTTTATTTATTTTCTGTCTAAAGGAGCTGTGCATTGATGTGAGTGGAGTGTTGAAGTATCAAACTATTATTGTATTCCCATCAATTTCTCCTTTTACATCTGTTAGTATTTGTTGTAGGTATCTGGGTGCTCCTATATTTGGGATGTATATATTGATGATTGTAATATCCTCTTTTTGAATGGATCCTTTTACTATTAAATAATGTTCTTCTTTGTCTTTTTTTCATGGCCTTCATTTTAAAGTCTATTTTTTTCTGATGAGTATTGCCACGTCTGCTTTCCTGTCTTGTCCATTGGCATGAAATATCTTTTCCCATCCCCCCACTTTCAATCTATACGTGTCCTTTGACCTAAGGTGAGTCTCTTGTAGACAGCAGATTGTAGGTTTTGGCTTTTTTATCCAATCTGCCACTCTGTGTCTTTTGATTCAAGCATTCGGTCCATTGACATTTAAGGTGAATATTGATAGATATGCATTTATTGCCATTTTAAACCTTGTTTTCCATTTGATTCTATGCTTCTCCTTTCTTCCTTTCTTTTTTTTTTTTTTGGTTGGATGATTTACATTTACTTTATGCTTGAGTACTTTTCTTTTTAGTTTTTGTGAATGTAATGCTTGGTTTTGATTTGTGGTTGCCCTGTTTTTTAAGCATGTGAACCCCTTCCTGTATCTGCTTGCTTTAGCCTGATAGATAGGCTCAAACACATTTTTTTAAAAAATGGATCTACATTTTCTTACTTTCCTTCCCCACATTCTACGATTGCGTAGTCCTTTTTTAACATCTTCATGCATATCCTTTTGCTGTTCATGTGTTTAATCATTGCCTTAACAGTAGTTGCTTTTTTTCCCCTCTTTTAGATCTATATGCTGGCTTATTTAAGTGATTGCTTTCCAACTGTGGTTTCCTCCATCCTATTCCTTCTTACTTCTTTTTTATTTAGAGAACCCCTACCAGCACTACTTTTAGAATGGGTTTAGTATTGCTATAGTCTTTTAGCTTTTTTTGTTGGAGAAATTCTTTATTTACCCTTCTATTTTAAATGATATTCTTGTGAATAGAGTATTATAGGCTTAAGATTGTTTTCCTTTCAGAACTTTAAATATATCTTGCCACTCCCTTATGGCCTGTAGTATTTCTGTAGAGAAATCAGATAATAGCCTTATGGAGTTTCCCTTATAATTAATGCCTAATTTTTCTCTTGCTGCCTTTAGAATCCACTCTTTAACTTTTGCCATTTTTATTATAATATGTCTTGGTGTGGGCACATTTGGATTCAACTTGTTTAGGGCCCTCTGTTCTTCCTGTATCTTGATATCAGTTTCCTTTAGTTTTGAAAAGTTTTCAGCCATAATTCCTTCAAATATATTTTCAATCCCCTTTTCTTTTTCTTCACCTTCTGGAATTCCTATGATGCATAGATTAATCTGCTATATATTATCCCATAGATCTCTTATATTGCTTTCATGTTTTTTCATTTAGCTTTCTCTCTGCTGTCCTGATTGGGTGATTTCCACTATTCCATCTTCCAAGTCATTAATTCATTCCTCTGCATTATTCATTCTGGTCTTTATTGACTTTAGTTCAGTTTTCATCTCTGCAAATGAATTTTCTAATTTTTCTATTTTCCTCCTTATATTTTAGTTCCTTTCCAAAGGAATGTGCATTATTTTTTATCTCTGCTCTTAATTCACTGATATTCATTCAGCCTTAATTCCTTCAGTATTTTCACTATCTCCCTTTTGAACTCAATGTCTATCAGACTTCTGAGGTCTGTTTCATTGTTTGCTATTTCAAGTGAATTCTCCAGTTCCTTTAACTGGGAATGGTTTCTGAGCATCTTCAACTTACTTATGTTTTTTTTTTTCTGTGAGTTTAGGGAAGCCAAACTGTAGTTTTAGGGGCTACTTCTATGCAAGTTCATCCCTTTGTATTTTGTGGGGGGTTACTATTTATTTTTGGCATGGAAATTTGGATATTTGCTGTCTCTTTCTTTGGTGGGAGCAGGCTGTTATCCCCAGGGTGCTGAGTGTGTTTCTGGGGAGAAGGAGGCAATGGGTAGGGCTAGTAGTATTCAGTGTCTGGTTGCTGGGCTCTCAACAGCAGCAAGGGCCTGCAGGAAGGTGCTGCTGTCTATTACTAGTTGAAGGGCCCTGGGAAGTGGTAATATGCCTTATGGAGATTGACAAGGTGCCCAGAGCATTTTGCAGTGGCAGCAGGGTGTGTGAACTCCCAGGGGAGTGAGAGCAAACACAGAGAGTGTTTGATTGCAATGCCCTCCTCTGAGGTAATTGGAGCTGCAAGTAGTGCCTGTTCAGGGACCCCAGTGGTAGCAGGCCATACCCACCTCTGGAGTCAGTGATAACTGTGGTGGTTTGCCCCCACCACATGTGCAAGAAGCACCCCATCTCTCTTAGCCCACACAGGAGGTGCTACACAGTTTGCTCCTGGTCACAGGATCCTGGGAAGTGACAGAAATCAAGCATGTGGACATTGCTTGGAGCATTCAGCAGTGGCAGCAACTGGGTTGGTGTACTTCTAGGAGTTCAAGAGCAACAACAGGTCGTGTTTGGTCATAATACCCTCTTCTGTGGTGCCCCTGAAGTAATGGCAGCCACAGGTGGTGCCTGTTTCTGGACCCCTTGTGGTGGCGGGCCATGCCCACCTCTGGAGTTAGTAATAACTGTGATGATTTTCTCCCACCAACTGCAGACCATGCAAGAAACACCTCATCCCACTTAGCCCCCACAGGAGGTACTTCACCAGCTGCTCCTAGCTGTAGGTTCCTGGGAAGGGACAGTGATTAAGCGTCTGGGCACTGCCCAGAGCATTTGGCAGTGGCAACAGCTGGGCAGGTGTGCTCCCAGGGAATGAGAGCAACAACAGATGGTGTTCCATTGCAGTGTCCTCCTCTGTGGTGCCCTCTGAGGTGGTTTGGGCTGTAAGTGGTTCTTGTCCAGGGATTCCCAGTGACAGTAGGCCATGCCCACCTCTGGAGTCAGTGATAACTGCAGTGGTTCTCCTCCACCAACTGCAGACCATGAAGGAAGCACCCCATCCCACTTAGCCCATGCAGGAGGTGCTGCACCACCTACTCCTAGTTTTAGGGTCTTGGGAAGGGACAGTGGTCAAGAGTCTGGGCACCACCCAGAGCGTTTGGCAGTGGCAGCTGCAGGGCAGGTGTGTTCCCAGGGGCAAGAAAGAAACCTCATGTGGTGCTTGGTTGCAGTGCCCTCTTTTTTTTTTTGCCAACCCCTGAGATGACTGGGGCTGCAGGCAGAGCCCACTCAAAGGGCCCCAGTGGCAGGCAGAGCCTCCCTCCAGCCCCCAAGAAGACTGCTGCAGTCTGTGCCTTCTGCCTGTAGATCACACAAGAGGCACCACATCACACTTAGCCTCCCATTGCTCCCAGCCCACACAAGAAGTACCTGGCCACCCACAGCCTGCACAAGAAACATCCAGTCTCCCATAGCCCAAGCGAGTGGCTTCTCACCACCGGTAGCCTGCACCAAAGCCACCCCGCCCTCTGAGATCTTATGCACCCATGAACAGGAAGATTCCTGTGGTGATCCACCCCTTGCCCTCTCAACAATGGTGACTTGCTTCTCCTGTGGGCCCAGAACTTCTCCCAGATTCCTTCTGCCATAGAGTTCCAGTCCCCAACCCATAGCATACCACTCCCTCACCTGTGGAATGCTGCTCCTTAGCATCTCAGGCTGTCCCCACACAACCCTAGTCCTCTCCCTGAGACTGACCTCTGGAACCTGAGTCTCAGCACCAAGCCCCTACCAGAACTTCTTAGGCTGTGGTGTCCAGGCTGGAGATTCAAATAATCTGTGTGGCTCTCACTCTGCTTTGCTGTTCTCAGTCCAGCTGCTGCACTTTTCTTGGAGACTTTGAGATCCCTCAGACTCAGCTGATGCTTCCCTCGGTTAAGTGGCTTCCCAGGATGTGGGCTCCTTTTCTCCTTCACAGCTCCCTCTCAGGAATTCTAGTCCCATCCTGATTCCTTCTCTCTCTCTCTCTCTCTCTACCCAGTTATGTCAAGAGTTTCTTGCCCTCTTTGGAAGTTTAAGTTCTTCTGCCAGTATTCAGTAGATGTTCTGTGTGAGTCATTTTACATGTAATTGTGGTTTTTTGATGTATTCGTGGGAGAAGGTGAGCAAGACATCTTACTCCTCTGCCATCTTGTTCCACCTCCAGAATTTATTCATGTTCTAACTGCAAGTTTATACCCTTTGACACACATCTCCCATTTTCCCCTCCCCTCAGCCCTTGGCTACTACTACTCTAATTTCTGCTACTATGAGTTTGGCTTTTTATATTCCACGTATTTGTCTTTGTTTGCCTTCTGACTTAGAATAAGGCCTTCAAGTTCTATCCATGTTGTCACAAATACCAGGATATCCTTCTTTCTCAGGGATTAATAATATTCCATTGTACGTATTTATCACTTCTTTTTTCTTTCTTTCTTTTTTTTATCTTTTTAGGGCCGCATCTGCTGCATATGGCTAGGGGTCAAATGATTTTTTTATTTTTCATTGAAGTATAGAGGATTTTCAATGTTGCAAATTGCAATGATTAAATGGATAGGGGTCAAATCAGAGCTGTAGCTACTGGCCTATACCACAGCCACAGCGATGTGGGATCTGAGCTGCATCTGCAACCAAACCACAGCTCACAGCAATGCTGGATCCTTAACCCACTGATCAAGGCGAGGGATTGAACCTGAGTCCTCATGGATATTAGTCAGTTTTGTTACCACTGAACCAGGATGGGAATGCCTCTCTTATTTTTTATCCATGATATTCTTTCTTATTCCCCCACATACTTCCCTTAATGGTCTCCATTCCTTCTTTCAGTCCAGTGCTAAAACCTAGGATCACTGCATTTTTTGTGATTTCTATCCATGTGGTAAAAGTAGAAGAGTGGCTAACCTGAGGGGTGTGAACTGGGACTTCTCAATACTGAAAATGTTCTGTATGTAACTCTGAATGATTGTTACAAGTAGACATCCATATGTAAGATCCAATCGGTTGTACCCTTAAGAATGTTAACTTTGCAAATACAGAAGAACACTGATGGTAAAAAAAAAAAAAAAAAAAAAAAGGTAGTACTATTTCATGGTGTTTTATAAAAGATAGGATTAAAGGACTACATAACAATATATAATTGGGGTGGAAGAGGTGAGTTAAGGTATTCTAAGGCCTTGTATTATCCAGGATGAGTAAAAGACTGGTTAATTTTAGACCTTGATTAAATCAAGACTAAAAGTTATAATTCTAAATATTTTTTATGTGGAAGTGCAGAACTTTATCAGTCAATCCAAAGGAGGCAAGAAAGAAGAGAAAATGAACCAGAGAAAGGGAAAGGGTAGGAAGCATGGAACAAAGTAGTAGATTTAAACCAAACAAACCAGCAATTACACTAAATGTAAGTGTACCAGACACTCCAGTGAAAATCATGAGTGGTTAGGCTGGTAAAAAAAAAAAATTGTATTCTGTTAATTCAATAGGAACTAAACATATGGTAAAATAGGATCTATAATGTCAAAAGGTGGTACTCTGAGGACTTCCCTGGTCATCAAACTTTTAAGTACATCTGGCATTGTCACTGCTGTGTCACGGGTTTGATCCCTAGCCTGGGAATTTCCACATGCTCTGGGCACAGCCAAAAAAAAAAGTCAGTTCTTCAAGTGGTTGTGTTTTTTACATTTTATTCACATTGTTATTTGCAGGAATTTTGGTCTGATACTTAGCCATTTACAAAAGCAGGAAACCTATTAATTGATTAACAGAAAAATCATATATTTATCCCAATCAATGCAGAAGATATTTCATAAGCTTCAACTCAACTCTACTTTTTATTAAAATATACCTGGGGAAACTGGGTATACACTAGGGAAACAACCTGCTTTGGCATAGGCTCCATGCAAACCTGAGAACATTCACTGTTGGAAAACATCTCTGTGCAGCCTTGTCCAGAATGGTAATCCTGAAAGAGTGTTCAGCACTCCATTTAGTGCCATAAAGTATGTTGTCATCTTAGCCAAGGCTGTAGTAGAGGAAGGACTGAAAGTGAAGTAAAACTGATATTATTTCAGATGATAGGATAGCCTCTCCTTCAAGAAAAATTAACAGAATCAACAAACTATGAAAACAATGTTTAAAAATTCACCAAGTTTGCCAGACAAGCAACCTGCAAAAATCAATAGCATTTCTTGCAACAGTGTTAACTAACCAGAAAACATAAATGAAACTAAGAACATAGAATGCTTCTATAAACTTCCCAACTCTAATAAATGCATAGAAGGTGAAATGAAGGATAAAAAGACATCACATGCTCATGATTGAGACAATGTAACACTAATAAATGTTCATTTTATCCCAAATAAATCTATAAATTCAAAACCCCAAAATGTCTGTTTGTAAAAGAAACTCCATAAATTTAATTTTAAAAATGTGTATGGTAGAATAAAGGTTTTTAAAAAGCTAAGTCAACTTGAAATAGAAGTGTGAGAATATAAATGAATACCTCCTTTGAAGCCGTGGTGTTATTCATAATAAAATTTTGATTTTGGTGAAAGACAAATAGGCTAATGGTAGAGAACAGAGAGCTGAAAGAGACCCGGATGAGGAGAGGCCAGGCTGTTTAGTGTAGATTGCATCAGGAAGAGGGGCTTACCACAGGATGGGAAATAAAACTGGGTTTTACCAGCTCCACCTATGGCAGTGGACTCTAGGTCAATTAAAGACCTAAACAAAAAATCTAAAAAATAAACCTTAATCAAAAATGCAGAATATTTTTGCAACCAAATGTGGAGAGCTTCTTGTACAAAGCTCCTGTGTGTTTCAAAGAACTAACCATCTAGGGAAAAAATAGTCATTTAATTCCAACAAGTTAAAGAACATCTTTTCAATGAAGATGTCCACATGGACAAAGTTAATGGACAACTGAAAGAATACAAAAAGTCCGAAATGTCTAAAACCAATAAGTGAATAATGTCTAATACATAATGAGATCTTACAAATCAATCAGAAAAGGCAACAACTCCAATAGAAAATGGACTAAAGCATGAAAACTCAATTTATGTATGAAGAAATCTGACAAGTTGCCTTATACCCACAAGGATACTCAGCCTTATAACCAACCACTGCTGCTAGGAATGTCTACTGGCTCTGGCCTTCCAGGACGTGCAGGGGCTGCTACTTGAGGTGGATATATACACACATACTAGGACCTAACAAGTTCCTGCCTGACCTGTATCTCTTTCCCCCACAGATCATGAAAGAAACAGGGCAGGATTCACAACACTGTGACTTGAGAGCTGGGATAGGGAAGTAAGGGTGGCAATTTAGGTGGCTGCCCACCATTAGTGTGATGAGTTCACCCTGTAAAGAGCTGAGAGGCAGGTGAAGGCAGGATCTAAGGGCACACATAACAACACAGGTAACCTTATACATCTCACATATGGAGAATAAAATAAAACAGAATAAAAACTAAACACATACTGTTCATGTAAACTAAAAATGCAATTGCATAGGCTCAGTGGCTGGGGAGAACAGTCTGGTCATTCCTCCAAAAGTTAAGCATGTGTTTTAACATGCGACCCAACAATTCCACACCTAGGTATGTACTCAAGAGAAATTAAGACACCTATTCAAACAAATGTTTGTACAAAAATATTCACAACAGCATTGAGTAATAACCAAAAGGTGGAAACAGTGCAAATGTCCATTAACTCATGGATGGATAAACAAAATGCGGTTCTTTCACACAGTGGAATTCAGCCATGAAAAGGAACAAAATTCTGATACATACTGCAATGAGGATGAACCTTGAAAACATGCAATGTCAGAGAAGCCAGTCACAAAAGGATACATATTGTATGACTTCATTTATATGAAATGTCCACAAGAGGTAAATCCAAAGAGACTAAAAGCAAATTAGTGGTTGCCAGGAATTAGGTTGAGGAGTGAGTCGGGTGTGACTACTAATGCATATGGGTTTTCCTTTTGGGATGATGACAATGTTTAGAATTACATGAAGGTTGCACAATAGTCCCAGTATACTTAATGTCCCTGTTCACTTTTTTTCACTTTTAAATGGATAATGGTTAAATTCATATATGCATCTCACCCAACTTTAAAAAAGGCAGGCACACAGAAAAATAATACATACATTGCAAGAACACATTGCAATAAAAATGCATCAGGTGAAGGGGGGAAGGGAACTGGTATGGTAATAAATGAGCATAAAGTAATGCATAGACAAGTAACTGGGAAGAGGTAGCCACCAAGCAGGACAGAGGTCCCAAAGAGGAAAGGAATGAAGCAAGGGACATCATTCTGATGGTCAGGGAGATGGCTGGTGAGGCCCCCAAATCAGTCTTTGGCAACTGGACTTATAAGCACAGCCCCCCATGAATGGGCACATTTACTGGCACTGACCAGAGATACCCATGTCTGGGGGACAATAGGAATGGGGGCTGCTAGCATGCTTCCTCCTTACCCCTTGGGGTGTTTTACAAAGGCAAGTCTATCCACTGTCTCTTTTTCCTCTGATGTGGGTGTCCTTGATCCTTTGTCTTACAGGCCTAGTAAGTTTTGCTTGAATGCCTGGTTGCTTTGCATAAAAATGGTGGAAGCTGTAGGAGGTCTTTTTGTAGACAGGCAGCAGGTCTGATCTGATGGATGACCTTAGTCATAAGGGGACTACTCAGGACCAAGACTGTGCAATCTCATCACAGCTCCAGGAACTTCAGAAAAATTCTGTATGTTTCCCAAGTGCCTCCACAGACCATACTTGTTGGCCCCACTTCAAAGATAGCTGGAAAATGTTTGCCTCTTGAGATTTTTGTCTTGGACCTTAATCTGCTGTCTAAAGTTTCAGAATTTCTCCTTTTAGGGAAACAGTCTTTGTCTTTGCAGAAACTCCAGCTTGTCACCCAGCCCAACAAGCTGCTAGCACTCTGCTGGTCCCTCTTTTCCAGCCATTCACAGCCAGGCTAATCCACAACCTGACTGATAGGATGCCCAGAACTGGCAAATGCCCTTGGAAAGGCCTTCCTAGTCCTCAATTCACCCCACTAAGGCTCTCTCCAGTGCCCCTTTCACTGCCTGGACTTTGTTTCCCCCTCACCACAGGACTGTGGAAAACATTTATTCTATCTGCAGAGCATCTCTGCCTGTCCTCTAACTCTGCCGCCTGCACAGCTGCAGTCCTGAGAGTCCTGACAAGGAGAACCAGCTCTGTGTGGAGACTTCTCAGGTCTCAGTGTTACTCAAGCCCAACATGTCCATCCGGAGCTCTGCTGACCTCTAACCATCAACAGACAGAGGCTAGCATGGTAGGGGGCATAGACCAGCATCTTCCTCCCTGCATCTGCCCTGAACTTCTGTGGTTCCTGTGGGTGGCTATCCCAGCATCTGGTCTCATGTCAGCTTGCCTGTGAGCTTGTTCCAGGCCAGACCATTTTCAGTTGTTGTAGAGGCCATTTGAGGTTCTGACAATGTCATTTTCTTACAAATGAGACTGTGAGGAGGGCAGGCACATGGAACTCAGTTTTCTCCTGATCGTGCCTCATGTGAGCACAGTGACACCATAGGGCTACACCTGCCACTGGCTCCTGGCCATGAATTCTCCAGGCAGCCCTCAAGCAGGGCCATCCCTTGGTGGGCTATGGAATCAGCTTTGACTCCTGGCCTGACGAGACCTCTGAACTATCACAAAGTCCCTTAATGGCCACCTGTGAACATCTCACCTAGTTTCTTGTTAGGAGAGAAGTGTGAACTTACCATCATGGCTCAGTGGTAGTGAACCCAACTACTATCCATGAGGATGTGGGTTAGGTCCCTGGCCTTGCTTAGTGGGTTAAGGATCCAGCGTTGCTGTGAGCTGTGGTGTAGGTTGCAGATGGGGCTTGAAGCTGGCATTGCTGTGGCTGTGGTGTAGGCCGGCAGCTGAAGCTCCAGTTGGACCCCTAGCCTGGGAACTTCCATATGCCATAGGTTGGCCCTAAAAAGCAAAAAAAAAAAGGAGAAAGAGAAAGAAGTGTAATTACTTTATATATTGATCTCCAATCCATTAAACCTGATTAACTCTCCAACTCTTACAATATTTGTCTGGATATTCTTCTTAGGTTTCCAATCTAGCTCATCAATCTTCTGAAAACGAAAGGACTTTCTTTATTTCCTCTACTTCCTTTACATTTAGGAAGGCCATGATGGTTTTATAGTAGAAAACACATAACTATAATTAAATCAAAAGAATAAATAAGATGAGCATTTCAAACGCTTTTGATAAATGTCAACAAGTAATCGTAATTCAGATATCACAGGCACATCTACCTAAACCACACTGTGCACAAAGGCAGGCCTGGATGCAGAGGTCAGGTGTCAGGCCAGTCTGACTCTGAGTCCCACACCAGCTCCAACTCACACCTCAAGGTTTCTCCAGGGAGGACTGATAAAGTAAGATATGAGGCCACTTTCCTTGACCATGGACTCCTGAGCTTGTCCACCACCAGGGGGCCTTTCACAGCCAGCCCAGAAGTAAGCTCCTGCCTCCTAGTTTGTCTGCATGGGTGGGCTTCTATACTTAGAAGGACCTGCTATAGGCAGTTATGAAGTGAGTGATGGCTGGCTTAGAGGTGCTGAGTTACAGTGGCAAGAATGTCAAGTTGAATCTGGCAATTTCCGTCATCTCATTTGTTTGAGCAGGGGAAGCTTCAGAGGAAATCTATGTGCGCACAGAGCACAGTGGCCCAGAAGACCTGGTCCTAGGGACTCCAAGGACACAGCTTCGTGCCTGGCCAGGCCCTGCAGGAGCAGCTGCAGGAATGCTTGTGAGACAGGGACCAGTGAGTTGGGTGCCTGGCATCCAATGGACTGCAGCATGTGCAGATCTCAGGTTGGGCCCTGGGCCACTCACTGTTGGCCCCTTTGGGCAGGGATCCTGCAGTGTGTACACACCTACGCTAGCAGGGGTTGCAGGAAGGGAGCCTCAAAAAGTTCTAAGGAGTCCTCTGTTCTGCATGCCAGTGTCAGGAATACCACACACCGTGTGCAGAAGGATTTCTACCCTGGCCTTCGGAACCTATTCAGTGAGTAGGCAACTAATTCCAGAGTGGACAGGGGAGCTGCTCCCCGTCAGCCTGCTCTGCCCATTCCAGCCCTTGGTCAGCTCCCAAGGGATTCCTGACCCCAATATTCTGGTGGATTGTGGTGCCTGGTGATCAAGGTGAGAATTCAGGAAATAGGAGGGCCTAAGGCTTCCCATCTCACAAAGAATTCTTCTCTCCAGGGGAACTCTGGGGGACTGCTGGTCTGTAAATTGAACCACATCTGGATGCCTCCTAGAGAGGTGACGACGCTACCTTCCCTGTGTTCCCAGGCATTCATGCCAATTCTCATACTGTACAGGATCTATGGATTTCACATCACTAAATATACTGCCACCTACTCAGGGGTGTTCCAGGCCACACAGGCCACTCTGCTCCCCTGACCCTGCTACTACCCCAAACTTCCTCTTTGTCTCTCGAGATACAAAGGGCTCACCCTGCCCACGAGGCCTTGTTATCTCTAGCCATTCAGGCAGCATATTCTCCTTCCCAAATCATTTTACCTTCTGTCCAATCGTAATTGCCATGACAGTCACCATCTGAGTAAATGGACTGTGGAGGGACTGAGTCAAAGAAGTAAGGCTTAGAGTGCCAGAGCTCAGAGCAAGAATAGAAGGGTCCTTAACTGGCTGATGGGCAAACAAGTGTTATATGCTGGAGTCAATGGGCTGCTCTGAGCAGTAATTGTGTGAGATTTTATAAGGTCACTGAAGTTTTACAAAAAGAAAGGCCCAGAATTCCCACATTTGTTGCCCTAACATCAGGCCCCCTGCCCCCTTTGCACACACAATGTCTCAGAGCAGGAGCTGCAGAGCCAAGCCCTTTCTTTGTTCACCAGTCTGGGTTCCCTGGTCTTGCTACTTAAGGCCTGTATGGGTTCTACACCCCTGTGTTCTCCCCTGTAGACTTGAGGAAAACAAGATATGTTAAACTCCTCAGAGTGTGGCTTCCTAGAAAGTCAAGAACCCTCTGCCTAGAGATAGTAGCTAGAGATAGGTTAAAACTACTCCTTACTATTCAGTACGATATGTTAAACTCCTCAGAGTGTGGCTTCCTAGAAAGTCAAGAACCCTCTGCCTAGAGATAGTAGCTAGAGATAGGTTAAAACTACTCCTTACTATTCAGTACACACATACATAACAGACAACATTTTTTTTGGTGTAGCATACACAACCAAAAGTCAGTGGGGAAATAGAATAATAGAGATAAATCTAATAGAAGAATTTGGGTCCAAAGAAATAGAATAATAGAGCAGCCTCTAAATGGATTTTAATTAACATAAATATTTAATATATTATATATAGAGGATGGAGTAGTACCCAGGGTTTAAGGACAGGGTGTTTTGAAGTAAACACACATGGCTGAAAATAATAGTATGGGGAATTAAATATATACAATCACTGAAATTTAAAAATCAGTAGTATCAACAAAATGTTCTATAGCAGCCAAACTGTCTTTCAAAATGAGGGAGAAATTAAGACATTTCCAGATTAGCCAAGTCTGAGGAAATGTGTTATGAGTAGACTTGCCCTATAAGTGCCAAGAAGAAACCTTCAGGCTGCAATGGAAGGACACTGGACTATAGTTTGTGCAAGAAATAGAGAGTACTGGTCTTGGGAGTTCCCGTCGTGGCTCAGTGGTTAACGAATCCGACTAAGAACCATGAGGTTGCGGGTTCAATCCCTGGCCTTGCTCAGTGGATTAAGGATCCAGCGTTACCGTGAGCTGTGGTGTAGGTTGCAGACACGGCTCAGATCCCTCTTTGCTGTGGCTCTGGCGTAGGCCTGGCGGCTACAGCTCCAATTCAACCCCTAGCCTGGGAACCTCCATACACCGCAAGAACAGCCCAAGAAATGGCAAAAAGACAAAAAATAATAAAAAATTAAAAAAATAAATATCTTCATAACTGCATAGGTGAATATAAAGGCCAGAATTATGTTTCTATGGTTTGTCCCCTTATTTTTCTATATGATTTAAAAGAAATACACATAAAATAATAGTGGGCACACAAATGTTTAATGTATGTAGTTCGTGTGAATGGACTAAATGCTACTGAATTGTACACTTTTTTTTTTGCTTTTTTTAGGGCCACATACATGGCATTTGAAATTTCCCAGGCTAAGGGTTGAATCAGAGCTGCAGCTGCCAGCCTACACCACAGCCACAGCTATGCAGGATCTGAGCCATGTCTGTGACCTACACCACAGCTCACGGCAACGTCAGATCCTTAACCCACTGATCAAGGCCAGGGATCGAACTCTCATCCTCATGGATACTAGTCAGGTTCGTTACCAATGAGCCACAGTGGGAAACTGCTGAATTGTATACTTTAAAGTGGTTACTGATTAGCTTTAGCTTATGTGAATTCTACCTTAATTAAAACAAATAGATGAAATCAGTATAACAGCTTGTCTTGGGCCAGGCTCTCCAGGAGAAGACTCTAAGACAAAGATGGTTATGCAGGCAGTCTATTAAGAAAATATTCCCAGGAGAATCCATGCAGGCAGAGGGGAGCCAGATAGAGATGAAGAAGACCTGATGGAGGTAATGAGTGCACATGTATGATTTTGATTATAGTGATGTTAGACTGGAAATTGGTAACAGAAAGATTTCCTAAATGTGTTTAAAAATTAAGAAATACAATTCTAAATAACTTTTGAGTCAAAGAGGATACTAGAAATAGTTCAAACTGACTAATAATGAAAATGAAATATAGCAAACCTGCCCAACAAGACCTACCCTGTAAGAAAGGCCAAGGCATCCTTCAGGCTGCAATGAAAGACACTTAACAGTAGCTTGTAGCTATACAAAGAAATAGCAGTGGTACAGGTACCTATATTGATAAGCAAAATGACTTACTGAATTATATTATTGGTTTTTAACTTCTTTCCTTATATGATTTAAAGGACAGACTTCAGGCAATGTTATAAAGCCTCAGTAATCAAGAGAGTGTGGTACTGGTACCAAAACCAACTACAGACCAATAGAACAGAATAGAGAACCCAGAAATAAACCCAGACACCTACAATCAATTTATCTTCGACATAGGAGGCAAGAATATAAAATGGGAAAAAGACAGTCTTTTCAGCAAGTGGTACTGGGAAAACTGGACAGCTGAAGGTAAATCAATGAAACTGAAACACACCCTCACACCATACAGAAAAATAAACTCAAAGTGGCTTAAAGACTTAAATCTAAGACAAGACACCATCATACTCCTAGAAGAGAACATAGGCAAAACATTCTCTGACATCAACCTTACAAATGTTTTCTAAGGTCAATCTCCCAAGGCAACAGAAATAAAAGCAAAAATAAGCCAAAAATGGGACCTAATCAAATTAACAAGCATTTGCACAGCAAAGGAAACCTTAAAAAAAAGACAACCTACAGAATGGGAGAAAATATTTTCAAAAATGCAACTGACAAAGGCATCATCTCTAAAATATCTGAACAATTTATAAAACTCAACAGCAAAAAACAAAACCAACAACACATTGATCTGTATGTGTGTTTTGGTACTCGTGCCATACTGTCTTGATTAGAGTGACTTTGTAATATTGCCTTAAGTCTGGAAGAGTTATGCCTCCTGCTCGGTTTTTGTTCCTCAGAATTGCTTTGGCAATTCTGGGTCTTTTGTGGTTCCATACAAATTTTTGGATTGTTTGTTCTAGTTCTGTGAAAAATGTCATGGGTAATTTGATAGGGTTGCATTGAATCTTTAGATTGCTTTGGGTAGTATGGCCATTTTTACAATATTATTTTTTCCAATCCAGGAGCATGGAGTATCTTTCCAGTTCTTTACATCTTCTTTAATTTCTTTGAATAACGTTTTATAGTTCTTGGCATATAAGTCCTTTGCCTCCGTGGTCTGGTGTATTCCTAGGTATTTGATTTTTTAGGGTGCAGTTTTAAAAGGTATTGTGTTTTTGTATTCCTTTTCTAAAAATTCATTGTTAGTATACAGAAATGCGACAGATTTATGAATGTTAATCTTATATCCTGCTACTTTGCTGAACTGATTAATCAGTTCAAGTAGTTTTGGGGTTGAGTCTTTGGGATTTTCTATATATAGTATCATGTCATCTGCATACAGGGACAGTTTTATCTCACCTCTTCCTATTTGGATGCCTTTTATTTATTTTCTTTGTCTAATTGCTGTGGCTAGGACTTCCAAAACTATGTTGAATAGCAGTGGTGAGAGTGGGCATTGCTGTCTTATTCCAGATTTTAGTGGGAAGACTTTCAGCTTTTCTCCAATGAGTATTATATTTGCTGTGGGTTTGTCATAAATGGTTTTGATTATGTTAAGGTATGTTCCCTCTATGCCCACTTTGGTGAGAGTTTTGGTCATGAATGGATGTTGAACTTTGTCAAATGTTTTTTCTGCATCTGTTGAGATGATTATATGGTTTTTTATATGGTTTTGAGATGATCATATGATTTTTGACTTTTGTTAATGTGGTGTATGGCATTGATTGATTTGCATATGTAGAACCATCCTTGTGAACCTGGGATGAACCCTACCTGCTCATGGTGTCGGATCTTTTTGATATGTTGTTGGATTCTGTTGGCTAAGATTTTGTTGAGAATCTTTGCATCTATGCTCATCAAAGATATTGGCCGATAGTTTTCTTTTTTGGTGTTATCTTTGTCTGGTTTTGGAATGAGGGTGATGGTGGTATCATAGAATGTCTTTGGGAGTGTTCCTTCTTTTTCAACCTTTTGAAAAAGTTTAAGGATGATGGGCATCAGATCCTCTTTATATGTTTGGTCGAATTCGCCTGTGAAGCCATCTGGTCCTGGACTTTTATTTGTAGGGAGTGTTTTTATGACATCTTCAATTTCATTTCTAGTGATCAGTCTGTTCAGTTGGTCTGTTTCTTCCTGCTTCAGTTTTGGCAGATTCTAGAAAATTGTCCATTTCTTCCAGATTGCCAAATTTGTTGGCATCTAGTTGTTCATAGTATTCTCTTATGGGTTTTTTTTTGTATTTCTGCAGTATCCATTGTGATTTCTCCTTTTTCATTTCTAATTTTGTTTATTTGGGTTCTTTCTCTCCTCTTCTTAGTTCTTGGCTGAAGGACTTAAACATAAGACAAGACTCCTGGAAGAGAACACAGGCAAAACCTTCTCTGACATCAACCTTACAAATGTTTTCTCAGGTCAGTCTCCCAAAGCAACAGAAATAAGAGCAAAAATAAATCCCTGGGACATAATCAAACTGAAAAGCTTTTGCACAGCAAAGGAAACCATAAAAAAAGCCAAAAAGACAACTTACAGAATGCGAGAAAATAGTTTCAAATGATGGAACTGTCAAGGGCTTAATCTCTAAAATATACAAACAACTTATAGAGCTCAACAGCAAAAGAGCCAACAACCCAATGGAAAAATGGGCAAAAGACCTGAATAGACATTTCTCCAAAGATATACAGATGGTCAACAAACACATGAAAATATGCTCAACATCGCTGATTATATGAGAAATGCAAATCAAAACTACCATGAGATACCACCTCACACCAGTCAGAATGGCCATCATTAATAAGTCCACAAATAACAAATGCTGCAGGAGGTGTGGAGGAAGAGAACCCTCCTGCACTGCTGGTGGGAATGTAAGCTGGTACAGCCACTATGGAGAACAGTATGGAGGTATCTTAGAAATCTATACATAGAAGTACCATATGACCCAGCAGTCCCACTCTTGGGCATATATCCAGATAAAACTTTCCTTAAAAAAGACACATGCACCCCCATGTTCATTGCAGCTCCATTCACAATAGCCAAGACTTGGAAACAACCCAAATGTCCATCGACAGATGATTGGATTAGGAAGATGTGGTATATGCACACCATAGAATACTACTCAGCCATAAAAAATAACAAAATAATGCCATTTGCAACAACATGGATGGAACTAGAGACTCATCCTGAGTGAAGTAAGTCAGAAAAAGATAGAGAAATACCATATGATATCACTTATATATGGCACCAATAATTGGTGCCACAGAAATGAAATTCATGTACTTGGAGAACAGATTTGTGGTTGCCAAGGGGGAGGGAAAGGGAGTGGGATGGATTGGGAGCTTGGGGTTAATAGATTCAAACTATTGCTTTTGGAATGGACTAACAATGAGATCCTGCTCTGTAGCACTGACAACTATGTCTAGATACTTATGACAGAGCATGACAATGGGAGAAAATTATGTATACATGTATATGTTACTGGATCCCCATGCTGTACAGTTGGAAAAAAATGTATTGGGGAAATAACAATTAAAAAAATTTTTTTTAAAACCCAACAACCCAATTGAAAAATGGGCAAAAGACCTGAATAGACATTTCTCCAAAGAAGATATACAGATGGCCAACAAATGAAAAAATGCTCAACATCGCTGATTATTAAAGAAATGCACATCAAAACTACTATAAGGTACCACCTCACACCAGTCAGAATGGCCATCATTAATAAATCCACAATAGCAAATGTTGGAGAGAGTGTGGAGAAAAGGGAACCCTCCTGCACTGTTGTTGGGAATATAAATTGGTACAACTCCTATGGAAAACAGTATGGAGGTACCTCAGAAAACTAAATATAGAACTACCATATGACCCAGAAATCCCACTCTTGGACATATATCTGCACAAAACTTTCCTCGAAAAATATACATGCACCCCGCATGTTCATTGCAGCACTATTCACAATAGCCAAGACTTGGAAACAACCTAAATGTCCATTGATGGATGAATGGATTAAGAAGATGTGGTGTATATATACAAAATGGAATACTATTCAGCATAAAAAAGAAAAACTAATGCCATTTGCAGCAACATGGATGGAAGGAGAGACTCTCATACTAAGTGAAGTAAGTCAGGAAGAGAAAGACAAATACCATATGATATCACATATCAGGAATCTAATATATGACACAAATAAACCTTTCCACAGAAATGAAATTCATGTACTTGGAGGACAGACTTGTGGTTGCCAAGGGGGAGGGGAAGGGAGTGGGATGGATTGGGAGCTTGGGGTTAATAGATTCAAACTATTGCATTTGGAATGGATTAACAATGAGGTCCTGCTGTATAGCACTGGGAACTATAACTAGTCACTTGTGATGGAACATGATAGAGAATAATGTGAGAAAAAAAAAGTGTGTGTGTGTGTGTGTGTGTGGTGTGTGTGTGTGTCTGGGTCACTTTGCCATATAGTAGAAATTGACAGAATACTGTAAACCAGTTATAATGGAAAAAATAAAAATAAATTTAAAAATAAAAGACAAATACCTAAAACAATAATTATAACTCTAAGCTAATGGGCACACGAGGTATGAAGATGTAATTTTTGACAATGACAACATAAAGAAGGAGGACAGGGATGGATGGAGTAGGGTTTTATATACTATTAAAGCTAACTTTGTAGCAGTTAAAACTAGAATGTCATAAATTTAAGGTGTTAGTTTTAATCCTCAAGGTAACTGTCAAGAAAATAACACAAAAATATATAGAAATGGAACTGAGTGGGGAATCAGAAAAGTTTGCTAGAGAAACTCTAACAAAGATTTCCCCAGTGGCTCAGCAGATTAAGGATCTGGCATTTGCTAGGATCACTGTTGTGACATGCATTTGATCCCTGGCCTAGGAACTTCCACATGCTTCAGGTGTGGCCAAAAAGAAAAAGGCAGAGAATGCAGGATGAATTTTTTTTAAAAGTTATGATCTATCTATATGTTATCTAGAAGAGATTCACTTTAGATACAAAGACATAAATAAGTTGAAAATGAAAGAATGGAAAAAAGATATTTCATGCAAATATTAACTAACAAAGAACCAAAGGAGCTGTACCAGCAAATTAGGCTTTAAGTTTAAAAAAATGTTACAAGAGACAGAGAAAAAAGGCATTATATACTGATAGAAGTCCCAGTCCCTCAAGAAGATATAATAAGAAATGTATTTGGATAAATACATATGCATCTAACAAGAGATCTCTAAAATATGTGAAGAAAAAAATGATAGAATTTAAGGGAGAAACAGATTGTTCTATAAGAATAGTTGAAGACTTTAATGCTCCACTTTCAATGATAGACGAAATGACAGAAGATCGATAAGGAAATAGAGACGTTGAACACTATAGATCAACTAGACTTATAGACCCAAGTTCAAGCTAGCATAAGTAATAAACTAATAAAGATTAGAGCAGAAATAAACAGAATAGAAAAATGGACAAAATCAATAAAATGAAAAGTTGATTCTTTAAAAAGATCAACCACTAACAAAACTTTAGCTAAATCTGACTAAGAAAAAGGAGATAATACTCAAATTGCTAAAAATTAGTTAGTGGGGACATGACCTTACAAAAATAAGATTGTAAAAGAATGCTATGAGAAATTGTATGCCAACAAATTAGATAACCTAAGTGAAATGGGCTAATTTTCTGGAAGGACATAGACTACAAAAACAGTCTCAAGAAGAATAGGAAATCCAAATATACCTATAACAAGTAAAGAGATTGAATCAATGAGCAAAAGAAAAGTTCAAGACTAGATGGCTTCATTGGTGGATTCTATAAAACATTTTAAGAAGAATTAATATCAATCCTCCTCAAACTCTCCCAAAAATTAGATGAGGAAGGAACACTCCCTAATTCATTCTATGAGGCCGGTATTATCCTTACGCCAAAGCCAGACAAAGGCACAATAAAACTAAAAAAAAAAAATATTTCTTATTAATATAGGTATAAAATTCTAAATAAGATACTAGTAAAAATGAATCCAACAGAATATTAAAAGTATACTATACCATGACCAAGTGAGATTTGTTCTGGCAATACAAGAGTTGTTCAACAAACAAAAATCAATCATTGCAAAACATCATTAATAGAATAAATAGAAAACACACATAACCATCCATCTCAATTAATGAAAAAAAATTTGACAAGATCCAACATAATTTCATATATAAAGTAACATTCAATAAACAAGGAATAGAAGGTAACTTCCTCAAAATTATAAACAGCCTATGAAAAACCCACAGCTAACAGCATACTCAGTAAAGACTGATTAGTTTCCCCTGAGATCAAGGCAAGACAAGGATGTCTGCTTTCCCCACTGCTATTCAACATGGTATTAGAAGTCTTAGGCAATTAGACAAGAAAATGAAATAAAAGCCATCTAAGTTGGAAAGAAGTAAAACTATCTCTATTCTCAGATGGCATTTTTTTCACTTTCACTAAAAGCTTTAATGTTAATATTAGTAATGTTAAATAATAAAACTATTATTGATAATGAAAGACTTTATGATTTACTTTAAAATTTTCATCTTTCCCTTTTGACATTTCCATTTGGGGGGGGAAAGTTGGTTTGTTTGTTTGTTTGTTTGAATTTTTTATTATAGTTGATTTACAGTGTTCTGCCAATTTCTGCTGTATAGCCAAGTAACCCAGTTATACATATATATATACATTCTTTTCCTCACATTATCTTCCATTATGTTCCATCACAAGTGATTAGATATAGTTTCCTGTGCTACACAGCAGGATCTCAGATGGCATGATTTTATATTTATAAAATTTATAGAAGCCACAAAAAAATTAGAGCTAGAAGTTCCCATTGTTGTTTAGCGGAAACCAACCCAACTAGTATCCATGAGGATGTGAATTCTATCCCTGGCCTTGCTCAGTGGGTTAAGGATTTGGCGTTGCTGTGAGCCTTGGTGTGGGTCACAAATGTGGTTTGGCTCTGGGGTTGCTGTGTCTGTGGTGGAAGACTGCAGCTAAAGCTCTGATTCAACACCTAGCCTGGGAACTTCCACATGCTGCAGGCATAGCCCTAAAAAAGCACAAAGAAAACAAAACAAAAACAAATTTTAAAAAACTAGAGATAATAAATGAATTCAGCAAAATTACAGGATACAAAATCAATACACAAAAATCAATGTATCCATATACACTAGCAATGAACAATCTGAAAATGAAATTAAGAAATCAATTCCAGAGGACAAGATGGCGGAGGAGTAGGGGGACACGCTCGCCCTCTCCCGCAAACACAACAAAAAAAAGCACATCTACAGAATAAATGACTCGCACAGAACAGCAACCAATCGCTGGCAGAAGAACCTAAACTCCAATAATGGCAAGAAGTTCGTGACATTACGGGGCAGAACGGGAGAAAAGAGGAGAGCGAGAGAAGGTGAATCCCAGTGGGACGGGCACTTCTGAAAGGGAACTGCGGAGGAGAAAGGGATCCCACACCCTGGAAAGTCACCTACATGGGGGAAAGATCAAACTAACCGGAGGAATCTCCAGATGCAGAGAAGAGTGTAGCAGTAAGTTGGAGTATGGAAAAGCCGATCAAGAACCGATCGGACCATCGGGCACAGTCACCAAAAATTGAGATGCCTGGGTGGGGGCTTGGCACCGAGTCCTCGGCTCCAGAGGTTGGTCCCCGAGAAAGGGCCAGGGGACGCCTGGGTGGGGGCTGGGCACCGAGACCTAGGCTCCAGAGGTTAGTCCCCGGGCTGGGGGTGGGGCGGAGCAGAAACTGCTTGGGAGATCTAGAAACCATTTGACGGGGCAGAGACTGCCTGGGAGACTAGAAAACAAAGCTGTCACAGAGGAAGGGAGCAATACTCTAGGGGCGGGGAAGTGGAAAGCCGCATCAGAGGGAACCTGGGAAAAGAGCTTGGTCTGCGCCCGTGCTGGGGAGGGGAGAGAAGGGGTGGGTCCCCATAGAATACCCCCCATGCCACAGCAAGCTTACAGGCCCGCTAGCTAGGAGAAAGCTGTGCTTCCCAGTGCATCCCCTCCCCCCACCCCCACCACCCCCTATGCTCTCCCGGAACCTGGGGCTGCCTGCCATCCAGGAGGGCTGGCCTCAACAATTGCCTGAAGCCTACCACCACAGGGGCTGTCCCTGCACAGGCCTGCTTGCCCTTTGGAGGGGCTACACTTCCACAGAGTAGCACCAAACACCACCAGCCCCCCAAAAAAGGCCTGCAGCCCAGAAAAGCTAGAACAAGCCTAGCCAGGCAGTGAATAGATCTGCCTAATTCCCAGACGGTTTTTCTGAGTCAGGCTTCCCCGGGGAGGAGCCTCTTCAGTTTCCAACAGCCCTGCTACCCACCCTAGCCCCCAGGGGGTGCCCTAGTGGATCAACTGCATAGGACTGCCAGCTCCAGACAGGACCCCCTGCAGTCCAGAAAAGCTGCAACACAGTTGGCCAAGCCGGGAAAAGATCTCAGACGGTCTTTCTGAGTTGGGCTGCACTGGGGAGGAGCCTCTTTGGTTTCCAAAGGCCCTGCTACCCGCCCAAGCCCCCAGAGGGTGCCCTAGTGGATCAGCTGTATAGGTCTGCCAGCTCCAGGCAGGACCCCCTACAGCCCAGAAAAGCTGCAACAAGCCTGGCCGAGCCGGGAAAAGATCTCAGACGGTCTTTCTGAGTCGGGCTGCCCTGGGGAGGAGCCTCTTGGGTTTCCAGTGGCCCTACTACCCGCCCAAGCCCCTAGGGGGTGCCCCACTCCTGCGGAATAGCTGCTCAGCACCACCAGCCCCCTAGAAGAGCCCCTGCAGCCCAGAAAAGCTGCAACAAGCTTGGTCAGACTGTGAAAAGATCTGCCTACAATCTCAGACAGTCCTTCTGAGTTGGGCTGCCCTAGGGAAGAGCCTCTTAGGTTCTCAGTGACCCAGATAGCTGCTCCAGCCCCCAGGGGGTGCTGCACTCCTGAGGAACAGCTGCCCAACACCGCCAACCCCCTGCAAGAACCCCACAGCCTAAAAACACCAGAGCAAGCTCTGCGTGACCAAGTGAAATCTGCTACCATTGTGGTGTGGACATCCCAGTCCTGTCTGCCCTCAGCAAGTCCTCCTTTGCTTCAAAGAAACACTGTTAGCCCCATCAACACTCCAGAAAAGCCACACTGCCTCAAAAAAGATTGAACAACAACACCAGCCCTCAGGAAATATTCCACGGCAGTGACAAGGCAAACACTGCCCGATAACGGAGAGTACAACTCCCTCAGGAGAAAGAAAACAACAAGCAAGATGAAGAAGCTGAGAAACCACCCCCAGTCAAACCAACAGGAGAACTCACCTAAAACAGTCAACAATGAAACAGAGCTCTGCAGTCTGACAGACCTGGAGTTCAAAAGAAAAACAGTGAAAATACTGGAGGAATTAAGAGAAGATATGGACAGTAATGCAGACACCCTCAGAAAGGAACTAGAAAATAGAAGGAGGAGCCAAGAAAAACTAGAAAATTCATTTGCAGAGATGCAAACTGAACTACGGGCAGTAAAAACCAGAATGAATAATGCAGAAGAACGAATCAGTGATATGGAAGATAGAAAAATGGAAATCACCCAATCAGGTCAGCAGACAGAAAACCAAATCAAAAAACATGAAAGCTATATGAGAGACCTATGGGATAATATAAAGCAGGCCAATCTATGCATAATCGGAATTCCAGAAGGAGTAGAAAAAGATAAGGGAATGGAAAATATATTTGAAGAAATTATCGCTGGAAACTTCCCAAATCTAAAGGATACTGAGTTCAAGATACAGGAATCACAGAGGGCCCCAAACAAACTGAACCCAAATAGACCCACAGCAAGACACATCATAATAAAAATGACAAAAGTTAGTGATAAAGAGAGGATCCTAAAGGCAGCAAGAGAAAAAAAGAATGTTACCTACAAGGGAACCCCCATAAGAATATCAGCTGACTTCTCTACAGAAACACTACAGGCCAGGAGGGAATGGCAAGAGATATTTAAAGTGCTCAAAGGAAAAAATATGCAACCTAGAATACTCTATCCAGCAAGAATATCATTTAAAATAGAAGGGGAAATAAAAATTTTTTCCAACAAACAAAAACTTAAAGAATACTGCAACACAAAACCCAGGTTAAAGGAAATATTGAAAGGGCTTCTCTAAACCAAAAAGAAAGGAAGGAAAGGGAAGAAAAAAGAAAAGAAAAAGAAGAAGAGGAAGAACTAGGACTGAGGAAACCACAATCAGAGAGCAGTCACTCAAATAAGCCAGCATACAGATTTAATCATGAACAGGCCTCAAACAAAATAAAATTAAAAAGAAAAAAATAAAAGAGTCATCAAAATCATAAAATGTGGGCAAGGGATGTTAGGAAGTAAATAATCCTTTTTATTTGTTTGTATGTTTCTCTTCTTAATTTTAATATAGTAATGAAGTGTTTGAACTTACAGGACCATCAGGCTAAAACACACAGTTATGGGAAGGGGTTAGCATACTTAAAAAACAGGGCAACCACAAGCCAAAACCAAATATTGCATTTGCAAAAAATGGAAAAAAAAATACACTCAAGCAGATAATAACAGGAGACCATCCAACCAAAAAAAAAAAGAAAGGAAGAATGGAGAACCATAGAATTAACTGGAAAACGAGGTTCAAATGGCAATAAATAATCATCTATCAATTATCACCTTAAATGTCAATGGACCAAACGCCCCAATCAAAAGACACAGAGTGGCTGAGTGGATAAAAAGGCAAAAACCTTCAATATGCTGCCTACAAGAAACTCACCTTAGGACAAAGGATACATATAGATTGAAAGTGAAAGGGTGGGGAAAAATATTTCACGCCAACAGACACGACAGAAAAGCAGGAGTCGCAACGCTCATATCAGACAAAATAGACTTTAAAACAAAAGACATAAAGAAAGACAAAGAAGGACACTACTTAATGATTAAGGGATCTATCCAAGGAGAGGATGTTACTATTGTCAACATATATGCCCCAAATACAGGAGTACCCAGATACATACAACAAATATTAACAGACATAAAGGGAGATATTGATGAGAATACAATCATAGTAGGAGACCTTAATATCCCCCTCACATCAATGGACAGATCCTCTAGACAGTAAACCAATAAAGCAACAGAGATCCTAAAGGAAACAACAGAAAAGTTAGATTTAATTGATATCTTCAGGACACTACATCCAAAAAAAGCAGAATACACATTCTTCTCAAGTGCGCGTGGAACATTCTCAAGAATCAAGCACATATTTGGACACAAAGCTAACCTCAACAAATTTAGGAGCATAGAAATTACCTCAAGTATCTTCTCTGACCACAATGCCATGAAATTAGAAATCAACCATGGGAAAAGGAAAGAGAAAAAACCTACTGCATGGAGACTAAACAACATGCTACTAAAAAACCAATGGGTCAATGAGGAAATCAAGAAGGAAATTAAAAACTACCTTGAGGCAAATGATAATGAAGACACAACCACTCAAAATCTATGGGATGCTGCGAAAGCAGTGCTCAGAGGGAAATTCATAGCAATACAGGCCTTTCTCAAAAAAGAAGAAAGATCCCAAATTGACAACTTAACCCTCCACCTAAACGAATTAGAAAAAGAAGAACAAAAAAGTCCTAAAGTCAGCAGAAGGAAGAAAATTATAAAGATCAAAGAAGAAATCAATAAAATAGAGACTCAAAAAACAATAGAGAAAATGAATAAAACCAAGAGCTGGTTCTTTGAAAAGGTCAGCAAAATTGACAAACCCCTGGCCAGACTCACTAAAAAGAGGAGAGAAAGAACCCAAATAACCAAAATTAGAAATGAAAAAGGAGAAATCACAATGGATACAGCAGAAATACAAAAAACCATAAGAGAATACTATGAACAACTATGTGGCAACAAGTTTGACAATCTGGAAGAAATGGACAATTTTCTAGAATCTTACAGCCTGCCAAAACTGAATCAAGTAGAAACAGACCAACTGAACAGACTGATCACTAGAAATGAAATTGAAGAGGTCATAAAATCACTCCCTACAAATAAAAGTCCAGGACCAGATGGCTTCACAGGCAAATTCTATCAAGCATATAAAGAGGAATTGGTGCCCATCCTCCTTAAACTTTTTCAAAAGATTGAAGAAGGAATACTCCCAAAGACATTCTATGATGCCACCATCACCCTCATTCCAAAACCAGTCAGAGATACCACCAAAAAAGAAAACTATCGGCCAATATCTTTGATGAGCATAGATGCAAAGATTCTCAACAAAATCTTAGCCAACCGAATCCCACAACATATCAAAAAAATCATACACCATGAGCAGGTAGGGTTCATCCCAGGTTCACAAGGATGGTTCAACATATGCAAATCAATCAACGCCATATACCACATTAACAAAAGAAAAGTCAAAAAGCATATGATCATCTCAATAGACGCAGAAAAAGCATTTGACAAACTCCAACATCCATTCATGATCAACACCCTCGCCAAAGTGGGTACAGAGGGAACATTCCTGAACATAATCAAAGCCATTTATGATAAACCCACAGCAAATATAATACTCAATGGGGAAAAACTGAAAGCCTTCTCACTCAAATCTGGAACAAGACAAGGATGCCCACTCTCACCACTGCTCTTCAACATAGTTTTGGAAGTCCTAGCCACAGCAATTAGACAAACAAAAGAAATAAAAGGCATCCATATAGGAAGAGAAGAGATAAAACTGTCACTGTATGCAGACGACACGGTACTATACAAAGAAAACCCTAAGGATTCAACCCAAAAACTACTTGAACTGATTAATAAATTCAGCAAAGTAGCAGGATATAAGATTAACATTCAGAAGTCAGTCGCATTTCTGTATACCAACAATGAAACATTAGAAAAGGAATACAAAAATACAATACCTTTTAAAATCGCACCTCCCAAAATCAAATACCTCAGAATACACCTGACCAAGGAGGTAAAGGACTGATATGCTGAGAACTATAAAACTTCAATCAAAGAAATTAAAGAAGATGTAGAGAAATGGAAAGATATTCCATGTTCATGGATTGGAAAAATCAATATTGTAAAAATGGCCATACTACCCAAAGCAATCTACAGATTCAATGCAATCCCTATCAAATTACCCAGGACATTTTTCACAGAACTACAACAAACAATCCAAACATTTATATGGAACCACAAAAGACCCAGAATCGCCAAAGCAATCCTGAGAAACAAAAACCAAGCAGGAGGCATAACTCTCCCAGACTTCAAGAAATACTACAAAGCCACAGTCATCAAAACAGTGTGGTACTGTTATCAAAACAGACAGATAGACCAATGGAACAGAATAGAGAACCCGGAAATAAACCCTGACACCTAGGGTCAATTAATCTTTGACACGGGAGGCAAGAACATCAAATGGGAAAAAGAAAGTCTATTCAGCAAGCATTGCTGGGAAACCTGGACAGCTGCATGCAAAGCAATGAAACTAGAACACACCCTCACACCATGCACAAAAATAAACTCAAAATGGCTGAAAGACTTAAATATACGACAGGACACCATCAAACTCCTAGAAGAAAACATAGGCAAAACACTCTCTGACATCAACATCATGAATATTTTCTCAGGTCAGTCTCCCAAAGCAATAGAAATTAGAGCAAAAATAAACCCATGGGACCTCATCAAACTGAAAAGCTTTTGCACAGCAAAGGAAACCCAAAAGAAAACAAAAAGAAAACTTACAGAATGGGAGAAAACAGTTTCAAATGATGGAACTGTCAAGGGCTTAATCTCTAGAATATATAAACAACTTATACAACCCAACAGCAAAAGAGCCAATCAATCAATGGAAAAATGGGCAAAAGACCTGAGTAGACATTTCTCCAAAGAAGATATACAGATGGCCAACAAACACATGAAAAAATACTCAACATCGCTGGTTATAAGAGAAATGCAAATCAAAACTACCATGAGATATCACCTCACACCAGTCAGAATGGCCATCATTCATAAATCCACAAATAACAAGTGCCGGAGGGGCTGTGGAGAAAAGGGAACCCTCCTGCACTGTTGGTGGGAATGTAAACTGGTACAGCCACTATGGAGAACAGTTTGGAGATATCTTAGAAATCTATACATAGAACTTCCATATGACCCCACAATCCCACTCTTGGGCATATATCCGGACAAAGCTCTACTTAAAAGAGACACATGCACCCGCATGTTCACTGCAGCACTATTCACAACGGCCAGGACATGGAAACAACCCAAATGCCCATCAGCAGAGGATTGGATTTGGAAGAAGTGGTATATATACACAATGGAATACTACTCAGCCATAAAAAAGAATGACATCATGCCATTTACAGCAACATGGATGGAACTAGAGAATCTCATACTGAGTGAAATGAGCCAGAAAGATAAAGACAAATACCATATGATGTCACTTATAACTGGAATCTAATATCCAGCACAAATGAACATCTCCTCAGAAAAGAAAATCATGGACTTGGAGAAGAGACTTGTGGCTGCCTGATGGGAGGGGGAGGGAGTGGGAGGGATGGGGAGCTTGGGCTTATCAGACACAACTTAGAATAGATTTACAAGGAGATCCTGCTGAATAGCATTGAGAACTTTGTCTAGATACTCATGTTGCAACATAAGAAAGGGTGGGTGAAAAAATGTAATTGTAATGTATACATGTAAGGATAACCTGACCCCCTTGCTGTACAGTGGGAAAATAAAATAATTATTAAAAATAAATAAATAAATAAATAAATAAATAAATAAATAGCCTCCTGTAATCCTCACCTCATATGTGCCTTTCTGTAGTCCCTTCCCACACTGAATATGGTGTGCCCTATGTAACCAATAGGATGTTGAAAGAGTGATGATGTATGATTTCCAAAGCCAAAATACAAACAACATTCACACTTCCACCTCAGTCTCTTTGACTGCAAGTTCTGGAGAAAGTTAACCACTATGGAAGGAGAGCACTGAACAGACCTGTTGAGAGGTCCTGATGGAGAGAAACTCAGGCCTCTATTCAACAGCTGTGTGACTGGCCCACCCTGGAAGCAGATCGCCAGTCCTCTCAAATCTTCAGACAATATCCAAGCTCATGATATATCTTGATGCAGAACAGAACAGCCAAGCCACTCCCAAATTCCTGATCCACAGAAACCATGGAAAATTATTTTTATGTTAAGCCACTAGGTTTTGACGTAATTTGTTTTGCAGCAGTAGATTCATTAGAATAACAGCTACAAAGTTTTGAGAGAAAATAAATACCAACACAGAATTGTATACTGACCAGATCTATTCCTCAAGGACAAAGGCAAAATAAAACCATTTCATGATGAACAGAAATAGAGGGAATTTAACACTAGAGCCTGCTCTCAAGGAATTCTCAAGTATATGCTTTGGGAAGAAGGAAAATAATCCTAGAAGGACTGTCTAGTGTGTTTGAGAAGAAATGATGAAAAAATAAAACAGGACTATGTGGCTGAATTCAAACAACTGTTGTCTGTACAATAATAAAACAGCATCTAATTTGTGAAGTTAATGAAAAGATTAAAACACTCAACAATACTAAGTTCGAAAGAGATGATTGGAGCTAAAACATCCTAAACTGCTTTTATTGTCTTTAATAATTAAATAATATATATTAAATAATAATCTTTAATATTTAAATCTCTGTTAAATAATAATGTAACAGCTCAAAAAGCAGCACTGAAAGAATAGAATCAGCATGTTTAAAGTTCAAGCCTATTTGGAGAAAAATCAGTAAGGGGGAGGGGGTATTAAAACCCCCTCTCCATTTAAAAAAAAGGCAAGAAAGTAGGGGAAAAGAAAGAAAACCTGGTAAAAGTGGAAATGAAAACATAAAATGACAGGAACAAGTCAAAATATCAATAATCACAGTAAATACTGACCTATTCCTACCACCTAAAAGAGCATCAATTTTTTTTTTTTTTGAGCCACAACTCCCACCTCTATGCTGCTTTCTGGCAACACAATATAATAGTGGAACACAGGGAAGGTGAAAAGGAGAACATAGGCGGAGAGATATATCAGGCAAATATCAGCCAAAAGAATAATGCTTACAGTTATAGGAGACTCTGAGAGAACACATGACAGAGAGGCCCAATATTGACAGGGAAAAGGCAGCACATAAGCTTGCCCAGAGGACGCAGGCACTCCTGCTGCAGAAAGAGTTGTGCAACTTCCCCAATGCCAGCAGCCTCCAAAAAAATCCACCATTTCTTCTTTTTTTTTAATAAAGCCGCATCCCACAGCATACAGAAGTTCCCAGGCTAGGGGAAAATCAGAGCTGCGGCTGCCTGCCTACGCTTAGGCCACAGACAGATCTGAGCTGCGTCTTCTTACCTACACCACAGCTCAGGGCAACACTGGATCCTTAACATACTTAGCAGGGCCAGGGATCAAACAGGCAACCTCACGGATACTAGTCAGATTCATTATTGCTGAGCCATAATGGGAACTCCCCAAATTCACCATTTCTTAAGCTGTAAAAATTTCCACCCATTTCCAATGCCATGTGTTACATAGACAAAGGTTTCTAACAAAACAATTCAATTAGAAGTTGATATCACAAAATAATTTTTTGAACACCCATATCTTTGGAAAGAGAGTTTATAAAGAAGTTTAGCAAGGTGGCTGGATTTGAGACCAAGATAAGAAGTTATTCAGAATTCAGACAGCAGCAAACATTAGAAAATACTTTTTAAACAGAAACACCATTTACAATAGCAACAACAACCATCACCAAAAAAAAAAAAAAATGAAGCTGGGAATCAATCTAGAAAACATGCAAAACATGCACATCATAAAATCACATCCCAAACCATGCACGCTGCCAAAAGAGTCAGGATGGACTCATTCCCATCATTTTGAGTGTTAGGGAGCCTGGCAGGGAGGGCAGGGGGTGGGGAGGACCATCTCAGAGTGAGTCTTACCGGGAGCAGGAGCCCCACGAGGACCCCTCCACTTGGTGGCCAGGGACAGGACAGTATGGTCATCCTGGATGTGAACGACTGTTAGTGGTGCAAAGGTGCAAACCTGCTCCTTTGCACAACTGTTGTGGGTGAGCTGGGTGTTTGTGCATGCACTGCCTGTCCATCTGACACCCCACCCCAACCTAGGAGTCCCCACACTGGGTACAGCCATGCTGGAGGCTCCACTGAGCTCAATAAGAAAGTATGAGAGGGGAGTTCCCGTCATGGCACAGTGGAAACAAATCCGACTAGGAACCATGAGGTTTTGGGTTCAATCCCTTGGCCTTGCTCAGTGGGTTAAGGAGCCAGAATTGCCGTGAGCTGTGGTATAGTTCACAGGCATGGCTCAGATCCCACACTGCTGTGGCTGTGGCTGTGGCATAGGCCAGCAGCTGTAGCTCTGATTAGACCCCTAGCCTAGGAACCTCCATATGCTGAATGTGGCCCCTAAAAAAAAAAAAGTGTGAAAGGAGCAGATGCTCGACATCCTTTCTGATTCCAATGAGACCAAGATCCCACAGCTCCTGAGGGGTGGAGGACGCTGAGGTCTCTTTATAAAGTGGACATTCAGGAATGTCACATGCTGGTGAAGGATGCCACCCCATTCCATCACTGCTCCAAACCAACATAAGGAGTGCCTTACAAACACAGGGCAAGGTCATTGGAGCAGTACTTAGGCCACCACACCTGCCACCTACTGCAACACCATCCTTACCCAGGGCTGGTGCTCACAACACCCACTGCTTCTCCTTGTGATCTACAGTGAGTCTCCAGGGCTGGGCAGGGGTGACTGGGGGAGATGCTTTCTGTGGGCCAGGCTTGGGTGGGGCTGGGAAGAGGCAAGGTCTGGCCAAGAAGTTTGGGGTTCTGGTGAGCAGGGCTTCTTCTGAGTGGAAGTGGGGCTAGGCTTGGGTCAGGACTTTCTCAGCGCCAGGTGGAAATAAGCTGGGATCCAGCCTGGTCCCAGCAGGGCCCACCATTTGCACTTGTGTAGTTGTGGCCCTTCCGAATCATGAAGTTGGAGGTGATTATACGGGCCTGCTTCCAGGAGCTAGGAGACCCCCTGTCAGTGGGTACCATGGGTGGGTAGCGATGCCCTTCTGGGAGGCAGCACAGGAGTCAGATCCTGGGGCAGACATCCATGGAAGATCTTGAAACAGAGAAACGTCACATGGCCTTTAAACACTAACAAACCCCCCTTTTCCTGGATGTTTTCAAAATGTACTACACATAAAGTAGTTTTTATCATTAGCCAGTGATTCTAAGGGACACCCAAGACTAAGCCATGGAAGTCAATTTATCCCCAGTCTCCAAGGAACATAAGTGTCTAGGCTGGGAGTGGGCCATCCTCCAGTGCCTGGGGGTTCTGGGGTGCGGGACATCCCTGAGTCTCCCATACCAGTTTGCTCATCTCTGCAGCAGGCATTTGTATACCCCATCTGTAGGTGTGCAGTAAGAGTTAGGGTAAGTGGGGGCACTCCACAGCAAGTGTGAGGGACTCTGTTGTCTGAGCCCTAAACCACAGAAGCCCCAGAAAATGTCCTGAGCCCCTGGGCCAGGGCAGGACAAGGGCATGAGAAATATAGGAGGACAGGAGGAGGATGGAGGTGGGAAGGAAAGAGGAGAGAAAAGTAGTGAGATGGGGGAGGAAGGCCAGGATCCAGTAAGAAAATGGAGGGCAGGAGAGGAAAAAGTGGGAAGAGGGAAATTATGGGGGGTTGGGCATGGGGAAGAGGGGGAAGGAAGGAGGAAACAAAGGGGAGAGGAGGTAGTAGGGCAATCAGGGGGTAGTATGGAGGAGGAGGGCAGAAGAAAGAAAGGGGGATGGGGGAGGGTCATCAGAACCAGCTCCCACCTCTGTGTGGTCTGTCTCTGGGGACAAAGGGAAGCAGAGGCTGCTCAGATCTAGTTAAGAGACAGTGATGAGAAGGTCAGGGACCTGGAGTTCCCATCGTGGCTCAGCAGAAATGAATCTGACTAGCATCCATGAGGACGCAGATTCAACCCCTGGCCTTGCTCAGTGGGTTAAGGATCCGGCATTGCCATGAGCTGTGGTGTACGTAGCAGATGTGGCTCGGATCCCGGTTGCTGTGGCTGTGATGTAGGCCAGCAGCTACAGCTCCAATTGACCCCTTACCTGGGAATGGTATGCCACAGGTGCAGCCATAAAAAGATGAAGCAGAAGAAGGAGGGGGAGGAGGGAGAAGGAGTGGTGGGGAGGGGGAGAAGCGGGGAGGAAGAGAAGAGGAGGAAGAGGAAGAAGGAGAAGAAAGGAGAAGGCAAAGAAGAATGGGGAAGAGGAGGAGGAGGAGAAGAAGAAGATGAAGAAGATCAGGGACCTGTTCAGGGCTAGGAGATACTGGGGCAGCATGGATATGGATCTAGGCTCACATCTCAAAGTGGAATGGCACAGATCTCTCCAGGCTTCTCTGGCCCCTGATGGTTAAGTCAAGCTACCCCTTCCCCTCGGGTCTATCAAAATCAAAATCAAGAATTTGAGTCCTCATGGGATACACCAACCCCTAAAATTGAAGCTGGACAAAACTAAGGACCAGATAAAGTCCTATGTCCTGCTCAGATTTACTGAGCAAGCTGAGGGTCTTGGTCACAATGCAACAAGAGTGTTTCTTGCCAACCCTCCTCACACATTCCAGACATGGCCACTGGGAAAGTTCTAGGTCACAGGCCAGACCAAGGGTACTTCTATGTGCGAGCAGGCAAGCCACATATACGTGGCAAGGAGCTTGTCCATTTCCAGGTAGACACATGGTGGTGGCAGAACCAAAAGAGGTTTCCCCTGCACAGATGGGGTGGGAGAATGGAAGTCAGAGTCTCCTCTGCAAGGCTGCACATGAAGCCAACAGGGTAGAAGGGATGAGGTGGTACTATGAAGCGGGAAGAAGGGAAGGGGGTCTGAGTCCACCACTCCCTCTCTCTCCTCTTCTACCTTCATTACAGCCCAGTCTGACAGCTCAGCCTCTGAGAACCTCCTTGACCACATGTCTGGTGGGGTCATATGGAGGGCGCCTGAGTGTCAGTAACCTGGGGTGGTGATGCCAACTGACTCCTTGCTCCCCTCCCAGGTTCTTCATCTCACAGCAGTGTCCAAGTTAGGGGGCCATCAGTAAGACTCTTGCTCTCAGAAGTTCTCAGCTCAACAGAGTAAATGCTTTCAGGCCTCCAAATCCCACAAGTCATACAGCTCTCCCAGCCCAACCAAGACCTAGGGAGCTTCTCATCATTTAACCTGAGGAATGACATGGCCCCACATACCAGCCTGCCCTGCACACAGTACATCCTCATAGCCATGGCTCTTCAGGCTACCTGCCCATACCTCACAGGTGAGGAGAATCCACATGGAGACTGAATGTGGCTTTGTCTCCACCTAGGTGTAACAAGCTATTTTAACCTCTCTGAGGTTGTTTCTGCACTTGTGAGTTGGATCATAACATGCTTCCCTCCTGAACTGGCTAAGATCCAGTGCCCTGGGTAGGGCCTGGAATGTTCCTGAGGCAGGTGTGTCCACCCTGGAGGGCCAGTGTCCGGATAGACAAGAAGGTGTGGATTCTGAGCAGTAGATGAGAGCAGGAGGGTCTACTCTGGGCCCAGCTCAACCCTTCTCCACAGAACAGCCTGTGAAGACACTCCAGGCAATACCTGCCAGCTGTACTTGGCTGTGCCCCACCAACCTCAGGGTTAAGGCTGAGACCTCAGTGGGAGGCACCCCTTCCCTGCCTGCCCACTGGTAAGTATCCTGACCAGGTCTGCTCCTGCCCCTGGCCAGGGGAGGGGTAGGGGGGTGTGGGGACAAGAGGGTCATAAAGACCATGCCAGCCCAGACCCCCATTCATCCATTTGGTTTTTGGGATCCCACCATGGCAGCCCCTCCTGAGACAAGTATCATTTGAATCTTTCTCAGGCCAGCTCAACTGAGGTCTCTAGCTTAAGATCTCTGGGGCCCAACCCAGCCAGGCTGGTGTGGGATGGCAGCCCCTACGAGGAGGGCTCCAGGATGTCAAAGTCTATTCCCCTCTGGATTAAACAGGATATTGGGTCTTGGATTTGGAGATGCCCTCCAAATCCCACGGCAAGTCCCTCCCCTCCAAAGGTCTTTGGAGCCCCCTGACCTACAAGGCAATAGGCCTCTGTCTGCAGCTCAAGGATGAACTGGCTTGCTGGGCCAGGCTATAGTCCCACCTCTTCACTGCATCCCAGTATATCACAGAGAACATCTGAACCCTCAAGACCACAGTCCCACTCTCAGCCCTGGTCCTGCTGTGGCCACTACTGTTGTTCAGATCACCTCCAGGACTGTAGGAGCCTCTGCCCCTCCCCCTTCTTTAGACTTCCCCTCTAAAATCCCCTCTCTTCACCAGGCTCTCTCCTCTTGTCACAACTCTCCCCCTTACCAGGACTCCCCACCACCATATCTGAAAGCCCCTCACCTTGTCCCAGAGTCCTCTGGGACCCCAGGAAGGAGTGGGGATGGGCAGTAAGCTGCCTTTTACCAGGAGGGCAGAGATCTGAAGCTCTGCTTCTTTAAACAGTCCTCTCAACCCTCAACCCCGATCCTGGCTGCCCTCTACTTTTCTGTCATGCCTACAACCCCCACAGCAAAAAGAAGACCCAAGTGGGCAGGTACTGTGAGGGCATGGGTACGTGGGCTGCTCTAAGCTCCCACCCTACAATCAGAGGAGCCCCCTTGTAGGCTCCTCTCACATAGTGGCCCAGATGCACACAGGCCCCGCTGATCGCAAAAACAGCACTTCACTGCCCCATGCTCTCCACCTAGCTTAATGCCCAAAACAGACCCAGGCTGTAGGCTCTTGGAGTCTGGGGTTAGGACAGAACCCAAGAGTAGATCACACAGTGTTCCTTCATTCCATCTCCATCTCAGAGAACCATGAGTCAGCTGGGGTGGCCCTGAAGCGGGTGGGAGGACTGTTCTCATGTTCCACCATTTCCCCAGCCCAGGCCAGAGCTGGCAAAAATACATACATACATACATACATACATACAATTTTTAAGAAAGCAGTCAATGTTTCTGTATGGAATTACAGCATCAGCTCCCAATCCCCCCTACCTCACAAAGATCTCTGGTATTCTCTCCCAGGAAGCCCATCCCCTCTCCCCCCAGGAACAGGAGAGAATTTCCCCTCCTATGAAGGGAGGGGAGTAGGAAGGAGTGTTAGGCCACAGCAGAGAGCATGTGCAGGGTAGAATAAGAGGGTGGGGGCTAGTTGTTATCTTCTGAGGGGTCTCAATGGCTTAGTCCTGGAGAAGAGCCCCTCATAATACCCTTCTCCCCAGGAAGCCTTCCCCTAAACCCTCCTCCTTAGGACACCCCTCCCTTAGGACCTTCCCTTGCCAGGACTCCTCTTCCCCAAGACCCCCTCCCCTAGCACCTCAATCTCCAGGAAACCCCTCTTCCAGGACTCCCCTAGGACCTCCTCCCTCAGAAGCCCTGCATTAGCCTCCCTCTTCCAGAGCAGGGAGCCAGCCCAGCTCTCAGCTCCTAAGTGGGGCTCTTGGTTCTTTATGAGTCTCCCACCCCATAAAAGGATCACTGCTGTATGCAGTCCAGAACCTCTGGAAATAGCTGAAGGCAGCCCTGCAGGCCCAGCCAGGCCCCTGGAAGCCCCAAGTTGGGTGGGTGGGTGGGTGAGGGACTGCTTTGAGCAGGGGAAGTATGGGTTCATGACCCACAGAAACACCGTGGTTGCTCCATCTCAGGTCTCAGTCACTCAGCAGGACTTTTTCTGGCTGCTGTAGCCTGGGGAGCTTCAGCCAACCTGGCCTTGAACGTGGGACAGCTGCAGCCCTGCCCTGCCCCAAGCCCTCCCGCTGACCAGGCCCAGGCCTCTCCCAGGAATGTCCAGAGGGATCAGGCGGGGATTGACAGCAAATGCCTCCGATTAATAAAAGTTTGATGGGAATTTCATATGACTCGGATCCTAAACATTTTCCAGGAACATCTGGCAGAGGTGGAGCCCTGTTTATGCTCATAGTGAGAGTGTTTTTTCCAGGTCCTCAGCCTGTCTCCTTCCCTGGGCCCCAGTGGGGTCTCTGGGTTGCCACCCACCACAATGGCCTGAGCCCACCCTTTACCCAGGAGCAGTCACTGGAATGGGAGCCAGGAGCCAGGTCCACCCCTGTGGAGACTCAAGCCTGACTCTTCCCACTCATCTCTGCCTGTGTCCTCCCTCCTCTCCTCTCACCTGTCCAGGAAGGGAGTTCTTCCTAGATGCCATCAGGCCCACAGGTACACAACAGGTGTTGCCGGGGGGGAGTGCTGGCAGCAGCGGGTGGGGCTCCAAGCCTCCACTTTATAGGTTACATCAGGCTGTGACCCCTCTGGCCCTTACCCACTGTAGCTACCTCTATCCTCACACACATATACACACACAATGGGGCTCCTGGGGTCTCTGTGGGTGGGCTTCAGACAAGATAAGACAAATCAAAACAGGGTCTGTCTGAGGTAATGACAGGAAAGAACGGGACTCTAGGTTCAGAGTGAGCCTAGGGTAGACATAGATGTGAGAGGTCTGGTTCCTGGAGTGGTCAGCACCACCCCAACACCACAGTTTGACAGGCCCCAGGGCTGCAGGCATCCTCCAGCAAAGACCTCATTTGAGGGTATATGGGGCCTCACACAGATCTCGTGAGAAGTCAGACCCAACCAGAACCATGCCAAGGAGGTAAGGGCCAGGCAAGACTCACCCCCAAAGTCCCCCAGGCCTTAGTCCCTAATCCCAGGGCAGGAGGTGAACAGTTGATTGTGGAGTCCTGGTCTGAGGCCAGTGGGACTCACCAGTGCTAATCCAACCCCTGTGCCACCCTGTGGAGGTTCAGAGCCAACATCATCAGTGGGGCCATGTATGCTGAGCACAGCCTGTGCCCCTTCCCCCAGCTACCCCATGCCACTTGTGTGGCCATTATAGGAGCCATTGTTTGTTTTTCTTCCTCTTTATGATTAATAAAATGCAGTGGATCTCAGTGCTGGCTTTAAAGCCCCACGGACACTTGTGCATGAAGGCTGGGTCAGCTGGACTAGGAGGGCCTGGATAGTAACATCCTCTTCCACTTTGGCCAGGTTGAAGGATGGCCCTGGAAGCTAAAAAGGTACCCCTGGGGCCTGGAAACATAGGGCCACACTTTGGCCCTGGGACTCAGGGGATTATTACTGCCTCCCACTGGAGTGACTAGGTGGAGCCAGGGCCTGTTTTCCATTTCCTACTGTTGGACTTGCCATGTGGAATAAAGCGGCATGTGCAGGCCTGTGTGAGGATACTTGGATGCTGCAGGGGTGGTGTGGGACATAGTGAGGGTGCAAGGCCTCCCTCAGATTGGGGCAGCCACTCCCGATCTAAGTCTCAGCACCGAACATTTGCTCTGAATTACAGTCAATGTGTTTCATAATGTTTTATGCTTTTCCTGCAGAGTTAATCTCTGCTGCCCCTCCACACCCACTGCCCATACATCCTTAGCCAATCCTATGTGAACAGACCCAGCCTAGCTCTCCCAGCCTGGGCCCAGGAGACATGCCATCCCCACCAAGCCATGGTGGTGCTGGACTAGGTGACCTAATGAGATGGCTTTAGGCCCAGATGTCCCAAGCCCCAGATGTCCACAGCCCAAAGAACAGGATGGCCCAGTGAGTGGAGAGGCTGGGGCCAGCTCCCCATCTCCACCTCAACCCAGTAGCAGGGTTGTGTTATCAGGTGTCACCTTCAGCTTCCTGCCCCTATCTCCTCAGGAGCCTGTCCTTCCACCAGCACTGATAGGACTGCCTCTCTAGCACTTGGCATAGATGGCTTATCGGCCAGCCCAGTGGCCCCCACTAACCTGCATGTCCCCACACATGCCTGGGGAAGGTGAGAACTGTACTCAGCACCTCACATGGGGGACCTGCTCGCATCTCCTCCCCTCTATACTCACTCTCCCTGAGGCCACGCCAAGCTGCCCACAAGGCCACTCTCCTGCCAGTGTCCTGGCCACTCTCCTGCCAGTGGGGCCAGAAGCCGTTTCTCTCAACACTTTCTCCTGAGCTAGCATCTGCCAGATAGGCCCCTCTCAGGACCCCTACCCAGGAAGAGGCCCTTCCAACTGCCAGCTCCCAAGTCAGAACTGTCTACCCGCCTCCCAGTTGCCAAGCACCCTGCAGTCCCCACCTGGGCCTGCCATCTAGGCCTCAGAGTCCCCATCTTCATTCTGTGCTGTTTGCCTCCAAACACCCCTCCCCAAAAGCACTGGAAATTTGCCTTCCCTCTGTCACCTCCAAACTCAGCCCCAGAAGGCTCCTGCCATGCTCCATACTCAGCCACATTCACCTAAATTTTCCTAGAAATGTCATCCCAACCATTCTGCTGCTCACTGGGTGGAGGTGGAGAGAGCTGGCTATTTCTGCTAACCAGAGTGGCTTCAGTCTACTTCCAACTCATCCTTAGAAAAGAACTCTGACCCTACCCCTACCTTCTGGAGGAGGGAGCCAAGGGACAGAGGGTTTGGGAGTGGGATCTTCCCAAGCCCTCCCTCAAGCCCCTCAGTGTCTCTCAGAGGCATTGGTTAGGGACTCTTAGTAAGAATCATCCTAGGACACCCTAATCACTGGCCTGGTTCACAAGGCCAAAGGCTCCAAAGTGCCTCCCTTGGGTTCCAGATAAAAGTCAGTACACTCAGGAGGGAGGGAGTGTAGGAAACGAAGGGCGCACAGTGGGTGAGGGCACAGAGGGATGCAGCTGGACCCCACAACCTACAATATAGCTGGGGCTTTCGCCACAGGAAGGTATCTTCAACATTCCCCTCCCTGGGCCCCAGTCCCTTCATGTCTCTCAGTCAGTCTGTCCTGGGCCTGAGGCTTCTACACTTTGATTGAGAAGAGGCTCCCAACTGTCTTGCTTGGGGTCAAGGTCAGGACTGGGAAGAAATGAAACCTTGTCTAGAAGACTACATCTTACATGAGCTCAGTCACAGACTGTGCTCAGCAACCACTTGGTATCTGTTGCCTGCTATTTTCACTAAGCAATCTATAACAAGCTTTTTTCCTATTAAAGCAGTTGTTCTCCAAGATGGACCTACTGGCCTTCATGCCCTTGGGGGCTCTTTTAACTGTGAGCCAGGGGTGGCCACACAACCAACCAATTGCTAAGTGAGGTGAGAATTGCCAAGGCCCCTGTACTGCCTGCTCTGGGGACATGCACCACTGGGTCACTTAATCAGCACTGTGGAAAGATCCTCGTGAGAGACCCTGAGGCCCTGGCCACCAGCCCTCTCCAGTGCAGTCACGAGGGAGCCCTCTTAGAGGACAGCTGCTGGTGTGAGGCCTCAAGCCAGAACTGCTAGCCAGACTCCAAAAACAGGCAGTAGATGATTGTTGATTGTTATGTTGGTCGCTCAGTTTAGGACTATTTCTTATGCAACCAGAACACATCCTCCCAAAGTGACTGACAGGTGATTTTCCAGGTGTCCACTGGTATAATTTGCAATCCTGAAGGTGAATAGCACCAGGTCCACAAATATGTGTGGCACATGTGAGCACAAAGAGCTGTTAGGTCCCAGAGATCCCAGTGTTGTACCAAATCAACACCCAGAGTGGTGGTAGGGACATCCATCCACCTGTGTCACAGCCAGGGTGTGACGTGAAAGCTCCCGAAGGGGGCAAGAGAGCTGTTCCACAGGCAGCAGGGAAAGGAGGGTGAGGACGTACCCACTGAGGCAGGAGGCTCAGGACCCAGCCTTGGACAATGTGGCTTCTGACCCCTAGGAGTCCACAGAAGGTGCAGATGCAGGAAGAGCCATGGCACTCAGCTGCCCTGCCTTGGGACCTCAACCCAATGCAGTGGGTCCCAGAGCAATCGAAAAAGTCCACAGCTGGGGGGCAGGTAAGGAAGACCTGGGGCCCTGATTTGCCATGTGCAAGATACATGGTGAAGGTCCAATTGCTCTCAGGGCCCCTTCCCTGACAAAGCTACACATCCATCTCAGTCCACCTCTCCAGGATGGCATCTCCAGGCTTGCAGTTCACAAACAAGGTGTTACTCACTCTCAAATCCCCCTTACCTAACCCAACCTGTGTGGAGATGGGCAAACCAAGGCCCAGAGGGCTAATGAGGAGAGCTTGACTCAATATAGTACCCTGGGACCAGAATACATCCTGGAGTTATGGGGGACTGCCATCCAGAGAAAAGCCTGCTGCCATAACCCTGGGAGCTGGCAGATGCCCTGAGGGTCCAAGAGCCTTGTTCAAGTAGGGCAAGTGGTGAAGGTCTGTCCTGGCCCATCCAGGCAGAGGACAAAATCTGTAGGGCTGTGAAAGCTGGCCTATAGTGAACAGAGGAGCCAGGCCTTTGCTCAGCCATACTCAATACACACACTCACACACTTATGCTCACATATGCACACACACACTGGGTAGAATGCACACACATCCACTCACACACACAAACACACACATACCCTAAGAGTGTATACTTGTACAAGTGTGCACAAATACCCAGGAGAATAACCACCACCACCCAGGAGAACTCACACACATCCAAGAGAATGCACACTGCACACACATGCATACATGGCTGCCAAATGCAGCATGGGTGTTTCCTCAGTTTCTGGCCTGAAGCTGGTGGAGGCTGTCACCGGCTGGCCCCCCTCCCTGCTCCTGTACTCAGGGAAGCTTTGTAGGAGGCAAAGTGAGGGCAGCCAGCAGCTGGACCCTAGACCAGGCTCAAGGATCTCAAGTGCCAGCCTGAAGGCCTGGCTCCCTGGAGGCAGCCATTGGGTCAGCACACATGTGAGAGGTGTGGGTGGCCCCCTACATGTGTACATGGTGGACCCAGGGGCCTGATTTATGACAGGGCTCCCGCACATGTGTCAAAGGCACTGTGTTAAGCACCAGCATAAAAATAATATATAGATTACCGCAACGTTTTTATGACCTTCCCTGGCCCTGCCCTGGAATGCTGGGATCCAGCAGGTGAAATAACACACATGTCAGCAGCTAGACTGAGCTGAGTTGGTGGGGAGCCCGGGCAGCCAGGATGCTGAATTTTGGCCTTAGTCCTCCTGGGAAGGCAGAACCAGGATTTGTCAGGCACGGCCCTAAACCCACAGCTTGTACCACGGTGGTGCAGGGGCATGCTGTGGGAGGGGCTGCCCTTCCCCCTCAGTATTTACTGTGGGTGAGCTACAAGAGGAAGCCTGCACTAAAAGAACTGGTAAGGACTGGTAGCCACTGTGGGAACCAGAGGAGGCTGAACTGATGCAGGTAGACTTGTCACAAGGAAGCATGACCCTTGTATTGTTGATGACTTCTGGCTGCAGCAGGGAGGGAGGGTAATGTGGGTGATGGGGCAGCTGCAGTCATCCTCCGCATGGGGACAGTGAAGATATATAGTCAGCTATGGTTATGAGACAAGCATCCCTGGGACGTCCCCACAGCGAGGGGCATCCCCATAGGTACAGTTTCCTTGTCTGTGAGGCAGGAAGGTGCAGAGTCTGTAAGCAAAGCCCTATAAAGCTCCTGGTCCTGCACTCATCTCAGAGCATCATCTGTCTTGATCTTCAGGCCAATCCAGGTCCTAGAGCCAACAGGAGATGCCCTTTCCCTTCAAGCCCAGGGGAATCTGAAGAACTGGACTGGAACTTTACAGGTTGCCAGTCCATGTGCCCACAGCCCATGCTTCTGTGCCCACTCACCCACATGCACAGCCCCCTTCTTTCAATTCAGACTTCCTGAGTTAGCCAAATAGATGCCAGCCTTCAGCCTCTGCAGCCACAGAGTCTGATCATTTCCAGTTAGTTGTCCCAAGCTCCTGATGGCCAGCAGAAACTGAATTTGGGAGTGTTGCCCACATTGGGGTCTCTCACACCACAAGGGTCCCAGCAAAGTTAAAGAGTTGGCCTGGAGGAGTTCCCGGTGTGGCACAGTGGAAATGAATCCAACTAGTATCCATGAGGACACAGGTTCAATTACTGGCCTTGCTCAGTGGGTCAGGGATCCGGCCTTGCTGGTGAGCTGTGGTATACGTTGCAGACTCAGCTTGGATCCAGGATTGCTGTGGCTGTGGCATAGGTTGGCAGCTGTAGCTCAAATTTGACACCTAGCCTGGGAACTTCCATATGCCATGGGTGCAGCCCTGGAAAAGCAAAAAAAAAAAAAAGAGAGAGAGAGAGAGTCGGCCTGGATCAGGCGGAGGTAAGTCTGGGACAGAGGCTGGATCTTCAGCCAGGATCCACCTGGACTGGGGCAGGGGTTGGGGTGCAGGGGTGCAGGGAGGGACAAGAGAGTGCCATGTACCCCAAGGCCATATCCAGCCAGATGATGTGTGTCTGGAGCAGTGAGTGGACAAGCAGGACTGGCGGTGACTGAACAGAGTACAGCAGAAGTCTCTGGGGTGAAGGGACGAATGTGAGTGGTCCCATTCCCTGGGCACAGAAGAAGGGGCCAGGCAGGGCAGGAGAATTTTCCCTAGGAACCCAAGCTCCCCAGGCCTCCCCACTGGGGTTGGTTGCAGATGGCCAAAACCCAGGCTTGGGCTTCCCGCTGGAGGGCCCTGGCTTGGCGTGGTGCTGGGAGCCAGAGACCCATAGAGCCCTCCAAGAGATGCCTCTGTCAAGAATCCAGTCCCTGGGGCCATGGCAGCCTATGGTCATTCATGACAAGGCCCTGGAACTGCCTGGTTGTCCTCCAACCCTGGTGGCCCTCAACCCATTGAGAGGCCTCAGGGTGGGAGGCATCTCTGAGTGTTAAGTACCATTAAGGAGACTGGGGTGGGAGGTGAGGTTTTCCTGTACCAGGTCATATCAGGCTTTGTGAGGGGGCTTCAGTGGGACTTCCTACCACCCCAGGGCCCAAGGGGACCAATAGTGGAAGGACCTAAGGGCAAGGCAGGCATAATCCAAAAGCCTGAACCCCAGGGCTGGGTCCATAAAAGTGGCCATGTGAGGGCTTTTGAGGGAGTCCATAGAAACACACATTGCCCTGCAGGAGGCAGCAAGTGCCACCCTCCTGGGAGCGACTCTACTTAGGTAACCTGGGCTGCTGTAGGCCCCGCAGGTGCTCACAAACCCCTCCTGCATGCCGGGCCTTTTTTAGGGCCTGGGACTGCAGTGGTGATAAAGCCAAATGGAACTTCCAGCCAAGGTGGGTTGGGGCCAGATCAGATGAGGGGTCTAACATTAGACAGATGTGGAATTAAGACATCTAAGAGGAGTTCCCATTGTGGTTCAGCAGAAACAAACCCAAATAGTACCCATGAGCATGAGGGTGCTCAGTGGATTGAGGATCCAGCATTGCCACAAGCTGTGGTGTATATGGCAGATGCCTGGATCTGTGTTGCTATCACTGTGGTGTAGGCAGGCAGCAATAGCTCCATTTCAACCCCTAGCCCGGGAACTTCCATGTGCCATACCTGCAGCCCTGAAGGAAGGAAGGAAGGAAGGAAAAGAATAGAGAAAGAGAAAAGAAGAGAAGAGAAAAGAATAAAAGAAAAGAAAGGGAGGAAGAAAGAAGGCATCTAATAAATACAAAGAAGAAAAAAATGGGACCCCGAAAAGAAGATACTGGGACAGAGACCTCCAAGAACAGGAGATTAGAACTGCCTATGAGGTACCTGGCTACAGAAAGAGAGAGAAAAGGCAAATACAAAGAGCACAAAGGCCAAGGAGATGTGACAGAGCTTACCTGAGGAGCAGCGCCTCTACTGCAAGAGCAGGTGCAGGTAAAGGGCTTTAGTGGTGTGGAAACTGAGAGGCCAGGTGCCAGTGTGCCTTTGCACCCATGTGGCCCACTGTGTTTTCCACAAATACCACCACCATATTTCAAACTCGACACACTGTGTGAAACCCTTGCACATCCCTTCCGGGAAATGGGGACTCTCCCATCAGAGCTGGGGGCTGTGTGATCATTTGGACATGAAGGGGAGGTGCTTGGGTTGACATCCAAAATCAGACACTGAAGGGGACACAGCCTCCACCTAGAGCCTGTGCTCTCTCACGCTCCCCCACCCCTACCCCTACCATGCTGTGAGGAAGCCCAGACGTAGATGAGCCCCAAAGGTCCCAGCCTGGCCTTTCCAGTTCCTGCGACTGAATGGAAGAAGGATTAGCTGTCCACCAACTCCTGCCCAGTCGAGAACCCAGAGTAGGACAAATGCTGTTGTTGGGAGCAGCTGTGTCTCCCGGATGGGGATCACGTAGACCTCACCCTGTAGTGGATGGCCAGCAACAGGTGCTGGGCTCTGAGAAGACCATGGGCACTGCTCAGAGAGCTGGCCTGGACCTATGCCTGGAGGCCCAGGGCAAGGACTCAGAGAGAAGTGCTGTGGTTCTGGATCATACCCAGCCAGAAAAAAGATTGAGAAGGAATTCTGGGAATTCATGAGGAGATGGAATAAACTGAAAGGAGGGAAGGAAGGAGGCAGAGGGCACCAAAGGACTCCGGCATGAGTTCTCTTGGTATTCCAAATTCTCCAAGGGGGTAGCGTGGCACATTTTTATCTTTTTTTCTGCTTTTCTGAAGTCCACAAGAGCTTGCATCACACTTATGACCAGAAAAAAAAATTATTAACCCCTTAATGGCACTCAGGCTAAGGCTAGACTCTGGGTCTGGCTCCTAAAGCACTATAGCTGCCTCTGCCCCCAGGCTTCCTCTCTGTCCTTGCCCAGGTCTTGTCCCTACTCCCTGAGGCCTCCCCACACTGGCCTCCAAGCAGTTTGCCCCACCAGGTCTGGGGAAGGTAAGAGGATGGGGTATGACCCTCACAAATGCCTAGGGAATGAGAAATCTTGCCCCAAAAGACGTGAGGCTCAAATATCAGGCATATATAGCCATCATCCAGGGGCAAAAGTGAAAAGGAACAGGCCGACCTAATCTACATCTCAAAGTCCCAGGAAAAGTATGTGGGGTCTGGAAGGGGCAGTGGGCCCAAGGGCCATCAGGGATCTCAGGGCTATATGCCTGGAACAAAGGAAGGATCTCTGTGACTCTTAACTCCTGAGCATAGCTTCTAGATAGCTATACAGCATCAGGACCCTTCGGGCCCAGGAAGGAGAGAGTAATGTCCAGGAGACACACAGCAGAGAATGGCTGTGAGGTGGGGGTTTCCCTCCCTGACCTCACTCAGCATGCTTGTACCATTGCAAGTGAGACCAGGCCCCTCTGGGGTTTGAGCACACCCATGTCAGGATGTGCTCTCAGACATGGGAGAAAGAAAGTCACATTGCATCCCACCCCAAAGGCCATGAGCTACCTCCCAGTGGTCCTTTCCTTCCAGACTGGTGGGCGATGGTTTGGCTTTGGCCCTGTCAGGTGGTGAGCCCTTAAAGCTTGGAGAAAGGAGATCATATTCTGGCTCTGCTCCCCCTCCCCCAGGTAAGGCCCCCCAAGCACACGTAGGCTCAGGGTAAAAGCCTATGTAGAGGTGACCCTGGCCAGAGCAAACATTCTGACCTCAGCCACAGCCTCACAAAGAATAGGACATGCTGCCACCAAGGAAGCCCTGAGGACGATGTATAATAAGTTCCTGGAGAGTAATGCAGGTGCAGTGGAGGGCTGAGTGTCCCATTTTGGCATTTGGGGCTTTCCAAGGATCCCTTCTCTTGGCCATGCTGACCTCCACAAACCCAGGGGGAACTGTTCCTGTCCATCCAACACCTCCCTGATCATTTCTTCCTTGGAGCAGTCACACAGAGGTGGGGGAAGACCAGAGGGGATGCAAGGAGAGTCTAAAATATGGAGTCATAGGGAGGAGGTGAGGTTCACCTAGGATCCAGATCATGTTTGGGGTCCCCAAATGCCCACTCATCCAGACACAGTCCCGGCGTCCTTCAGCATCAGGGCTGCTGGGGCTGATCACTTCTAGCCTCTCCTCACACCCACCCCCAGTTCTCAAGCATTCTCAATCTGGAAACAACAAAGACAAAAACACGAAAACAAGGCAAAAGAAACCACTTATCCCCTAGAGCATCCTGGACATGTTTCTCCTGGACGTTAAAAAAATTGCCTTTTAAAACAAGGGAGTGAAATTTTTCTGTGTAAGAGGGAGAGAAAGTGGGGCAGGGCAGCTACGGCCTATAGTCTTGGGACAGAGAATGAGCTAGAGAGCCTGGGAGCACAGACACCGGTGCCAACACCCATGAAGCATCCAGGGTGCACAGTGTCCATGATCCCGCACATGACCCACTCAGAACACACCACACCCAACACTCACACTTTGTGCTCTCAAGTTGCAGGGGCTGCAGCCATGTGCACGCATATGGGCCCCTTCTCTCTGCTAACATATTGGAAGCAGGGTACATTCCATGCTCATGACACACGTGTATGAGAGCACATTCAGGCTCATCTAGGAGCACATGCCAGCCACATGGGGACCCTCAGGAGCCTAGAGGGCAGGAGAACCTTAGAGCCCCGAGAAGGGAGGGGAGGCCTGGCAGGAAGAGGAGGTACAGGGGCAAAGCACTTGGCCAGGCTTTTCATGGATGGTGTCCCCTGGAGCACCCACAGCCCAGAGGCCCAGAAGCCAGGTGACCAGTGTGAGACATTCACACAGCAGCCACTTCTCCTTTACCTGTCATTCTGTGCAACAGTGGGGTCTTCATTTCCCTTAGATGGACTGCAGCATGGGGATACAGGCAGTACCCTGGACCTGCCTCCTCTCTCCCAAACCTAGGTGGACTTGGTGCGACCACCCTCAGCTCCAGGGGCCATGATCTGGGCAGTAGATCAGGCTCCTAATACCCCAGGCAGGGCCTGAGGCTCTCTTCCATGGCACCCTGGATTCCTAGGTATCAGTTTCCTCTAGTCTCAGCTGCCGTTCCCAGGGCTCTGTGGGCAGCTGTGGGCACATGGGGCCTATAAGGAGAACCAGTTTAGAATTGAATCCTCTGGCCCCAGTGCAGTCTCAACTCTGGAGTGTGGGTAACCAGGAGGGCACTGTCCAGTCAGGTCCCTGAGGCTTCATTTTTTACATTCCATCTAAGAGCCAAATCTGATAGGCAGGATTCTTCTCATTGAGTGTGCCTGGGCTAGTCACCCCACACCAGTCCCCACTGGGAGTCTCGCCAAGCAAAGGAACTAGCTGCCCCCTTATCCAGTAACAGTGTCTGAGTTGTCAACTCGCACAAAGGAGATGACAAAGTACATTTGTCTATGGCCTAAGGTGAGAGGAAGAGCATGAAAGGGTTCTGTGTAGCCTCAGCCTGCTCTTTCCCTTCTCCAAGCCTCTGTTTCCCCATCTGGATATCCTTTTGCCATCCATGGGCTCAGTCATTCATTCACTAAATGGTTTATTCACTCAACCCCATGCCAGAGCCCAGGGGCATGGAACCTAGTCTGCCCTGGAGGACTCTCAGTTGGGCAGACCAGCAGGGAGCAGTGAGGGAAGGCCAGGATAGAGCAGCACCTAGGAACCTATCAGCATCTAGGAACAAAAGTCTGCCCTCCCTCTGGGTAATGTAGTCAAGACAGGAGGCCCAGGCAAAAGGCATTTGAGATGGACTCTGCAGTGCACATAAGAGTTCACAAAGCTGGAAGGGTGCTCTGGGCAGTGGTGAACTTGAAAAAGGGTGGTGCTCTAGGGTCCTATGGCTGAAGTTTAAGCCTGGGAGAAATGATCAGGGCAGAGTGAGGGTCAGAGGGGCCCCAGCAGCTCCTGAGCGTGGTGAGAACAGAAGTCTGCCCTTGAAGGCTCAGTTAGAACGAATCCCTCCTCTTCCTTCAAAGCTCTGGCTCCTGGCCCACCCACTCACAACCCAGGCATGGGCTAGGCCACACCACAGCCCTCAGAGTACACAGAGATGCTGCCTGGTCTCCTGGCCCTGCCCATGAAGCCTGTCCAGTGAGTAGGGGTCCCACCCCATTACCTCAAGAGAAGGACGCCTTCTGCTCAAGGGTGGGCCTTCTAGGAATCATTGGGAATCCAGGTGGTCCTTCTTGACCTTTGGGAGCAGCTTCAGAGATCCCAGCTGCTCACAGAGCCCCCCACTGCACCCAAGGCAAGCCAAGCAGAGTTCTGAGACCCACTGCACAGCTAGTCCCCTGGAATCTCACGCCAAAAGCTTCAAAGTCCTCACCCAGGAAATAGGAAAGTGAAGACCACCACACAGGGCTACAGCAAGGGCCACATGAGGCGCTGGGTGTCACGTCCATGCCCATCCCTCCCCACCCTCCACACAGGGTCCCAAGCCCTCTTAGGAGGGTGGATGCACAGGCAGAGGCCTGAAACTACTTAAAAGTCAAGAAGAAGCTGATCCAGCTGCAAGCTCATACTCCTATTTCATTTATTCCCTTCGGAATCCTTTCCCTAATTAGCACAACTCCAATTCTCAAGTATTAATGAACTATATTATTTTTTTCCTTAAAAAGTCCTGGAATTTTGGTTTTTAAAATCTCCCTGACACAGTGGGACTAGAAGGAGGCAGAAAATCCTGATGACACAGGGGCAGTGCAAACCCTATGGAGGGTCTTCAGCAGAGCAGCCACCTTCCATGGTCTAGGAAGGATGCAAAAGACAGAATACAGCACTCTCTGTGACCCCGCCCCGGGCCCTAGTCAAAAAGCGGATTCTGACCCAACAGGCATGTGGGGGCCCAGCACCTGGTGAGGTTGATGTGCAACCCACAGTCTAATCAGCAGGGGCCACAGCAGGATAATGCAGCAGTTTAGCCCTCTCATGGTGCAAAGATAGCTACTGCCCACTGAGTCTATAAAGGCCAGAATGGGCCACAGAGCCTTCCTTCTCTCATGGAAGTTTCACCCAGGCAGGTGAGCAGGACTTCTCCCAACACCTGACTTCATTTCTTTGGCCACAGAACTCTACCAGTGGCCTCTTGACCCCAAGGTGGGGTGGACGAGACAGTGCCACCCTCAGTGAGGTCCAGAGCAGGCCAGGGCCAGGACTCAGAATGACACGGAGGATCAGGAAAATGTCCCTGAGAAGATGACACCTGAGCAAAGGATCAAAGTGGGTGCTGAGGGGGCATAGAACCAGGCCTTGTCATAGAGAGTCTTTGGGGCCACAGGCCTGGCAGAGTGCTGCAGAGTCCCAGGCAGGAGTTGTGGGAGGGCATGGTGACCTGGATTTGAATAGCGCAGGAGTAGAGGGTAGGGGGCTTCCTCAAGTGGCCAAAAGAAGGGATATTCCAAGGCGGGCAGGTAGGGGCCACTTGAACAAGAATTTGGAGAAACCACTGTTGGGTTCCTTGGCCATAGCAGAGACCACTGATGGCACCATGCAATTTATTTGCCATCATGGTGCACAGGAAGCTGGACCCCCAGGCTCCAGTGGAACACACATCAGCAAGAAGTGGAGTCCTGTCCAGGCCCCGAGGCACGTGCTGAAGTTCAGGATTGGAGCCAGGACTTCAGAAGAGTGAGGGAAACAGGCCAGGGCCTGATTCTGCAGGGCCAAGGCTAGTTCAGACACCCTTCTACAGGCTCAGGGGCCCAAGGCTGGAGCAGCAAGGCACTGGGGTTGCTACCAGATTTAGAGCATCAATGGGCCCTCATCACAATGTGCAAGGGAGAGGGTCAGAGTGCTGGACCCTGCTCTGAGGATACAGCACTGTAGTTTGAGGAGGGAGCCCTGGCCATGCATACCCCCTCTGCAGGTTTTAGCCCTTCAGGCTCAGAGGCCAAGGACAATACAGGCCTGCCCTGACATGTACCCATTCTGCTGCTCAGGGCCAGCCATATGCTAGGAATGAGGGCCTGCCAGCTATTGATAGGTTCCAAACCATCTGTCATGCAGTGGGGAATCCCTTACTTCCTGGGCTCAGAAGTGAGGGGTTGAGAACAGGGAGAGAAATTGGGACCCTCAAGTGGAGACACACAGATGGTTTGGGATATGGGGCTCAGCCCAGGACTCTGTGTCCAGCTGACCCTACCCAGAGACCCCTGTGGTGTCCCCAGCTGTGGGACACTCCCCACCTCCCAGAGCAGCCCACAGTTCTGGTGGAAACATGCCCCATTTCAACTCTACCAGGACCAGACTCACATGGGGCGAGCCTCAAGTGAAAAGAGGGCCATGTCCTTCTTCCAAGCTGAGTGGCCTCATCCTGGCTATTCCCATGGGCTCAATGTCAGTGTCATAGTAAACTAAAGGATGAATGAGTAAGTGAATGAATAAATGAATGAATGGAGCCATGGATGGGTGAACAAATGAGTAGATGAATGAGTGAATGGACAAATTAATAAACAAATGAGTGAATGAATGAAAAAATGAATGAATAAATGAGGAACCTGCTCCGTTGGGGTTGAAACATCTGTTCCGTGGCAAATACTCCTGGCACAATGCATCAGGGTGGCTAACAGGAGGGAAGCAGCTAAAGGCCCAGCTTCTTTTCTGAGGAGTACCCAGGGACCTATCATGCAGGAGATCCAAGGACCCGCCTGCAACCCAGCCCACCCTGGAATCCCCATGCATGCCCATGGGTCTTCTTCCTCACCTATTAAACCTGAAGTAGGATGGCAGGAGGTGTCACCACCTGTGAGAATTTACATATCACAAACTCCCAGTGCCTTAATTTTCCCACCTATGAAGGGGGTCCGAGTAATTTTCCTCCTCTGGGGGTCACTGTAGCGCCTAAACAGGATGGTACACACATGCAGCCATGCAGCCACATATAGAGTCATGAAACTATACACAGAACTACAAAGCCACACGTGGAACCATGAAGACACACATAGAACCACAAAACCACACATAAAGCTGGAAAACCACATACAGAACCATGCAAAACTACTTCATTTGTCTGTCACAAGAACTTTGCACATAAACACACTCACATGCACACACATCAAAAAAAACTCAGGGTTTCTTCTGAAGCTCCCAGGTTAGGGACCAAACATAGTCCCAAAGAGTGTGGTCGGGCCTCCCCATGGTCAGTCCTCAAATCCAGCCCGACCCAGCCAGTTCCCTCCACCACATCTTTCTGGGGCTTGCCCCTCTGAGAAGCAGTTCAGCTGTCTCTGAACTCAGATCCCTCCTCCAGGAAGCCCTCTCTGATTGCCCAAGAAGTGAGATCCGGTCCCCTTAGATGTAGATGGCAGCAGTAACTAACTAACAAGGGACTGGGGCAGTGAGCAAGCACCTCTGAGCTCCCAGGGCCAGTGTAAACAATAGGTTTTCAGGCGTGCACTAAGATTCCCCACTACTCAGAGCCCTGTGGCCCTGCCCCAGGTAGGCAGAATTGCCCTGTTCTCTCATACAAAGTGGGCCAGGAGAGTTCCCAGGGGCCAGGATTCTGAACCAGGCAGCATGTGGCCACTCACTCTCTGAGGCAGACTGGAATCTCAGCATCATGGCCTGACTGACAGAATCTTGGAATCTGAATCCTCCCAAAGACCCCTTCACAGTGAGTTCCCTAGTGGCTCAGCAGGTTAAGAATTGAGCGTTGTCACTGGTGTGGCATGGGTTTGATCCCTGGCTCTAGAACTTCTGGAGGGGGGGGGGGGGCACAGCCAAAAAATTAAAACTCAAAGAGCCCTCCATAACCTCTGGGCCCACAGCCTGGAAGACAGAGCATTCCAGGTTCTAGCCTTTGCTAGAACCTCTCTTCTCTCTAATATCTTCCTCCAGAAGCATCATAGGAGGCCACTAGGCCAAGGGGGACACCAGCTGAGCAAAGGCCCAACTTATCTGGGGCCTATCTTCTGAGGCAGAGAGGGCCCTGAGGTCACAGCAGACACTGAAGCTGCCACATATGGTGGGGGGTTGGCAGAAGTGTCCTTGAGCAGGAGGAGGTGGGCCCAGTGAGGGGAGTATGAGCAAGACCCCTCCAGCATGGAGTTAAGGAGCAGCAAGGATAACCAGCCTGTAAGGAACCTGTAGGGAGCCTGTGACAGAAGCTCCTCTGTCTGCAGTCAGCCCAAGTCAGCTAACCATCCTGGGGCCCACACAGCAAGCCAGGCCTGGGCACTGAGCAGAAGACAGATGAACAGTCAGATGGAATAGTGGGTGATGAGGGCTTTGTTTCTGTATGGCCAAGGGTAGATGAGTAGGATGGGTGAAGTTATGGACTGGTGAGGATGGGCAGGGGGTGAGTGATGAGTGGGGTGGTGTGGGGGTATGAGGTGAGGTGGCTGTAGTGGTGGGAGCTGGATGGGGCTGTGGGATGAGGATGGGAATGGAGTAGGTGGGTGGACAAATGAATGAATCACTGGGTAATAGACAGATAGGGTCTATTGGAGGCTCCCACTATCTGGGAGACCACAGAGCATCAAAGCTTCCATGGGAGGCTGGGTAGGTAGGTGGGCACACGGAGGCCATCCTTGTCTTCCCTGAGGGGCACAGACATGCCTTCCATCTCCCACCTTGTTTGCCTCCAGCTTCCTTCACAGCTTTTGGTCCCATATAAGCATCTGACTCACAGTGCAGGTGCTCCTCCACAGACATGCACACACGCTGCTGTGCAGCATGTACACACATATGAATGTGTGCAAGCATACACAGGCATATGCTTCCAGTCCATCTTGGCTCACCATACTTCTCACAGAGCCAGCCTCTTCTCCTGTTGCCCCCTCTACCTGCCTTGAGGCCCCAGACCAGCAAACTCTATGAGCATCTCTCATACTAACTTCGATGCCATGTCTCATATCACTGACTCCAGCTGGGGTAGGGGTGGGAGAGAGAGAGAAGGGGACACAGAGACCCACAGGGGAGGGACCAGGCAAAGGAGGCCGCTGGTCTTCCACTCCCACATGCTGCATGAACAGCTGGAGGGTCCTGCCCCTGCCTGAGCTGCTGGGGAGACAGGTTGCAAGATAAAAAGACCCAGTCCTTGGTGGGAGGCAGGAGCACAGAGCCCCAGGTCTCCAAGATGCCCTCTACACACAGTGGCTCCCACTAGGCCCATGAGGGACAGACAGACCATAGCTTGATTCTATTCTCCCCAGCCCATCTCCTCAGGGGCCTCTTCCCACATCCTGATTAGCACCAGGCCATCGTCACCACCCTGTCACCTCAGCTTTCCCTGGTTATGCTTCCTTGGGGCAGCAACACCTAACACATTGCTTTTTTACTGTATCTGTCTGACTCTCCCTCTCTCTCTCTCCTCTCTCCCTCCCTCCCTCTCTCTTTCTCTTTCTCTTTATTTCTCTTTGTCTCTCTGTCTCTGTCTCCTGAAATTCTTCTCCCTTCCAAGGGACAGTGGGGAAGGCTGAAGGGTGGTAGCCAGCAGCTGCCACGTGATGCTCTTTTGTTGCAGACTCCCCTTTGTGCTGGGCCCAGACCCCAGGCATTCAGCACAGCAGGAGGGCGCAATTTGCTAGTCATCATGCCCTGAACACCCTGAACACGAGGAGCCCAAATTCCACTCTGGTAGGGAGGGGCAACAATCCTGCCATGGCTGTGGAGAGGAGAGCCCCTCTGGAATTCAGCCACACTGAGGCCACCCTGCCCATCATGGACTCCATGTTTACATGCAATGAACATGGGATGACCACATGTCCTCATGCGGGGTGATCAGCTTTCTCCATTCTTGACATTTTTTTTAAGTTACTTATTCCTTTGCTCCTGGGTCTCAGTCACTCTCTAGAACATTCTCCCCTGAGGTTGGCTGGTATCCGTAGCTGGATCTGGCACAAGGTTGGTGGTCTGGTCTTTCCTTCACTGAGCTGCCCTAGGCCAATCATTATGGTTTTTGTCCAGTCATGTGCATCTGTGGCCTTGGGTCTTAGTTTTCACCTCCACAAAATGGGAACAGAAACCTCTAATCTGCAGCCTTAAAAGGGCCCATCATAGCTGGGCAGTAAGAAATGTGTACCCTGCCTGGTGTGGCCACATCGTGGGTGCCCTCAGGCCTCAGGTCCCTCCTGGCCCCTCCCCAGCACCAGAACCTCCTCACTCATACCTCACTCTGTGGCCTTCTCACTCTGGCCACAGTTACTCAAAACTCTTGTTCAACATCATAGCCCCTCACCAGCAGACTCTGGGACTTAGGCCAGGCGTTTCATTCACCCATTCATTCTTGTGCAGTTATGGAGCACCAACAATGTGCAGACCCCCTCCCTCTGGGCTCACAATCTCCTGGAAAGGAACCAAGTCACACAGGAGCCTGGCCACGCATGGGGCAGGAGTACAGTCCAGGGTACCCTGGTGAGTGACCCTCCCTCCTATAGGCCCTGGGAGAAGGTCTGGGGCCAAGGAAGGGGCAGGTAAAGATACCCACTTTCTTGGTCCCTCTCTGTCTTGACGCACCCGTTGCAGGCTGCCTCTGAGTTTTCTTTTCCAGGTTCTACCTCTTGTAATCCAGGTGCACCAATGAATACTTCCCTTGCTGGACCTCACTCAGGGTGGGCTAGATCCAATCCTGGCTCCTTCCTATCCCTCCTGGCCAGCTCTGCTCCCCCCTGCTAGAGGAGGATGACTTCATCCTGCCAGAATTCGGCAGAATGCAGTATTTACATAAACATTCCCCCGCCCCTGGAATTGGAGTGCATAAAGGCAGGCTGGTAATCTGTGGGCCTGCTCAGCCCCCGAACCACTCAGAGCCCAGGCAGCCAGCCCAAACCACTGTCCCTCTCTGAAGCTGCTTCTCAGGCTGCAAATGGGGCCAACTAGCCTTCTCCCTTCCCCCACACAGGCCCAGCTGGAGCTGGAGCGGTACCCCAATGAGCACAAAACTATGATTCTCACTGCTCGCCCCCTCCTCCAAGGCGAGCTCACCCTGACTCCAGAAAAGTCCCTTCTCCCTGTGGGCTGTCCTTGAACAACAGACCCATCCCACAAAGAAAAGAAACATTCTCACACAGAGGGGCACTTTAGCCTGGGACAGGCAATCCAGGAAGACTTTCCGTAGGAGGCAGCAGCAGCCTTGAGTCTTAAATGATGGGATTTTTTCCAAGCAGATCAAAGGATGATGAAGGTTCAGGCAGAGTTCAGAGGCCTGGAAGGGGTGCAGGCCTTAGGAAAGGAAGGGACACTGGCCATTAAGACCAGAGTATCAGGGCAAGCCTTAGGCTCCTGCCGGATGTGTCCCCAGGCCCACAGAGGAAGTGGCAGCCTCTAGTTTTATGCATTTTGGGCCTTGGGGAGAAGACTTGGGTTGGGGGGTGGGGGGAGGGGAGGAGATGGCAGAAACTAGCCTCTCAGTGTGGATGGCCTGGGACATGGTGGTGCGGAAGGAGTTGCCCAGGAAAAAGCAACAAATGAGGGCGCTTCACTGCCTCTGGTCCTAGCTGACTGACCCCTCATTCCAGCAACCCCAAGAAAAGGAAGAAGGGAGTCATGGTGGGAGGAAAATCCTGTTCTGCAGCTGCTCCCCTCTGCAGACTCGTCCCAGCCACCATTCGAATCAGGACCCCTCTCCAATCTTATAACATATTTCCCATCATTTCCAAGCTGGTTCCTCTGCTCCTTGGTTGCCATGACTTTTGTGTGGTTGTTGGAGAGGACAGCCCTGTTCCTTACTGACACGGCTTGCACAGGGTTGGGGGAGATGAGGGCCAGTCTGGGCCTGGGGCCCAGATGACTGAGTAATCGCCTGTCTTAGGCCTGGGAGGGAAGGGCTCCAGCCAGCTGGGCTTCAGTTTCTCTACCCAAGCATTGAGAAGGTTGGGAAGGACCCTCTTGAGGATCCAAAGCCAAGTATGGAGACAGAGGGCTCTGTTTGTCCTGGAAGCCACAGAACTTCTCCAAGACCTGTGTCTTGGGCCAACACAGAAGGGAGACCATCATTGCAGCCCCTGCCCCATCCAACCTCAGGGGGCAGGAGTACCCCCCACCCAGGGCCCTGAGAAATCAGGGCAGCTGTGGTCACTGGATGGAGATAAGGTGGGACAAAGCATAGAGAGGAGCAAGGGGGCTCAGAAGGCCTCAGGTGCTTGCTGCCAATCTATTCCCATGCAGTAGAGAACACCGGCAGAAGAGGCTGTCCACACCCAGAACTCCCTGTTACACCTACCTGAGCCAAGACAGAGATGCCATCCCTGGGGGTATGTGGGCACCCAGAGGGGCCTGGGGCTACCCCACATGAGCAAGAAGAGCCTTACCCATATCCCACAGCCACACCAGGCTGAAACTAGGGGCCTAGGAGACCTGAGGCATTGTGGAGTGAGGAGAGGTCCATTCTACCTCACTCACCCTCTACCTTCTTAAGGCCTCAGGGGTCTCAGACACCACCTGGGAGAACTGAAGTTTCAGGAAAAGCTAGCCTCAGAATATAGAATCTGTCTTTAGGTCTGGGGATGTGGCCCTGCCCTAGGTCTGGGAGACTCAGCTCTGCCTTGGAGACTGGCCTGGGGGAGACAGCCCTGACCTGACCTGGGATCTGAGGTCATAACCCTGTCCTGGATCTGGGAGACACAGTCCTCCCTGCCTTGGGATCTAGTCTGGGGCCCCATCTATGATCATAAGGACAGACTGGTCCAGATACCTAGCTGAGCCAGAAGACAAAGCCCTTTCCAGGCTGTGACCTGAGGGGCTCCCACCCTCAGGGCCTGGGGAGGGGCAGGATTCAGCCAGTATACAGATGGCTGGTCTGCAGGCTATGCATTCCCAGCACCCACTGGAGCATGTCCCACTTCAGTCCAAATGTCAGTTATTCAAGAACATTTTGCTCAAGGCTGAGACTCACCCTCCCAACATCCTAGACCCCAGAGACTGCAGGGCTGAGCCCTCACCTGACGTGCTGTTCTGGAGGGCACTGCCACCTAGGCCTATAGCAGGATGCAGCAGGCAGGGATGGGCAGGGGGTTGTGGGGGACAGTCCCTGCCAGCATGCCATTCCTGCCTTCATAGGCCCAGCCTAGGAAGGTGCATCCCTGCTACCAGATGTGGCCCCAAGCTTCCACTCAGCCATGTGTGCAGGACAGGACAGGCACTTCAGGAGGCCCTGAAAAGGCATCCCTCATGGAACATTCCAGCTGCATTCAGTTCTCCCTTCAGGAACATTCATGGCATGGGGTTCTGGGGCACTCTCACATCTGCCTCCCAACAGGAGAGCCAGTTTCCATGGAGCCCGCCTGTCTTCTCTGAGTCTATTCAAAGTTTGAGCAGGCACTCATTGCCACTTTGTCAGCCCCTCCTCAACAAGGTCAGGGAGAGAGCGGAGGTGTGGCCCCAGCCCCCTCCTGGCCCAGAGGGGATGCGGGAATCCAGCCCAACCTCAGCCACTGAGACATTCCCCAGCAAGACAAATCACATACTTGGCAGAAATCAGACCCAGGCTGCTGCGGAGGACCACGTGGGCCCTGGCTCCCGGTAATAAAACCTTTACAGCCTCTGTATCGTCCTTGGTGTCATATGTTTATCACGTGTGGCCTTGGAGAACTATTTGGTATGGAAACCACCCCTTCAGGGCCAGAGAAATGTCACTGGCTGTGGCCACCAGCACCAATAACAGTGACCAATGTCCCTCCTGTCTAGAGCAGAGGCTTTCCCCCTCTTCCCATTTGCTTTGTGACATTTGGGGAGCTCTCACCCTCTGCCCACACCTCAGAAGTGAGCTCTGAGACACACACGGACTGGGTCCAAACACCATAGGAGCACCAGGATTGTGGATCTAATGCTGAATTATGGGCACAAAGAGAAATCATTCAGGGTGACACTCAAGGCCTCACCGCTCCAGGAACTCAGCCCCTCCCCTGGGAGAGGACTCTTCAGAGGCTTCAAGGGTTGAGCACCAGGATTCTGGGCTGGTGTGGCAGGGGGTTGGGGGTTGGGGGGTTAGGTCTGTATTGTTTTCCCTGCTGTTCCACACCATCCAGTCCCTGGGTGAACCTGAGTGTGTGACCCACAGGAGGGAACGCAGCTTCCCCAGCTCCACACATTGGAAGCTTCCAGGCCCAGAACGCTAGTGTCCTGGTAGGAAGCACTGACCTAACAGTAGCCTTGGCCCTATGTCCTGTGTTCCTCTCAGCCCCATGATCCCATATCTTTGTGTCCCAGGACCCTCTTAGCAATGTCAGCTCACTCACACACGCACGCATGCCCATAATCACATACGTTCTTACACACGCTTACATACTCATGCACATTCACAAGCCTGCTTCACCTCCCCTCCTTCTTACCTTCTCCTCTTTCCCTCTGCCCTTCCCCCTCCTCCTCTCCCACACCCCCCTCTTCTCACAGCTGAGTCTGTCCAAATGTCCTGCTATACACCTGTCTTTCCACCAGCTTCCCTTCAGACAGTCCTTGGCCACCTGGACCAGCTCACTAGCCAGAGGAGGCCCATCCCAGGCTGCCTGGCACCTATGCCCCCAGCCAGGCTGAGGGCAGACCATACTCCCCTTATGTCTAATCTGGAAAGCTGAGTGCCCACTTCTGCCTTGCAGGGGGCGGTACCCACAGGGAATGAGCCACACCTGCAGGGCTCAGCCATGAGATCACTGGGCCTTGTGCTCAGGCTCAGGGACACCCTCCCGGTCATCTCAGAGACATCCTCTACCTGTCTCTGCTTCTAATTCCAGATGCAGAGGAGGTCTCAGAGTGTGAGCCTGCTCCAAAGAAGGACACTGCCAGTAGTAGGAAAGTGACTCCAGCAATGAGAAAGAAGCTCCTTCCCAAACCCTGCCCCCTACTGGTCCACCTCAGCCCTCCACCTCCACAGCCACCTCACACCTGGACACAACTAGAACTGACCCACCCCAGCAGCCCCTGTTCTTACTGTTCCCCAGCCCCTTACCCCATGCACCCTTCATGTCCACTTCTACGGTCGTTCCATAGAGACCCCCAACTCCCTGCCCATAACAGTCCCACTGGACCAAATCTCACCTCATCTGTCTGCACCTGGACAGCTGGGCTCTCGGGTAGAAACCACCACTGCATCCAGCCAGCCTGCTCAGACCTCACAGCGACTGGCTCTCCATGGCCTGCAAACCACACTGCCTGTTCACCTCTACACTCCTAGCCCCAGGTTCTGTCTGCAGGAATGCCCTCTCTCCTGCACCATCAGTGGCTCTCTCTTGCTCTCTTGTTCCTTCTCATCCAGAACACTGTGAAGGTAGTGAGTGTATCCTCTACCTGTGCTCCTGTCTCTAGGCTGCTGCTATGCTAAATTTGCCCCACTGTATGATTATGGATATGGACAGCCCATGTCCATTTGTGTATTTTAAATTTACCTTAGTGGTATCACCTTTTAGATCTTACTCTACACCTGAACTTTTCCCCAAGTCCTGGCTCTCAGGGTTCGTGGAGTGGGCTCTTTGAGGACCTGCTCGGCAGAGCACAGAGAAGAGAGGCAACAGCACCATACACTCTCTGCCCCGGCAACCCTTTGCCTGCCCAAGTTGTGACTAATATTCAGGTGTGAGTCCTGCCTCATGGTGAACAGTAATAGAGAGGCACTCTGGGCATCTTCACAACCCACACAGCCAGCCCGTTTCCTGTTGAGTGGTATGTCTCCTCAAGCATTGGGACTCCTTTGTGGGCAGAAATTGGAGACGTCTTCTCCCCTTACTTTTCTTCCCAGTGGCTGGGAGAAATACTTTCCCCAATATAATCAACATCAGCAGTCTGTTATTTCCTTATGGTTTGTGCTCCTATGGTTTGTTCGTAAAGTTTTCCACATACATATTTTCTTCTGTTTAGCTGATAGTTTCCATTCTAATGTTTTACACCCTTAATCTAGCATCTGCATATATTAGGTGCTCAGTAGGTGTTGGTGGAATGAGTGAGTGAATGAATGAATGAATGACTCTTTAAAGAAAAGCCCTCTGGACTGCACAACCCTCTCCCCTATCTGCCCCTTCCCCATCTTGCTTTTCAAGGGGTCTGCACTCCTGCCACACTGGCCTTCGACATCTTCTGGGAAGCACTCTGTGGCCTGGCCACTGACCTCTGGAGCCAAATCCACTTGCCTATCCCTCCTTCCTTCTCTTGGTCATCTCAGGACATTGGTGAGATTGTCTGCATCTCCTTCACTTTCAGAATGACTTTTTAAAGAGATGAAATTGATTAATGCATGTTATCCTTTTAAATCAAGTAAAACCAAAATATACCATGAGAGCAAATCATTACCCTAGACTCCTTCACTCAGAAGTAAACCTTGTTGGAATTCTGCTTTGACAAAACAGGATCATTGGGTCTGGGGAGTGCTGGTGTCTTGATCCACAGCACAGTGGCTTAAGGATTTGGTATTGCCACAGATATGGCTTAGGTCATGACTACGGCTGGGATCTGATTCCTGGCCCAGGAACTCCATATGCTTCAGGGCAGTCAAAAAAAAAAAAAAAAAGAAAAGAAAAGAAAAAATAAGTAAACCTTGCTAACGAGAAGTGAATTTTTTTCTTTTGCCTTTTAGTGCTGCACCTGCGGCATATGGATGTTCCCAGGCTAGGGGTCGAAGCAGAGCTGCAGCTGACGGCCTACACCACAGCCACAGCAACGCACAGATCCAAGGCACACCTGCGACCTACACCACAGCTCATGGACACACCAGATCCTTAACCACTGAGGGAGGCCAGGGATTGAACAACCTGCATTCTCATGGGTACTGATCAGGTTCATTTCCACTGAGCCACAACAGGAACTCCGAGAAGTGAGTTTTAATCCAGGCCATTTCCAGGCATCATACATGATCCAGGGATCAACACACAGAACTATCTATAGTCTAATTGCAATGCTGCTTTAAATCAATAGTATCAACTATGAAAATTATTTTCTTTGAATTGTATAAATGAAGGAAGGCAGGAGGGAGAAAGGAGAAAGCAGGAGAGAAGGAACAAAGAGGGAAATAGGGAGGAGGGAGAGGTGGGAGGAGAGAGAGAAAGAGGAGTGGGAGCCAAGTGAGGCAATGAGACTCAAAGATTTACTTGCTGAACTTGGGATAGATGTCTCTTCAACACATGAGATACACACACGTCTCTATACAATCCTTCTTGGATTAAGAAAGAGAGTTTGAGAAATGAGGATATCAGTTTGAGAAGTGGGTAAGGTTTCCATTCAGCCAGCACTGGTGTCTGAGATCAGACCTTTTCTTCCTCCAGGCCCTCTCCTCCCCAACTCCAGTTGTGCCCTCCACAGCCTCCTTGTCTTGGCGAGCTTTCTACAGTTCGATGCAATTCCTTATCTACATTTCACTGGGCCCAAAACTCACTCCTTCCTTCCAATCCATGTCTTCTATGGAAAATTTCCCCATTCTGAGCTCTGTACTTTGATTCACCCTTCCAGTCGCTGGATCTAATCACCAGGAGAAGACCAGTTTTGTATTTGTATTGTTTTTCATTAGGACCCACACATCCTGAATTTCATCAGTCCTAGGGCATACACTATCTTCCTTGCACCCCCACCCTAGTCACCCCTGTGGGGTCTCTCCTCCTCTACCCCAGCCATCCAAGTTTCCCTCCCTACTCTTTGGGTGGAGCCTTGTTTTCTGTATCCCCTGAATTGCTCTGTGCAGCACTTTAAATAATTTACTAGAAAGGCTGTGTAACAGAAGTGAACTTTCTGAGAACTTGCCTGCCCAAATACCTCTGTTCCATTTTTTTATGAGAGCCTGGCTAGCACAGACTGATAGGTTGGAAATGACTATCCCCTGGAGCTTTGAAGGCATGGCTCCATTTTAGTATAGCACCCTCCATTGCTGATGATGTCCTACATCTGTTCATTCCTCAGGGCTCTATTTGTACATTAGTTAAGAATGATCTGTGTGGCAGATAACAAAATGGGAGCCTAAGCAAACAGATGTTCATTTGTTTTAAATTACATACGTACAACAGAAGGAGAACAGGCAGTGTGGGGTTAGAGCAAGAGCTGTATGGAGACTTAAGCCTTTTCTGTTTTTGCTCATTCATCCTTTATGTGTGGCTTCGGGTACTCATGATCCGAGAATGGCTGCTGCAACTCCTCCATCACTGTCTATATTCAAGGCAGGAGAAGGATGGAAGAGTATACAGGTATCAAGCAAAGTGGGCATTCTCTTAGCAAGATTTTCCTTTTTATTAGAGAAAGAACCCTCTTCACAGGAATTTATCACCATATCTCCTTGGCCAATACTGTTATGTGACCTCAAGAAGTTGACCTATATTTTTCCCTTACTAGATTTCTTGGGCCTTACCTTTCAAAAATTTATTTTAAAAGAATTTTCATTCTACTAACCATATTTTCCTTTCCAATAGTTCATTTTTTGTTTTTATTGTTCCTTTACCATAGAATCTATTCTTGCTTTATGTAATTCCTTCACAACTCTTTCTAATGATACCAATGAATTTATTTAAAACCCCCCTCTGTGCCCTGAATTATTTCTATTTCTTCCAATGTCATTTTTTGGTAATATCTCTCTAGAGTCTCCAGAGTGACTCTGAACACTTTCATGTCTATCTAAAACCTCTGGAATCCAAACAGAAAGGATGTCTGAATAGATTGATAGGACAGAGAAACCAACTTGGGGTGGGGGGTGTCCCTCCTTGCCAAATTTGGAAATGTGAGCATTCAATGAGTAACAATGACATCCAATTGTAATATTTTGAATTAAAAAAAAAGAATCTGTGTGTTCTTGGCAACAGGAAAAAGCAAACAAAAGTTGAAGGAAGTTTTCTTCACAGAATAATAATGTGTATTAAATAAATGTAGCAGGAATTATAGAATTAGGAAATTGCCCTTTCACAGGCAGCAGTGCAATCACTGCTTGGAGCAGAGCATCCATGAGTGCCAGGACCACTGATGGAGTGGTTTGCTCACCAATCATAGGGAGACCATCTGCCTGCACAGCACCGAGAAAGGGCAGTTACTGCTTTGCCCATGACCCACCTTGGTATCCCTGAAGGGGCAAATGGGTACATCCTTGATGTGTCCTGGACCAGAAAACAAAAGCCAAACAGAGCTGGTGATGGTATTCCACTGATGTTGAATTGTCAGTGTGAAGACAGTCAGGAGTTATATAGGTGAGTGCCCATGTTACTGGAAGATACAAGGGTGAAGTGTCAGGATATCACCATTATAACAATAAACATTATGGTTTTGGAGAGTAAACAATCCAAATGTGACTAAATTAGCAATTAGTGAATCAGTACAGAATACATGGGCATGTGGCAGGTCACTAGATGTCTCAGTGATCCCTGGCCCTTGGGGGTACTCCTGGCCTTGTCGGTACTCCTGGCAGTTTGTTATGCAGCAATAGATGACTGGTGCTCATTGTAGGATGGTTACAAACTCTCTTTCAAATTTAGGCAGAGAATCATGTGGATAGTGCACAGTTGCCCCTGTGAAAAAAATCCATACTGAGGCCCTGCTGGCTGGTCCTAGCCAGCCCTACCCCAGACCTTCACCCCACCCTAAGCCTTGACCTGGCCAGTCCAGATTCAGGACATCCCGGTACTTCCCACACAGGCCCTGCATGCTGTCCCACCTGCCTGGTGTGCTGGTCCCTACTTCTCATCCTCCATGGCATTTGGGCCTCCTGCTGTCCACTCCAGTAACATCAAACCCCAGCCTCCCCCTGTGTACTCCCTCTTCTGCCCTCCTCCATCCCTTCTCTCCCCATTCTTCTCTCTAGCCCCATCCTCTTCCCTCCCCCACTTTCTCCTCCCCCTCCCCTCTTCCAAATTCCTCCCCCCTCTACCCTCCTCCCCCTTCTCCCTTCCCCCTTCTCCCCCTTCTTCTCCTTCCCCTTGCTTCCCACCCACCTCCCTTTCCCCTCTCAGATTCTCCTATCCCTTCCTCTCCTTTTTCTTCTCTCTCCTCACCTCCCTCCTCCTTACTCCCCTTCCCTCCTCCTCCAGCTCTGGGAGGTGGGCCTCTGGCTGCCCAGCTAATAACCACAGCAGGAGCCTCCCGGCTCTGCTCCCCAGCTCTAGCCGTTTCCATGGACGAGGGCCCACACAAACACAGGATGCTGCAGCTCCCCCTGCCAGCCCAGGACCCCCCACAGCACAGGGTTGGTGGCAGATGAGGTCATTGCCACAGGGGCCCCATGGGCCTGTTGCGGGGGGGTACTATTTGTTTGGCCTTGTTTCTGTGGCAACCTGCTAGACCCCTCCTTAAGTCCATCCATGAGGGTATTTGCTGTTGAAAGGGATGAAATTGTTCTTGAGCCCCCAGCTTCACCTGCAGGGTATGCAGAGGGAAACTGAGGCCCAAGAGCCAGGCAGAGGCAAGACCATGCAGGGCCAGGGCACTTATCTCCTGGCCTGGGTCTCCCCCTGCCTGAGAGCTCAGTTGGGTAGACAAGGTGGCCCCAGGCACACATCCCATCACCTGGGGCAGGGGTCCTGGCTCTGCCCAGCATCTGTCCTGCCTAGGTACCAATCAAGCCCCTGACCTATGTGCTGGACATTGGGATGGAAGGGTCTTGTCCCAAGACAGGAGTCCCCGGGCAGTGAGCAGGGAGGAACTCAGAGAGCAGGGCTGCTTCTGAAAGGAGCACAGTGGCAGGGAGAGGACCATGGGCAGCCCAGGTAGGGAGGGAGGAGGCAGGGAGGTGCAGTCACAGGTTGGAGTGGCTCTAAGAAGAAGGGGGTGAAGATAGAAAGCTGGAGGATCTGAGAAGGATGAGGGCAGGCGAAGTCCAGGCTGTATGTCCAGGGCACCAGCACATAAGCCCACTATAAGCTATTGCCACTGTCCCATCTGTCCAGAGCCTCCTTATATGAGGGAAGTTCCAGGAGAGGTTAAGGTAGGCTCAGGCCAATGGCATCAAGACCCCCAGAGCAGAGGCAGGAATGGGGGCTATGTGCTCTCTATGCTGGGGACCCAATGGTCCTGACCCACCTACAGCCTCCCATCTGTCAGCACCTCAATGCCTTGGGCCTTCAGCCCTCCTGGGCAGCCTCCTTCTCACACTCTCCTTCAGGGGCTGTTTCCTGAGCACCTTCTGTGTTTAGCCCAGTCAGGCCTCAAAAGGACAGCAAGTATGCTTCCTGTGACCTCAATGGTCCCAGGGTCCCCAAGGTGTCATAGCAAGGTGAAACAGGGCCCCGGTATAGCCTGTCCAGGCTATCTGGCCATGGTGAGTTGGACTCATTTTTTCCACTTTTTCTTTCCCCCTCATCTTCCCCTTCCTCCTCCTTCTCCCTCCTCTCCTATTCCTCACCCCCTCTTCTTCCTCCTCCCCCTCTCCTTCCCCTCCTCCCCTTTCCTTTTCTCCTCCCCCCCAACCTTGTACCACTCCTCTTCCCCTCCTCCTTCATCTGCCTCTCACCTCATTCTGTCTCTGAAGTCATCCTGGACAGCAGGTGGGATCCAGCTGAATACCTTCCCAATGTGCAGGCCCGTCTGAGACGTTACCTAACTGCACCTTCTTACCTAATCCCCCAGCCATCTCCCGCCTCCTACTCCTGCCCCTACCCCAGCAGGTCTAGGCTGGGCTCAAGCCCAGACTTGCCTCTGGCCACCTGTGGTCCTGGGCTGCCTCTCCAGGATGTGGTTGGACAGGGTAAGCAGCCCCTGCCTCAGGTTGTCAGCTGGACAAGGCCAGAGACAGGGGCAGAAGAGACCACAGTCACTGGGCAAAGCGGTGGCTGAAAAGGAGACAACCCAGCACTTTGTGCTCACAGTGTGCATATGCAGACAAACACACAGCATGCATATACACATGTACAAACATGTGGACCCAGCCCCTTACATGCTTGCACACATGCACACTCTCAGAAACACATGCAAGATTAACTAGGTGCACATAGTATATCCACCACACATGGAACTCAGGATTGAGAAGGACCTGGGTGCCCAGAGATGGATCGTCAGTAAGGGGCTGCATGCCCAGGCAGGAGAAAATTGGCCCTGGCAGGAGGCTGTGCATAGCGACCTGTCCAGACTGTCCCACCTGGCTGGCCCTTTCTCCCCTCTTCAGCCCCCTTTCACTTGCGGCCCACAGCCTGCACCTGGGTTGGTTTCAGCTACATTTTCGGCCACCACCACCCAGGAAGAATGGCCCTATTCAGACTGCTTGCTCCCTAGTCCAGGCAGCTTGCAACCCTCTCCACCCAGGGCAAAGAGGCCTGAGCCCCCTGCCTGCCCCTCTGCAGCAGCGTTGGGGGAGGAGGCCTCAGTTTTCACAATGTGCAAAGAGGAGGCGCTGCCCCTATGGGTCCCACATATGTCAAAATGTCCCTGAGCCCCCCATGTCCTGTTGCCAGCCACCCACCCCCATCCCTCACCTGTGGATCCCAGTGCCTAGCTGAAGGGCCTCTTCAGCCTGGCTGAGGGACTGGCATCAGGAAGTGTCCTTCAGTCACTGATGGCAGTGTTCAGGAGGCCAGAGAGGGGGCACTGCGACCCTTCAGCCTAATCATGGTGATTAGGTGGATAAACCCACATTCCTCAGGTGGCAGCCCCTCTCTTGGGTGTCCAAGAGGACTTGGACAAGACCCAAGGTGGTAGGGAATGCGACCTCCCAGGAGAGGGCCACTAGGGGTCTGGTAGGGCATATCATAGCTGTAGGTGAATGCACAAGATGGGCTCAAGAGAAAACAGAGGTCAGCAAGGAGAGTGGAAGGGAAGGGACAAACTTGGTGGGTATTGGGGCATGTCCTGACACCAGTCTCAGAGCAGGTGGACAGACAGACGGATGAGATGTATTGGGGACTCAGCATTGGAATGAATCACAAGGTAAGAGCTTCTGGAAGAGGTTGCAGGCTCAGAGTGAGAGAAAGCTGTGGGTCCAGCAGGCATCCTGAGAGGAGGCAGAGGGTGCCCTCCAGCTAGCTAAGGTTCCTCCTCCTGGGGCAAGGAGAGGGCAACCAAGGCAGGCACCTAACACATGCACTGCAAGATGGGCAGCACCTCTGGCAGCCTCAAGGCTTCCCCCAGCTTCCCCCAGAAGGACATGGGTTTTGAGGTGATGAGGGAAGAATTGCCCAAGAAAGAGAAAGCTTTCTTTCCTAATTGATCAAGAGAAGGGTGTGCTCATCCTGCATACCACAGCCCCCAGACCCACCCCTGCTCCATTCCAACAGAGAATGCACACTCCCCAGGGCCTACCCTTTGTCTCAGGTGCCCTGGACTGCAGTGGTTGGGGCTCTGTCCCTCAAAGTTCACATCCATCTAAATTTCAGTATGACTTTATTTGGCAAAGGGTCTCTGCAGATATATTTAGTTACTTAATGATCTCAAGACCAGAGCATCCTGGCCTGTCTAGTGAGCCCTATGGCCCCTGACAGGTGTCCTCATAGGGGAGCGAAGGGGAGAAAACAATGAAGCCATGGAGATGGGCCACATGAAGATGGAGGCAGAGACAGGAGGGAGGTGGCCAAAAGCCAGGAATGCCTGGGTCACCAGCAGCTGGAAAAGGCAGGACAGACCAGAGCCTCCCAAGGGAGCCACTGTTTGAGGCTGTGTGGGGACAGAGGCCAAGCTAGATGGAGCTGGGCACGTGGGCCCAGTGCCAGCCTCATGAGAGGATCCACAGGGCCATTTCAAGACTGGGACCTGGGATATGATCTCTGCACACAAGAGCTTCTACTTTTTCATGTGTTAACAGGGAGCTCCTACCCTTCCCATCTCTAGGGAAGCCTGGACTGGATTTGGTCTGTGGGAGACTACTCTATTCCGTAAACTCTCTCACCTCCTTGGGCCTCCTCCCCCCACAGACCCTCCTCCCTCAGGCCCTCCTCCCACAGACCCTCCTCCCTCAGATCCTCCTCCCTCAGGCCCTCCTCCCACAGGCCCTCTTCCCTCAGATCCTCCTCCCACAGACCCTCCTCCCACAGACCCTCCTCCCTCAGATCCTTCTCCCTCAGGTCCTCCTCCCTCAGGCCCTCCTCCCACAGACCCTCCTCCCTCAGATCCTCCTCCCACAGACCCTCCTCCCACAGACCCTCCTCCCTCAGATCCTCCTCCCTCAGACCCTCCTCCCTCAGACCCTCCTCCCACAGACCCTCCTCCCTCAGATCCTCCTCCCACAGACCCTCCTCCCTCAGATCCTCCTCCCTCAGACCCTCCTCCCTCAGACCCTCCTCCCACAGACCCTCCTCCCACAGACCCTCTGCCCTCAGGCCCTCCTCCCTCAGGTCCTCCTCCCTCAGGCACTCCTCCCACACACCCTCCTCCCCTAGGCCTTTCTCCCCAGGACCACCAATATCCCTCTGAAGGCAGCCAATGAAGATGGGGCTATAATTTAAAAATACATTTATTTAGTGTTTCCATTTGTTTCTGTTCTGTTACACAAGGCCATTAAATAAATACATTCTCCAAGTCACTCGAGTACACACCTACTCGCTATACAGATGAGGTAGAGAAATCAATAGGCTCACATGAGACTCCGAACAGAGAGAGTTCTCATGTGTGAATGCCCCTCTCCTCCCGCCCGCCTAGACCTGGCCTAACCAAGCTCAGAGTCCTGTCTGTGCACATGGGCAGAGAGCAGGGGGCCAGGACCTGCCTGTCCCTCAGCATGTCTCTGCCCCTGCAGCCCAGGGGTGGGGAGTGTCTGAGTCCCACCACAGAACATGTTTCCTTTTAGAGAGCCTCTGCTGCACAAAAGAGAAGCATGTTAATAAGAGGCTCCATAAGCGGGAGTGGCTTCTTCACTTAGCAAGACATTCTATTGTATATTTGCATATAAACAAACCAGACAGCAGACATTTTCAATCTGCCTTGTTTTAAAAAAACACTTTTCTTAATATTTATGACATAGAGCTAAATGTGGTATTTGACTAAAAAAGAAATCCTTCCTCTGATTTACCACCTCGCCAGACCCACTAGTGACTGAGCTACAGTCTTGTCATGGAAGCATGGCCAACTTTGCCTGCTCCAGGTCCCAGCAGGTGGGGATGCCTGGGGACAACTGGGATGCACCCCAGCCCATCCCCACCCTCTCTAGCCAATTGTGAAGGAGACTGAGGAGCAGACCCATATCACCCACTGCCATAAAGCCCGCCCTGGCTCCCTCCCAGGGGACATGCCTTGGCTGCACCACTCTGTCAGCATGCAGTTATTCCCGGGGATGTTCTCTGAACCACAGGAAAATAAACTTTACTATTTACACTATGAAACAGGTACAAAGAGACCCATATCCACATAAATAGGTTTTCTTTTTAAAACACAGTCTCCAGGGTTCCTGAAGCCCCCCTGGACTCCAAGGAACCCCTTCATTCAGTAGTTCCCATGTCCATGCTGCCACCCAGCTCTGTACCTGCCCAAATCCCAGCCCACACCTTCAGAGCACAGCCATGGAGCTGAGCAGGATGGGCGTAGGGCTGGAGGCCCTGTCAACATGGGAAGGAAAGCCCCAGACCTAGGATGGGCAGAGGGCAGAGGCCATACACCAGCCAATCACTGACCATACCAACACAGCATGCATAGGCACACACACCATACACATGCACAGAAGTGCTCATGCACATGCATGATGCACACACATAATGTATGCTCGCATATGCACATACACTACACATGCATGTGCACATGGACAGCCACACAACTGAATGTATTCATGTGTATACATGCATACCCATGCACAGATATGATCATATTCCTATGCATAAACACACAAAAGCTCACACACAAGCAAGCATGTGCACTCATGCATACCATCACATACACATGTACACTCATGCATGCACACATGCCCATGCACACACACGTCACACACTCATGCATGAATACACACATGCACACATGTGTGCACACAAAGTCAAACTAATTCAGGTCAGTGCTGGCCATCCTTTTCCCTTCCCTGCAAAATCAATAGCATGGCCAAGAAGAACAGCCTTCCATTTGTCAATCCTATCCCCAGACTCTCTCCACCCATGTCTGTTCCTACTCTGCCTCCCCCATAGTGACAGAGAGCAAGCCATGCCTTTCTTATGGAATGAACCTTCAAGGGGCTGCCCCTGCCCCTCTGCCCATGCCCACCTCTGGGGGAAAATAGGCCACCTTCTGCCACCCCCAGCCCCAGAATCTGCATTGAACAGTCTGAAGTGTGGAGCCATGTGCCCACTGAGTACAGAACAGGACCCATCCACTTCCCAAGCCAGCCTTGCTGTGGGCAGCTGACCTGGACCATGGGACCTGGCTTTCAGAAACCATGAGGGTAGTGGCCAGAAAAAGCCTGCTTTACTTCTTTAAAAAGCAATGAACAGCAATGTCTCTCTTGATTTAGTGGTTTCAAACGACAAAGCAGATCAGGCAAATGGGTTAGGAAGGAGCATGGAGGGGAAGGGGAAAGGGGTCCCTCCAGACCAGGCTCTGACAAGAAGGAGAGGAGCCACAGCCTGGGAGACTGCAGGGATGGAGAAAATAATAATTATATATTAGTTAAATAAAAATAACTTAAAAGTCACTGATATCACTCCAAAAAGAAGTACTCAATGCAGAGGGGGCCAGCAATAAAACCCCGCATCTGGGTAGCCGGGCATCTGCTCTCTCTCCTAGTGGTTTGACTCTCTAAGCCAGTGCTGGTGCAGGACAGCCCACAGGCAGCCCACACAGAGGCCTTGTGGGTCACAAAGATGTGCCTGCTGCTCCTCAGAGGGTACCAAGAGCAGAAGGGGCACCACTCTGTGGGAACTGGTGACTTAAGGGGTACACAGCTTGGAAAGCATCTGTGCAAAGCTCTCAGGTCATGGGAGGGACAAGCAGAGGGGACAGAGGTCAGAGTGGACCTCTGTGATGGGGAGACAAAGGGGCAGGGACGACAAACCCAGCCAACCCCTACGCTTCTGCCCCTGTCAAGTATGCTGGGGGTACCCAAGCCAGCGACTCAGCCCCTTCAGGTCCGGACCCCTCACGCTGCACATACCACTTGTACCCCCACAATCGCCTGGCCAAGCCTAGGGTCTCAGCCCCTAGAGGTGTACACCCCTCACATTGCACACACTGCCTGCACCCCTACAGCAGCCTGGCCAGGCACAGGGGTTCAGCCCTTACAGGTATAGACCTCCTCACGCTGGGTGCACTGCCTGCACTCCACATAGCAGCACCAGCGCACCTGGCACTGGCAAGGACGGGTCACCACCCTGCTCTGTGTGTTGTGACCGCGCCCACAGCAGATGCTCTCGCAGTTCTTCTCCCGGTGGCACCTGCGGCCAGCAGTGCCTGGGGAGAAGCGGCCAGCCAGGCAGAAGCTGGGTGAGTCATCCAGGTGCACTAGGTCTGGGGTGCGGGGCAGTGGGTCACCACCACCTGTCCCCATGGCCCGGCCCCGTGGCGGTGAGATGGCACCAGCCTCCCCAGTGGCCTCATTGGTGGTGCTGCCCACCTTGAGCGCTGTCTCGTACTTGTGCTTCAGGCGCTTGCCCACCTCGTGGAAAGGTGCCAGCTGCCGCCAGCACGTCCTCACGGTGCATGAGCCCGACACACCATGACACTTGCACGTGGTCTCCACCCCAGCCTTGATCACCTGGTGAAAGGAAGGGAGGTGGGCATGAGGGACATTCTGAGCAGACCGGAGACCAGTCCCCGAGGACAATTCTCAGAGCGGCTGGAACTGCCATTTACATCAGGGCCAGACCTCATGGCCCCCCAAACTGGGGCTCAGGCCAGGAGGTCACCCCTGCTTATCACCCAGGCTCCCTGGCTCCCACATCCTCAAGCCATGGACCACCAGGATCAGAAAAATCCTTGCCTCCAGAGGAGACATCACAGCACCCTGAACCCATCTCCTGCACTGTAAAGACCCTCCTTCCCATCCCTGCATCCCAGGCTGACCTCCACAAGGGCAGGACACACCCCACTAGCCCTGCTGTCAGCACCCCAGCAAGATCTCAGTGTTTGTTCTCAGCAGTTTGCTCCTTGAAAAGGTGAGGACAAGTCTGTTATCTTGCCTAATGGGCAGAACTGGCCACCAGAGTCTGCATCTGAGCTGACCATGTCCCTGTCTAAGCATAGTGATCAGATGCTACTGCCCTCTACCCCCTAAGAGGATCTTGAAAGGAAGGAGAAAGCCTCCAGAGAAGCCCATATGGGAGGGGGCCACACCCCCTCACCCCCCACACACAGGCAGGGGCAGGCATGGCCTGGCACCAACATTCTGCTCTGAACGTGGGAAGCTGCCAGAGATCAAGGCAAAATCCTTCCCCTCACAGGACTTGGGTCCTACCTGCAAAGCCATGGAGTCAGGCCAGCTCCCCCGGGGGGCCTCCTGCCTGACTTCCTGCACTGGGGTCCCTAGAGGGACACAGGGAAGAACAGCGGGGGAAGGGGAGGTCTCTCTCCCAGTGGGCCCTCAGCCAAGCCTGAGCTCCCACACTGCCCCAGGGAGAGGCTCAAGGGGGATTAAGAAACATAGCTGCCCTCCAGTCAGGCAACAGAAGAGTCACATTTAATGATACTTTGCTGAGAAACCCGGACAAATTTAATTAAAACGCAGCTTACCCAGGCCCAGTGGAGCTAATAGAGCACTTTCATATTCTGACTTTTCATTAATAGCTTACAAAAGGGTGAGTGCAGAGGAAAAGAAAGGGCCTCGCCTGGGGGATTTAATCAGCCTGCACCCCTCCCTAAAGGGTGGAAGGAGGGGCAGAGCCTGTCGAAAAAGAAGAAATTGATTCTTTAATAAGCCTACACCTCAGAACTCTGGCTTCTCAATAAAGGGGGCTCAGAGCCAGGCTGGTGTTAATTACCTCGCCCCTCCTCCAGCCTCCAGGCCGGGGCTCCATATCCCAGGACTGCCCAGTAAGCACAAAGATGCCCCTCCCAGGCCCTGACTGTCCCACAGCTCAGGCTAAGCCTTGTGAGGCATCTGATTGTCCAGGTTGTACAGGCACTAAGAGGGTGGGGTGCTCTGTCCACAGTGACGGTGATGGGGCCTGATGCCTCTTCCAGTGGTACAGAGCCAAGGGGCTGGGGGTACGTAGAGAATGGCTACAAAGCCAGGTTCCTCCAGGCCCAGCCATGCCTACAGCCAGCAGCATCCAGAAGGGTCCAGCAAGAGAGCTGAAACAGTCCTTTTCACCTTGAGCCTTTTGTTTCAGGTTTCCTCAAAACAGATTCCTGGCCAAAGACAGAGTCCATGAGGGAGAAGCAGCCTCCCTAACTTGGGCCAGCCACACCCCCAGCCTTTTCCCAGGACTCCTGAGCCATACACTTCCCTAGCCACTGGCCATCTAGGTCCCTAATGACAGGACCATCCACCCCTCAGCCCTGGCTGATAGGGCATAGTCCACTGTCCTCCTGGTTAGATGCTGCCAGCAGGGAGACCCTCCTTGTGGCCTTGACCACTCAGGATCAGACACAGACCATCCCAGACCCACTTGCCTCCTCCCCAGCCAGCAGCAAGTAGGCTTTCTGGTTCTACCTGACCATGAGAGACAATGGGCAGCCCTCCATGGGGCTCCCCACCCTCAACTAGCATCCCTGAGGACTGGAGGCCCTGGCTGGCACCAATGGCTGAAACAGAGACACAGAGGCAGCTGCCTCTACCTCCTCCCAGCCCTCAGCCCTCTCACTCACCAGTGCCCCTGCCCACCCTTCTGCACTTCCCTGCACTACGCCCCAATCCATACTGCCTCTACCCCCGGCCCCATGCCTTGCCCTATACCCCACGTACCCCCCACCCTGCACCCTTTCCCACCCCAGACCCCGCCCCGCTTGCCTTCACACCCACGAGGTTGTTATGGAAGTCCACACGGGCTCGCAGATCCTTGCTAGACCGCCGACCCAGGAACTCCTTTACAAACTTGCTGCTGTACTTGAGATTATCCCCACAGCCACCCCACTGCCAGGCCTCTCGGTTCTCCAGGTCAGGGGCCTCATCGCAAGTGCAGCGTTCCATGCGGCCTGCACTGCATGCCTTGGCCAGTGCATGTGTCAGGCCAGCTGAGGAGATGGCGTAGAGGAAGGCTGTCTCCTTGAAGCCTGGGGGTGGGAGGGGGAAGGGGCAGGTCAGTAGGCCAGAGCAGCCCCCATATCACTTGGGTGTAGTCAAGCCATGGCCTCCCCAAGTAAACATTCCAGATAGAGCAGGGTCTGTGGGAAGGATCCTTCCTGGTGTTCCACACAGGGAGGGACATACCTGCCTGGGCTGACATGTGCACCTGGAAGTGCTCTCTTGGCCAGTGCATGTGATCACAGGGACAGGAGAGAACCCAAAGTGTACTGCAATCACAGCTGTGCCCAGTGATCAGAGACCCCATACCTCTGTGGTTCCAACCTACTGGACTGGCCAGGGCATTGTATGGGCCTTGCCATGACCTGGGCCTCAGGTCCCCAGTTTTTAAACAAGTCTATTGAGGGACTCACTGAGAGTCCCTCTCAACACCCTCATGTGGAAGAAGCACAAGAGAGGAGGCTCTGTCCTCAGGGATGGGATGCCAGCTGGACCCCTGCTCCTGTGCCCAGGCACTGGGCCTCAGCCACTGCCATGTGGCAAGAGCCATCAGAGCTGCCTTGGGCCCTGCCAAAGCTGCCCATATGTGACTTGTGCCACCAGCAACTGTTCCATGCAGGTGTGAGGAGTGACTGAGCATGGGGCAGAGGTCAAGAGGGAGGGGAGGGAATGGCAGGGAGGGAACAGGGGAGCTGGGGGTCAAATCCCATCCACTGCCCCAGTCACCTGGAACTCAGCTGAGGTGGTGTGCTAGGGACACAGACCACAGCTAGGAGGTCCTGCCTCTCTGCTCCTGCCCAATATTCCACCCACTTACCTCGCTTAAGCAGGCTGGCCCGGTAGCGGCCCTCCAAGGTGCAGTTCCAGCGTTCAAACCGGAACTGGTACTGGCACTCGAGAGCACTCATGCTGACTGCCTCCACCAGCGTCTCAGCCACACCAGGGTCCCGGCGGCACATGCGCCGCTGCTTGCGCTCCAGCTTCAGCCGGTCACAAGCCTTGTAGTGTGCCTGGGCAGCTGCTTCTGGCTCCAGGGTCAGTGGGAGGATGGTCAGGGGCTCACTGCCCGTCAGCCTGGACACAGAGAGGCCAAAGTGAGCCCTATCCCAGAAGGCAGGAGGTGAGTGCCAGATGAGCAGAAGAACCAGCCCAGCCAGAAAGTATGGTGGCAACTGGATCAGAGCCTCAGTGGGCCCACCTGGTGGGAGTGGGCAGGAGGGGTAGCAAGCCTAGGGACAGGTACAGAAAGGCCACAGAGAATCTGGTGTGGAAGGGGTAGCAAGAAGGTCACCAAGCATCCTCTCTGCACCTGCTTGGCCCCATACCCACCTGGCCACCTCACCCCCTGCCCTTCCAACTGCTTGTGGACCTCTGCCTGGCCCCCTGCATGCCCTGGGTTCTCACACCCACATGGCCCTGGGTTCTCACACCCACATGGCTGCTGATTCCTCCCCAACAACTCCCTTCAGAGAGTCACACCCCAGCTGACACCAGCCTCACCACCCAATTTCTGATGACAAGGAAAGGAACAGATAGCTAGAAACCCACATGAACACATCCAGGGGGACTGCAGCCCAGGGTGCTGGCTGAAGGCAGAGATAACCAGGGCAGGGAGGTACATGCATGAGATGTACATCTACCATACCCTCCCCACTCACTCCCATACCTGCTTACCCAGCTTTCTCTAGGACCCCATCCTCTGCCACCCCCCAACAGCTCTGTGGTCCCCTGGGGAAGACCCTAGCTCACTCCTTGTCCTTGGGCACCCTACTGTCCCACTGGGGTCTCCAGGAACACTTGCACCAGAAAAAGCCTCCCAGCCCGGAACACAGGTGCCCCCTAGGAAGTGGGCCCTGGTTTTTGTGGCTCTCTAATCCCTCTCTTGGCTGACCCAAGGCCCTGGCCTGAGTCGGTCATCAGCTATCTGGCCTGCCTTAGCATTCGCTCCATCCAGGGACTGACTGGCTCTGGCCTTCTGCTGACTCTGTGCTCAGAACCAAGGGCCTCAGCATCCCTGGACAGACATCCAGGCTCCAGGCATGTCCATGCCCAGCCCTACCCAGAACTTCAGTTCTCAAAGCGAGAGGTACCCACCTGGACACGGGTGGGGCTCAGAGTCCACCACTAGAAACAACATGTATTATTGGAAACAAGCACCCCCAGTCCCCACCCCAGCCAACCCACAAAAACCAGGGGTGCTAGGTGCCCACAGATACTGAAGGCCCACTCCATGCCCCATCCCCCTTCTCAGTGTCCTTCCAAAGCCCCCTAAAGGGCATAGCGGGCACTGGGCTGACATAGAGAGTTGCAGCTTTCTGCAGGGAAAGGGATGTGGGTGAGGCCTTCTAGAACCCTATCCTCTAGCAGACTCAAGCAGAAATGCTGCAGACTGAGGCTCTTCTGGGGACCAATAGGGATGCTGCATTTTGAAGGAGCATGCACACATACCCCAGCATGCTCTGCCCTGCTGAGGGGATGAGGTCATCACATCTATCCTGGCAAGCATGGGGCCTATGCAGAGCAAATCAGCCCTGTCCTGAGGCCCCCAGACCTCAGTCCCTAAAGGAGTTACCCCTGTCTAACCCTCACTGATCAGCTCCCTGAGGACAGGAAAGCAGGGCACTGAGGCTCAGGAACCAGGCCAACAGGAGGCCCAGGCAGTTGCTAGACAAAGAGGCCACTGGAACGCCTCTCTGTCTAGAGCAGGCTGGCCAGGCCTAGGGGTGCAGAGAAGAAAGGACCATCCTCCCACCTCTCCATACTTAGGTATAGCATGAGAAAGGCCATGGTGGGCACCCTGAGAAGACTCACCCCAGGCCTTGGCCCTGCTGCCCAAAATGCTCAGAGCTGGTACACCAGTGAGCTGTAGGGAAGCAGAGGTGGCAACTGCTCCCAACCCTGACACCAAGGGTATGGGTGAGCAGAGCACAAAGTAGCATCCCTGCCAGCTCAAGTCCATGCAGATGTTGCTGCAGGGCCCATTCCCCTCTGCCTAAGTGATACTCTGAACCAGAAGGCTCCCTGGGTGCACAGAGGGAGGCCAGCATGGATGCAGGCTAGAGGAGAATCCCCAAATCCTCTGAGGCATGGACACATCCCTTGTGGGACGCTGAGCAGTGGGGATGCAGAGGCAGAAAGGCCTATGGGGAGAAGACACATGAGCTTGGAGATAGGACAATGCATTGGGGAAGTGGCAATGCATGCTGGCTCCAGACCTCAGCCACCCACACCCCTTACCTAAGGGTAGAACCTCATGCCTAAGGGCATGGGGACAGGGCAGGGGCTGACATCAGGGCAGCCTTGTGGATTTCTAGGCCTCCTGCCTGAGGACAGCTGCCGAGCTGGAACAGGGAGCAGGCAGGGGCCCAAGGTCCCTGGGCTGGGAGCCGGAAGAGCCACACTTCCCACACAAAGGCAGCACACACGGTGGAGTCTTGTCCCCAGACAGGAATGTCAACAGCTGTGCCGAGAACTGCCTGCCATGCAGCTAAAGCACTGTAGCCTCCACCCCCAGGCTAGATTCTTCCAGATTAACTGAGCTTCAGGCCCAGCATCCAAAAGGACCCCCTTCTGCAAGACTATCCTAGGAGGACCTAGGGCCAAGCTGGAAAGGGCAATGTAGGTGTGCACAAGGAGCAGGGGACAAATGGCAGGTGATTCTGCCTTCCAGCCTACCTGAAGGCACTAGGGCCAACTGCACCCAAATTCTGCATATGAGGACTGAGAACAGAGCCCCCACCCATCTAGGGCCAGCCTGTGCACAAACTACACAAGACAAGCTGACCCAGGCAAGCTGACCCTGTCCTCTAGCCAGGTGGGGTCTACATCTGTTCTCAGCAGAAGGACATGGAGGAAAGTTCAGCCCCAGTCCAGGAATGGCCAGCTGACAGCCATGTGGCCACATGGCCTGAGGCCCAGGGCCCAAGGGCCAAGCCTTTCCTCTGAGCCATCACCTAGCTCCCATGGTAGGCACAAGGGGGAACCCGAGGGGAACGCACTGCTCTGTCCCTTGGCATCCCTCCCACAAAGGCAGCCCTTCCCCCGCCTCTCTTTTATGAGGGCTTAGCTGCCAGCTGCCAGCTGCCCCCTGCCCCAGCCCCTTAACAATCAAGGTAGACTCTGCAGGCTTATGGCCTGGAGTGAAGTGACAAAAGACAGACCCTTGCAGAGGTGTCAGTGGTGAGATAATACACAGGGTAGAGGGAGGGCATAAGTTGGGCTTGGACTCAGTGGAGAAGGCCCCAGGGACAAGGGATAGGTCTCCCACAACAGAAACCCTAACATGAGGAAGAAACCACAGAAGTGCTAGAGGAAAGAGGAGAGGTTCATAAAGCATTCTTAGAATCAGGAAAGCTTTTATCACAGTGACTTAGAAACCAAAATGCCTTGAAAATTTATTTGACTATCTAAAACACAAGAATCTCTGCAAAGTGAAAAAGTAGCAGAGAGTCAAAAGACCAATGGACAAAAATCATGGGAAATGCTGCATTTAGGATCCTGGGCCAAGGGCCAAGTTTGTTTGCTTATGTGTGGGCCTGTGCATGTGGGCACATGTGCATGTACATGTGTCAACACAGGTGTATTTTCTCCTCTGGATCAATAACAAAGGAATCAACTGTTAAGTAGACATAGGATATGAACATATAGTTCAAGGGAAGGAATTAGCTGTCTGTTAAAAACTTATTTGCATTTCATTCAAAAATGCAAAATAAAACTACACTGATAGGTTATTTTTCATTCATCAGATGAGTACAAATCAATGTCTGATAAGATTACCGCCAAGGACACAGGGAAACAAGTGTTCCTCCATGGATAGGATTCTGGACTGATTATATGTATAAAACTCAACCACCAATTCTCTTTCTAGAAATACAGACTACAGATATATTATCTTAAAATGTACAAGCATATGTCACTCACATGTTACCCAACACAATGCTGTCATACAAAAACAATGGAAGCATTTTGTTACTCAAAAAGACTGGAGATTGGCTGATTAAATGGGATCCATCCCTTCCATAGAGTATCCAGCAAGCATCAGAAAAGCCACTGCCCACCTGCTATGTACAATCAGTGCATAGGTGTAGCCCTCACTCTGAAGAGGACCTGCATGCACATGTGTGGGTGCACAGGGTAACCCAGGACAAAGGTAGCATGGGACAGAGGAAACATATTCTTCTCCCTAGGGCCTGTGAGCCACTCACACATTGTCCCATGCATAGGTGGCCCATTCAAAATGACAAAGTTCAAAATACAACTAGTGGCCTGTGAGAGCCCCCCAAAAGCTCTCACTGCTACATGCCAGCCTAGAGCAATGAGCATCTGCCCACACAGCCTACAGGGACTGCACCTTCCAGCCCAGAAAGTGCCTGGCACAGAACAGCCCCCCACCGACCACCCAGCTGCACATACCAGTGCACCTGTCACCATACTGAACACAGCTGTCCCTCCCTCACCATGGGCATCTGATTTGAGACAGACAGGCACACAAGCCTGCCTAGGTGGCCCATGGAGGACATAAGCCAAGGATGCCTGTCCTTGCTCCATCTAACTGGCCTCTCCCAGCACTGGACCCTCTTCCCTGGAAGAAATGACAAGATCTAAATGTCAGCCTGGCACTTTGGAACATTCAGGTATTTTCAAAAGATATGTGGAAATGAGTAGCACAACTTTGGAACACAGCTCAAAAACAGCCTTGTGCCTGGGACACTCCCAACTCCCACCCCTAACGTCATAAGCAGTCTCCTAAACATCCTCCCTTCAAAAGCAGCCCATCTTGCTGTGCACCTCCAGCTCTGCATCCAGCTGGCATCTGCCTATGAGTTTTGGTGGGGCTAGCATCCCTCCCCCAAGATTCCAAAAGTCCCTTCTCCTCACTGCTCTATGACATCATAGTGGCCTCACATATGGCTCATTCCCAGGCTCAACCCTGGGATAGCGACCACTGAACTGAAGTTTTACTGAGATTCCATCAGGAGCTCCTTCCAACAGATTCAGAGGCATGTGTTGGCTCTGCATTTGTACACATGTGACAGGGTTTGCTGTGGCAGTCATGACTTCCGGGGGTACAGAATTGTGTCTCTCCACTGGTGAGAGTGGCATCTCTCTCTAAATGGAATTCCCTTCTTACCTCTCTCTGAAGTCTTACTGGTTCCCCACTGAAGTCTGAAATCTTACAGCCCCTGATAGGGCTGCACTGTATTTAGAGTCAACCCTTTTTTCCAGAGTGATAGTGCATAAAAATAAAACATCTTCACAAAGCCAGTCTCCCCTCTGCTGCTGATCTACAAAAGTCCAATTGACTCTGTGTTGATTTTGTGTATTTAGTGACCTTGCTATGTCACCAAAATACAAAATCTCTGATTATTTTCAGATGCTCTCTATACAATCATGCCATCTGCAGAGACACCAGTCTGCTTTCTTAGTTTCAAAGCTACACAGTCTTGCTGATTTCTGACACTGGCTAGGGCCATCAGTCATGCAGAAGCTGCCAGCTACTCTCTGGGGCCCAGCCTCCTGACCCCCAGCTCTGCATCATTGGCCAGCACTGGGCTGCCCAGTGCGCTTGCCAGCATGTGTGGCCATGAAGTGAGGGAGAAAGCCACCAGAAAGTGGGCACTCTCATTCTTGCTCATCTCTCCTCCACAAGTCCAAACTCACATCTCTGCCATCCAGATGCAGCCCTCTGGAGACAAGGGCACAGCACCCTAAAGGCTGGCACTACAAGGCCAGAGACCAGGAGTCAATGCACTCATAGAGCCAGAACTGAGAGAAACGACCCCCATCATGCTTGAGGGTCTGTTAAGACAGGTGACATCACCCAGATACAGAGAAGTGTGACAACAGGGATCCCTGTCTGACTCTCAGTCTTAAAAGGGAAGATTTTTGCCATTTCACTTTAAGAATGAGGTTCATTGGGTGTTTTTCTGGATACCCTGTACCACCTTAAAGAATTTCCCTCCTGCTTTTAGATTACTATGAGTGTATTAAAAATCACAAATTAAGAGTTCCCCTGTGGTACAGCAGGTTAAGGATCTGGTGCTTTCACTGATGTGGCTCGGGTCACTGCTGTGGCACAGGTTTGATCCCTGGCCCAGGAACTTCCACATGCCATGGGCACAGCCAAAAAGAAAAAAAATTTTCAAATGGATGTTGATAAAGATCAGTGTCATCCCTGTATATATTGATGTGTCATTTTTTTCCTCTAATCTGCTAAATTGAGGAATTTCACTAATTGATTTTTCTAATGTTAGACATTAAGCATTCTTAGAATAAACCCAATTGGCCATGATGGATTTTTATCCTTTCCCTGTTTTGCTAGATATAACTTGATGATGTTTTGTCTAAGATGTTTGCATCCATGCTTGTAATTTTCTTCTCCCATGCTCTTCCTGCCGACTTTCAGTGACTTAGCGAGAGTTTTGGTTTTGTTTTTGATTTCTTTTTTTAATTTTCTAGAAGAGTTGTGTTGGGTTAGAATTGTGTCTTCTTGACTGCTTGCTGGAACAATGCATGCCATGAAGCCATGCAGGCTGACCTTTTCTTGGAAAGATTTCCTTTCTGATCCAAATTCTATTTTTCCTCTTTTAAAAAAAAAACAACTCCATTGAGATATAATTGACCTACCATAAAATCTGCCCATTTAGGGGAGTTCCCGTCGTGGCGCAGTGGTTAATGAATCCGACTAGGAACCATGAGGTTGCGGGTTCGGTCCCTGCCCTTGCTCAGTAGGTTGACGATCCGGCGTTGCGGTGAGCTATGGTGTAGGTTGCAGACACGGCTTGGATCCCGTATTGCTGTGGCTCTAGCGTAGGCCAGTGGCTACAGCTCTGATTCGACCCCTAGCCTGGGAACCTCCATATGCTGCGGGAGCAGCCCAAGAAATGGCAAAAAGACCAAAAAAAAAAAATCTGCCCATTTAGGAGTTTCCATTGTGGCTCAGTGGTAACAAACCTGACCAGATCCATGAGGACACAGGTTCAATCCCGGTCCCACTCAGTAAGTTTAGGATCTGGCTGCAGTGTAGGTCACAGACGCAGCTTTGATCCAGCATTTCTGTAGCTATGGTGTAGGCCAACAGCTGTAGCTCCAATTCAGCCCCTGGCCTGGGAACTTCTATATGCCACAGTTGTGGCCCTAAAAAACAAAAAAATAAAAAATAAAAAAATTGCCCATTTAAAGTATGCAGTTCAGCATTTTGTAGTATATTTTCAGATTGTGCAAATACCACCACAGTCAATTTTTAGGATATTTGCATCACTTCAAAAAGAAACCCTATAATGTATTCCTTAGCTATCAACTCCCTATTCCCCTCCCCCAACTCCTGGCAACCACTAATAAATCCTGTTTCTAAGGCTCTGCCTGATCTAGACATTTCATATAAAATGGAACCACACAACATGTGGACTTTTGTGACTGGCTTCTTTCACTTAGCACAATGTTTTCAAGGCCCTCCATGTCATAACATGAATCAGCGCTTCACCTCTTTAATCCAAATAAGATTCCACTGTATGGACAGACCACATTCTGTTTTTCTACCCCTCAGATAATGGACATTTGAGTTGTTCACTCTAGCTATAATACATTATGCCACTACTGCCATTCATGCACACATTTTTTCATGAACATAAATTTTTATTTCTTGTGGATATATACCCAGGAGTGGATATATCATACTGGAATCATAAAGGAATTCTATGTTTGTTTGAGTGACTGTCAGATTGTTTTCCATAGTGGCTACACCAATGACCCAATTTCTTTGCTTACTACAGTATTAGTCAATATTTCTATATCTTGGATCTGTTTCTGTTACTTTTCTGGCTTTCTCCATTTTTCCTCTGAATTTTCAGATTTATCAGCATGGAATTGTTCATTACATTCCCTTGCTTTTGTCTGCAGAATCTGTGTTGATATTCCCTGCAGTGGGACACTAGCACTCTGAGCCTCCTCTTCACTAGGTTAGTCTCCTAAGATGTTTCCAAGACCTTTTTCCCAGCAAGGGATCCATTCCCATCTCTAATGCACATTTTTGTGTCAATTTCTGCAGTACTTCTACTTTCTGCATTCTGCCTTCTTTGGGCTTACCTCACTATTCTTTCTCCCCCTTCTGTGATGGATACTTTCTGAGAGCTCACAAGTGTCTCTCCAATAAATGCATATTCTAAAACATGCATTTAACCTACCACTGTGGCTGCTTCAGTCTCTCCAGCACTGCAGCCTCAGGTCATTGCACAGAGCCTGAGCCATAACTCAGGTCACTATATTGGGCCTGACACAGCCCCAGGTCACTGTACGAAAACCAGGTCACAGCTCAGATCATTGTCCTGAGTCTGAATCACAGCACATGCTTCTTGCTCTACTTTTGCTTCCTTCTTTGCTTTATGGTCCATTGAATGGGTGTGTTCTCTCTCCATCTTCTTATGTTCTCTATCCTTACATTGCATGGGTCTCACACAGAGCCTATAATTAAACTAAGGACCTGACTACAACCCCAATCACTCCAGCCTTATGCCTTGGGCATTTCTTCCACTGGGCTCCTAGGGTCTCAGTTTATCTTTTCTGCTGGCCATGCTTCTTCTATTTCCTTTTTTTTTTCCTCTCCTGCCTTCTTTTGGGTTATTTTTCTTATTATGCTTTTCCTCCTGTTAATTGGAAATCTCATTTCCATTATTTTCATGATTCCCTCAAAATTACAACATGAGTAAGTAAGTTACTCATGTCCAGCATTGGGAATACCACCCCCTTCTGGGTAATATGAGGCCTGAGAACACAACCTCATTGACTCCCCAGAATTATATGCTGTTGTGTGTTTTAGTTCTACATTTAGGACCCTATAGGAAGTTGTTCAATATTCGCTTATCCTCCTCCTCCCCTGTAACCTTCTCGTTGCTCTTCATTCCTTTCTGCATCTGAAACACAGCAGGGCCATTTCCCATGCCAGAGCTGCAGCATCAAAGTTTCCTTCAGAGAAACTCTCAACTTGTCTGAAAATATCTTTATTTCACCTTCATTTTATTTATTTTCTGTCTTTTCTAGGGCCGCACCCACGGCATATGGAGGGTCCCAGGCTAGGGGTCTAATTGCGAAACCAGGGATGGAACCCGCAACCTCATGGTTCCTAGTCGGATTCGTTAACCACTGAGCCACAACGGGAACTCCTCACCTTCATTTTAGAGTAGGCTTCACTAAGCATAGAGTTCGTGGCCAGGAGTTATTTTCTTTCACTTACCAAGTGGATGGTCCCACCATCTTCTGGCTTCGCTCTCAGTTCTGAAGTTAGCTGTCAACCTAACGATCCTTGGGAGGTGATCTGTATTTTTGTTTTCTTGGATTGCTTTTATAATTCTTTGTCTTTGGTGTTTTACAGTTGCAATGCTCCAGCATGAACATTTATTTTTTCTGCTTAGAAAGACACTGGACCTCTTGAGTCTTCTTGATTGCTCTGATCAATTTCAGAAATTTTTCAGCCTTTCTCTCCAAACCTCACCCCATCAATTCCCCCTCTTTTCTACCTCTGGGCCTCTGGTGACACAGGCGGCCTCCTCAGTGTTCCCAGGTTTCTCACCCTCTCTGTTTTCCATGCATTTGCCTTCCCATGGGTAATTTCTCTTGACCTATCTTAAAGGTCACCGATTCTCTTCAACTATTTCTAATCTGCTTTCAAATCAGTCTATTACTTGAATTTTTTTCCCAATTCTATTTGGTTTTTCCAAACTTGCTGGGTCAGTTTTTGTGGCTTCTCATTCCTTACAGATATCCCAAGCTTATCTTGCTCTTGAAGGCACACCGAGAACTGTTTTATTCAGTGTGGGATGCTCTGTTTACTGGTCTGCTGCCATCATTTCTTCAAGTCCTTGGCTGCACTTCCACACACACCAAGTTATCTCTGACCATATGCTGTTGCTATATTTGAGAGACTGTTTGCAGGAATAATCTGAAGCAGAGGGTAAAGGTCCCCCAAACTCATATCCACCTGGAACCTCAGAACATGCAGATGTAATCAAGGTAAGGATCTGGAGACTAATTCACCTTGGATTAGGTCCCACATTGCTGAGGGCTCGCCCTGCCCCCAACTAGACTGCAACAGCTCTTCAGAGACCACATGCACCCCTGAGGAGAGCAGGAACGAACCTAGGACAGACAGAGCCATGTCTGGAGATGCCCAACCCCTTCTGTGGGCCAGGCCTGAGGCTGTCATGCCTGACTGCTTAGAGATTACCAGGGCAGCTCCTATGAGCATTCAGCCAGTCTCATATCCTCATACCTACTTTGGAGGACAGCCAGGTAACAGGATGGGCACTGTCAGATCAGGGTGGGTGCCAGCACTGGGGCCGTCTTTGTCCCACACCCCTCAGCCCCTAGAATGCCTCACTCCTTCTCACTTGTGGTTGGGTAGGGGACAGATTCTGACTGCCCTTCCTCCTACCAACAGGCCCAGCCACCACAAGGGCTACCCTGCCCACAAACCAAGCTCCCTGCACATGGGAAGCTCAGACCCTAGGCTGGGCGGAAAGAGAAGAGGCCAGAGTTTCCAGAAGCCACAGCACTCTGCCAAGGAAACCTCAGCCCCACCAGACGGCGTTTAATTTCTGTGTGAATCAAATTCAAAACAAATTCCAATGCTGAGAACTGGTTCTGAGATTAACCCTCCATCCTCCTGTGGCCTGCAGCCTCTCACTCAGGCATGCAGGTGTAGGGTGGGCACAGATACCACCACCAGAGCCTGGGGCTCCCTTTAATCTCCACCACCATAGGGTGCCCTGCTGTGCCAAGGAGAAAATGAGGGCCAAGGGACGGGAATAGGAAGGGCAGCAGGGCATTGCCCCACGAACAGGTCACACTGTGGCAGGGACTTTGTGTCTATGACAGCTGTCACTGCCATCAGCTGTGAGAACCACCAGGCCTTGACTTTCCCACCTCACAGGGCCCCAACATTCCAGGGCACGAAGAGCTCTTGATCAGTGCCAGCTCCACATCACTGACTGGCTACTCCAGGGGATTACTTAGCTAAGGCCTGGCCACCCTGGGAGTCAGCTGGCAGACACAGGACTCAGAAAACTCCACTACACTGGGACCCACAGCACTGCCCACCAAGCCTGGCATCCACAAGCCTAACAAAAATGCCCCTTCCACACTTGGCCCCCAAAGCAAACAGAACCTGTGGGACCCTCAGATTCTGAGGGCCACCAGCCAACTGCACCCTTTCCAGAATAAGACGGTGGAGCCCAGATTAGAGAAGAGCAGGCCTACAGGTCCAAAGCCGAGGCTTTGTGGGACCCCCCACACATCCACACAATGTTCACTGATTGCCATGAGAAGATAGGCATCAGTGGCTTTGTGGAGAAACTAAAGTGACCAGGCTACTTCTGTGCCCTGGTCACCACACCCCCAGGCCTCATTGACAGCTGCAGACCCACGACAGGGCTGCCACAAAGAAGGACATGCAAGATGCAGGGCAGGTGCCTAGAGAGCCACAGGACCCCCCTCTCATCACGACCAGAATCACCTCGATGACTAATTTCCTTCCTAGAGCTGGCCTCCCAGGTGCGCAGCACCATGCCAGACATAGATGGAGGACACTGGGACAGCCTTGATCAACATCCTACCCTGGGGTGGCCTGAACAGCCACTGCTGCTCTCTCTGCCTGGGAGGGAGCCAGCCCTGATGTGCTCTGGGCTGGGAGCCCCTGGCACCCTCTACTCTTGAGCCAGACCACTTCCCTGGCCACGTCTACCTCAGGTATCGCTAAGAAAAACAAACGAAGCTTGAGGCTTGCCTTTTTCCATTCCCTCGTCCGGCTGCCGGTCTCGAGGTGCAGGGCCTGCCAGCTGGGCGGCTGGGTTTCCTCTTGTGGCCAGAGGCACCAGGCCAGCCAGGAACCTCACTGGGAGGGGCAGGGAAGGATAGAGAGCCATGGCCGTGGGTCACGGAGCCAGGCCGCCAGCACACACCACCCAGGTTGACACTGAGCAGAGTGGGGCTGCCCTCCACTGGAGGCCCTGGCATAGCCACCTGCCACAAGGCCCAGCCCATGGATATCCCTTAATGATTAGTCCCTGCAGGAAAACAGGCTGGTCATCACCCAGCCCATGCCACCAAGCCCTCCTGCAGATGCCTGCAGACCTGCTATGTAGCACAAGCCTTTCCATCTGCCCCCACCTCCCCAAACTTCACTCGATGGGGTCCTTAGTCTCTACCTCCCACCTGCCCCCTGGAACTCCAGCACTGCCCACCAAGTCTCTGTCCAACATCCAGGCCATGACCAGAAGGTGAAGTGGTCCAGCCAGCAATGTGGGTACAGGGTGGTGTAGGTCAGAGCCAGAGGTGGGCAGAGGGCTGGCCCACTTGGTAAATGAGAACCTTGGAATCCACATCAGGCTCCTGAGTGCAGAGCCAGGAAGCAGATGGGAGAGGGGACTTTCCCTACAGGCCTCAGGAGTGCCAGCCCAGTGCAATTTGGAGGAAATCCCACGAGGAACCCCCCTGGCCTCCCAAGAGGTAAGCTACGGGTAAAGAGCAATACCATTGAGCTGTCCTCTGTCTTCTTGGAAGAGGCAACTGCTAAGGCAGGCCCTAGAGGATGTGAAGGCCCATTAGGACAGTGGGCCTGCTCCCCACCCACCAGAAGCTGACCTCTAAGCAGGGACCTGACCTTGCCAACTTCCCAGACAACTGTGCCTCATCTAAAACCTACTGAGCCTCAGCCTACTGAGCCAGAGTGGTCACCAAGGGGCACCCTCACTACTGGGACAATACACAAAGGAAGCCTGGTGTCCCCCAGGCTGAGATTAAGGGTGCTCAGTGCCGGCCCTGCTGACAGGTGTCATTTTTCTGCAGCTAGGAAAGCCAAGCCAGTCCCCTTATCAGCTCATCACTCCTCCCTGAAATCAGGGCCCACAGCGACCCCCACCCCTGCCCAGGAGGAATGGTGTGTGCATTCTTTTCCAGGAGAAAAAATAGCCACACACTTCTATTGTCCTTGATATCACAAAGCCCCTGGGGTGGGTAATGGGTGCCACCCTCGGTCTAGGGCCACCCTGGAAGCCTGGGCAGGATCACACTAGTGCCTATGGCTCTGGAGTCAGGTCCTGGACCACAGTGGCAAGGACAGGGGTGAGATTAGGCCAGCTGTCCTCCCGTCCAGACGGCCGCCGGCTGTGGCAGAACATCTGCTCACACAGCTGAGGGGAGCCAGATGGCGGCGGCTTCCTCCTCACCTCAGGCCCCACCGTGAGGCCTCTGGAATCCACTGTTTGCATGCACAAGGTTCCCAGTGCAGAGGTCCTGGCCTGACGCTCCCACCTGTCTCTATCTGGTCTCTGTACTAAGGGGCCAGGGCAGCCCCCCCTCCACCAGGAGCCTGTGGAAGGAGCCAAGGGTTTGAGAGTCCATAGGCCCCTAGAGAAGACTGCCCATGAGACAGGGAGAGGCAGGGGTACTCTGGAGACCAGAGATGCAAAGGGTAGTCAGCACCCCTCCCAAGGGATCCCCTCTGCCTCCCCCATCTCTCTTTCCACCTGTCTCCATGTCGTCTCTGGATCCACGACTGGGAAACTGAGATACCTTGGTCCCTCTGAAGGCCACAGAGGCTCCAGACTATGAGTCCAAGGAAGAATCCTTCCTCCTTTGCAGACAGGAAGTCCAGTCCCCTCCACATACCACTCCTCTGTTCTCTCCTGTCTCTAGGGCTCCCTCCCCTGATGTGAAGCCCTCCCCTATCCCCAGCCTGCTGCCCCACCCTGCATCTCTCATTACCCGCTGCTCTGAGGTGTTATTACCCACAGGGCCAATTCCAAGGGGTTTCAGTAATATCCCTGCCAGCTCCTCAGCTGCCCTGGACACTGGGCCCTCCCCCTCAGCTCCCAGTGCAGGCCTATCCTCTTCTGAACCCCTTAAACACACACTGCTCTCCATGGCCACTCCCCCAAAGACCAGATCCAAGGTCTCTCAGGACTGCTTTGGGCACATCTGTCCTGAGATGGGTCTCCATGCATAGCACCTGCCGTAAGTGTCACCCAAACCCATGTGACTCCCCAACATGGGGACTGACTCACAGCAACACCACCCTGGCCAGGGAATCTGCTGGGACATTTCACGCTCTGCAGCCCCTCCCTAGCCCCACTGCCTAGTGGACTCTAGGTCACCCCAGTCTCACTGTGTAAGGCTAACCTCCACTACAGGTGAGCTCAAGCCCCCATGCCCATCAGGCCTGCCTCATTCTCTTGGCAGCAGTCCATCTTTTCCCTTGCCCACTCACAGGCTCACCTTACAGCCTCATCCTTCCACCATCAGGCTCCATCCTCCTACCCTGAAATTCTCCCTCCTTCTTTCTACTCTAGTTACCAGCTGCAAGCAGCCAGTAGGACCTGTGCTGTGGCCACACAGGAATCCCTGCGGGGCCCCAGGCTCAATATTCAGAGAAGCAGAGGAGGTACCCTCACCTCCTGGCAATAAGCAGTCAATTCTCCAACCCCACATGCACAGTCTCAACACTACCCCATGATAGTCGCCCCCCGCTCCAAGGGCAGCACACAAGCACAGTGCCAGGGCCCTTAGTTTGCCCACTCCTTGGACCAGCGCCAGAAAATGAACAGCCACCTGCACCCTGACCCCCCATACAGTCCACGGGGGGCCAAGCAGGAGGAAGATCTGTTGTGAAGACCCATGGGTGCAGCCCCTACACAGCATTACTATAAGATCTGACAATTCCAGTTTTAAGTATATACCCAGAAAAACTGAAAACAAACTCCACAAAAAAACTTGGATACAATGTTCACAGAAGCGTTATTCACAATAGTCAAAAGGTTGAAACAACCCAAGTGTCTATCAACAGATGAATAGATGATAAAAGACTGCCATTCATCCATCCAGTCGAATATTATTTAGTCACAAGAAAGGATGATACACTGATTCATGCTACAAACGTGAATAAATCTTGAAAACAGTATGTTCAGTGAAAAAAAGGCAGACACAAAAGGCCACATATTGTATGATTCCATTTATATGAAATGTCCAGAACAAGCAAATCCACAGAAACAGAAAGTGGATTAGTGGTTGCCAGAAGCTGCGGGAGGGGGGGTGGACGGGATATGAGGTTTCTGGGGTGATGAAAATGTTCTGGAATTAGACAGCAGTGCTGGCTGCAGGGCTTCATGGATATACTAAAAACCACCAAACTGCATACTTCAGCCAAGTGAACTTACAGGATGTGAATTACATTTCAATTACATAAAGACCTTCGGCCCTAAAACCCACTTGACCATTCACAATGGTCCATTGGATCATTCACAATGATCCAGAGCACCTTAGCTGCCTTTCAAACTGGCTCCGAAGACCCCTCATGGACAAGGGAGGCCCTTGGGTGCCAAGCCTCATGCTGCCTCCTCCATGCAGGCCTCCAGGCTGCCTGGACCGGAGAGCTAGGACCAGCCCATAGACCTCACAGAAAAGCCCCACACCCCCTAAGCCAGACTGCAAATGTTTCCTATGTAACATGGAGTATTGAAGCCAACATGGAGTATTGAAAGAGCCTCAAGGCTCATTGTGCCCCTTCTTACTTCTTTTGGAGATTAATCATGTAGGAAGCCTTGGGCCTCCCTTTGCCTGGTCAGTCCCTGGATGCTTGCATCCCCAGGGGCCTCTGCTGGGGGATGGCTCAGCACGTAAAAACACACAGGATCTCTAAGAAAAAGGCAGTGAGGTGCCAGGGAGCCCAGTCCCAGCTCTGGCAGGCACAGATCCCCAAAATCCCCAGACCCAGACCCTGGCTCCATACTCAGAGAAGCACAAAGATGGCTTGCCCTAAGGCCTTGGGGCATCCCTTCCTGAGCAGGTTCTGGCCCACTCCTTAGGTCCATCTTCTCACCTGAGGATAACATCAAGATAGGAGCAGAGTATGGGTGAGCCCACCGAGGTCCACGGCCAGGGCAGAGGTGGGTGGTGGTTGGCAGCAGGAGAGGTGTCTGAGTTTGTATCTCAAACTCGCCACAAGACCTTGAGACAGCCTCTTTCTGCTCAGAGCCAGGCTCCACTTCCTTCCAAGAGGGCTTCAGGCCAAGCTGTATAGGACCCCAAAGCACATACATCTCTGTAGCCCCAGGAGAACCAGATGGAAACACCACCTGCCAATCACACCAGAAGCAGGGTCAGGCCAGGAAGGGAGAGAGGAGAGCTCCTTCCCCATGGCAGGCAGGTGACCTAGAGGGGTCTTCCTAGTGGCCACAGCCTGAGAAGGACAGGAGGAGTAAGGCAGGTAGGGTTGCAGCCTGGGGGTGGGGGGGGGGGCGGGTAGGTGAGGCAGGGAGGGCTCCCACTGCCCATGTGATCCTCCCCCAGGCCAGCCTCTCTGGGTTTCTGGGCTGTAACTGGAGCTGCCTTGCCTGTGAGCCTCTGTGCCAGGCAGAGCTTTCAGAGCGGGGGAGTGGGGGAAGGGAGAAGGGAGAGGAGGGCCTGTATCCCAGCTCCCCGCCACCCCCACCCCACCCCAGGCTGGCCCGCGCGCTCCCTCTGTACTAGGGTGGGGAGGGAAGCCCTAGTACAAGGCACAGGGAGGCCCCCTGGCTCTGGCCCAGCCCTGCCCTGCCCTGCCTGCCTTGGACCATCTCCTCCCCACCTCCCCCCTGGCTCCTGCCCCTTTACTGGGCCAGGAGAAAGGGCCCCAAACTCAGGTTCATCTGGTCACTACTAGCCAGAGGCAGGGCCTCCATGCCTGTGCTATCCTGCAGAGCACACCAGGAGCAGACTCCTCCAGGACCAGGCCCCTTCCCTCCTCTGCCTTTTCGGCTGGAACAGAGTCTGTCCCTCTCCAGGACCTCCATTCCACCAAGCTGAGTCCTGTCTCTCTAGCAGTCTAGTGCAGGGGGCAGGGGTGAGGGGATACCCCCAGCAGAGCCAGCTGTCCCCAGGGCAGCACAACTGCTTCCTATGCTACCCATGGGGCAGGACTTGAGAAGCCTCACTTGATGGGGATTTTGGGGTCAAAGAGTAGGGTCAAAGGGCTGGCCAGAGGAGACACAGGGGCTCTAAGCCCTCCCTACTTGCCATACATCCACTGTAGGAAGGGACTTATTCCCTTCAAGGGAGCTAAACAGACTTTCCTGGAGGTACAAAGCACAGAGAAAGCATGGAGAAAGAGAAGGATGCTGTGGGGGTGGGGATGGGGGTGGGAGCCAGGACCTGGACTGCCACCCTGTGGATCTGATCTTCCCCAGAAGGAAAGCCAGCAGCAAGGAGACTCCAACCAAAGCACAGTGTGGCGCAGACAAGCCCAGGGTGTGTCTGAAGCCTGGTGAGCAGACCCATGGCTGGGCCGGGAAAGCGAGAAGGCACAGCTGGCTGACAGGCCATCGTGACTCACCGTGGACCTGCAGCCAGACAGCCATCCTCTGACCCTCCCTGTGCCCGAGAGGGTGAGGCAAAGGCTGCACAGATGGCATGCAGGGGCGTGCCAGCCTCTACATGGCCTGGGCCCCAGGCAGGCCAAACCCAAAGCCACAGCCCTGGCTGCGGGGTGGGGTCTCCAGGAGAAGGAGACAGGGAGCTGACCCTGGAAGACAACTCAGGAGAAAGGAACAGGAGAAGGTGGGGGAGAAAAACACAAAGGGAAAGTTTCCCATGAAAATATTTTATTTTCTTTGAGAACAGGATACACCTGCAGGGCTCCTCGCCCAGTCGGCCTCTCCCCACCCTATTAGTGGCACATTTCTGGACCAACGGGGCCCTCTGCTGGCCAGGCCGCTGCGCGGCGGCGCCCGGGCCAGAGGAGAGAGAACAGGTGACAACGGGAGGAAGACGACAGCCCGGGAGCGGCCGCAGGGCACACAGGACAGGAGCTAAGCAGGATGAGAGTGGCCTCGGCTCCAGGAGTGGTGAGGGAGCAGAAGGTGAGTAGTCTGAGGAGAACCATACGGCTGCCCGCAAGATGCCACCCAGACCTGAACACAGAAAGAGTCCCCAATGCTTGCCCGGCTGGACATCCAAGAACTAGGAGGGAGGAATGAGGAAGGGCAGGAAGGAACGTCGAAGAGAGACACGCCAAAACCACGCAAACTGCTGCTTTGGAGAAGCACATGTGGCAGCGACCCTGGAGACGGCCGGGAGGCAGCATTCACAGCCCAGCTGGCCCCTGTGCACTGGACAGGGTCCCACAGACGCGCTCCCTCAGGCCGGGCCCGAACAAGCGTCAGAAGAAAAGCGCAAGAAAAATAAAATTCCTCCAGACTGTAGTTTTTTTCCCCCCTTTGGGGCTCAGTGCAAGGAACATCTGGATTTTGTACGTATTTTTTTGTTGTTGTTAAATTAACTTCTCGATGAGAGAAAGGAGGGGGAAACTGCAAGGGGGGGGAGGTGTGCAGCAGCCGGGGAGGCTCCAGACTTTTGGCAAGAAATCCCGGCCTAAGAGAGCGGGGACCAAAGGTTGGTCTCAGAGCTCCAGGGAGCCCCGCGCACGGTCGCGGGCGCGGCCCCAGTGATTACGGCTCCGGGGTCACGGAGGACCGGGGCCTCGCGCCAGCCCGTCGGGTACGCCAGCCCCTTCCCTCACGCCGCGCCAAAGGGACACCGACTCGGGATCCGGCGACGCGAGCGTCGCAAACAAACCGCTCCAGGCAACCCGACGGCCCTCACTAGGCTGGGCACCGCGCCCCACGCACCTGGGTCGCCCCCGCCCTCGCGTCCCCGCCGGCCTCCGGCCGGGCCCGCCCGCCCTGCCCCGCCCGCCGGGCCGCCGAGGCACCTACCCGAAGTAGGCGGCCGAGGGGCGCAGCGCGGCAAGCAGCAGAGTCAGCGCGAAGGCCGCGGCCAGCCAGCGCGCCAGCAGGGGCCCATCCAGCATCTTGCCGCGCCGCGGCGGCTGACCATCGCGCTCCCGGCCCCGCGCAGGGCGCCCCGCGGCCGCCGCCCTCTTATAGCGCCCGGAGCGCCAGGCCGGGGGCGGGGCGCCGGCCAGCTGGCCCGGCCCCGCCCGCGCCCGGGGAGGAGTCACGCCGGCGCCGGGGGCGGGCCGAAACCCGAGCCAGTGCACCGCCCAGCCTTGTTGCAACCCGGCCACTCGGGTCTCCGGCCGCGCCCCGCGCGTGGGGAGGAAGGCACGCGAGGAGGCGGGTGGGAACCCGGTCGGCCGGAAGAGGCGGGAGGGGCCGGAGCGCGGTGGGGGCCGGGGGAAGGGAACAAGCCCCCGGCGCGGCCGTGGGGGCGGAGCCGAGGCGGAGCATTGGTGGCCTGGGGCTAGAGGGCGGGGCGGTCCTTGTACAGCCGTTGGAGTGGGAGCAAGGGGTGGGAGCGTTAGGGGATCTGGGGATGGGGGAACCTGGGGCCGCAGAGGTGGCGGGGTGTGGCCCGAGGCGGGGCCAGGGCGGAGCTCTTGGCTGGGAAGCCAGGGGGTGGTGCCGCAGGGGACTCGAGTGTCAGCCCAGAGCTGGAGCGCTCCCGAGGGAGTTTTCAAGAAGGGGGAGTTTTCCTGAAAGAGGAGACTAGCCAGCAGGTGATGCCCCTGCAGTTTGAGAAGCCCGACTGTTTTAAGAAGGGAGGCCAGAGGAGCGCTGCTCCCTGGTTTGTAGGCCTGAGAGTGAGGCAACCTGACTAGGGATGGTGCAGGCAGGTCGAGTCACTCGACCTTTTGGGAGCTGTCTCCCTACATTTAAATTGAGAGAGGTGAACTAGAGGCTGAGATCACTGCCCGCGCTGATCCTGGGGCGACCTCTGTCTCAGAAACTGTGAGAACTGGACGAAGGCTGCCGGTAGAGGCAAGATGAGCCGCTGGGCACACAGAGAAGGCAGAGCCACAGCTGAAGCAAGGCAAAGCCCCAAGCTGTAATTAAAACAGATAAGACAAATTACCAGATAGAGGATGGGATCAAGGAGAACGCTTAGAAGCCCCTGGGCCAGGGGTTCTCCATGTCAACAGCCACAAACCACGGAGAAGAGCACCGCTGTAGGGTACAGGCTGTGGCGTAGGAGTCCCCTAAATGCTAGCCTTCAGACGACTAGCTTTCACTTCCATGGCCAGTGCTGCCAGAGGCGTGGGAAGGGAGGAGCCTGTGAGGGAGAGTCCAGCTGTATATCAGACACCTGAAGTCAGAGTTCTGTTTCTGGCCACAGTGACCCAGGGTCTGGGGGCCTGAGCACCTTCAAAGGCTGGGCTAGTGGTCTCTGAGGATCTACCACCTGGTGACCTATCTCAGGGCAGTGCTCTGAGGCAAAACAAAAGGACAAAAAATATACCTGACAAAGACATGTGGAGCAGGACGCTCCTCTTAGAAGGCCATCCAGGTGGACATACCTCATCCTGCCTGGGGAATTTTTGGTGCTTGACTGGGTGAGAAGAGGGTGGGAAGGAGATGGGGACTAAGCAAATCACTTCCTCTCTGGGCCTCAGTGTTCCCATCTGTGACCCATCCAACTCCAGGGAGCCATGTCTTTTAATAAGGTGTGGTGTCACACTGTGGAAACCTCCACCCATCGTTCTGCCTCTCTGTGGATGTGACCAGCCTCACGTCATTTCCTACTCCAGGGATTCCTTCTCTGGGAGGGGGATATCTGATGCCCTCATCTGCTCATACCACACTCAGCCATCTCACCAACAGGGCTGGCATGGCAAAAGAGAACACCAACCAAAGCAGCTTCAGCCCACCCAGGCTGCAGAGCTTGGGGACACCCTGTCATCCCCACCTCCAAAGGCCTCAGCACAGCCATCAGGGCCTCCACCTGAAGACATGGCTCTTACACCCGGGAAGTATGAGGCATGGGGTGAGGAGGTGTGAGTGATGACGTGTTTATAGGCACAGAGATTGTGTCCAAGAAAAATGAAGTGTGAGATTGTAAATATGTGTTTGGAAGGCACTGCAAGCCTTAGAGGGCTCCCTTCCACGGGGAGTAGAGGTTTCTTGTCTGGCCACCCAGCAAGTCCCAAGGAAAGAGGTGGCCAGCTCAGGTCCCAGCCTGTGACTGGCTAGGCTACAGGTGGCACAAAGGGAGCTGGAAAGGTGAGCGCCATCTGGGGAACGTGAAGGAGGGCTGGGGTTCTGCTTTCATCAGGGGTTGTCAGCTCATAGCAGCTTGGGGGGCTCACTTAGCCAGCCTAAGCAGCCCTATAGCATGTTTTTGAGTGCTGAGCCTCCCCCAGGTATCAGGAGGGGAGGGATTCTGAGAGACCCATTCAGTCTACACAGTGAGGACCAAGGCCTTTAGGGACCAGCTTTTGGTGGGCCATGCAGCATGGGAGTTGGGGCGGGGGGAGTGCCTGGTGCAGGGTGACATTGGAGTATCCGAGGGCCTAGGAGGGGCTGTCCCTGCCCCTTGCATCTAGGGCAGCAACTGAGATGATGCTCCCAGCTATCAGCTACCCCCACCCCAGCTGGACCTAAGGTCACAGGCTCCATCTCCTAGACAACACATCTCCCCATCAGGTCTGACTGCCTCACCACACCCCTGCCTGCAATCCACCTCCCCCATGGCCACTGGTGGGCCTTCCTAAACTGCAGGGGAGAGGCAAAGTGGCCCTCCTGCTTTCATACCCAGAGGTATACATGCAGTCTGTACGTCCCCAGATGGGCCAGATGCTTCCCACCTCTGTGCCCACAACCCCTGCCTTATCTATATCAAGCCCTGGCCACCTTTGTAGATTCTGGTCACCCACAACACCTGGCCATCCCACATCAACCTGGCCTCTCTGTGTGTGCCCAGGGTGGGGAAAAAAGGTAAATTAACATGGAACAGCCATTGACAGACCAGCATCTGCCACAGTTGACCATGGATGATAAACTGAGGCCCAGAGAACTCAGCAAATTAGCCCACCAAAGACACAAAGCAAGCTAGAAGGGCAAACATCTCATGTTAAGCCACCTCATAGATCATCTTTCTGGCCTCAGCACAGCATGGGAAGGGGGTCTCTTCCAAAGAGGTCCGACCTTTCTCTTTCAGCATAGCATGCTCTGGCCAATAGCAAAGTGCCCCCATGTTTCTCTTAGAGAAGCCTGGGCTTGGGGCTTTCTTAGTTCCCTTACCATAGCCACTCAGTCCTGCCTGGCATGGGCAAGCTTCCTGGGAAAGGACATCCATAGAACAAGCTGCCACTAGTGCAGGGGCTGCAGCCACCCTGTGCAGCATGAAGAATAAGGAGTGGTCCAGGCTGATGGGCACAGCTCCCAAACAAAGCCCACTCCCAAGAGGGGAATAACAAAGGCAGTAGGCTGTCAAGGCTTACTGGCACTTTTGCAAACATCCAAATTCATGGATACCCTGGCCCTATACATTGCCAGAATCATGAACAACAATGGGTCCTGAGCATATTAACAGCCAAGCAGAGGGGGCTGCCCAGGTCTCAGCAGAACCGCAAAGTGTCCTGCACAGCTGGGGTGCCCACCATGACCCCAAGCTGGGCAAAGGCAGCTCACCTCCCTGGGCTGGCCCACTTTGACATCTTTGAACCTAGTTTGGATGCAGCTACAAGGCCCCAACTGTCAATTCAGTGACTTCCTCAGTCACCTCCTCTCAGGGCCAGAGAAAAAGAGAGACAGAGACAGAGAGATAGAAGGGATAAAGGATAAGAGAAGCCCCATCTTCCCACCTGACACCTACTCACTCCTCAGCTACTCTTCAGGCCTCAGTCAACAGCATGATGAGAATGAGGTTTGGTGAAGAGGCGCAAGAGCCAGGATAGGGAGGCTGCACTGCCCAGATGCTGCCCAAAACAGGAAGAGTTCTCTCAGGTGGTCTGGAAGGAATGGGTGAGCAGCCACTTATCAGAAAACATTGCTTAATTGGAGCCTAATTGGAAAGGTTTACAGAGCCAGGCAGGGGCACTTTCTGGGGAAGATGGCGAAAGCCACTCATGAATCATTTGAAACTGAGCTAGACAAAGAGCTCAAGGAGAAATGATCCCATCCAGCCTGCCAGCCGTGAATGGGCCACCAAATCAGCTCATGGGCTCGTGCACACCTGTGAAGGAGAAGGGAGGGGAGGGGAGGAGAGTAGAGAAGAGAAGAGAGAAGAGAAACTGGTACTCTACAGGGCCAGGACTCTGAGCTCAAAAGAGCTGCCACTGTAGCCCCATCACTGCATGGTCAGTCTGCCCCCTGCAGGTAGCTGTGGAAAGGGCTCAGTATCTCAGGCAACATCCTTGTCCAGTACACACCCTGGCCAGCATCCAGTTCTGCATCCTGGCCTGCATGAATAGACCCTCTCTGCAGTGCCCAGCACAGGACCTATACTCAGACAGATGCTTAGAGCGTAATTCTTTTTCTTTTTTCTTTTTGGGGCCACACAAGGGCTATACAGTAGTTCCTAGGCTCGGGGTCAAATCAGAGCTGCAGCTGGAGTCTATACCACAGCCACAGCAACACAGGATCTGAGCCGCATCTGTGACCTACACCACAGCTGGTGGCAATGCAAGATCCTTAACCCACTGAGCAAGGCCAGGGATCCTCATGGATACTAGTCGGGTTCATTACCACTGAGCCACAACGGGTCTCCTGAGCTTGATTCTTCATAGTGGGACACTATCTGTTCATACCACTTCATCCTCTGTGAGACGTATGTTGAAGACTTGGATGTATAATAAACATTTTAACATGTTCACTCAAAGTTTTCACACTTTTGTTTTGACAAAAAATAAACCAATGGGACCTAATCAAACTTATAGGCTTTGGTGTAGTAAAGGAAACCATAAAAGAAAAGAAAAGAAAAGAAAAGAAAAGAAAAGAAAAGAAAAGAAAAGAAAAGAAAAGAAAAGAAAAGATGGAGTTCCCATTGCGGCACATCAGAAACGAATCTGACTAGAAACAATGAGGTTGTGGGTTCAATCCCTGGCCTCGCTCAATGGGGAGAAAAAAACGAAGCCCATAAAGAAAGACAAAGAAGGACACTATTTAATGATTAAAGGATCCATTCAAGAAGAGGATATTACTATCATCAACATATATACCCCAAATATAGGAGCACCCAGATACATACAATAAATACTAACAGACATAAAAGGAGAAATTGATGGGAATACAATTATAGTAGGAGACTATAACACCCCACTCACATCTAGACAGAAAATCAATAAAGCAACAGAGATCCTAAAGGAAACAATAGGAAAGTTAGACTTATTTGACATTTTCAGGACATTACATCCAAAAAAAATCAGAATACACATTCTTCTCAAGTGTACACGGAATATTCTCAAGAACTGATCACATACTGGGGCACAAAGCTAACCTCAACAAATTTATGAGTATAGAAATTATTCCAAGTATCTTCTCTGACCACAATGGCATGAAACTAGAAATCAACCACAGGAAAAGAAATAAGAAAAAAAAACCTACTACATGGAGAATAAACAACATGCTACAAAAAAACCAATGGGTCAATGAGGAAATCAAGAAGGAAATTTAAAAAAAACCTCGAGACAAATGATAATTAAGACACAACCACTCAAAATCTATGGGATGCTGCAAAAGCAGTGCTCAGAGGGAAGTTCATACCAATACAGGCCTACCTCAAAAAGGAAGAGAAATCTCAAATTGACAACCCACCACCTAAATGAATTAGAAAAAGAACAAATGAAAGCTAAAGTCAGCAGAAGGAAATCAATAAAATAGAGATTCAAAAAACAATAGACAAAATCAATAAAACCAAGAGCTGGTTCTTTGAAAAGGTAAGCAAAATTGACACACTTCTGGCTAGACTCACCAAGAAGAGGAGAGAAATAACCCAAATAAACAAAATAAGAAATGAAAAAGGAGAAACCACAATGGATACTGCAGAAATACAAAAAAAAAAAATAAGACAATGTCTTCAATGTCTGTGAGTCAGCATCTGTTCTGCAAAGAAGTTCAGTCTGTCCTTTTTTCAGATTCCACATGTCAGTGAAAGCATTTGATGTTGGTGTCTCATTGTATGGCTGACTTCACTTAGCATGATAGTTTCTAGGTCCATCCATGTTGCTAAAAATGTCAGTATTTCGTTCTTTTTAATGGCTGAGTCATATTCCATTGTGTATATATACCACATCTTCTTGATCCATTCCTCTGGATCACTCCATGTCTTGGCTATTGCAAATAGTGCTGCCATGAACATTGGAGTACATGTGTCTTTGCGAGTCGTGGTTTTCTCTGGATAGATGCCCAGGAGTGGGATGGCTGGATCAAATGGTAGTTCTAGTTTCAGTTTTCTGAGGAATCTCCATACTGTTTTCCACAGTGGTTGCACCAATTTACAATCCCACCAACAGCGTACTAGGGTTCGTTTTTCTCCACACCCTCTCCAGCACTTACTGTTTGTAGACTTTTTGATGATGGCCATTCTGGCTGGTATAAGGTGGTACCTCACAGTGGTTTTGATTTGCATTTCTCTAATAATGAGTAATGTTGAACATCTTTTCGTGTGTTTCTCGGCCATCTGCATGTCTTCTTTGGAGAACTGTCTGTTTCGATCTTCTGCCCATTTTTTGATGGGGTTGTTTGTTTTTTTGGTATGGAGCTGCAGAAGTTGTTTGTAAATTTTGGAGATCAATCCCTTGTCAGTTGATTCACTTGCAAAGATTTTCTCCCATTCTGTGGGTTGTCTTTTCGTTTTGTTTAGAGTTTCCTTTGCTGTGCAGAAACTTTTCAGTTTGATTAGGTCCCATTTGTTTATTTTTGTTTTTATTGTCAATACTCTAAGAGGTGGATTGAGAAGATGTTGCCATCATTTATGTCAGAGTGTTTGGCCTATGTTTTCCTCTAAGAGTTTTATAGTGTCTGGTCTTATACCTAGGTCTTTAATCCATTTGGAGTTGATTTTTGTGTATGGTGTTAGGGAGTGTTCTAATTTCATTCTTTTCCATGTGGCTGTCCAGTTTTCCTCAGAAAACTGAAAGTAGAACTACCATTTGATCCAGCCATCCCACTCCTGGGCATCTATCCAGAGAAAACCACGACTCACAAAGACACATGTACTCCAATGTTCATGGCAGCACTATTTGCAATAGCCAAGACATGGAAACAACCTAAATGTCCATTGACAGAGGAGCGGATCAAGAAGATGTGGTATATATACACAATGGAATATGACTCAGCCATTAAAAAGAACGAAATACTGACATTTTTAGCAACATGGATGGACCTAGAAACTATCATGCTAAGTGAAGTCAGCCATACAATGAGACACCAACATCAAATGCTTTCACTGACATGTGGAATCTGAAAAAAGGACAGACTGAACTTCTTTGCAGAACAGATGCTGACTCACAGACATTGAAAAACTTATGGTCTCCAGAGGAAAGTTTGGGGGGTAGGGGAATGTGCTTGGGCTGTGGGATCGAAATCCTGTGAAATCAGATTGTTATGATCATTATACAACTACAGATGTGATAAATTCATTTGAGTAATAAAAAAGTTTTAAAAAAGTATAAATAAATAAATAAATAAATAAGAAAAAAAAATTTTTGTCTTTTTTTTTTTTTTTTTTTTTTTGTCATTTAAGGGCCGCACCCACAGCACATGGAGGTTCCCAGGCTACAGGTTGAATCATAGCTATAGCTGCCATTCTACACCACAGCCACAGCAATGCCAGATGC